>NC_140592.1:799649133-800249133 GCF_964204655.1 Triturus cristatus
TGCGCCAATACAGGGGATGCAAGGATACCTTTGTTGCACGGATGATTGTGTTTGTGCAGGAAGGGACACCTTCCTGCACAAAAACAATAATGTATGGCATTTTGCTCCTTCTAAGTAACCCTGGGCATAGTGGGGCTACGCGGAGCATCACGGAGTTGGGGGAAATCTTCGCACACTCTGCACACTCCGCGTAGCCCCACTATGCGCTGCCAGCCTCCCTTCCGCCCTCTTTTAAATGCCCTTACAATCTTTAAAAGCATTTTAAAAGTAATTAAAATGACTTACCTGAGCTGCGGCGTCCTGGCGCTCCCTCTTCCTGCTTTATCGCCTACTTCTTCCTCACAAATGTGCATGCGCGGGCGGGTGATGCATGATGGTTATAGGAAGTTGTACATTTCATCACTATTGTTCAGACCGTTTGGCACCTTGGAGTCTAGTTCTATAATCATACGCAACTCCAACCTCCTCAGTAGTTTTTCTCTATTCCCACCACATGGTAATGGTGGTACTGAACCTATTACAAAATAGGTGAAGCAT
This sequence comes from Triturus cristatus, assembly GCF_964204655.1. NCBI lineage: Eukaryota > Metazoa > Chordata > Amphibia > Caudata > Salamandridae > Triturus > Triturus cristatus. Next base: position 799,649,671 of record NC_140592.1, read on the forward strand.
TCTAGATTATTCTGATGCATGTTTTTAAAATGCCTAGCCACAGGATGCGTTCGATCTGAATTAACTATTGCCCGCATATGTATGTATATATATTGCCTACTAGCAGTCGGTAGGTAGTTATAGTTAGGACCTAGTTTCCATAGGAAAAGTGTTTTAGACTTGCCTACATCTTTGGCTTTGGTTTAGTCCGAGTGCAATGTCAACCTAACTATAATTTACCTGTATCCTTTGGTTTTTTCACAGAATTTTTAAAGTTTTTTTTAAATTCTATTTCCTAAGTATAAGGGCCCTGTAAACTTAGTTTTTTCAGTGAATATGAGTTCCCATTGGAACAGTTTTTTTTGTTTTGCTAAAAACTTTGGTGCCATTTGACGGATCTTCACAAAATGTTCTAAAAAAGAAAATAATCTTCCATCTCAGCTCCTTCCTGGAAGTTTTTGGGATGATCTGTCAAGCGGGCCAAAAAAAATGGAGTCCATAATATTTATTTCTCTGTTCATTCCCATAGGAAACTACTGTCTCAGCTGCAGAAAAAAGGCTGACTGGAAAAACACCAAATTTGGCAGAAGGTTTGTACTTTACTCAGACAGTGTGATTTTCATTATTTTCTGTGATTCTCTTCATCAGATATATCTATACAGTTAATCCTGCAGGAGTTCCTTGGACTACCATGATACTGAAAATAAAATAAATAGGGACTGTAGGGTCTTTTCTCTGGTCAGCCTTTTCAGTACTACTACCAGCCCAGCCCTACTGAATGATGTCTCAACCATTAGTCACTCTCAACGAAGGTGAGGTGCACTTTGGGTGCCCTTCCAGTCCACAGAGCCCTCCATGTGACTCAATCCAATCTGCATGCCCTTATTATACATGCATGATTCTGGTGTACACTGAGGCAAAAATCAGCAGAAGGGTACAGAAACGTAAGGCAGGAGAGTACACAAGGGGTATTCCTGTTCCAACAACTATATTCCTACAGTTAGCTACAACTAATGCAATGTGCGCATTCTCGTCGCTGAGGGAGGATTCCCAGCACATTACGGCATGTGTCATGTAATCAAGTACTGTTCTGTGACAGTATGTTCGAAATTTCACTTCTCATTGCGGTAATACAGGTGAAAAGGCTATATCACATGCATTATGTAACCTTAGTCAGTAGAACATATTTCATAAATTCCTATGTCTTTCTAGCTTTTTCTTATCTGTAAGATCTGTTGTTATAGTACAGTTTCCAATTCTTCTATACAAGTAGCAGTGACGTAGTACTAACGTCTATTTCAAAGCTGAAATTCTTTATTGTCACTAAAAAAACACCAGATGTTACAGCAAATTTTTACTGGCAGGAATGCCATGTACTACAGATACAAAGTGCAGTATTTTTCTATCAACAAAAACACGACATGACCCTGCCTGCATGAGATCTTTACAAGGAAAACCTATTATTTGGTTGCAATTTTTAACACCGCATAGGGCTGCTCCACAGACAGTAATGGCTCAACTGAAATAAATTCTTCCTTAGAGAAGACCACTCTAATTGCATTTCAGAGTCTGTGAAAGGAAATAAAATGTGGTAGAAAATAGAAAGAACGTAATCTTTTATTCTGTCTTTGCTGGTTTCAGCTATGGTTTCAGAACAATTGCAATATTTGTAGTATTTTATTTAGCGATTGGTCTAAATTGGATGCAAGAACTCTGTCATAAAGCGGTGTTGCCTTTGATATGTGGTGCAGTGATGGCTGGTGCATTTTAAAAGTGGTGAAGCAGAAAGCTGTGAGTTGAATCAAAAATAGTTGGGGGATGCAGGGGGTTCTCCCCTAGTAAGAGAATATGGGAAATAAGGGGTGTAGAAGAAGTATTTTCAGTATATCTTTCAATAAAGCTTATTACAAGGTTTTAAAAAAAGGCAAATGCAAATGAACTCACAGTTGTTCCACTCTCCTAGCTCTCACACAGACACATTACTCACCCCACACTCTTAGACACATCACCCCTCTCACCCTACAATTACAGATGCAGGTTGCTTTACTCACCCTACACTCGCTCCAGCATACTGCTCACCCAGCACTCAAAAAGGCAAACCCTTCACATTGCACCCATACACTATCCACACACACCCATTGGACTCTCAATACTCACCCAGCACTCATACAGGCACACTGCTCAACCTGCACTCAGGGCCGGACTGACCATAGCGGGCATCGGGCATTTCCCCGGTGGGCCAGAGGGGCGGGGGCGGGTTTTGTGGCCTCTGGGGGCTGCTTTTCTTACAGGGTGCTGGTTTTACAGCAGCGGCAAAATTGGCCCACTGTTAGAAAAGCGGGAGCAGTGCTTAGCAACTAATAATCCCCCTCACCTCCCATTCCCAGAGTCAGTGAAGAAGCAACCTGCCAGGGCTGGTTGCTGTTCCCAGTCCAGCCCTGCCTGCACTCACACAGGCACATTGCTCACCCTGCAGTCACAAAGGTACACCGCTCACCGTGCACACATACAGGCATACCGCTCACGCTGCACTCATACAGGCACATTGCTCACCCTACACTCATACAGGCACACCGCTCACCCTGCACTTATACAGGCACACTTCTCAGCCTGCACTCATACAGGCACACCGCTCACCCTGCAGTCACACAGTTACACCGCTCCCCCTGCACTCATACAAGAGCATTGCTCACCCTGCACTCGTACAGGCACACCGCTCACCCTGCACTCATGCAGGCACACAGCTCACCCTGCAGTCATATAGGTACATCGCTCACCGTGCACACATACAGTCACACCGCTCACGCTGCACTCATACAGGCACATTGCTCACCCTACACTCATACAGGCACACCGCTCACCCTGCACTCATACAGGCACACTTCTCAGCCTGCACTCATACAGGCACACCGCTCACCCTGCAGTCACACAGTTACACCGCTCCCCCTGCACTCATACAAGAGCATTGCTCACCCTGCACTCGTACAGGCACACCGCTCACCCTGCACTCATACAGCATCCCCACTCATCCTGCACACATACAGGCACCCATCCCACTCTGCACACATAGAGTGACCATACACACCCTGCACTCATACTCGTGCAATCTTCTCTTTCAATGTCTTGGCATTGGTGCAGGGAGGCCAGGACAGTTAGACTCACTTCGGGTGGTAGGAGCTAAAGACAAGATTCTACTCGATCCAAAACTCATTCTTTCATTTTGTTTCAGTTCAAGAGGTCAGTGTGCCACTGGCCATCAGCACAGTGCATTTACCTCTCAGACTAATCAATGTATATTAATTGCTGCCTGATTTTGACTTATCTCTGAAAGTATGCAACATTTTAACTGCTAACCGGTATTTTTACCTACCTAATGGAGAAGTACAGCTCTCCCACAAGACAACCAGCAAATCAATGGAGACGTGTGGGCTGGCACTGCAGCCTGGCTTCAACCCACAATGGCGCTTGCAGTTTCTAAAGGCTGGGCATTGGGCAGCACTGATACCTGTGGAATCCTGCTGGAACAATCATGGCAGGAGCAACAAGGCTGCTCTCTATGCAGAGCACTATGGGCCTCACATGTTACTTCTTCTCTCATATTTGTCAACTGCCAAATACACTGCAGGCCCCTCCTCCAGCCCATCCTCTGAAACAAAAGCATACCAGTATTGGGGGTTGGGGAGGGGCTCGCATGTTTGCCGACAGCTAGTCATCCCTGCCTCTTTTATCTCTGGTGTTATGTTGACCTCGCCCAAGGTCACAAGCCTTTAACTCTCAGAATCTGGCAAATACAATGGCATTGAAAAATGCAGGGCCCACCACCCTGACGACACAACACTGCCTTGTGCCTGCAGGGCGAGTAACCCCTTCCAGGCGTGCGAGTTCCCCACGTCCGTCTTGGCCATACCCTGCATTGTCCCTTTCCTGCCAAGCATTCAAGGGGACAACAGTTTGTGGTGTATAAAGGCCACAGTTTTATTATAGAAAACACAGATCATACATCTTGCAACTTACAGGTTGGTCATTCGCGACCAATGTTTTGTTTGTTACATATCCCTCTGAATATTGTCCACTGGTTTTCCTTCCATTTCTGTCTGACAGCACTGCCCCTGCGCGATGGCCCCTTTTGCAGGTGTCTCAGGTTCTGCGGGTTCTAGGCTTCCCTTGCTACCGACCTCGTGGGAGGCTGTCAGACCCAGCCCAGGCTGCAAGTGCCATTCTGCTTTCCTGGATCCATGCTGGCCACTCGCATTCTCTCAGTGCCCCTGCCATGTGGCAACCCAAGGACACTGAGCAGCTCTTCTATTCTGGCTGTCATTGTGTGCTATCACCAGCTCCCCGTGTCCCTGCTGTGAGGCATCCCAAGGACACTGTCTGAGCAGCTCTTATCTGGTACGGCTTTGCCTCTCCCCGCCCGCGTCACTATCTCCCGGCCAAGCTGCACATGTGCAGCTGTGTTCATTTATCCAGCTGGTAAAAAAATAAACGTTTCAGGTTACTTACTGCCTGAAACAAAGCACTACAAAGCCTTTCATTATTTTTAAAGAAAATGTATTTATTGTTAGTGGTGCAACGTCCACTTCACCACTTAAGGCCAGCCGTCAACTGCGTTTGCACCTGTTTCTTCCTGCGTTAGTGATTTTACAGCCAAATACAACAACAAATGGCTGGTGGTAACAGCAGGTACATAAAATCATATAGTAATGGGGAAAAATTCGTTTTTATGCGCTTTGTTGCCATTGTGCCTGCTTCTAAAGATAACTTGTGGTAATATGCACATTTTCCTACTTTACAGCCTCATGCACAATAATCCCCAATCATTTACACATACCTGATAAGAGGGAGCCTCTAGTAGACTTATCACAAATGCTCTCTGTACCAGGTACATTAACGTGGTCTACATGAACATAAGTGTAAATGCCCCTCTACCCATTTTCTGGAAAGTATATCCTCTGCAATAGCATTTAAAAAAATAAAATAAAAATACAAGAGAAATTAAATGGTTTCTCAGGTTAGGATTTTCAAGTGTATGCCCAGAAGTACAAAATGAGATAAAGTTGCAAAGTTTTAAAGATGCGTCCACAAAGACAGTAAAATAAAACTGTTCAGCTTTGCATAAACTTTCAAAATGTATGCGTCATTTCGAAAGTCTTTTTTTCTCTGGTTTGCCTTTGTTTTTTAAGGATATAATGAAGGATTTCCTTCCTGTTTTTTCGCTCTTAAGATGTTTTGGACGAGAAAAGACTCTAATGCAGATCAAAGATGTATCAATGGAGAATCGTTTTTTTCGTGTCTCAATTGTGAAGACTCTTAAGTTGTTTGTGGGCTTTTGCAGTTCACCACCAGCGACATTTAGACTCTGATCAACGCATCTTCATGCAAAGTCAATGCCATTTATCAGTCCATGTACCTACTTTACATAAATGATTTATAAAATGAAAAACTCTTGACTACAAAATATCAAAATTGAAAAAATGTAACTATATCTATTTTGTAAATAACAGAATTTAAACTTAAAACAATTGTATAATTATTCTGATACAAATCATATGTTGAAGCATTTTAAATGTTAACATAAAACAGCTTGCTTGTGTAACCCAAATAACTAATTTGAAATATTTTGAGAATAATTTAGAAACATATATCTAATATAAATAAATTAAGCACCATATATTTAAAGTTCACATATAATTAAATCAGATATGAGACTTAGAAATAAATAATTATATATATTTTTGGAAAAATAACCATTTAACTTAAAAAATCATTTAAAATGGCATTATATGTAGTTGTTATTTAGGGGCACATTAGGGTGTCGGGCGGAAAGCCTCCACCTGGCAGTCGGAATTCCCTGGACCGCATCGAAACCCTTCCGACCAACACGCTTGCTTTACAATCCGCAAGACCGATTACGAGTTTCGCGGTCGGAAAGTAAACCGCGTGGTTATTCCGAATCGGTTCTGACAGCCTTTTGGAGTATTCATATCGGTCGGAACCGCATTGTGCACCTCTACGAACAGCGTTTCCGACCGACCGATTACGATGTTGATTTCCAACAGCCTTTTCGAGTCGGCCTGTCTGACACGAAAAGTGACTTTGGGGGCCCCTAGCAGGGTCCCCGTCATCCTCTAGTTGGGGGCCGAGGAAGTGCCTAAGAGACCCCTCTGTAAAACCCTGCACTGTGTGGCAGGTACCGCGGGGTGTCTGCGACAGGGTGCGTGGTTTTACACACACACCCAATTCACTTCTACTGAAACTGGTAAACCTATTTCCTGCATGATCCCTCTATTACCATTCTACTTTGGTGGATTTTAGTTAATATATTTTTTTCTTTTTATAGAACATGATTTCTACTGTGCATTGTAGATTATTTATTATTTTTCTGTTTCACTTTTTTCGCTTTCAGGTTTGTTGATCCTAAGGCCAATCAGGACCTTCCTAAGATTAGACTTATGAACCTATTGGTGGTACACAAAGATGAGACTGGGGAACTTTAAAGAATTTTTGTTTTGCCGTAGTGAGATACCTTGACAGTGTTGTCATGGAAATTTGGCCATTGTGCATATGAAACATTTAACTTCCTCTGCCTTCTTCACTGTGCCTTCACATTGAAATTCATGGCTGTTTGCATGTGTGAGTCTTGAAGCAGTGCTGAAGCCATGCATTACTGTAATGTGAGTTTTGCTGATCAGGGGTCAGATTGACTAAAATTTGATGCAGCACAACACAGCAAGACAACTTGCAGAGCTGCATCAAATGGAGAGGGCAGTGTTGTGTCATATCTAGTAAGGTATGATGCATTCCTGATCTCTCAATGCACCGGCGCACTATGTGCTCCCTAGTGCTAATTCAGGCACCCTTACGCCATGGTGCAAGGTTGTCTTGGTTGCAGTCAGAATTGTTTTAGGGCCTAATTATGACTACGGCAGTCCATCGGACCTCTGTAGCCACAGTGGCGGTGCGGGCACCACTGCACCGGCGGTCTGGCCGCCCCATTACGACTGAGCCCATCGGGCTGCATTGACACCACCACAACCTCCAAGGATCAGAGATTCCTCGATGTGTTGCGGTGGTCTTGAGGCCTCAATATGCTTGGCGGGGCTGATGAGGCCCCACCAAGCATATTATGAGTTTCCACTCTGCCACGGTTTTCATGGCAGTGAGCCCGCCATGAAAAGTGTGGTGGAGAGGAAACAAAGAGAGCCCTACAGGGCCCCCTGTTGCCTCTGCACCAGGGGATGCATGCAGGGGAGCATGCCCCCCTGTATGCGTGCACACCCAGTTCCTGCAGGGCATGGACTTAACAGCCCATGCCCTGCAGGAACCAGCAATGGTGTTCCCAGTGCTGTGCCCGCTACTGCTCTCCCATGAGCCTTTAAACAGGCACCGCTGTGGACCAGCCGCCACAGAACCACCCGACCTGGATTCCAGTCAGAATCTGGCGGGTGGTTTAATTATGGCTTTGGCAGTGCACGAGCAGGGCACTGGTGTTGCAGTTCATTCTCGCACTGCCAAGTCATAATAAGGCCCTTAGAAAGAGAAAATAACTAGGAGAAGTAAAGATATTTCTCCTTGTTGTGCCTCTATCGGGAGGGTGTACAATTGTGATGCATTCCCAGGTTTACTACTTTTAGTAATTCTGGTAATGCAGTAAAAAGCCCCAGTACCAGCTCATACTTCTGAAATGTGGCATTGAACATATATTATTAGGGAACTGTTAGAATTGGAGATCCCTGGTTGGCACAGGTAGGTACTTGTGACAAGCAGGGACCCTCTCCTCTAGTCAGGGTAAGAGGTTACACTCCTAAAATAACCCCTGCTCCCCCTCTAGGTAGCTTGGTGCGAGCAGACAAGGCTTATCTCAGAGCGTTATAGGTTAAGCATTTGTGACCATATACAGTAACCTAGTGACAACACCACAAATGGACACCATGCTAGATTTATATAAAAATAGTGATCTTTCATATAAAGGCTTAGCACAAGACCAAATAACGACAAAAATGACGCACACAGTTCAAGAATATGTTTTCAGAAAGAGTTCTTAGGTTAGATACAAAATCATTCACCTTAGCGTCCGTTTTAACCCCCAGTACCTTATGATGCGATTAAAAGTTCCTAGCGGCACTTCAGCGTTGAAAATCAAGGTGTAGCTTATCCGGTGGAAATTTACTCGCTAAGGCACAATGCGACAAAATTCTGCCCGCTAACGAGCGGGGCGACAATTTCACCAGCGGTTATCTTGGTTGGATCTGCGACGATTTTCGCAGCGATAAAATTACTCAGGCTAACGAGCGGTGCGCTGATCTTGGCTTGTTATGCGATGATTTCACACAGCAGCGGCAGGCTCGACGAAGTTCGCAGCAATAGAATTCTTCCCGCTAACAGGCGAAGCGTGGATCTTGGCTGGTAGCGATCAAATTCGGTCGCCTAACGAGCGGGGCGATGATTTTTCCAGCGCTGATCTGGCTCAGCGGCAGCAGGCTCTGCGACGATGTCCTCAGCGATAAAATTCTGCACGCTAACGAGCGGTGCAACAGAAATTTTCTCGCTAAGCCGGCTGTGCGTGAATAAGTGGAGATCTTTGATTTCTTTCTTCTTGGCCAGCTTCCCACCAGCAGGCACAGCTCCCAGAGGCCCCAAACCTGGTTCCAGCACTCTCGGAGGGGCAGAACTCACACAGCAGAGTTCAGGGGGAAGCTGGGGGTGAAGTCCTTTTGTTCCTGGGACTTTTTAACAGGAGGCCAGCTCTACTCAGGCCCTTGGAGATCTTTTAAAGCACAAGTTGAAATAAAGTCTTTGTAGTCTTTATCCTCTCCTTCAGCAGCAAGGCAACCACTGCAGGCCAATCCCCCAGGTCAGGGACAGTACTCCTTCTTACAGCTTTCCCAGTTCCTTCTCCTCAGGCAGAGGTTCTTCTTGTCAAGCAGGATCTAATTTCTTGGGAGCAGGGTCCCAATACTTATACCCCTAATTCCTTTGTTCCTCTGGGGTAGAGGGGCCTTTGCCCAGTCCAAACCAGTTCCTGAGCACTTTGTTGACATGTCTCTGACTTTCCATTTAGAGTGCAGGGCAGAGACATCAGCCGCTCCACAGGAGGTGGAGCCAGCATTGTGGTGGCAGAGCACATCCCTATTCAGAGTCCAGGTGTACTCCTCCCACCCATCTGGATGTAAATCTCTCTATTCACCACCGGGCTGCCCCAGCCTGTCTCCTGGAATACACCAGCCCTGTCACTCACAGAAACCAGACAGCAGATACACATCCTAGCAGAGGCGGGCTGAAATGGTTAGGCAAGCAAATACCAGCTTCTAAAAGTGGCATTTGCAAACACAGAATATTAAAATAAACTTTACTAAAAGATGTATTTTATTATTCTGAGTTCAGGCATACTAAACTCAAATTTCTACCATGTTCCCTGGGTCTGTTAGGATCATAGAATGTAACAATTCTAACAGCCCATTCTGGCCTATGGAGAACAGGTAGCCTTACAATAGTGAACAACGAAATTGTCTGTAATTCACTATTAGGACATGCCACACACATCAGGGCTTGTCCTACCTTATGCTTACAATGCACCCTGCCCTTGGGCCTACCATAGGGGTGACTAATATGAAGTTAAGGGAAGGTTTAGGGACTGGCAAGTGGGTGCACTTGCCCAGTCAGCATGACAGTACCAGACTGCATGCAGGTTCTGCAATGGTAGACCTTAGACACATTTTACTAGGCCGCTTCTGTGGGTGGCACAACCAGTGCTGCAAGCCCACCAGCAGCATTCGTATTTACAAGCCCTGGGCACACCTGGTGCGCTTTACTGGGGTCTGATAGTAAACCAAATAAGCCAATCATGGAATCCAACCAACATATAAATTTTACAATAGGGAGAGCATATGCACTTTAGCACTGATCAGCAGTGGTAAAGTGCCCAGATTCATAGAACAGCCAACAACAGGTCAGAAAAAATACAGGAGGAAGGCAAAAATTTCAGGGATGACCCTGCAAAAAGGGCCAAGTCCAACAGGAACCTTTACAATAATATATTTGATATCAGTAACTCCGTTATTGTGAAACTTTTGAAGGATGACATAGAGCTATGTTTGAGCAATTTGGAGCGTAGCTTGCAATTGTCTGGACGGGGGATTTTAATATTAAACACTACACAGCTCCCCTAAATACTGCGGCCTTCTGGTCATTGACAGAGAGCCTGCTACACAATTTTGTCATAGTCATCTGGGGTATGCATTTAATTTGCTTTTAATAAAGCAGAATTAGATTTTTGCTTGTGTGTCCTAGTTGGGATACCTACATATGTTGGGCATTGTCGTTTTAGCCTTGTTGATTTTATCTTGCTCTCATATAATCTAAGAACACGGATGGGGAGCTATGAGGTAATGGACTCCTCCTTGAGTCACCATAGCCTGATATCAGTCACGATAAGTGGTGTTGCATATAGGAAAAGACAGGAGTTAGGCTATCCTTCTCCTTTACCGCTATCCTTCACTCCCAACAAGTGGGTGATTGTGAGTTGGGGTAAACTGGACAAGGACCTTTTCCTCTCAAACTTGATTGGTGCCTCTTACAGCAATTTCATGATATGCCTGGAGGAAAATTATGGCCGGGTGGGCCGAAATAATAATAAATAGTTTTAACAAACTTTGCAGGGCAGCGATAGAAATGCTTACTGTCACCTTGAAGTCCAGCTGTAACAAGCGGACTAAGTGGTTTGATACCACCTGCACTAAGGCCCATAACTTCCTAGTAAAGTCTCTTAAGGCTGCACTCCAAAGGCATGGTCACATGCAACAATAGTACCAATCTTTAAAAAAGGAGCCAAGGATGGCCAAAATGTTACTGGACGATTTTGTTAATAAATTCGACAACTAAGGTAATGGGCAAAGTCCTACTGGACTGCCTGCAAATGTGGGAGAATTACAACATCCTGTCTGATCTCCAGTTTGGGTTTCATGCTAGTCTGGGCACTGTAGATCAATGCATCAGCTTGTACATGCTAATAAACAAGTACTCACTGGCGAAGGGGGGCAAACTCTACGTGGTCTACTTGGATTTGAGCTCGGCCTTTGACTCAGTCAACAGGTCGAAGCACTGAGCGATAATAGCTGAGACGGGGTCAAGCCCACCATTAGAGACTTTCTGAGGTAGCTTCATGCTGAAGTTACTGCAAGCATGAGATATGGCCCTGCAGGGGAAATTATAGAAAGCTTTAGACTGGAACGCGGTGTGCTCAAAGCTTGCGTGTCGGCCCCATTTCTGTTCTCTTTATGCTTTAGTGATTTAGAGAAGCACTTTTTGAATACTATCACTGATTGCCCAATGGTTGGCAGGTTAAGTATACCGGCTTTGGCCTACGTCTAATGCTACCGTCCTGATGGCAAGAAACTCAAATGGACTGCACAAAAATACTAGACCAATTTGTTATTTTTATGTCTAGCTTAGATTTATTAGTTAATCAGTCCAAAACTCATGTTATGGTATTTGGCCATCTGGCAAGGGCCAGCAGGACTTTCTTTGTCAATAGGACCAAGATTAGTTAAGTTCCATCGTATCCCTATATGGGCGTATTTGTTCCATGACAGACTGAGCTGGCATACTCTGAAAGACGGCAGGGCAGCCCCCTTAGCCAGGAGTACAGAAGCCATTGAAGGCTTTGTAATTAGACTGGGTAGCAAACCCATTAAAGAGTTGATGAAAACCTGTAAGGCTAAACGCCGCTCCGGTGCAATTTATGGCGCCGGTTTTTAGGGCATCTGTGATCAGCTGGGGTTGGAGAAAGTGGAAAATTGGTTCATAAAAAGACTACCTGCTGTACCCATATCCACTAGCAATGATATATGTCATCTGGAAATTGGACCTGGGCATATACGTGATTTTGCAAGACTGAAGCCCCTTCTTTTATGGTTATGGATATGGACGAAGAAGGAAACTACATTAAATCATGCAGGCCTGACTGATTGCTTGGCTCTGGAAAAGAGCTCTAAATTATATTGGCTGTCATATGTATCTAAGACCTGTAGCTGTCTGGCCCTAGAAGAGCTATTCCTGAATCCTTCCACCTTCAGGCCCAGCTTCCGAAAATGTCTGGTGAAAGCCTTCCTAGATAAATGTGCAGAGGAAAGAACGGCAAAAAACTCTGGCCTACCCACGGTTATAGCTAATGCCCAAGTCAGAACCTGTCTTGGTATTGAGTCATATCTTTTATGGGTGAAAAATACACAGCACTGGTACCTGTTTGCCGAATTACTCCTTAACACTGACCATTTATTGGTGGTGTTCCCAATATACGGCATCTTTTCTGCCACGCTTACAGCCTGTCCCTGCGATGGATTGTCTGTACAGAGCACCATGCACTTTATCCTTTTTGCAAATACTATTCCACATTGAGGTCTGTATGTATCTTACCACTCTTGAAACAGGCCAAGATAAGGCAGTGAAGGGCTGTCCTGGAGTTCCTCTAAAAACTATCCACAGTAAAGCTGTTATTAAGTCGCAATTTATATGCAGTGGCGATAGGCCTTCGCTCTGTATCATGTTCAGCATAAAATTGGCCTTTATGTTAATTGCCTTTTGGCCACTGAATGCTTGAAATGCTCCTGGCAATTATATTTTATGCACTTTATGATGTTTTAGTTAATCCAGATAGTTTTAAACAGGGCTTTTTTACATATTGCAACAGAATTGTTTTGCAAATGGCTATGTTTTGCAGTTAGAATACAATATTCTTTTGCTAAGTAAAATTTATATTTTTTTATATTGAGCCGTTTAAGGTCTTTTTATACTTTTAACATTTTTATGATGTATCGGCTGTTTACATGTACTTTTATGGTTTTAATCAAAATCGAATAATGGATTGACTAACTGAGTGGGAACACCCACTCTCCACCAAGGTAATGCCTTTACGGCGCAGAGTAACGCAAGGCAGTGACTTGCGCTGCTGTGCCTCACTCTGGATTTACCGAGCTACGCAGGGACACACAAGGTGGCTTTGGGTGGTTTGGTAAATCTGACTTACCTTGTGTGACGTAAGGGCAACACAATCCTTCTAGCCCCAAGTCTGTTTGCAACTGTCCAGTAGCTGTGCTGTGGAAAAGCTGCAAAGAGGGCTCTGCGTGATGCTCCTCTGTGGAAAGAGTTGTGACATGAAATGGGGAGGCAGGAAAATGCTTCAACCTGCTTTTTTCTGGGGTTTACTGTAATCAACTGTCACTATGCAATAGGCATTCTGCTTCCTGCTCCAAAATACAAGAACACATCACCTTTGTTAGATCCCTTCTCACCCAACATCTTTGCAACAGTAGAAAAGCCAGTGATTAAGTGCTCATTGTGCTGGCAATGCTTTAGGTTTGTGGTACTGGCTGTTGGTTGGCATATCATAGTTATCCTGGGCGTTCTTCACTGCCTTGTCTATCTGACCTGTCCGATCTAGTGAGATGATTATTTGTGCTTAGTGACTGTGCGTCTCCATGGCTTGTTTTGTTCCTGCATTAACGTATGAAGCTTACTGTCTCTATGTGTTTGGTACTAGCACATGTTCTGTACATCAGTCTTTCATGAGGGCATACATGGGGCCATATTCTCAAGGAGCTATCGCCGAATTAACTGCACTTTATTGCAGCCAAAGTTGCGATAAAGTTATCACCCCATTCACAAGCTGGTGTCAACAGCCCATAACACCAGTTTCTCTGCGATAGCAGCCGCAAAAACCATTGCCACAGATGGCCCAGGCAACCATCGCTAATAAGATGCAGAGTAGGCGTTCCATTGAAAAAAGCCACGACAACACCACGCCACAACATTCTCAACAACCAGCCACATCTGCGAAAAGGCCACAAAACATGCAATAATGCGCGCTAGCAGCAGGAAATCAACACCTGCTCTGACCTGGTGTAAAGTCAGACGACAACCGGCAGCAGCCAATGGAGCACAGCCCAAAGCCAAAGATGAAGAACAAAGAGGTGCCGCCGAGCAACTGAGCATTCAGCCCGGAGTCCCAATAGGGCAACAACACCCACCGCCATCACACCCAGGACTACAGCCCCCCCCCACGGAACTCCCTCCCGGACGACCACAGAGGCAGCACGGACAAAGACAGCGGACCCACAGGAAACGCACCAGACTCACAGACTTAACACCAGAGGATGTCATTGCCCACAACAGGCTCAAAAGGACAACCATCCTAAGCATCCTGACCATCATCGCCCAACAGGCCGACGGCACCAACACAGCGGACAACCAACATCCCACCCCACACAAAGCTGCTGGCTGTGCTGCACCTGTTGGCCTCTGGTACCCCCCAACCAACACCCGCCAGAGTCAGAGGAGTCTCACAGCCAGCCACATCCAAGTCCCTCACACCTGTCTTGGATACCATCATCAGCCTGCTACCCCAGTATCTATACATCCACCACAATGAGCAGGATCCGCTGGAGACCAAGCAAGGACCATACGCCATAGCTGATACACGCACGTGTTGGGGGCAGTCCACAGCACACATGTCCTACTCGTGCCCCCTGGTGACACAGCACACAATCACCGCAACAGAAAGCACACGTCTCACATCAATGTGCAGGCAACATCCGAACACTGTGGAATCTCCACCAACGTCGTCGCCAAATACCCAGCCAGTGTGCATGATTCCGTCATCCTCCAACAGTGCATCACCAACCAGTGCTTCAAGGATGGCACCAATGGGAATGCACTGCACGTTGTCAAGTACCAAATGAACACCCCACACACCTCAACTCCACAACCATGCAAATCACAACTCTGCAATGCACACGTCACAAAATCACATACAAAATGCAAAACAACATGCCCACCCACCAGACACGAGAGAACAACTTACAATGGTAACCTGGGCAAGTCGTGAACATGAGCTATCAACAGCATGGCACCTTAGCCACACAATAGTGGAATGTGGGGAGAGGGGGGAACCAGGCATATGTGAAGGAGGCAGGAGAACCATGATTGGGAAAGTACACAATGCCAAGAGTAGCGGCGATGTGCTGGACAGACCACAGTATGCATAACACACCCATATTCATGGCGACATACATCGCTGGTGTATTGAGTGTAGTGGACAGTGGACACAACCATGTCACCCCAGTCAGTGGGGAAGTTCATGGAAATGTTGCCTGTTACGTCCCCCCCTTAAGCGTGAGCAGAGTGGGATGGCCCGGCATATGCCAGGCCAGCATAGGGGTGTGAATAAAAAGCACGTAGCCCTGGGCGTGGTCCTCTTCAGGAATGCCCAACGTTTCTGCCAGGGTGGTGCCTCTCACCCCGCCAAGAGGCCGACGCCGTCCTCGTGAGCAGAGTTGTCTGCGATCCTGTGCACCTGTCGTACCACGGCCCGCTGGACCCCAAACCCGTCAGGCCCACCCCTGCACAGCCAGGCCACACTGATCACCTGCCAACAATGGCGTGTGTCACGGAGGGCCCACAACGTGCCAGTGCCAGTTCCAAGCCCGAGGCCCCCAACCTTGGCAGCCTCTTCAGACCATCACGGCCTCCATGACACAGGCCCGCTTTAGTCCTTTCTCGTTGACGTACTCTACAGCTGCCTCCGGCCTACACTGTGGTCCAGTACGTCACAGAGTCTTGATTTAGCAATGGCAGAGTTCATATCAGTGTACCGGCATCATCGCAGACTGCACCCACTCCCAGCCCCGGTGCCACTAAGTCTGCTCCCCGACATTCATGGACACTCTCTGGTCGTACGTTGGTGCAGTCTGAGTCTATGGACTAGGGGGGTGGTTTTCATCCTCATGTGGCTTTCACCGAATTGGTGGTGGCAACGAGGCTGTCGCTTTCCACTCCTCCATTTGCTGCTTCCGGATAACATCAGATCTCTGCATCATGCCCTGGAGGACACCTTCCACTGTCCCCCGCAACCCTTCGCCACATTTACCTCGGACATGGATGAGGACCTGCCCAGTCTACGTGGCCCTACCTCAGTGCACTGCAAGTCACCGTCCCGTGGCAGCATGCCTGTGCTTACCGCTGTGCATCCGGGGCCACTAACTCTGTGCAGCTCACGTCAGGGACCCTGTCTGAATGAATATTGGATGACCTCTGTGACGGTGGTCCTGGAGTCATCAACGCCATGTGCATGTGGCTCTGCGCTGTCCGCTGCCCCCGGCCTCAACTGTGGACTACCAGGGCTCACACATCAAATCGAGTCCTGACCCGGCAGGACGCCACATCACCACAGGAGGCACACACCACCATCGCAAGGGCCAACTCCATCCACCATCTGCCAGAGCCGAAACAGTGGTACTGGCAGACTAACGGAGTTGCTCAGACCTGTCGTGGATGCTATCATCTGCCTGATCCCCTGCTCAGCACTCCAGGTGCCATTGACTCAGTGCACCGCAACCCATGGACTGTTACTGATTGAGTTTTGTGCTGTGGAGAGATTGCGCAGCATTGTCACCTCAGGCAGAGTGGGAGAACTGGGATGTTGATGCAGGTGTAACACACCCCACTGCATCTGCATCTGCATCAGGATTTACCCGAAGGGACACAATACTAGCAGTTTCTTCACATGAGCGCGCTCATCTCTATTGCCCCAACCTCAGTGCACTGCAACTCACGGACACTTCTGTTTGTATGTTGGGTGACCGCTGTCCTTGCTCCGGCTCCCTCCATGTTGCTCAGCAGTTGACTCTGTTATGCAGGTGTTTTCTGTTTCCATTGCACTGGTGTCCACTGTTCAAGTTGTTGCCAGCACCAAGAACTCAGTGCGGCCTGGATTATACTCATCCCACACACATCCAGCACAGGCGTCACTGTACATGTGGACCTGCCAATAAAGGGGCCGGGCGCACTTGCCCGTGGACAGTTCAACATGATATATGCAAGCATCCCTGTGGTCTTCTTGTATGCATGAGGGCCCTGGGCCCTACGACATTACATTGTGCTGTGTACAGCGGACACAGACATGTCACTGGAGGCAGCGGGTAAGACCTTGGACATGTAGCTTTGTCGTCAGCCACTCAATACTTAAGCTGAGTGGACTGGGCCGCCGTACAGAGGACCAGCGTTGGGGTGTGAATGATGATTCCTTGGCTCTGGGTATGGTTCATTGCAGGACATGTGCACATGCATGCGTACCTGTCGCGGTGTGGGTCTCCGTTGTGGGGTGTAGGTGGTCCCTGATGGGACTTGAACACCCACTTATGTGATCTACTTCCATGAGCTCTGAGCCCACCCACACATTTTCGGCCACCTCCTTTTGGCATTCTGACACCTGGCATTGGAATGCGATGTGTGCCTTGGTGAAGTGTTGGGAGCCAGCCGTGGTGTCGGGTGCTTTCTGCTCTGTGATCTGTGCAGGGGCTGGGGTCTTCTCTATGTAGCTTGGCTGCCCTGCTCCTGGGGTGGGTTGCCTGAGAAGTCCATGAGCTGTTGTAGGGCGTCGGTGTCGGAGGTGTGGTGGTCGTCTCCGGCATCACTGATGGGTTGTCTGGTCTGACCTGCTGGAGGTGTTTTTTGTCCCTCTGCAATGTGACGGGGAGATGCATGTTGACATTGTGTTGACATTTATGTTTGCGCATTGTTCTTGTTTACATGCAGACTGTGTGACAATGTACATTGTGACTGTTTGGGCGGTGCTGGCAATTTGGGGGAGAGAGTGAACATTGGGACTACATGAAGGATGTGAGGTTCTACCCGAGCATTTGCATCTCACAGTTCCCTGCTCTGTCCAATGTGATTGGCCTGTTTCTGCGCATGAGCCGACCCAGTTGTGTCCCCTGTTCTGCAGTGTCGGTGTTGCACTTTGTGCCACATTGTCATGGGATGTGCTGAGATTGCTATGTGTGTGTGCTGCAGTGTGCCACTGGGATGAGGGACATGATCCTGGGTCATTGTGGGTGTGCAGTGTGCTATACTTGATTGTGCATGTGTGCCATTGTGCCCATCTCCCCCCGTCCCCCCAGTCCCTGGACGTTACCTACTATGGGGCGTATTTACAAGCCCCTTGTGCTGCCGTTGCATAACGTTTTGCGACGCAACGGTGGCGCAAACCACCAAATCATCTTTATGAGGTCATGCAAAGCCATTTTGCATGGCTTTTAATGGTCTCATAGATATGAAGTAAGTTAATGTAGGATAAATCGCTGCGTTGCCTTACTGTGTGCTCAGGAGGCATTCCATGGGCGATGCAGGGGTATTCTCAGGCAACACCCATGGATTTTGACTCATTCCCAGATTTACAAGACCATGTAAACCTGGGGATGTGCCAAAACCTAATAAAAATACCTTTATTTCTCCTCGTTTTTTCCTCATTCTATGTGTGCTGCATTCTGCATCACATGTTGAGAGTGGAAAAAGCCTCCCCGGATTGTTTTTGTGGAGGAAGATACCCCTTCCTGCACAAAAAAACATTATTGCATGCAACACAGGCACCCTTGCACAATGGTCCCAGCGCAAGGTGAAAGGACAGGAATGTGCCGTGTGTCTTAAATACAGTACATTCATGCCCTTTCACTTTGACGCAGGGCAGCGCACAAGGTGACTTACTGTGCTGCCGTGCGCCAAATCCCCATAAATATGTTCCTGTATCAATACTTTGAGCTGGTTTGCACAACTTTTGGTAACTTTGCACCGGCACAAAGTGTTAATAAATGAGCCAAAATATACAGAGTTGTGTTCTTAGCGATATATTGTATTAATTGTTGTAGGAGGAAAGCCTAAGTCATCATAGTAGCTTAGAGTGTGTTACGTTTTATTTTATATTTACGCTATGGGCGCGCCAATGCAAAGAAGGATTGGCTAAGCGAATCGGTGGGCACTCACCTACAAACGCGAGACCTGATTGGCCTTTTGGTGTTTGAACGCCATGCATACATTTTCAATTAAGTTTCCTTCAACGAGTTAATGTTTGCTTTTGATAACCTTTCTTTTTTCCTGACTAGTGTGATGGTAAAATAACTCAGAGGTTAGTAAATGCTGCCTCGTTTTCAAAAGACAGAGCACGGATTAGCAAAGAAACAAAGTAGTTTAAGGAGTGACATTTGGTGCAACACTCTAAGGGGCAGCAAGCTCTGGAGCTTGCAATCGTATAGAGTTAGGAATAAAAACAACATTGTTACATTCTAAATTGGTTTATTTGTTGTTAAAATGACCCACAACAGTGCAGATGCTGAAAGACGACTGTGAGACTGTACTGGTGTGCATATTTTTCTGCCATGCAAGGATATTTCAGGAAAGAAACATTTCAAATGGCAGAAACTGAATAATCAATGTGTTATATTGCTCTCTGTGCCAGCATAATAATGACAAATGTTCAGAATATATGTCACCGGGAAAAGAAAGGACGAGACCTACTGGAGCGTTACAAACATTATTTTGCTGATCTGGCAGATTGTAATACTAAATGGTCTGTGCGAGCAAGGCAGTAAATCCCTTAGAAAGAAATGTCTGCCCGAATCAAAGTCGCCAAACATATAAAAAGACTAAAAATCCTCTGGATTTGAGAAACAGAGGGAGAGTGACATGCAGTCATGCTCCCACATTAACAAATGGACTACCCTTCTGCTATGGACTAGGGCACAGCCGTCACAAGCAGAGACGTGCATTGCCAAGGCCTATATGTCTGCCTTGCATTTTAGATGCTGAATAAAATATTTTAAAAGCCAGATGCAGTGAAGAAAATTAAACAGCAAAAATTGCTTGTTGTATACAATGTATCCATGGAAATAAAAATGATTGGTGATTAAAGGTACTTAGGATACAATATAGTCCCTCATGCATTGCTCTGCAATCACTTCATAGGAGACAGAATGATACACAGACAGTTTATAGTGAACACTAGTTCTATAAGGTGAGAGAGCACTACTCACATGGGTGGAAGCAAAGTCCCTCAAGTACATTTAAATGAATGAGTGAAAATCTTGCAGACGGTTGTGCATCAAAATTAGACCTAAAAAACCATAATGCACATGGGTAAAAAAGAGACAGTCTCACTTTTGGCAAACTCTAGTCCAACAATGCACCCATAAAAGGGGTCAGCTCACAAGGACATTTAAAAGTACATGAATTAGTACTAAAGGAGTACTAATGCACACACCCATAAATGCATTTGTGAATCGGTCCAAAATATCCCTTTTTCCCTTAGTGAAATTGCCAAAAGGGCACAATCCTTTCTATCTTCTCCAGTTTTATATGAATGTTACCTGAATATTTTCATTTTGGATGTTTTGGGGCTGTGAGAAAATTCTGCATGGTTCCCCATTTGTTGCTGAATTTCATTGCCTGCTTTTAGATCCTGTGCACTGGGGCATTGTTGTCCAGTACCCACTGTATGTGCTCTGACCTTTAAAACATGTAAACATTGGCTAATCCTTGATTGGCATAATTTAACTCTCCTGTCAGGAAATAGTATATGGTGTAGAAACTGCACCAATGACATGGAAAGTTAAACATTACTTGTGGATTGCAACACTTATTGTGACCTCCACTAGTGTGACAAGGATAGCATCGATTCAGACCTACAATTGTAACCTGGCTGCTACAGTTTAAACCTGCAGCTGGAGTGGTCAAAATAACCTTTCTGACAGAGGAAAAACCTCCCTTTTTAAATACTAATAAATAACTGCTATGTAGGCCTTGTAACACACAAAGTGGGGTGTACGGTATTTAAAAACGGGGCATGTAGAAATTGAATGTTGCCATGTCCCTACATTGATAACCCCCAAAAGCTATTTTCATTGTAGAAGGCTCTCGCTGTCCGGTGAGGAATACTAGAGTGCAGATTACTACATTCATTTTCCAGTGTTGGATTTGGGACAGGCTAGTGAAATTTTCTAAGACTGTGCTGAATAATTAATATTTATATAAAACACAATTCTCTAGCAAAGTTGGATTTTTAAAAAACATTTCTGAACAGTAAATTTTAGAAAATTGCCTTTGCCTTGCCCAAAGCTCCTGGGTGCTGTTTTGCATTAGCCTACCAGCAGCTGACCCTGCCAGTGCTTGACCCTAATTATGTGTGAAAACTGCTCCCAGAACAGGACAATGGCCTTAGTCTGGTAACAGGATGGGCTGTGTGTATGGCCCATGAAATTTATTAGCTCTGAAAAGTCAGCTAGGGAGGTTCCAGCAATGCCATTACCCTTCTACCCTTCCAGTACTAAATACTATGCTCACACTTACTTAAAGATGTCCCCCACTCGAGATGTGGGCTGTACAGTACAGTACAAATGCAAAGGAGGAAAAGTTAGTAGAAATTATAGCGGTGGCATTCTCGAAACCAAGGAAGATTTACTCATAACTGGTAAGCCTACCATTGGTAAGGTGCTGTGTCCAAGTATGGGTTAGCAACACCTCCACTGAGTGGGGGACAAAGACTGTCAATGGGTGAGCCATAACTATGCTCTCACGTTCAAGACTCACAAATGTAGAAGCAACATCTTTTAAGCAACCAGGCAATTGCTCCGAATTTGGGTAAGCACTGAGTTCAGTCCTGTTTCTCACTAAAAAACAAAGCAACACATTTATAATAATCAGGCAGTTCCAGGGCTGGGGTTCCGCAGAGCCATTCTCTCAACTCTGAGAACGCATGCATGCCGCTGTCACCCCATGGTACCCGATCTGACACGTCTTTGTCTGTCAACCTCTCAATAGGTTTGGCTATCAGGGAAAAGTTGGGAATGCACTGTCCACAGTAGTCCACCATTTTGAAAAACATTTGGACCTCCTTCTGTGTAGTTGGCAGATTCATTTTTAGAATCGCCGAGATTCTCTCTTAGGACACCTTTCTACTCAGTGTTTTATATAGCGCGTATATGACCCAATTGGGTATCAGAGCGCTTCACAGTTATATAGTATTCACCTTTGTGACAGTATGATAGAATGCATTTAAACATAACTAGAGAGTGCGAAATTAGACACTTGGCATTAAAATAGTACGTGAACCTAAAGAGTAAATAATACAAACATTTGTACAGACGATTGTAAATAGCAAATAGTCTGATTATATATTTTACTGTTATAATGGGCAAACCTTCCATACTCCTTTCTCAGCTTGATGTCCTAGATACAGAACTTCTTTCTGGCAGAACTAAAATTTGGTCAGGGAAATGTTATGCCCGTTCCCAGCTAAGTGCCTCAACAAAGCAATGGTGTCACATTTGCAAGCCTTTTGCATACTAAATGCCACCAATAGGTCGTTGATATATTGGACTAGAATTGAGTGCTGAGGGGTCACTAAAGTTTCTAAATTATTTTTTGAGTAGCTGTTTGAAGATTGAGGGTCTCTCTGTATACCCTTGTGGGACTTAGCACTATGCCAAGACATGGCTGCCGAAATGGAAAGTAAAGAGGAACTGACTATCCTCATGCAAAGGAATAGAGACAAAGGCTTGACACAAATCAATGACAGAGAACCACTCGGCCTCACATGGAATCTGAAACAGTTTCACAGCAGGATTCAGTACCACAGGAAAACAAGGAACTACTATTGGATGTATCTATCGCAGGGCCTGCACTATGCAGTACTTGCCACTGAATTTCTGCAAACCCATGTTGGGCTAGTTATATGGACTCCCCATAATCTCTTTCAGAATGCCTTGTCCAATCATTGAGTTAATCACAGGAGTAATCCCAGTAATAGTTTCATGGTTCAAATAGTATTGTGGGATTTCTGTTTATTCAGTTTTTGGCATCACAGTGATGTGGATTGGTTCGACATCTTTGAGTCTGATATCGTTACCTGAAGAGTCCCAAACTTCAGGCAACACTGTATCTCTCAATTCAAGGGGTAAATCATTTTTCATCAATAAAGGGTACATTTGGATGTCTGACCTCTGTCCAGCAAGTTTGAAGACAATGTCTTCATCATGAGTTTGAAACTCAACACCATTCAGGGTACAATCAATCAATCAATCAATCAGGGTTTTTTTAGAACGCGACTCACCTGTTAGGGTCTCAAGGTGCTGGGGGGAGTAGGGGTACAGCTCCAGATCAGTTGAAGAGCCAGGTCTTGAGGCTCTTCCTGAAGGTGTGCAGAGTGGGGGAGCATCTGATGTTAACTGGGAGCTCATTCCAGGTCTTTGCTGCAATGCAGGAGAAGGCTCTTCCACCTGCTCTGGTTCTGGGATGCGTGGGGTCTCTGCCAGGGCGAGGTCGGCAGAGCGGAGGATCCTTTTGGGTACGTGGAAGGAGACTCTTTCGTTGAGGTATTTGGGTCCGATGCTGTGGAGGGATTTGTAGGCGTGGGTGAGCAGCTTGAAGGTTACTCTCTTCTCGATGGGGAGCCAGTAGAGGCCTCGTAGGTGCTGGGTCATGTCTTGGGGTTCCGAGGACAAGTCTGGCTGTGGTGTTCTATATGGTTTGGAGCTTGTGCAGCAGGGTTTTGTTGATTCTGGCATACAGAGCGTAACCGTAGTCCAGTCTGCTGGTTATGAGTGCGTGGGTGATGGTCTTTCTGCATTCAGGGGGATCCACTTGAAGGTCTTGCAGAGGATGCAGAGGAAGTTGAAGCAGGTGGAGGCGACAGCGTTGATCAGGTGGGTCATGGTGAGGGAGGAGTCTAGATGATGCCGAGGTTTTGGACGTGGTCTGATGGATTGGGTGGGTTTCTGAGGGCAGAGGGCAACCAGGTGTTGTCCCAGGTGGTAGAGGAGGGTCCAAGGACAAGGACCTCTGTCTTCTTCATGGCATGGGTTACTTTTCTTCGGAGTTGGCGATTCAAAACAAGTCCTCGGATTAATCGGCACACCTCGTCCTCTAGTCCGTGATGGAAACCCTTGTTGCTGAAAACCATTAACACCTTGCATCATAGGGACCTGCTGATATCATCCCTGCACGGGCCCTGGATTATCAATGAACGGCTAATTCTGACCTATCTGTGCTGCCTTCATTTGTGCAATCATCAACTTCTCCTTTGATCTTTTGTGTTTCAATTCCGATTCATTGCTGCAATATTTTGCATATTGCAAGATCTCGATAATGGGTTTACCCTAACAACAAATCCAATGTTGTTGAATCATAGAACTGACTTCAGGTCTCAATCCATGCACAAATCTGTAAACAAAATGCCCCATCTCTTTGTCTGAGATATTTTCATTTCTCGCTAAACTGCTTGAATGCCTGTGTAATCTTTCAAAATGAACATGAATCGACTCTTTAGATTCCTGGGTTGTCCTGTCAATTTTGACCCAATCAACCTCTTTGGGAGATTTTTTACATTTTAAATGGGCAATCACCTTCTGATACTGCTTCATAACTAATGGGGACAGAGCTTGCGAATGGGGATGTCTCATTGGCTCCTCATCAGGTCAGTTAACAGCAGCTTTGCATTCAATCCACATGTCACTTGGAACCACAATCTCAAACAAGCATTTGCAATGCAATAGGTCTCGCATTTATACGAGTTTGAGCTATTGGCATTGTAAATGACAGTGCCTTTTACTTATGTTTTAAAAAAAACCAATCTTAAATAAAAAGCATTGTCATTTACAATGCCAATAGCACAAACTCGTATAAATGCGAGACCTATTGCATTGCAAATGCTTGTTTTTATACCTTGCGCAATAATTTTACTTTAAGTTTCGGTTTCGATTCTCCGTTGCCGATCTGGGTAATAAAGTTTTCTAGTTTGGGATGTTTCTAACGTGCTGGGTCCATACGCACAACGTGTTCATGCAGATGCATAACTCAGCCTCCAATTTAACGTGTGTTGTTAATAAAAACGTTGTGGCGCTGTGTGGTGTCCTGTGGAATGTTCACTAATGTGATACAACAGTGCGCCCTGAGCGTCACATTAACAATGGGATAATCTGACGCGTGACACAAAAAGTAGCTGAAAGCGGGCACACATTGTTCATGCTTCATTAGGCATGCGCTGTGCCTGAGAGTGCTGCGTTACAGGCAGCATTTTTTTACCTCCTCCATCTCATGCTAACGTCGCCGATAGAAGTACAGACAGCAGCAGAATGTTCTCTGGGTCGTCTCTCAGGTGAGCATTGAGAACTCCTCGTCCTTAAGCGCGGAGCGCTTTTGAGGATAGCGCAATTTAAGAACTTTAATTTAACAAGGAGCTTTCGATTCTTAGTGTAGACAAAGTTCCCGTTTGTGAGTTCTGGACACAAAACTGGCGTGAAGTTCTGAGGCATTGGGTGTGGGCGGCCTGATGAGACGTTCGAGGGTGCCACATGTGGTAGCAGGGCTCTGTGTTTTGTTAATTGTAATGGCGGATTTAAGGGGGAAGAAAATTGAGTTTTCTCTGCATGCATAATAAACAGGCCAATGAGCATCTGTTGGCTGCTGACGGGGGTGTGTGTGGGGGGGGTGGAGGGGTGGTGTTTTGTAGCTGAGAGGAAGGGGTCACATCAAAGCGGCCGTGCGGCCCGCGAAAGTGAAAGCAAACGAGTGCTTCCAGGCCTCCAAATGGTGCCGCGCCCGGCCGACGCACATGCACTGTATTTGGAGGCCTGAAAAGCCACTGTTTGCACTTCCAAAACTCGCTTACTATAAGTCTCGCCAGAGCAGCGCTAAAGCGCTGTCTCAGGCGAGACCTAAAAAGGTATCCAAATCTTTCCATAAAACCTTAGATATCTACAGACATCTCTCAACCTGTCTGTACCATTCCATGGGATTTTCTCTCAATTTCGGTAAGTCAATTGTGAAGAATGTGAGATCAAGCCTGCCTCACGGCACATGCACATACCCTCCACCAGGAACCTCTCTCATGGGAAGCATGTGTTCCAGACAGAAGCATTTGTATCCTGACTTTCTTTGTCTCATTTTTCTTGGACCATCTACCTTCGCACTTGTCCAGCTCACTCAATTTCCATACATATGGTATCAATTCCCTAATCTGTAATTTCATTCCAGGTGGGGGAATGTTTGCAATGTCTCGGTCACTAAAACTCAACCTGGAGCTTCACTGTAAGACTTTGGATCTCTGGATTTTAATCCCATGTTTCTGCGCTAGTTCTCAGAGTCTGTCATGAGCTTGTCCTGAACGCCTAGTGATGTCTTTACACAGGAACAATAATTATCATCTGGATAAACCTCTAATCGACTTGGACTAAGAGTTCCTATTATCAATTCTTCCAAGTCTATCTTTAATTTAGCCACATCCATGACCCTTTTTCTCTCAGGAGTCCTCCATTCGTACCATGATTTACACTGCTTG
This sequence comes from Triturus cristatus, assembly GCF_964204655.1. Taxonomy (NCBI): domain Eukaryota; kingdom Metazoa; phylum Chordata; class Amphibia; order Caudata; family Salamandridae; genus Triturus; species Triturus cristatus. The sequence continues at coordinate 799,675,808 of NC_140592.1, forward strand.
TCGAGGTATCTATGCTTCTAAGCCAATCATCAAATTCTCGAGCAGAAAGAACTGGCTGTTCTGTTGAAGTGTTCGGAATTATCTCTTAACTGTAGGTACCACTGCTTAAGGCAGGCAGTGACTGTAAAGGGTACATGTCAAAAGCTGCTGTTCCCAGAGTCATCTCTGTCCCAGGGGGATTGTAATTCATCATTGATGAGCAGTCGAATTGGGCTTGAGAAAGGGTGACGGTCTCTGAGGAAACCTCCTAGACCAGTCAATCCCAGTCTGGTATGCAATAGAGGGTGCACGTGAAACACTTGAAGTGTTTGCAGGAAGACGGAAGCATAGGAGTCTGGGGAACTTGTCTCAGTACTGGACCTTGCTGGATTGTCGGTAACAACGGTTGACCCAGTAGGAACAGATAAAGCATGTGTAGTGTTTCCTGCTGTATCTGGTTCATACAAAGGACTACAGGACCTATAGAGACTGGCATTGTCAGTGTATCTGGGGCATTTAGAAAATGTGATGAGGAAGGAACTGTTTTCACTGAATTTTCTCTGGTTGAATTTAGATTCACACTGAACTGTGCAGAAGGCGCCTCAAAGGTTCCTGCAACAGGTACATTCCTTGGTCCAGTAACTGGTATCTAATTATATGGAGGTGGATGATTTAACAATAATTCGATCACAAAATCCTGATCCAGATCACTGTCACTATCTTCAGGGCAATTTGCATTCCCTTCTGTCTCTATGTGCTTTTCTTTTCTTTGCAATTCTTACCCTTCACTTCTCTTTCAGTTGTCGGTACCGGATATAATCAAGTTACCTCAATTATGTCAACTTTCCATGTTTTTCTCTTGTGCATTCCACCTAGCATCCGTACAAGTGCATATGGCTTTCTTAGCTCTCCCCTGATACCTCTCTCTCTCTCTCTCTTTAAGATGTGCAACAGGTTCTCAAGCATTAAGTGCTCATATTGAGTAGGTCTAGGAGGTGTGCTCATTGCATACAATTTCCTCAGCAAATTCTAAACAATTCTCAAATCAAATGTTCCATAACAGGAAAACTGCAATGCACCATCTTTCTTGGTAATCTTATGCCATTGTGCGAGCCAAAGACATTTGTGAAAGCCCTAGTCTGTCACTATAATGTGACCTGGCGTACCTTCAGTTGGTGTCTCCTCTCCTTTTCTAATGGACACAAACACATCTACCCTTACTATGTGTTGTATAGCTTTCATGAATTTCATTTTTGTTCCATTTAATATATCATTCACAAAAAGACTTTCCGTTGGAACCAGGAAATACATTTCTTCTGCAATTCTCTTGTTCGGTGTTAACAACGAATACCAGCGCAGTTCACCAGGGCGTATGCAACCAATCCCAGTGTGGATTTACACCAACCAACCTATAGCAGCGTGGCACACCGCAACGTCAACCTCACTCCTCGAAGCAGCTCACCCTCCTTTACAATTCCTCTCAAGAGTATTTTCTAAGCAATTCATACAATAAGTGCCATAATTTTCATCACTAAGTCTGTCGGCTCCACTAATGAAATGAAAGATTTCCATACATGCAAGAAATTTTGAAACAATATCTTCTGACCAATTCTAGCATTAACTCCAAACAAAACCTCGCTCAGTGGGATCTCCCTTCTGATTGGTACAGTTACTCCCTGTGCACTGAGATCAACTATGCCAACCACTTCCCACAACCATACAAAGATCAAGCCCCTATCTTAAAGATACTGTCAATGACATCTCACGACAAATACCACAACACAGCAGACAACTACACCCAGTGTCTTCATCGCTTAGACCCACCACTTAGGTGTATATACTCGGATCTTAGGTCACAATGGACCTGATAACTACTTGAACTTCTCTCTATCAAGCACCACACTTATACATCAACTTAAATCATCTCCGCATAACGCAATATGGCTACTGCAAAACAACGCAATCTAAGCATAAGCAATTGAAATGCGCAACCCTGTTCATACTCACACATCTCTGCTGCTACAAGTTATCGCTGCATCAGCGATACTCCATCGATCCTCCAACTGAACCATGGGCAACTGGGACTTGGGCTGGGCTGGGCTTGGGTCATTTCTAGATCAGACACCCTAACTCTCTCATGCCAGTGGACAGAACCATCCTCTGCTATCAGATTTGTTCCAGCGTTTCTGGGCACATTCAGTGATTTTGAGGGGGTGATTTTATGTCCCCTCGATTACTCTGGATCACTAAATCACTTATTTACTCTCTATCTTGGTCCTCCAATGGATCTTTTATACGTCGCACTGAGGGAAGAGAGCTAGTATCACTTGTCTGATCAATATTCAATTTCAGTTAACAGTGCAACCAATTTGGCTACACAGTGAGGACCAGGAATCGGTAGCCAAGTTCAAAGTGTTTATTATAAATCCGTAATCAGATTCAAATAGATCACTCTAAAGACCATGCGATATAAGTATAAAATTAGAACCGGGAGGCCAAGCCTCCTAAAGAAATGAAGTTGAATTAGAATTACACAAACAAGAAGTTCGGTTCCTGCAATACAAAACAATAACATACAAATCAGATGCTCGGAAAACAATCTTATTTTGTCTTTTCTCTGCATGTGCAATCTAACTCTCCTAAGCATGGACTAATGCACTGAAACACTCAGAGTTTAGGAATCAAATAGCACTACAGAAAACAATAGGGTTAAGGCACAAGAGTGTTAGCAACACCAGCAGTAGCATTGCAGGTGCTCAGTCAGGAGTCTTCAATAAGTCAGAAGTAAATGTTAGTCTAAACTACACTTAAGGAAAATGAGGGGACATAGGAGAATGTCTTAAAGAGTCCATTCAATGTCAATGGAGATTTGGGGCACGGTTCAGGTAGGACATGCAGAAAAAGGGCTCAGCAAAGAAAGTTCGAAGTCATTTGCAGGAATCAATCAATCAGTACATTTGTAGAGCACACAACTCACCCATGAGGGTCTCAAGGTGCTGGGGGGGTGCTGCTACTGCTCGAACAGCCAGGTCTTGTGGAGTCTCCACAAGGCCAGCAGGTCCTGGGTCTGTCGTAGGCGGATGGGGAGGGTGTTCCAGGTCTGCCGGCGGTCAGTCGACGGATGCGGGGGCGGGTGGCGAGGGCGAGGTCAGCGGAGAGAAGCTGGTGGTTCGGGGTGTAGAAGATGAGTCGTTCGTTGAGGTACGCTGGTCCGGTGTTGTGGAGAGCTTTGTGAGCATGGGTGAGGAGCTTGAAGGTGATCATCTTGTTGACAGGGAGCCAGTGTAGGTCTTTCAAGTGGGATGTGATGTGGCTGTGGCGGGGGATGTCGAGGATGAGGCATGCTGAGGCGTTCTGTATGCATTGTAGTCGTTTCTGGAGTTTGGCTGATGTTCCTGCGTAGAGAGCGTTGCCGTAGTCCAGTCTGCTGCTGAAGAGGGCCTGGGTGATTGTCCTTCTGGTACCGGTGGGGATCCATCTGTAGATCTTGCGGAGCACGCAGAGGGTGTTGAAGCAGGAGGAGGAGAAGGCGTTCACTTGCTGGGTCATTGACAGTGCAGAGTCCAGGATGACTCCCAGGTTGCGTGTGTGGTTAGTGGGTGTCAGTGCAGGTCCCAGGGCAAGTCTAAAGAAAAAGCAGCTCCAAGAGAAAATGTCTGAGAGGTTCTTCTTTTATCCAACAAGTTGATTGATATGTTATAGTCCTCAAGTTCATGTGGTACCACCCCTTTAGTTGCATGATCAATAGAAGTAAATTGTCTGAGTAGCCTTACATTGCAGGCTGCAACAGTAGAGTAAAATCCCACACTGGACATTAGAACACCGTCTTGGTCACACACTCAGACTATAGCATAATAGTCTTTTGTTCAGCCAAAGTTTTCTCACATGCTCGTTGTTGAGTTCCTTTCCCAGACATGTATATATTGCTGTTACAAGAAATGTATCTATTCAAACTAGCAATACATGGGAAAACTTGTGAAAAGAGCAGGTCAGCAAAATACGGGAGCACAGTGAATTATACAGAGAAGATAGACCTTTGAGAATAATGCTAACTTAAGACATTAATCAACAATGAACATTTAATATGTGCATGCATATTCCAACATTTACGAATATAATATGCCTTTGGTACTTTTAGTTCATTTTCTATAGGTCACACAATAAGCAATGAAATGTCACAATAGCAAGTATGCTTAGGAACTATATTAGAAGTGCATATATGTAACATTAATGTTTACATAGAATAAACTTTATTGTTAAACCTATATTATTATCCTATGCACATAAGGACCATTTAAAGCTAAAAAAGATATCCCTAACATTGACACAGACAGTATAGCACATATTTATAAATCGCGTGTGTTGGTGAGAGGACCACCGGGGAGTCGGGGAGACTACTCCGGGGCACCTTCCTACCGCAAAGTTGTAGCCGAGCGCCGCTGAGAAGCCCCCTAGGGGAGGTCCTTCTCCTATGATCGTACTAGGCCCAGTAATACCACCACACAGGACTCCGTATCAGTTGCTTAACTTGGTTCTTTATCAATAGTAGTACGTTCAATATTTACAGTGGGATCGAGGGATCCAGTAAGAGTCTCAATGTCTTTAGAGGGGTAAGGTAGCGGGACAGTCTTAGTACCAGCCAGGTACGGGAAGGCTCTGCGCCAGACCTTGAGTGCTGGTCTCGGAGCGGCTCGGACGTGGAGAGCCGCGACGGCATCTGCAGGGCTCGGGTGGTAGTTCCGCTTGGGTCGAGCCGCGACACAGTCAGCAGGGCTCCGGTGGTAGGTCCGCTTCGGTCGAGCCGCGACGAGGTCAGCTGGGCTCTGGTGGTAAGGTTCAACAAGGTCGGGCCGCGACAGCGTCAGCAGGGCCCCAAAGGTTCGTGAAGGTCTTTAAGCATGGTGGAGCCGCGACGTCGTCAGCAGGGCTCAGTGTGAGGGTTCAGGATGAGTCTTCTTCCGTAGGGTCAGCCGCGATCCGATCAGCAGGGCTCTTGACTCCAGGATACAACTGTTGTCCTGTTGTCGGGTCGCCTCAGATATAGGACTGGAGCCCTTTGATGTCCGGACCCTTGTGCCCGGAGGGGGCGGAGAGGCCGGGTAGGGAGCGGCCAGACGCCCAGCAGGAGTGGCGCCAGGCCCCAGAGAGCTGTGGGGCGATCGCACCTAGGTGTGGAAGGACGGTTGGGGGTCCCATCGATACTGCCCTCCGCCGGGAGTGGGAAGGGTTCACGTGGTATGCCCCGGGCCAGGGGTTGGCGCCTTGATGTCGGGCCTCGCTGGGACAGAGGCCGGGTGAAGCGGGGTCACGCAGGTGGTCACGTGGGGTGACGTATAATCCAAAATGGAGGAGCCCCGAAGTGCATGGGACCTCGTGCGGCTTAGCGAGGGGGAACAGGACCACGCCACGAGGCCGGCTCCCACACGCGTCCCCCCCAGCTGAAGGCAGGGAGAGTCACCCATCTCCTTGGGGTTCTCCTCGCCGAGGCGGAAGAATCTGGACAGGCCGTCAGCGTTGGCGTGGTCGTTGCCGGGCCGGTGTTCCACAGTGAAGTCCATCCCTTGCAGCGAGATGGACCATCGCAACAACTTGGGGTTCTCGCCCCGCATTTGCATGAGCCACCGCAAGGGCTGGTGGTCAGTTTGGACCCTGAAGTGGGTGCCGAAAAGGTAGGGCCGGAGCTTCTTGAGAGCCCATACCACGGCGAAGGCCTCCCGCTCGATGGTGCTCCATCTCTGTTCTCGCGGCAGCAGTCGGCGGCTGATAAAGGCCACAGGTCGGTCGAGGCCCTTGGCGTCCAGCTGGGAGAGGACCGCCCCGACCCTGTACTCCGAGGCATCGGTCTGGACTACAAATTCCTTGCTGTAGTCAGGGGCCTGTAGCACAGGGGCAGCGCACATGGCCGCCTTGAGGGCCTCAAAAGCGGTCTGACAGCGGGGCGTCCAGCGCACCGCCTTGGGCTGTTTCTTGGAAGTGAGCTCCGTAAGGGGGCCCACAATGCTGCCATAATCCTTGATGAATCGTCGGTAGTAGCCTGTGAGGCCTAGGAAGGCCCGGACAGCGGTTTGGGTTGCGGGGGGCTCCCATGCCTGGATGGCGTCGACCTTTAACTGGAGAGGCGCCACCTGGCCACTCCCCACCTGGTGGCCTAGATAGGTCACAGATCCTTGACCGATCTGGCATTTACTGGCCTTAATGGTGAGTCCGGCTCTTTGGAGAGCGGCCAGGACTTCCCCGAGGTGTCTTAGGTGCGCGGCCCAGTGGTCGCTGAAGACGGCAATGTCGTCGAGGTAGGCCGCACTGAAGGCTTCTGTTCACTAGCCTCTGAAAGGTCGCCGGGGCGTTCTTCATACCGAAGGGCATTACCCGAAAGTGGTAGTGCCCATCGGGGGTGGAAAAGGCGGATCGTTCCTGGGCGCCGGGAGTGAGCTTGATCTGCCAGTACCCAGCGGTGAGATCAAAGGTGCTTAGGTAGCGGGCGGCCCCTAAGCGATCGATCAGCTCGTCTGCTCGTGGCAAGGGGTGGGCATCGGTCTTGGTGACTGCGTTCAGGCCCCGGTAGTCGACACAAAACCTGAGTTCCGGGGCAGTGCCGGGGGCGGCGGCCTTCGGCACCAAGACCACCGGGCTGGCCCACGGGCTGTCGGACGGCTCGATGACTCCGAGGGCGAGCATCTTGGCGACCTCGGTCTGTATGCAGGCTCGGACTCGGTCAGGTACTCTGTAAGCGCGGTGTCGCACAGGGGGGCTGTCCCCAGTATCCACGTCGTGGACGCACCAGGGGGTCACCCCGGGCGTGAGAGAGAAGAGGGCAGTGAAGGGTTGCAGCAGGTTCTGGCAGTCACGGCGCTGTTCTGGTGTCAGGGTGGCGGAGAGGCGGACGCCCTCCAAGGAGCCGTCTTGGCCCGAGGACCCCAGGAGGTCTGGTAGGGGCTCGGAGTCACTTTCGCCCCCATCGTCGGTAGCCAGCAGCAGGCTTAGTTCAGTTCGGGCAAAGTGGGGCTTGAGCCGGTTGGCGTGCAGGACCCGGAGGGGGTTCCTCGGGGACTCCATGTCGACTAAGTACGTGACGGGGCTCTTCCTCTCAACTACCTTGAAGGGCCCGGTCCACTTGTCCTGCAGGGCGCAGGGGTCCACGGGTGACATGACCCAGACTTGCTGGCCCGGCTCGAACTCGATGGTTGAGGCATTTTCGTCATACCAGCGTATCATGTCTTCTTGGCTGGCTTCGAGGTTGGCTTCCGCCAGGGCCCGGAACTTCCGAGTCTGGTTCCGCAGGGTCAGGAGGTACCGGTAGACGTCGGGAGGGGCATCTTGGACTTGCGCCTCCCAACCCTCCTTGACCAGGCTGAGGGGCCCTCGGACGGGGTACCCATACAATAGTTCGAAGGGGCTGAAGCCCAGGGATTTCTGTGGTACCTCCCGATAGGCGAACAGGAGGCAGGGCAGCAGGACATCCCATCTCCTCCTCAGGGGCTCTTCCAGGCCCTTGATCATCCCCTTCAGGGTTCTGTTGAACCGCTCGACCAGTCCGTTCCCCTGGGGGTGGTAAGGGGTGGTGAATTTATAGGTGGCCCCACATTGTTGCCAGAGGGATCTCATGTACTTTGAAATAAAGTTCGTACCCCTGTCGCTCACCACTTCTCGGGGGAACCCCACCCTGGAGAAGATGCCCATCAGGGCCCGACCCACCACTGGAGCTGTCACGGTGCGGAGTGGGATGGCCTCGGGGTATCGGGTGGCGTGTTCGACCAGTACCAGGATGAAGCGGTGTCCCAGGGCGGTTCGGGGGTCGAGGGGCCCCACGATGTCGATCCCCACTCGTTCGAACGGGGTGTTGACGGTTGGAAATGGTGGTAGGGGGGCTTTCACTCGACCCCCAGTCTTCCCGCTAGCTTGGCAGGTCGGGCAGGACCGGCAGTGATGGTCCACGTCTCTTCTCATTCGGGGCCAATAGAAATGGGTCACTAGGCGGCTGTACGTTTTGTCCCGCCCGAGGTGTCCGGCGAGGGGTACGTCATGTGCCAGGTTCAGGAGGAACTCTCGAAATCGTAGGGGGACCACCAACACCCGGCCGGCCCCTAGTTCGGCGACTTTCTGCTCGCTATACAATAAGTCATTGTCCCAATAGACCCAGTGGGTTCCCGTGGGGTCCCCCGCAGCCTGGGCGGCCGCTTGCTGTCGGGCCCCCTCGAGGGACGGGCAGGCCTTCTGCTCTTGCTGGAATTGTTCGCGGGTGGGGCCCCCGTCGTGGCGCCACTGGGCCAGCTCGGGGATCTCGCTGAGGGAGGCGGCCTCGTCGGTAGAACGTTCGGATGGCCCGGCCTCCTCGTCAGGTTCCTCCGTGCCGGAGGAGGGTGATAGTTCGGGGCCCGTCGGCTTTTCGGGGGCCGTGGCAGCGGCTGGTTGGGCGGTCATGGACCGGGTGGTGGCGCAGGCCCACTCGGGCAGTCCTAGCATCCCCAGATGCTCTCGGCGTTCCACCTGGGCCCAGGGGGAGCTCTCTAGGTCATTCCCCAGGAGGCAGTCCACTGGGGCGTCGTCGCGGACAGTCACTTTTAGGGTGCCGGACACTCCTCCCCACTCGAAGGGGATCCTGGCCATCCGGCACATGCTCTCGGTGTTGTCCGCGGTCCGGACAGGGCATAGGACATGCGGCAGGATTTGTTCGGGGGTCACCAGGTGGCAGCGGACAGCGGTCACACTGGCCCCAGTGTCCCGGAGGGCCTCGGCCCGTCGTCCATTGATGGTGACCCACTGTTGGTACTTCTGGGTGTTGCTTGGGATGGCAGCTCGGGGCACCATTTCTCGGGAGCCCAGGCATACAAGCGACATGGCAGCTGGTTCCCACTCGGGGGACCCGCCGTCGTGGTTTTCCTCCTCGTCTTCTCCCTCCCCCAGGGTTGCGGCGGCTATTTGCCGGGGAGGGGGCCCAGCGGTCCCGTTCCGTCGGTTCACGGGGCAGGCCGGGTCGCTCGCATAGTGGCCGGTCTGCTGGCAGCCGAAGCAGGTCACTGTCGGTCATGGTCCAGGCCGTGCGATAGGAGTCCCCCTTCGGCCCAGGGTCGGGGACGTGTGGTTGGTGGCTTGGCCTCGTGGCGGGCTTCTGGGCGGCCCGGCCGGGAATTCTCGACTGCGGTGGGACCCCCCTCCTCCGCCTCGCTGGCGGGGAGGTCCCGTGGTACTCCGTTGGTAGTCCCCCACGGGGTTCCGGGGGACCCGGGTGTTGACCCATCGGTCTGCTTCGGCGGCGAGCTTCCGGGGCTCGGTCAGTTTACTGTCCAGGAGGTGTTGCCTTAGTTCAACAAAGCAGTTATTGGCGAGGTGCTCCCAGACAATGAGGTTGAACAGTTCATTGTATGAGGTGACCTTGCTTCCTTTTATCCATCCTTCCAATGCTCGGCTGAAGAAGTCCACGTATTCGACCCACGTGGGAGCTTCTTGCAGTCCCGGAAGCGCTGCCGGTACATCTCGGCTGATAGTCCGTAGCGTGTGAGTAGGGCTTCTTTCATGTGGTCGTATGATGTCATCACCGCATCGGGGAGTTGCAGCAGGGTATCCCGGCCCTCGCTGAGGAACCTCCCCCATAGGCCGGCACCCCAATCCTTCCGGGGTACCCGATGGGAGGTCATGGCTACTTCGTACGCTCGGAACCATTGCTGGATGTCGTCATTTTTATAGTACTCCTTGACGACATCCTTGGGGATGTGAACCTTTGGCTCGGTCAGTGGCAGAGCGTCCCGGGCTCCGGGGGTGCTGGTCTCCCCCGTTTTAGCTTTTAGTTCAAGTTCCTTGAGGCTCCTCTCGTGCTCGAGGGTTAGCCGTCTCTCCTCTAGTTCCCGATGCCGTTTCTTTTCCTCGATTTCCTCTTGCAGCCGTAGTTGCTCCAAGGCTATTTTCTTCTCCGCCAGTAGGAGCTCACCGTCCAGCCGGAGTCGGGCGAGGTCCATTTCGTGTGTCCGGACCCTCTCCCGTTCTCGCATTTCTTCGTGGGAAAGGCTGGTTTCTGGGACGGTTCGCCCCCCATATGTCGGGGTTGGCAGGTTTCCGTCCCGGGCCGAGGTCCCTTCGGCTCGGGGTGGAGTGGTCTCGGGTTCTGCCCAGGCTTTCAGGGCTTTCTGCATTTCCTCCTTGGTGCCCAATCCTGTGGTTGGGATCCCTTTGTCCTTGCAGAATTGTTTCAGTTCTTTGTGGGTGTATTTTTCCAACCTTTCCGGCTGGAAGGTTGCGGCCACGGTTGCCTCTTGGCCGTCCATGGTTCCCTTTTCTTTCCGTCTGGTTAGGTAGTGGGTGCGTTACTTGCCTGTACGATTGCGTCTGGCTCGGATCCCGTCGCTGGCCACCAAATGTTGGAGAGAGGACCACCGGGGAGTCGGGGAGACTACTCCGGGGCACCTTCCTACCGCAAAGTTGTAGCCGAGCGCCGCTGAGAAGCCCCCTAGGGGAGGTCCTTCTCCTATGATCGTACTAGGCCCAGTAATACCACCACACAGGACTCCGTATCAGTTGCTTAACTTGGTTCTTTATCAATAGTAGTACGTTCAATATTTACAGTGGGATCGAGGGATCCAGTAAGAGTCTCAATGTCTTTAGAGGGGTAAGGTAGCGGGACAGTCTTAGTACCAGCCAGGTACGGGAAGGCTCTGCGCCAGACCTTGAGTGCTGGTCTCGGAGCGGCTCGGACGTGGAGAGCCGCGACGGCGTCTGCAGGGCTCGGGTGGTAGTTCCGCTTGGGTCGAGCCGCGACACAGTCAGCAGGGCTCCGGTGGTAGGTCCGCTTCGGTCGAGCCGCGACGAGGTCAGCTGGGCTCTGGTGGTAAGGTTCAACAAGGTCGGGCCGCGACAGCGTCAGCAGGGCCCCAAAGGTTCGTGAAGGTCTTTAAGCACGGTGGAGCCGCGACGTCGTCAGCAGGGCTCAGTGTGAGGGTTCAGGATGAGTCTTCTTCCGTAGGGTCAGCCGCGATCCGATCAGCAGGGCTCTTGACTCCAGGATACAACTGTTGTCCTGTTGTCGTGTCGCCCCAGATATAGGACTGGAGCCCTTTGATGACCGGACCCTTGTGCCCGGAGGGGGCGGAGAGGCCGGGTAGGGAGCGTACAGACGCCCAGCAGGAGAGGCGTCAGGCCCCAGAGAGCTGTGGGGCGATCGCACCTAGGTGTGGAAGGACGGTTGGGGGTCCCATCGATACTGCCCTCCGCCGGGAGTGGGAAGGGTTCACGTGGTATGCCCCGGGCCAGGGGTTGGCGCCTTGATGTCAGGCCTCGCTGGGACAGAGGCCGGGTGAAGCGGGGTCACGCAGGTGGTCACGTGGGGTGACGTATAATCCAAAATGGAGGAGCCCCGAAGTGCATGGGACCTCGTGCGGCTTAGCGAGGGGGAACAGGACCACGCCACGAGGCCGGCTCCCACAGCGTGTAAGGCTTCGCAATAAGGTAAAGAGGATGGTTTTTAGAACAATTACACACTACTAGTTTTCATCTTTGCATGGTAGTACATGTTACACTGCAGATCCATTTAGTTGCAATAAAGCTTATAAGTTTTAATATTACATGCCAGGCACTGTATTTATCAGCATCAATGATTACTTTATTAAATGCATCTCTCATTTAGTAAAGACGATTCCTAAGTCAAACATTCAAAAGTATTTCGTTCTTACATTAGTAAAACATTCAATATGAGAACTATAAATTCTACTGTAAAGATTCTCTGGCAATAGTAGTGTCAATCGCAACGTGTGCAGAAATCATTATAACACGCAGGACTTGTGCAAAGTGCATGTTCAATTTGTGTGTTTCAGGTATCATTTGCATGTAGGGTTTGGTGACGTGTAAAGAGTGGACAGTTTTGCGCAGCGGTCATCATACACAATGTGAAAACACTTCCCATATATGCTCAAAACAAAACAAAACTCTTCCAAACACAGCTGACACAGTGTATCTTGTTGCTAAGTGTTTCAGTCACCCACAAGGGGTAGTAAGCAGGTTACAAATGCCTCAATACAACACAATTCAATCAAAGGTCACAAAAACATACTGATGTTTGGCAGGCACTTGTGAGGGTTTGGGGATGTTGTATTGAACAGTGAATGTCAAGTGCAGGTTAGTCATTATTAGACTTCTCTTCAATTTCTGTTCCTTTCTAGGACTGTCAACCTCGTCTGCTTGTGTGTAATTTGAGTTCTAGTCTTTTATATTTGTATGTATTGAATATGATTTTAATTAACTTGAAGAAATAAAAAAATGCTCACATCTTCATTGAGGTGCCTTTACAGATAAAGCTATGGTAGTCACTTATTAGCTCTAAATGAGGAAGAATGTTGGACAGAAAATAATTGAACCGTTTGAGTGGACTTCATATATCTAACAGATATTCTTCCACAATAAGGATTAATTCACACTTGGGACCTCCCAAAATAGAAAATTGACATGCCTGTGAATGTTTCGTGTCTAAACAAAATGAAGATCAACATAAAAAACTTTTATGAAAAAAAGAATTGAGAGGTAAAATCTCGTTTAGAGCCATGAAATCATCTACAGGGCACAGTTAGAGGTAAAAATGTAAAGACGGTGCCCTTTGTAAATAATAAAGGATTTGCAAAGGGCAAAAATCTGATATTAGCCTAAAAAATACATAACGTTACAAAAACAGGTCTTCCATCATGTGATAAAGATGAAAAAGTTCTTCCCTTTTTTGAATTTCAGGAGGAGTATATATGGAATATTTTTCTGAATTGCAAATCATTCCAGTACCTTCCATAGGTTGTGCTGGCTATTATCTTGCCCACACACTGGCATCTCGAAATATTTCCGTCCACTATGATTCCATAAAGCTTGTGTACTTTCATACTTTTAGACAACAAGTATAGAAATTGATGTACAAGACTTCGACTGATTTGTGAGTTACCGCCGTCCCAAATTCACTACTTTTTGCTAATTTTTAATGTGTCTATGAACTGCAGACTAACTAGGAGCTCACCTAATGTTGTACATTTCCCACTGTTTCTCTGACTATTTCTCCATATTTCATTATCTCTGTCAATCTCTATTGAAATACCTTTGCTTTCTCCTTATTTTATAATTGGATTGCTTTGTAACTCTATTCATATAGTCAGCTAACTTAATTACTAGATTTTACTTTTATTATCTTAGTTTCAATATTAGTATTTTAAAAATGACATATGTCCAACATAGTCTCATTTTTCATTCCTTCATATGCCAGTCAGCCATGTCCTCATTTTGCACCACCCTTCGACTTGCACTGTCTTCATCTCTTTTCAGCAATATATCATTTTTCCCTCAAATCTGTCTTGCTGACTGCATTGTAGCACAGCCTGCCAAACATTCGGCATTCGCCTTAGTCTGCCTGGACCTCATTGCATGCACATCTTCTGAAACGTTGTGCAATCTGAGGGTCTTCAACCTTAGTCTGCACAAACATTATTTTCCTGCAAGGCCACTTTGTTTTACTCTGTTAGGTCCAGCTGACATTGCTGCCATCCTATAAACTGCACAGATACCTACAGCCAACAAAAACAAATTCAGAAAAAAATAGGAGGGGTGAATGCAAAAAGTGGGAGGATGACCCAGCAGAAAGAGCCAGGTCCAACACAACCTCCCTCCAGCAAAAAGTCATGAAATAATAATGAATACCTTGGTGGACTTCCCTCCATAGGTGATAGAACATGGACAATGGCCCTCTACTGAAGAGGCCCCCTGCCAGTTCTATGCTCCTTTGAATTCAGTTGAATTCCTCTGTCTCCACTTTGCTGAGCCACTGAACGGTCCCATGAGGAACCCTTCTCCTCCCTCATCTGTGCAGCTCTTAACCTTAACTTGCTCACAGAGGCATCCCAGTAGACAGACAGTACCACCATGGCCAACAAAGTGATGTGACCCATTCCATCCCTTGGATCAGACTTCTGTTCCCAACTCAAGGTAAACTCTGCACAAAAGGACAGCAACCAATAGAGGCCGATGGCAGCTGTCAATGTCCAGAGCCAGGCTCAAGCCATCCTGGGTGCTCTGACATCTGAGGCTTCTCAGAGTGGAGTGCAACTGCCCCAGGTGTTAAGCACCCTTCTTCCACCAGTCGAGAAGTGGTAGCCAGAAACTGGTCATTCAGCCCAGGGGCTTTTTCTTTCTCCCCATGCCCCTCTATCTGGGCCTTGGTACTGTAACAATCCCTACTGCATTCTCTCTGTCATGACCCCTTCCTGTGCCCCCATGTGTAGTGGTCTACCATGCAGGGATCATGTTGCTTTATTCCTATGGTGCTTTATTGCACGCTATGATATCATGACTGGTGTTTCCCCAGCATCCCCATGACCGAAGTTCCTCCAATACCCTCATGACTGATGTTCCCCTAACACCCTCATAACTGATGTTCCCCCAGCACTCTTATGATTGATGCTCCCCCAGCATCCTCATGACCAATGCTTCCCCTGAACCCGTAATTCCATTGCGCTTGAAACCCCGCAAGCATTCCCCAAATCCCGTGAACCAATGGATTAAATCCTCTCGCTGTTACTAGGGCCTTGGTGTGTTTTCCATTGACTCTAGCCTTGGCCTGTTCTTCATATATTCCATGGGTTAGAAAACGTGAACCAGTGCCTGTTAGAGCCGTAGATGGCTCTGAGCTCTCTCCTGGGTTGATTGTATACCAAACTACTCCGCCATCATTTGTATGTGAGAAAGGGCATACTGGGACCTCGGCTTCAGTTGCACGATCCTGCTATTGGCTGGTCGCTCCATCTAGTCACCTTGGGATCCTATTACTTTCAGAATCATTGCTATAATAATGCAACCTCGGAGCCTGAAACAGAACATTCTCTTTTTGCAAAATTAGATAGAAAGAAGGGACCTTTTGAGTGATCCCTGGAGGCCAATAATGCCTTTCACTTAGTTAAGGAGAGATACACCACGGCCCCAACACTCAGACATCCAGACTCCATGCAGCCTTCTCTCGTAGAGGCGGATGCCTCCCAGGTAGCTCAGGGGGTATATTATCACAATGTAATAGCACAACAAATGTTCTCCTCTCTCTTCATCATCGCCCTCTGGGGTGAACTGCCACCTCTGTACTTCCTTAAAAAGGCTCCGAGGGCTACCTGGAGATCCAGCTTGGTAGCCTTCTGTCTGCTGTAAGCCTTCTTTGCAAAGCTTCAGAAGCTCAGCCCTGCTGAAGGTGACAGAGTTGAATAG
Source organism: Triturus cristatus (assembly GCF_964204655.1). NCBI lineage: Eukaryota > Metazoa > Chordata > Amphibia > Caudata > Salamandridae > Triturus > Triturus cristatus. The sequence goes on from NC_140592.1 coordinate 799,690,988, forward strand.
ATACATCCCCATGATAAAAAAGAAAGCTAGGGCACTTAAATTTAGAAAAAGGATAAAATATCTTAAAAGAATTTAAAAACAGGTCAACGCTGATGTCAAAATATTTCTATGAGATGTTGATGTTACACATATTACTATAGCACACTGGACAAACACAAGTACCGGACCCCACAGGTGAAAAACTATTTGAGAGTTTGGGTTGTTGGTTGGCTGGGGTGTTAACCCTGGTCAAATAACAGCCACAATCCCCATCAGGGTGAACCACAAAGTGGCTAGATTAGCCTGTGCTTAACCCTCAGGTAGCTTGGCACAAAAGCAGTCAGGCTTAACTTAGAGGCAATGTGTAAAGTATTTATGCAGCCCATAAACAGCAATAAACTGAAAATACAAGAAGATTTCCACACCAATTTAGAAAGTCAGAGTACATTTTTATAAATTATTTGCCACCCAAATGAAAAAATCTAATCAGTAGAACTGGAGTTATGGTGTTTTAATCGCATGAGAACAGGTCAAAGTCGAATAATATGGCCAAATGCAATGGAGCACGGTTTGGATACAAGAAGTGGATTGGGCCTTGTTGGTGCTTACCTTCTGGCTTAGAATACATTTTGAAGTAAATGTACTGAGCAGGTAAAGTTCATTGGGGCAAGGCTGCAGGCAGTGTCTGAGGAGGAGGGCTCCTTGTCGGGGAGATGTTGCATAAGGTCACAGTGAATATTTCTCCATTTGGACTTATTCTCTTTTTTGTAAGCTGAAAATCTCCTATGAGAATGAGAGTTCCAGGAGGCTGGATACCCCTTTGCCGACGGACAAATGAACAGAATTTGCTGCTGTGGAGGTAAATGTAGTGGGAGCTACCGTATAATTGGGTGATCGGCAATGCACATTGAGCACATAGACCAGTAGGTGGTTCCTGGTCTTCTTTTAGTTCTCAGAGAAGTTTCTAGTCAAATATTTTCATATTTTTGAAGTCCCAAGTTTTAAATTTTGGCTATTTAACACCACAACCAAGGTTCAAGGACTGGAGGGGTACCACTTGGAGAGTTAGCATTCACTCAAGCTGGATCCAGCTACCGGTTCAAGATTGTTGGAACCTTTTATGTCCCTGAGGCTCTGATGAGAAGGCCAGAAAACTAGCCCTTGTAGTCACTCTGTTAGTCCTGAGTTCAAGTGATGAATCAGGGCTCAAGCATCACGGCAGGCCTCTGAGGGTTCAAGGCAGGCTCCAGGCAGCAAAGCAGTCCTTCCAGGTGCAGCAGAGCAGTCAAATGCACACAGCAGGCCACAGCAGCAGACAGTCCTTCTGCAGATCCAGATGTGAACTGAAAAGTGGATCGGAGGGTCCCTTTTTTTTATACCTGTTGCCTCTTCGAAGTAGGAGAATTTTCATGAAAAGTCCCTCCGAAGTGCTTGATGTTTCCTGACTCCACTGCCTGGCTCCAAGCTGGGTACAAGACAATGCAATGGTGACAAGTCCTTTATGTGAAGGCAGATATCAGTCTATTCAGTTGCAAGTGGGGCAGTGCCCATCTCTGATCCCCATCCTGCCACTTGATAGCCCATTCAGGCACTCCTAATCCCTCTATTGTGTGACTGTCTGGTAGGAATTAACAAAGCCCAGCTGACAACTACACCCAGTTAGGTGACCTAGGATAGGCTGAGGCACCACATATCAATGGCAGAAAAAAGCCAACTTTCCAAAAGTGGCATTTTCACAATTGTAATTTAAAATCCAACTTTAACTACTGTGAGGACTACATGTCCCTTGGGATAATAGCGGGTTGCCTTCTTACATTTAATAAGTGCTAACTTTTAGTTGGGAACAGGTAGGCATTTCATATTATGGGCATTGCTAACTTCATGTCACTTTATGGCACCTACATGCTTATCATTTGGAAAAGAAAAACTAACCAGAATATTTGAACACATTTCTGAGGAACATGCTGAACAAATATTTCAACATTTTAGGATACACCCACTACATTTCAGAGATATGATGGGTGATGCTTTAGAACTGTATCAGATGAAGGAAGATAGAGGAGAGCCCATTAGTGTCTGGGAAAAAAACTATGAGTCAAGATGTTATCTACATTTATTCCCCACTTGAAAAGGTGGACAATATGATGATCAACCAGATCATATTTCAACATCTGGGTACCAAGCTACAAGATTATATTCAGAGGATCAAAGCTTTCACCAAGGAATTCCTTATATAATTTCATGCTACTATATGAAAGTGAACTTTCAGTCACTTCTTATGCTGTTGCACACCTTATGCGAACTAGACCTAGCTTTACTAATAATATAACAGCACAGGATTTTCTTGAACAGGTGTACGACAAAGATGAGAATATACACTATAACTTAACAGCATTATGGCATGTCAACTAGGGACAAATGAATATTGGTTTCGAAGACACAGAGAATTTAAATGTATGCTCAGAAATTTAAGGCCACCTATTTAAACTAACCGTAAAATACCCTCTGAATTATGTTTTTGGGCCCCTGACAATATTTGCAGATATTTCAAACTATGCTTCACTACTTAACCAACAAAAATGAAAATCCAGTTGGAGAAGTAATTGATTTTGTTATTCGAAAAGAGTATCAAGCGAAAGGAGCTACACACATTCATATGCTTCTGTGGATCAAAGATGCACCTAAGTTTGGATACAACTCCGATGAATCTGTTCTAAATTTTATTGAACATTATACACTTGAAAACTACCAAAAAAGGAGAAAACAAGAATTTCTTTGTGAAGGTTTTATGCTGTTAATGACATAAGTTCGATAAATACTGCTTAAGAAAGTATCAGAAAAATATATATTAACTGCTCAAAATGTCGCTTTGGATTCCCTAGGCCAATTCTACTGAATGAAAGAGTCAACAATTTAATGTCATCTGTAAGACATGCGGTCACTCGTAAATCACCCAAAACACTTATGATCTTAGAAGAACACAAGCATCTCAATAGATCAACGACTGCAAACCTTTAATTATACATATGTGAGATGCTTCCATTGATATACAATTAGTTGCAGTTAACTCCACAACGGTTGCATGTTATGTTACTTCCTATATTACAAAGGCAGAAAAAAACTGATATAAAGGAAGAAAGGGGAGAAATATTTTCAGAGTTATCCTTCAGTAAAAGATTATACAGATTCAGTCTCCAAATGCTATCTCACCATGAGGTCAGTAGCTATGAGGCATGTGACTGCTTGAGTTCCTCAAGCTTATTTGGTAAATCATGGGCAATCATGTGGCTTAGTTTAGGCATGACAACATCATGATGAAGGGCTCTGAAAAGCCTACCTGAAATATAATACCTTGGGCATTTTTATCCCGCAAACAAGGACATTTTGAAAACAAATATGTTGGACACATATTGCCCCCAAAAAAGTCCATTGTTGGGACAACTATCTCTCTATGAAGTTTCTCAGTTCTACACCTATAGAAATGATATAGCAGAAGATTTAAAGGCTGGAAAATTCTGAGTTGAAGGTCCAAATGGCTGTTTAATACACCATTCTAAACCTGCTCTCATTAATCATCGGAGAGACAATTATCACAGTGTCATTGTAGTGTACTCAGGAAGAAGACAAAACCTGTGCAATACTCATTCTTACGCACCTTTTCTATATAATGGTGTGACTGGTGAAAGAATGTGTTGTGGCAGGAATAAACTACATATCCCAGATGGCCTGGGAACAGAAATCCTGAGTCCCAATTGAATACACCTGTGTGTGGATTATAAGTGTGGATTATAAAAGCCCCTCCCTGGAAGTGCTTGGTGCTTGACAATCTTCGTATTTCAGCCATCTCAGGATTTCAGAAAGGCAAGCGTTGTTCTTCGCTAGCCTGTACTTCTCAACAGAGTTCCACTCGTAGCCGGCGAGCTACGGAGTTCCTTTTTTTCTTTTGTTTTGTTTTCTTGTCAGCTGTTCCTTTGGCTCAGCGCGCTTCTGTATCTGCACGCTGAAGCCAAGTACGTTGCTTAATATGTGGGAGCGAAGAGAGAGACCCCCACAGCGTGCAGGCCCACGTTTAGTGGGGGAGCCAGGAGACAGCGTGTCTTTGCCTTCGAATCGGAACGCCTTTCAACACACCCGGTCAGGGCACCTGTTTACTTTAATGCTGAGGAATTCCAAGGCCGCCGAAAATTGTTCCGGAGGGACGACTCCATCACCTGCCAAGGGTTCTTCATTCACAGAGTATCAAGGCTTGGAGGAACCATCCAATCCTCGCGGAGCACCGGAACTCTACTACCGCAAGCTACTCGAAATCTACGTGTACAAAAGCTTTGGATACTCACTTCGTTTTGGAAACTTCAGCTTTGTAATTAATAGCAGCACTGGAGTATTCATTGCTTTAATATTTAATAAAAGAGACAGTTGTTTTTTTTACATTTTAAATAGTGACTTTGTTATAGGATAAATTCACTATTTTCTTTTTTTTTCAAGTGATGAGACTCATTGTTAAGAAAACGAAGTATCATGAGTTGCCATTATTAAGCACCATCATCACATGTGGGAAGGGAGTATTGAGTGCCTTGATCACCAATTATGTTGTCGTTCAGAATGAATGTTGTTTCTATTTGAATATATTGATCTGTACCTTTCCTCTACAGGGCACGCTTTTCCTTCACTAGAGAGAACGTAACATACAAGGTCTTCCAGATTGTGTTGGCAGCTGTTTATTATTTTATCCCATACCCCATTTCCCCTGAGTGGTGCCTCTACAGGAGAGCTATACATACATGCTACTGCGAGATATCACTAAGGGTAATCAGAGAACTAGCTTCACCCATCGTCTCCACTGGGTACAGAATCCAGGTTAGTGGTATTCCACTTGATTATCTTACAGATCTGACACACAGAGGAAGAAAGAATACATTTTACTATTTAGTACTTCTTCAACTATTTGAACTATGGAGCAAAGAAAAAGACATTAAAGCTTTGATTATGCACTAATAAACATTGGCTCTACAGTATTCATAGAGGGAAGGGCATACATTGCACAAACTTGTGTTAAAAAATAACTGGACTATATATTACTGGTTTAGATGAGACATGAATTAATGCTGACAGTTTCACTGTCAGCTAATACCATTGTTTGAGAATCAGGTATGCTCCACATCTTGGTGAGGATCACATTTTCAGAAAACCTAAACTTTCTTTTAAAAGAAAAACTTATTCAAACAGGAACAACCTAAAAACACAACAGAAAACAAAACACACAGACATTACAGGACATCAGGTTTTGAGATCAAAAAGGCATAAATTGTTACAGCAATGTCATTAATTGTCATTAATCTACTTTTGTACCTACCAACTGTGAAATAAATCAAAAACCAGCATGTACATCAACTTTTCTGTAACACCTTGATAAACCTTCATCAACGGAATTTGTCACACAACCACACATGCCATTCTACAGTTGCACAAGTGTTATTCAGATTTCTATCAATAAGCAACAAGATGTTCAGAAATTCTGTATGGCTGTTCTAGAAATATTAGCTAATGAAGCTCACCCAAGTTCTGACCTGTTTGGCCTAAGATTCTCTTGGGACATGAATGCTTGCACTGCCTACATTCAAGGCCCACAGCTATACATCTTGAAAGATTTGTATATCTAGAAAATCATTTAGAAATGTATAGATAAAGCTGTGCAACCAAATGTATGTCCAAACTGTAAATCAGAATCTGTCTTGTCCCTTAATTTAGCAATGGAAACCAAATATCTCATTTGATGATTCAAAGATGTACTGTCAATAACAGAAAAATCAGTACCTACATTTCTAACTTTACTATTGTCAAATTTCTATTTCAGGACCCACTTATATTATTAGTGCTATTATTGTTCATCATGGAGAGATTGCAACATCAGGATACCATAGCATCTACTTAAGGAACAACAGAGGTTGGACAGAACGTGATAATATTCTTACTTTTAAGCACAGACTGCTGATAAATTGAGAGGAGTTACCTTTTCATTTTACATAAAAAATTCCAAGTTATCATGTTACCATTGTTATAAGTCTAAAAGTCTACGTTTGAGTTGAACTTACATAATTCAGTAGATATGTCATTATGTGGCCTGGCATGGTTGATGACATTTAAGTATTGGTGTCTTCAATGGTTTTGTATATATCACATTACTTAGATGGATATGTGAACAGCTGGACATGAACAGTATGGATGGGGTTTTCTCACAATTGAATAGATTTGTTTTCCCCAGTGTTAGCTTACTACTATGATATAAACATCTTGAACTGAAAATGATCTAGATTATGACATAGTTGTGTAAAAGAATACTTATGTCTGAGAAGCACAATAAAAGAAAAACAATAATGAATTCATTTGATATAATGTTTATAACATACATTCAGATATCATTCTAATACTGTGGTATTAACATACCATTTTCACCCATTGTAAGTGTGTATCAGGTGTGTGGTGGGTTCAGGAAATGAAAATGTTTTTACTTCCAAGCTCCCCTACCTTATACTTTCAGAATTTACTTTGAATGTGGTATGAGATATAAAAATCCTGTTTGTACAATTTGGAGATTCGTAAGCTAATGGAATATTGTTTTACAAAGCCCCAAGAGCAAACAAAGTCTGTATTATATAACAAAAAGTAGGTATACCCCGCTACCGTTGTACACCCACTTTCTGTCACTGTACGACACGGCCATCCACTCCAGTATATGAGACAGCAGTCAACTCTATGGCAGACACTTCACTCTACCATCCCTTTGTGCCACTCTATGACATTACTATCCACTTCAGTGGATGACACAGCACTGAACTGTATGATTCGTCAATCCAGTGTATCACATGCCACACCACTCCACTAAACCAACATGTTTGACTCACCTTACACTCATCTTTTATCAGCATATTACATTACGGAAATCCAACCAATGATTTAACAATGGAATTGAGTAAAACATTGGAGCAATGGCACAATGATTCCCTTCTGAATGATGAAGATTAGCTTTTCTTGACAAATGAAAGCCCAGTCATCCCCACACTTTTCTTTCTGTCAGAGGTACATAAGACAATTACAAAACCACTGGGAAGACCGATTATATCGAGTTGTGGGTTACTGTATGAAAACATCTCAATATATGTGGACAACTTCTTGGCCCCCATGGTGACAACATTTAGTTCATATGTAAAGGATACAAATGACTTTTCAAGAATTTGGCCAACAGAGGATGGCTAGAGGGTTACTGCTTGTGACAATAGAAGTGGTCTCATTATAGATGTCAATCAATCATGATCTGGGACTGAAAGCAACAGAGTATTTTTTGAAATGGAGAAATAGGAAAGAGTTGAAACATTTAGCTCTGCTACTCATCATGATTGACGTGTATTAAAACCAATGTGTTTCTTTTTAATCATCAGATGTATTCAAATTTGCAAATCCATGAAACAGCAATGGGAGTTTACTTTTCTCCAAGCTACGCTAATCTGACCATGGAATGCTAGGAGAAGCACGTGGCTTGGAGAGAAGGGAACCAATTTTAATTGAAAATAGAGATATGATTGAGATTTATCAACAACCGTTTCATAATCTGGAATGGCAAACAAACTGAATTTCATGAATACCTCAGCATTCTCATTAACAATGAATGGGGATTACAATTCACCAGCAATGTCAGCACAGAACAAGTAGACTTTTTGGAATTCAAAGTGTATTTTGAGGAGAGTACCATACAGACAACTCTGCTGTAAGCCTACGGGGACTAACACCATTTCGCATGGATCAAGTTTCCATCTGAACTCCCTCAAAAAGGGTATTGCATATAGAGAGTTCATCAGGATTAGACGGAATTGCTCCAATAAAAGAGAGATGCAGGAGCAATTTGAAGCCACCAAGCAAGATTCTTGAGAAGAGCATACCCAATCAAAGGTATAAAACAAGGCAATAAACGTGCAAGGGAGAGAACTCCTTTGCAAACACTAGTGAACTTAAAGAAAGACAAGAAAGAAGAGAATTGTGATGAAAACATCATAGTCATCTTAACACACAGTAAGGAGAACTAATGGATCTACAATATTTTGAAAAAATATCAGAACTTACTGAGTAAAGACCCTGACATTGGTCCTAAAGTGGTAATGAGAACAAATATCACTTACAAAAAGTTAGCATCACTACAAAACAAACTGGTCCGAAGCTGCTTTATTATAACTAAACAATTAAATTGCTTGAAAAACAGAGAAATGGCTTTGTAAGATGTGACAATTGCAAGGCCTGTCATATTATAAAAAATTTAAAAGAATTCCCGGATTACAAAGGCAATAATATTGCCATAAATCAAAGAATAACATATGTATGGAGTATGATATGCCCACTTAAGAAGCACATATTGGAACACATCAGTGTGGTTTCAAATAAGGATCAGAACAATGACAGGGCCAAACACCTGGAATCACACCCGGACAAAGACTGGAAGAGCATGCGCTATTATGGAATGGCATGTGTTTTTAAAGATGAAAGAGGTTGTGACAGAGATCGGAAACTTAGAAGTTTAGAGTCATGCCTCATTGTCAGGCTCAGGACAAAGGTTCAGTTTGGACTCAATGCAGATAAGGAACTTTACACGTATTTGTGATATGCACCTGCAGTATCATTATTGCATTCTTTATGATATATAATTTTGGTGATATTTTTAATATTGTTTTCCTTTCTTTTGATTTTCCATGTATGCAGTTTATGGAAAGTGACATAACATGAACTGGTGGGAGAGACACAATATAGCTAGCAAGCATAAGCTTGAACTGATGTATAATACATTTACTTACTTGTTCCCTATGAGACAGAATAATCATTGGTGGGCACTGAGCCCGATGAATATCATATTATACTATATTTTGGGATGGAGTTTGGGACACAATAATATGAGAAGTAGGTTTAAAAAAACAGACAAATGCCACAATAGGAGGACAATGAGACAAGTTACCGTGGGATGAAGGATATATCTTTTAAAGAATCAAGCCAGTCTCGGATATGGGACCCTAGGTCTGGAATTTCATCTATCAAACTACCCAGTGAGTAGAGTACAACAATTGATACATATCTCTAAATTGCATGACCTCAATCTTGCTAATTAAGTACCCCAGGATTCCACTATATGGGGCATGTGCGCTGAGTATGCACTCATAGGCATAAAAATTAGGAACCTGCACTGTTCAGGGACAGCTGGCGATTAGCGTTAACTGTCTCAAACCGACATGTAAATACAAACTGTTGTTATGGAACAAGTGTGTGACAGTACTGAGCAGCTCAATTTAGGTTACGCCTATGAGTTCATTACTTAGTGCATGCATGCCCCATGACAAAAAAAACTGGGGCATGTGCACTTAGCATACAGTGATAGATCTACAGAATATTAACCCTGCAAACTCACATATAATTGGTGACTAATGTGAAATCTTAGCATTGACATCCAAGAAAGGAGAGAATATATAGTTATGCCAACTGTGATGTGATGTCAACATTACTTCCATACAAATGTCATTTACATTTTAATTGGTTTGAAATTTACAGAACTGCTTGCCATGTGCTAAAAGCATTTCCCATAATGCCACATAATGTCTAAACTGGGCCTAAGTAATTAAATGGAAATAATTAAAGGGGGACTCACTAGCCATGAGCAAGACTTGGTGTTGAAATACGTCGGTGTAGTGTTGAAACACGATTGTTTGGTGAATAAAACTGCAGTGATATACAGATTCTTTGGAGTGCAGTATTTCCTTTAAAAGATTATATATGTATATATTTACTGAAAAAAACAAAGGTTGAAGAAACATTATAGTTAGGTAAATATGTCAGTGACAACATTAACGTTTTAAACTCAAAAACACCACAGGAATTCACCATTTATAGTTAGCAAAGCTAACTTTAACTTGCTCTCCTGACATCAACTGCTTAAGACTGGACAAATTACTTAACCATCACATTTTCTATAACATTGTTTATGACATCACTGATGACATCTCAAATGACATTATGATAACATGACTGATGACATCATCCAAAGACTGTGGTTGTTTTGTTGTTTACAAAGTGGCGGGTAACTGCCATATTACTCTCCTACCTACTACTGTACAGCCTGTGTCCAGCTAATGGGTGTAAGTATTTACAAAATGTATGTGCTCCTAATTCCTCATGGGGGTGTAGCGGTATTAAGCACATTATAAATCTTTGTATTGAAGAGTCACTCTGTGCAGGTAAAAATTGACGATTTGTGTTTAGCATGTTCCATACAAGTTGTTTGGCTATGAAGAATATTTTTCCAACAGGGTAAATAATCTACATACTTAGGGGCCCATTACGATGGCGGGTGGATGGTGAACGGGACCGACCGCCAGATGTGCGGTGGTCCTGCTGTGCCCATTAGGATGCGGCCACCACCCTGGCGGTCGCATCCCGCACATTTAACATTGTGGCGGGCGGTGCTGTAAGCAGCACCCGCCACAATGTTAAATGTGCATGTTGTGCATTGGCATGCACAACGTGACAGGCACCGCACGTGCATGCCAATGTAGGGGGTACCGTAGGTATTCCCCTAAGTGCAGCCCCGCACCACCCCGGGGGCCCGCAACAGGCCCCCAAAGTAATTCCCGCATGCCTTTCCATGACGGCAAAAGGCCTTCTCTGCCAGGCATCCTGATATAGATGGCGGTGTGTTCCAGACACTGCCACCATATAAGGCCTGAGTTCCGCCCGGCAGGCAATTGGAGCGATTGACTGCCAGTGGAAATGCGACAGACAGTCTTTCCGTCCGCCGCTGTAACCCCCGCCAATGTAATATGGCGGGGGTTACATGGAGGGCGGGTGGGGAAAGATATCGGGCAGATCGCCACCGCCAGTCGGGCGGTGGCGATCTACCCGACATCATAATGGACCCCTAAGTATTGTAAGTAGCCTTGAATTATTGTCAGAATCGTCTCAGTATGACAATTTCTACATAACAAAGACGACTGTGTGCACCAGGTGCTAATCTATGTACATGTGCTTGTTTTACTCCATAAAATGGGTTATCTGTAATATTTTGACCACAGTATAAAGGCTACAGGTAGTATGATCTTTAGCACATTCAGACCTTGTTTTTTTAATTGAATAGTTTCTTTTTTGACAAATGTTGTATAGAGTGTACACTGTTCTTAGTATATACCGTTTTTAATACTCTGTGGTTTAGTCTTCACGAGAGTATTGATGGAGCAAGGACTCGTAAAGAAGAGACTTGCTCGAAAATAATCCTCTCGTTTAACTCACTAAAATGTTATTAATTACGTTTTGTGAATAACTAATACACACCACACAAATACGAGGGTTAGTGGAGCTTGCCTATGTGTTTACTAACGTTAGCAATATGAACGAAGGGCTTAAACCGCTTTAAATATTTACTGTGCATGCGTCAACTGCATCTACGCAATGATGAGTTAAGACTTGGAGGGAAATTCTTGCGCATGAGCAGAAGGTACTAAAATGGAGTCTTGAATACTCGCATGCATGGCACCTGCTTAGCTGAAGCAAAAATTAGCTATTTTACTCATGCTAATGCAGGGAAAGTATTAAAAAGTAAAGGGGAATAGAGTAGAGATGGGTGGAAAACAGTGTAACCATTTATTTGTGAAAGTAACATTTGTTCTTTTGACTTTATCTCTAGTGAGTATTTGGGCCTCTCATGTATAACTGAAGTAAACTGAGTCACGTGACGACTCCGCATGTCTACTGAAAGTGAACCCGGAATGATGACTCGGAGATTGAACAAAAGCCAAGGTCGCAAAGTGTCCTAGCCTGAGAACGGATGGTGAAAAGTTCAACGGAGTGCACTTACATGTTAGTCTTTTAACAAATGTTGCAAATGAAATGTGAATGCGGGTGGGAAATAAAATTATGAATCAAAATTAAGGGGATGGGTTTGTGAACAATGGTTTAACTGAATTAGATGACATGTAAGCATGGTGTGAGGATCTTCCACCCTTGCCTGACCATTTAGATCTTGTATTTTTATGATATTGAAACTTTAGTGGGTGGTACATGAAGAACAAAAGGTATAATTGAGTTAGCTTTAGTTAGTTAGAGAGTTCGGACTCACAGATGCTGTGGGTCATGGATACTGATGCTGGGAAAGATGCTGTGAGATGCTGATGAAGAAGCCGAATGCAGAACCTTCTACCCTAATTTAATTGGGTTAGATAAGAAGATTGAGGAAGAATCTCGAGGAGGAAGAGAGTGTCAGAGAGGGTTGCGACGCAACCGTTGGTATTAGAACGGTCAACTATCCTGTCCTGAATCCTGTTCTGAAGTCTTTGTCTCCTGACTTATCCCGGGGGTCCCTTACTAGCCCTTTGGCCAGGGGGTTGGTCTTCACACCATTTTTGATAACTATAATATTGTGTTACTTGTAGATGTTCTTTTCTCACTATCCTCTCTTTTCCTTAGACATCGTTCATTGGGTAAGTCTGTGATATATTTGTTTGATGATTTTAATTGAACTTTCTCTCCTGAGAATGATGGTGAATGCACTGTGTATTTGAGATGGTTCACATGAGTTTGAAATTTAGATAAAGATTTACATTGTTCCCGAGTCTGTGGTTATTTACTTTAAATGAAAAGAGAGAGTTAGTGTTAATCTTCACCATCAACTAGTTCAACTAATGGTCCATCGACCAGAGGAAATAACTTTTTGATCAGTGAAAGGTTAGTTAGGAATGTGATATAACTAATCCTAAAATTGTGCAAAATCATAAACTTTGACTCCAGAGGCTAACTCAATTGTTGTGTGTTTATGGGCCCAGGTGAGTATATGGTGTTGGAGTATCTGTTGTTGGTACGCCGCTGGATCAGTTTTCTCGTAGCAGAGTTATGGTTATTATTGACTAGTTTGGTGATAAGTATTGATTATTGATTTATGTTTAACAAAAGAGTTAGCGTATTTGTTTTATGTTGCCCGGAAAATCCAGAGGAAATGAATAGCGGGTGGTGACAGATGCCACACTGCAGTGAGGTTACTCGTCTGTTGGAATAATACTCAGAAGCTACGTAGGGCTGGCAGTATTGAACTAGGGACTATTTCGTATAAAATTTGAGAGTGAGTGATAGCAGAAGGTTCACTGGTGAAAATGTGGTCTTATTTCCTAGTAAGGGTAACACTGAAGGAGTAACAGGTTCTCTCGAGCTTGAATTAAGGATAAACAGAGGTTTTTTTACTCGCAGTAGAAGAGGAGCAATTCTGAGACTCCAGAATAAGTCGAAAACCTATCCTTTGTTTAGTGGAACAGGCAGAGTAGCGAATGTTTTTATGTTGTTGCTAATGGATTTTATTTCAAGAAAAGTAAAAGAAATACGTTTTCATATTACCTTGTGAAGGGAGGGTCAGTCGCCGGAGTTGTACTGACATCACAGAGAGCCGCGCTGGGATTGGTTGAAACAGCGGGCGTGAGACAGAAGCAGATTGTAAAGGAGGGGTCAGTAGAAAGGAGTAATACTGACATCACAAAAGGCCGCGCTAGCATTGGGCAGACCACGAGCGTGAGCCTGAGTCTGATTGGTTGATTGATAGAAGTCGCGCTAGGATTGGTCGACCAAAACTTGTATGTTGGACTCTTATTTGACTACTGGTGAGAGTCGCACTGATAGAGGAGTTCAAGGGTTTGCGGAATATTCTTTCATATATCGTGCATCTAGAATGTATGGAGAAAAGAGAAAAATTTTGTTAATAAAGAAAATTAAGAATTTCTTTAAGAAAGATAAACCTGTATGGACTAGTGAGGGAATTCCTATTCCGCCACCAAAAACTCCTGCTTCATTTATGATGATGGAAAGAGGATATCATACTTGTGTATGGTTGGAAATTTGGATAGAATATACGAAAGGTGATGGAGTTCTAGCTTTTCCAGAACATGGTACGTTTAATGGAAGAATTCTTCAGAATTTGAGGATGGGGATGAATGATTTGGAACCAAGACCTAGGTTAACCCAGTATGAGGCTTTAGTAGAATGGGAGACTGAATCATATGAATGAGAGAAATGCAGAGGTGGGAGATGTAAAGGATTTTTTTCCCAATATTTGCGTGAGTCACGTGAAGGTCAGATGAAGCAATGGAGAAGAGCTATGGTATCAGAAGGTTTATACCCAGTGTTAATGGCTGAGGAACAGTCGGGAAGCAAGTGTAAGGAGAAAACAAAATACATGAATGTAACAGGATTTGGTGACTCAGATGATGAATTATTAGAGGATATTCTAACCAAAAATCCTCCTCCATATCAAGAAGGACCCAGTAGAGTCACCCCAAGTGCACCGGTAATGGGAACACCCTTAATCCCTCAAATTGTACATGATACATTGGTAAATAGGGTGATTCAAGATAAAGAAAGAGAAGTATTAAATAGAAATAGAGAGGAACTAATGCAGAAAATAAGTCAATTGAATTTAAACCCTGAAGCATTGACAGTACCAGTGACTATAGGTCCTGTATCCCGTTATATGGAGATAAAATGAGTTGCCCAAAACCCAAAGCTGTAACAACTCCTTTGAGTAATCCTAGAAAAGAGATAGTAATATCTGAGGATCAGGCCAGTGAGTGCGATTCAGTCATTTCATTAATGGACCTTCCAAAAAAAGAAGCCGTAATTGAAACACCAAAAAAATCCACACCCGGAAGTTTGAAAGAAAAAGGGTCTATGGTACCTCTAGGAACCAGAAGCTCAACAGCGGTAACTCCAGAGAATTTAGAAAGATGGGCACAGGGAATAGAAAAGCAAAGTTCAACACCAAAGATCTTAGATATTTACCGATTGAAAGTGGATTTGGAAGCGATGATAGCTGGAAATTTGGGAATAGAAAGGCTGAACCATTACACTGAGGAAGAGTTGTTGTTTATATGTAGGAGTATAACCAGAAATGCAAAATTGTTTCATGAGAGATTGACGGAGCTTGCTTCAGAGATTGGAATAGATATAGGGAGATCAAAATTATTACAGAAACCATATCGAGTGGACTTTACTGACAAGGGTTTGGAAAATATGAATGTGTCTGGTAAGAAACTACAGGTAAAGGAGTTAATTAATATTTTGCAGAAGTGAGGAGACATTGCTAAGTGGAGAACTAGGTGGACAAGAAAGAAGGAGTAAGCACAAGCAAAAGAAGTGTCATCTGCATTCTTATTAAAAGATTCAGAAAAAGCAGAGAAAGTGTGTCCTGTTGTGAGAGAGGTTACTGGTGGTGGATATGTTCATGTTTCGTGAAGTAGACAGGATATTTTGTCATTTACAAATGATTTTCCTAGATTAAGAGAGAAACCCGTTGAATGGTATAAACAGGTTGAGAGATTTGTGAAGATTTCAAAGTTTCTGTTGAAGGATCTGGATGGGTTGTTTGATATTGTGGCACCTGCTGACTTATGGACAGAGTGTAAGATCACAGTTGATTGGCCAAGTTAGGAGTATGCTCGAGACTCCAAAGACATCCTCAGAGGAGGTGATGAAGAAATATCACAAAGTAATTACTTTTCTGAAAGGAAAAATCCCTCCTAAAGAAACAGATTGGGGAAAAATAGATAGAACAACTCAAGAGCCAAATGAGTCTGTGCATGCATATTATGTGCGGTTATTGCAGGTGTTTAAGCAGTATAGTGGTTTTGAGAATATTGGTGATAAGGATATGGGACATTTTGTGTTTCGGTTTGTGTATGGTCTGAAACCGGAGATTAGTCAGATGATTCAACAGCACATGTTGTGCTGGCAGAGCAAGACGATTGATGAGATTTTGAAATACGCCAAATATTTCGGAGACGACATTGAGGCAAGGCATAGAAAGCTAAAAGAGATGTGGGCACAAGTGAAATTGGCAGAGCAGCACGAAAATAAATTGAACACCTAGACTGATAGTCAGGTGAAAGAGCAGAATCAGAATAATCATGCGGCGAATGGTGGTAAATTGAGAGGACGAATGAATAGAGGGGAAGCGAAGAAGAAGTTTCCTTTTCATGCGTGTGGGAAAACATGGACATTGGAAGAACGAGTGTAAGAGTATTCAGAATAATAATGGGACAAATCAAAATTTAAATCCACAGTCGCAGAATGAGGAGGTTATGAATCAGCCCCAGCAGGTAGTTACTCCACAGTATCCGGTGCCACCAGCTCCTATGCCAAACTTTGTGCACCCTCAAAGATACAGTGCAGACGCCAGATTTCACGGAGAAAGAGGTAAGAAAAATTCAGTAGTTACACAATATATTCTACAGAGCGATGATGGAGAAATGGACTATGCGCAATGACGGCGCCTGAGGGGGGAGGAAGAGGAGTGCGTACTTGGTACATCCTTGCCGGTAGAATCAGTCAGATCCATTTATTGATGGGATAGTGGAAGGTAGTGATATCACTTTTTTATTGGATACTGGGGCTACCAGGTCTACTGTGAGAACAGCATACATCCCAAACCTACCCCTCTCGGGAGAATCAATCCAAGACATGCATTGGTTTGTAGTTTGCGATTCTAGTCCAGTAAATCTGTTAGGTAGAGATCTATTGTGCAAAATGAACTGCATGATCTACTGCACACCGGATGGTGTTGCTTTCCAGACCCCTGATGAAGATGTTATATACAAAATGATTAAAATGATGCTTGCTAAGCAAGGTACTGAGGTAGATGAGATGTATTCATTGATGACTGAAAATTAATTACCAGACGAATTAAGAACAACAATAAATCCAGAAGTGTGGGATTTTAAAGGAAAAGATATTGGGCTGATGTCAAATGTAGATCCAGTAAAGGTAATATTAAAAGAAGGTGCAGTTTATTCAAACACACAACAGTACAAAATGAGTCTGGAAGTGAAAGCAGGAGTTGCTCTAGAAATTGATCGAATGATCAAACAAGGCATTCTAAAAGAAATAATGGGTAGTCCTTGAAACTCGCCCATAATAGGACTTAAAAAGCCTAGAGGAAAATACAGGATAGTGCAGGATCTGAGAAAGATCAATAAAATTGTAGTGCCTTGTTGCCCCGCATTGCCAAATCCAGCAGTGATTCAGATACCCTGGAATGCAGGCTGATTTACAGTAATTGATTTATGCAAAGCCTTTTTCTCTATTCCTTTGCACCCAGACAGCCAATATTTATTTGCATTTAGGTTTGAAGACCCTGTCCTGGCGTGGTGCCGAGTTCCTCAAGGGTATAAAGAGAGTCCATCGATTTTTAATCAAATCCTCCCTGAAGAAGTGTCTAGAGAAATTGGTCATGCCCAGAAATTCTGTCCTGGTACAGTATAATGATGACCTACTAGTGGCATCAAAATCACAAGAAGATTGTGTCACTGACACAATTGCATTACTGAACCATTTGGCCGACAGAGGACAAAAGTTGTCTCCAGAAAAATTGAAGTTTTTGTCAACAAGAAGTTAGATATTTAGGTCACAAAATAGAAAGAGGAGTTAGAAAGTGACCCCTGAAAGAATAAAAATAATCAAAGAAATGCAACTACCTCAGGCACAAAGGGAGGTGAGAATGTTTCTCGGGGTAGTTGGCTACTGTAGGCAGTGGATTATTGGGATCTCCCTGCTGGCAAAACCATTGATTCAGTTAACTCGGAAAAGAGCAAAGGGCCCAATTGTCTGGGATGATGAGTGTGTGGAAGCGTTTGTGAAATTGCCAGATTGTCTGTGTAAGGCCCCTACCTTAGGCATGCCTGATTATACAAAATATTTTGCACTGTTCTGTTGTGAGAGGGAAAGTTGTGCACTTTCAGTGTTGACTCAAAGACATGGATTAAGCCGATGTCCAGTAGCATATTTTTCTGCTACTCTGGATCCTGTGGCTTCAGCTTTACCTGACTGCTTAAAAGCAGTAGCTTCTACTTGCAGAAGTCTTGAGCAAAGTAAATCGATTGTGATGGGAAATCCAGTCAAAGTTTACGTCCCACATTCAGTTGAGATTCTTTTAACAAGAATTCAAACACAACACCTTACCCCTAGTCGGATGACTAAGTATGAAAGAGGGATTCTGGGAGCAGAAAATGTGACAGTAATAGGATGTACAATGATGAATTCTGCCACATTATAGCCAGACCCATGTTGTGAAGAAGTGAAAGATGAAGTGGATCATGATGTTTGGATGTGACTGAAATGTGTGCCAAGCACCGTCCTGATATAAAAGAAGACCCCCTGAAAGAGCCAGATCATGAACTATTTGTAGATGGCTCATACATGAGAACCGAAGGAGGAGAACTCAGTGCAGCGTACACTGTATGTAAAGTATCGGGGGTCATTGAAGCATCCTGTTTACTGGGAGACAAGTCTACACAAGTAGCCGAACTGGTGGCCTTAACAAAGGCATGCAAAATTGGGAAAAACTGGAGAATAACCATATTTACGGATAGTCAATATGGTTTCGGGGTTGTGCACGACTTCGGCCATCTCTGGATGCAGAGGGGATTTCTGACTTCTTCAGGATCTCCTATTAAAAATGGTAAAAATGTAAAAGAATTGTTGCAAGCAATACAATTGCCAAAAGAAATAGCAGTGGTCAAGTGTGCTGCTCACCAGTCAGGAAATGACTATGTGGCGGCAGGTAACAGATATGCTGACCAACTTGCTCAATATTGTGCAAGAAATAACATGGCACTAAACAGAAAAAAATTAAACTAATGAAATCAGCCACCAACGTATGTTTTTCTCACCTCTAGAGACATGGGATGAGGTTAGACAGTTGCAAGATGAAGTTGAGGAAAATGAAAAGGAAATTTGGATTAAATCAGGTTGTGAAAGGAGGACAGAAGATGATGTATGGGTATACACCGATGGCAGACCAGTTATACCAGAGTGCCTACTCTCTCAAATGGCAAGAATGTATCATGGAGACACACATGTTGGTAGGGATGCAATGATCAGACTATTCAGACAGAATTGGTACAATCCAGAGTTTAGGGTAGTCACAGAGAGCCTTTGCCAAAGATGCTTAATTTGTCAGCAGCAAAATCCAGGCAGGAAAACAGTGGTCAGTTGGGAAAAAATTGGAAAGGCAGAAGGACCATTCACGAGACTGCAGCTTGACTTCATAGAGTTGCCTCCGAGCAATGGAATGAAGTATGTCCTTGTCATAGTGTGCTTATTTTCACGATGGGTGGAGGCATACCCCACTAGGAGAAATGACAGTCTCACAGTTCACAGTTGCTAAGTTACTGTTGAGGGAATTGATTCCTTGTTTCAATTTCCCAGTCACTTTGGAATCAGATAGAGGACCTCATTTTAATAATGAAATAATTTGATTAATCTGTGAAGCATTCAATATTGAGCAAAATATGCACTGTGCATACCACCCAGAGGCTTCTGGAGTGGTTGAGCAACTAAATGGCACAATCAAGTCACGGTTAGGAAAAGTGCGGGCATCAACATCACTAAAATGGCCAGATGTTGCCTCTTGTGTTGATGAGACTCCGAAGTATTCTTGACAGAAAAACTGGATTGAGTCCCCATGTAATACTTATGGGAAGGGCAATGAGACAAGCATTTATTCCTGGACATAAATTGATGAGTATAACTGATGATCTGGTATTGGACTATTGCAAAGGATTGGCTGACCTAGTGCGTTCTGTCTCTCACCAGGTTGGAGAAGATGCAGTTGCCAGGCAGCCAGCACAGGCACATGATTTCAATCCTGGAGACTGTGTGGTAGTGAAGAAACATGCCAGAAAGTCGTGCCTAGTACCCAGGGGGATAAACCACGCCAAGTCATACTGGTCACTACCACAGCAGTGAAGTGTGCAGGTTTACCCAATCGGATTCACGCTGGCCATACCAAAAGAGTTCCAGGCCCTACTGAGTGAACTAGTTGAAACAGCTGAAGGATGTGAAGTTGAAGAATCTAGAGTGATAGATTCTGAAGTAATAGACGAGGAACAATCGAGCACAAGTCAGGAGGGATGGACACCAGTGATTGACATACCTGAAGTTGTTATTCAGACAAGATGAAGAACCAAATTAGAGAGACAGGAAAGCAGTGAGGATCAGATAGGTGTAGAAGAGTACGCTCAGGAAGAAGTGAACAAAGCTACTCGGGACCCTGAGAAGGACCAGACAGGCAAAGATGAATATACTCAGGCAAAGACAAACAGACCTACCCAAAGACCTGAGCAGGGACAGACAGGAAAAGAAGAACACGTTCAGGCAGCAGAAGAGCAGATTGCAGTAAGACCTGAACAGAACCAGTTAGGAGAAGAAGAACAAGTTCAGGCAGAAGAAGATCAACTTCAAATAAGACCTGAACAGGATCAGATAGAGGAAGCAGAACAGGTTCAGGTGGACTAAATAACTAAAGACCTGAACAGGAACAGGTAGAGAGTGATTCAGAAGAACAAGAACAGATTGTGCCTAGACATACCGAAAATAAAAGAGCTCTAGAGAAAGACGAAGAGGGTGAAATTGCAGTTCAAGTTAAAAGGGTCAGAAAGGGTGATAACTGGCCAAGTGGAGTGAAAAGACTAAGATACTATCTGAGAAAAACAAACGAAAGACCAGAGCAAGTGAATGCGTTTACTAGTCAAACTCAGTCTAAACAGTCAAAGAAGCCCAAGACTGATAATTTTGAACAATAAATACAAGGCTCCTGAGTGGATCTATGTAATATTAGAAGATTTCGAGAATTTAGATTTAGGTGAGGAATCAGAAGAAGTAGATGCTGTACAGATTGATGAAAGAAAAGTGAGACCACCTTAAAATTAAGAATGAATTCCCAAGTGAAGAAAGAAAGAAGAGAACATATCTTCTTAGATTAAAATGGCAAGAAATGAAGTCACTGAGCAACCGAAACGAAGTTTAGAACGAAGGTGTTGTAGAGTCTGCATATGTAGTATTTTATTAGTGATCTCAGTATGGTTATTTCTAACAGTAGCAGTACCGTTATTAATAATAACAAATAAGAAAAATTATACACTTACTAATGAGAAGACAGCTACAATAAAAGGAGATAGAGTAGAATTAGAAGCAGCAGATGAGACAGATTTTCATCACACGGTATTAGATAATGACACGTCTTTAAATGTTTTTACAAAATTGTTATTTCAATATGTAGAGACAATGAAGATTAGTGATTGTAATGTCTGTATGAAATTACCAGTGTCAGTATCAGAGGGAGTCACATGTCACCATTTACCGTTAACATATAGTATATCATGTAGTGTCCTAGCCAGTCTGTTTTATGCAACGGGAAAACTTCAGTATTATAATTCAAACTTAGATGTAGTATTTTCAGAACTTCCTATTCGAAAGAATATGAATCTAGTACTTAGTAGTCACGATGCACAGTTCATGGGTGAATTTTTCTTAACAATGAAATCAATAGATATAGTGAAGGCACACACGAATAATTTAACCTGTATATTACGTGAAGAAGAGAAAGTTTTTTTGAATTTAGTAGAAGGAAGGAGACAGGATTTCCAAAAGAATGCTTCTGAACAGAAAACCCATGTACCACCATGGGATGAGAAAGAGGGAATGTATGCAACTGGCAAGGCTCATGCTGCAATGTCCCTGGACTTTGTGAAGAAAGGGAAAACCTGCCTCCATAGGTTAAAGACAGATTATAATAATGTATTTATTGGTTCGAGTGAATGAGAAGATAACTTCCAAATTTGGGAGGTTGGGGACGAAAAGGGGGAACTGATCCAGTATTTCCTGGGGTTTACTATGTGTGTGTGAATAATGCTTATTATAAGTTGCCTGCACGGTGGTATGGAAGCTGTTATTTGGGATAGTATTTCGGAAAATTTACCATGTAAAAAGATTCACTGGAAACAATGAAAACACTAATGGACTAACACGGAGAAAGAGAGCTAGTTTTTCAGAAATAGTAGGTGATATATTTGGTGCATTGATACCTTCAGTGGGAGTCATTCTGAATTCACATAGAATTTGTCAATTGTCCTCAGTAGTTGATCGTCTCTCGACTGATACTGCTGGGGGTTTCTTGATGATAAATACTAAAATGGTTGCAATTAGGTCTATGGTTTTACAAAATTGACTTGCGCTTGATATTTTATTAGCAAAAGAGGGCGGAGTCTGTGAAATGCTGAAAGGTCAACATTGTTGCACTTACATTGCTGACAAAAGTAAGGAAATTCGGGTGTATATTAAGAATATTACAAAACATCATGAACATTTGAAACCACTGGAGGTTGACAGTGTATGGGAAAGACTAATAAAGAGTATTTCTTCAATAGGGACTTGGTTTTCTAATTTAGGGAAAAGTATTTTAGGTCAAATCATTCTTCCAGTAGCTGGTATAATGATGATAGTTTTAGCAATAATGATTTGGTGTAAATGTTGCAGAAACAAAGGAAAGGGAAGAAAATATGAAGTGAATGGGAAAGGAAAGAAAAGGAAGAGGGAATACGAGGAGATCCAAATGGAGGAAATGAAAGGGAGGATATACAAAAAGATGAAAGTTTTAGAAGAGGAAAATGAAAATGAGAAATACTGAAAGTTGGCATCTGGTTCGGGATGGGTAATTTTGTGATGGCTCAAAATGCCAAAAGAGAGGGGATTGATGGAGCAAGGACTCGTATAAAAGAGACTTGCTCGGAAATAATCCTCTAGTTTACCTCACTAAAATGTTATTAATTATGTTTTGTGAATAACTAATACACACCACACAAATACGAGGGTTAGTGAAGCTTGCCTATGTGTTTACTAACGTTAACAAAACGAACGAAGGACTAAAACCGCTTTAAACTGGGAAATCTTTACTGCGCAATATGACGAGTTAATGCTTGGAGGGAAATTCTTGCGCATGAGCAGAAGGTACTAAATGGAGTCTTGAAGCCTCGCATGCATGGCACCTGCTTAGCTGAAGCGAAAATGAGCTACTTTACTAATGCTAATGGGGGGAAAGTATTAATAAGTAAAGGGGAATAGAGTAGAGATGGGCGGTAAACAGTGCGACCATTTATTTTTTAAAGTAACATTTGCTCTTTTGAGTTTATCACAAGGGCGTATTTGGGCCTCTCATGTATAACTGAAGTAAACTGAGTTATGTGACGACTGTGCATGTCTACTGAAAGTGAAACCGGAACGATGACTTGGAGTTTGAACAAAAGCCAAGGTCGCAAAATGGCCTAGCCTGAGAACACATGGTGAAAAGTTCAACGGAGTGGACTTACATGTTAGACTTTTAACAAATGTTGCAAATAAAATGTGAATGCGGGTGGGAAATAAAATTATTAATAAAAATTAAGGGGATGGGTTTGTGAACAATGGTTTAACTGAATTAGATGACATGTAAGCATGGTGTCATGATCTTCCCCCCCTTGCCTTACCAATTAGATCTCGTATTTTTATAACATTGAAACTTTAGTGGGCGGTACATGAAGAATGAAAGGTATAATTGAGTTAGCTTTAGTTAGTTAGAGAGTTTGAAGACACAGATGCTGTGGGTCATGGATGCTGATGCTGGGAGAGATTCTGTGAGATGCTGATGAAGAAGCCAAATGCAGAGCCTTCTATCCTAATTTAATTGGGTTAGATGAGAAGATCGCGGAAGAATCTCGAGGAGGAAGAGAGTGACAGAGAGGGGTGTGACGCAACCGTCGGTATTAGAGAGGTCAACTATCCTGTCCTGAATCTTGTCCTGAAGTCTTTGTCTCCTGAACTATCCCGGGGGACCCTTACCAGCCCTTTGGCCAGAGGGGTGGTCTTCACACCATTCTTGGTAACTATAAATTTGTGTTATTTGTAGATGTTCTTTTCTCTGTATCCTCTCTTTTCCTTAGACATCGTTCATTGGGTAAGTCTGTGATATATTTGTTTGATCATTTTAATTGAACTTTCTCTCCTAAGAATGATGGTGAATGCACTGTCTATTTGAGATCGTTCACATGAGTTTGAAATTTAGATAAAGATTTAATTTTTTCCAGAGTCTGTGGTTATTTACTTTGAATGAAAAGAGAGAGTTAGTGTTAATCTTCACCATCAACTAGTTCAACTAATGGTCCATCGACCAGAGAAAATTACTTTTTGATCAGTGAAAGGTTAGTTAGGAATATGATATAACTAATCCTAAAACTGAGGAAAATCATAAACTTTGACTCCAGCGGTTTACTCAATTGTTGTGTGTTTATGGGCCCAGGTGAGTATATGGTATTGGAGTATCTATTGTTGGTACGCCGCTGGATCAGTATCCCTTTCTGCAAACATTGTGGTACAGAGTAAACTTTCTCCATACAATAAACACTGTTTACAGTACCCCCTTTTCTACTCATATCAACTTCATTTCTCAATGTAGGTTCAGTAACTTTGAGGGGCTTGATACAGATGACAAAAGCTCTCCATAGTAGGGCATTAATTTTGAAACAGGCACAGATAATCTTGAGGAACGTGGCCTTTTCTGAACATTTGTATACATATTGAACAGAGTGCAATGAGGATTACCCATATATCTGTGGTTAAGTGTTAATGTGAAGTAGGCTACCTGTGAAGCGTATGTTAGAAGGTCAATGTTGCACATAACACATGCATGCTACACCTGAAGGAGTTGTATCTGTGATGGCATTAATGATGTTTCATATTATTCTGAGCTATTTTGTACTTGCTTTCAGACCTCTAATGGCATACAAGTGTCATGAGTGATGTCTTCAATTATGTCATTTTAGATGTCATCAGTGACGTATATACTAGTTTATACAGTAAAGTGTACAAAAGATGCTTGGACCATGTCAACAGTGATGTCATCAGTGATGTCTTCAATGATGTCATTTGAGATATCAGTGATGTCATAAATGATGTTATAGAACATGTCATGAGTGATGTAATATGTGAGGTTATAAGCAGTGAATGACAGGGGCACATGTTATAGTTAGCTCGACTAACTATTACTGGTGAATGTCTGTGTTTATTTTTAGTTCAAAACATTAATGTTGTTACTGACATATTCACCTAATTTTAATGTTTGTTTAACATTTTATTTTTTCAGTAAGTTTCTAGTATTTTTAGCGTAAAGTAATATTTCATTACCATACGTAAAGTCAACCCCCCACCGAACACGGCCTTGAGCCATGCACAACAGGGGGTTGGCAACAAGCCAACCCACCCAGAGGCAGCCAACCCCATGCTGTGCAGGGCCTTTCATCGAGCGTGGTGTGGGGTTGGCCTCATCCAACTCCATTCGGAGACAGCCAACCCCATGTCACGCACAGCCTTTGAGTGTGCGTGGGGTGGGGTTAGCTGTAAGACCTGTCTTCTAGGCCCGACCCATCCCTAACAGGTCCAAACAGGTAACTGCTTTTGCCCTCTCCACCCTTAGCTTAATGTTAAACCTAGCCCTAGATCAGGTGACCTTCTTCCTTTGAGAACCCTAGCCCCACCCCTAACTAATTCGAACCCTAATCCTAAACCCTAGAGTCAATATCAGCCCTGGCCCTATTAACCAATCATAGGCCTAGCCCTAGCAACCAATCAAAACACAAACCATAAGACCTAAGGTCAAAACAAACCCTAGTCCTACGAACCAATCAGAACACTGATGCAACACCCAATAAGAATTCTATTTAAATAGCATGTGACCTTAAACTTAAGAGGCTGTACAAGGTGTTAGGGGAAGTCAGAGGCCTGGTCAGATGCCCTGTGTGCCAATCAGTAAGCAGAACCTGGTGTGCAGGGGATTTGGGTGCTTCTCTTGGTCACAGAATCTCCTTGGATACAGACAGGTCCAATGCATACTTTGCAGGTCCTGTTCAACAGTGCCTAAATGCGTAGCTCATTTTGTGTGGAGTACCACTGTTCACATTACATGCCTAATAAAGGTGTTTATCATCAAGATTGGAATGCCACTGTAGTTATTCTCAATGACAGGAAAGAATCAACAATACATCGCACACTGGTCATATAGAATTTCCTACTGTTTCAGACATAGTAAGCACAGTAGTATGACAGGATGAGGAGATGGGAGCCCATGAAGAACATAGATATCTAAATGTTAAGAAATGCTAAAACATCTATGTTGTAAAAAAGAAAACATTTTTGTAATAAAAAAAGTAAACACTCCACCTACCTACAGGTCCTGCAGGGCTGCTTGCACTCTGTTTCTCCTTACTTCTTATTCTGAAACTAAGTTTAACATTTTATGTTTATAGTATATAGATTAATACTGCAGTTCTTAAATAGGAGGAGTGTGCAGGTAGTACTAGCATCAGAAGGCAAACAAGTCTCTTTTTAAATTGAATATTGTATTAAGAGCAGTATTACCTTGTAGATTTCTATCCAAAATGTAATTTTATTTTTCGTCCAATACCAGTTAAGGGACTTTTACTTATACTTTGACTTTAAAGTATTGATCAAGTATATCATGTGTTAACCCTTTGTGTCCTTGTCAGGAACTCTAGCGTTTATGCAAGGAATTGTAATAACCTGAAAGGTCATACCTCGGTTAAAATACCTGCAGGCAAGTATCCACGTTGGAGAAGGTTAAGTCCCGGCTGGAGATCCTTCCTGCGCGCTGAGATGAGTGAACTGAAGCATTCCCTTGCTGGGAATCGTTACTCGGCCGTGCCCACTTCCTGTAGTGGTGCGCGGTCTAGTTGCGCTTCGCTGAGACACTTCTGAAGGGCTAACGCGCATGCGCGAAGATCGCGCGGCGCACTTCAACGAACCCGAAATCCCTGACAGGAGTGTTTACCTCAGCGCTTCGTGTCAGCTCAGAGTTACTCAGAAAGAGTTAATTTACACAACTATGAGACTTCAGTAGGGAAGTAGAAAAGGCTATAATTGTTGTTTCCTGACAATGTCAGTGTTTAAAAGATTTCCATAATTCCTTTAGCAGGATATTATTTCGTGAAGCTAGAGCAGCAGTTCCAGTTCAGAGTACCGGAGTGCAAGTTGGAGAGAATTGGTGTAGAGAAGAAAAATTCAAGGGAGCAACTTCTGTGAAGAGAAGAGCTCTGAATTTCAAGTAAGCGTGTTCATGTGGTTTTAAAAGACCACGTTTCCAGTCAAGAAGAATTCACCTGTAAGGAGATAATTGTTAACCTTACACTATATGAGACCAGGACTATTTAGTAAGAAAGGACAGAACAGTCAAAGGACCAAAGAGACTATTGGAACTTTTGGAGTTTGTGAAGAACTTAACTTTTCGCTTGGAAGAACCAAGGCTTGATAAAATATATATGTATATGTAAAAGACAGACTTTCAAAATATAAGAATACTATTCAAGTCATAAAACAGGGTTCTTCCAGTGAATCAGATTTATTCAATTGACAAAACATTATAGAGAGGAGCTAGCCTCAGAAGTGACACAGGTAAATAGGCGCACATGAGAGAGAGAGAGAGAGAGAGAGAGAGAGAGAGAGAGAGAGAGAGAGAGAGAGAGAGAGAGAGAGAGAGAGCAGGTGTAGCAAATAAGGTCTTTGAGCAAGTACATGTTTGTGTTTCTCTTGCAGGTGACTCCCCTTCCAAGACTTGAAGTTAGGAGAGCGACCAGAGTCAGGAGGCAGTCTCTCTTGTTTTGTCTTCCACTTCCCCTTTCCCCCGGGCTGAAGTTTGTGACAGTTGTTATCACCTGTCGCAGGCTTCGGCAGGTAGGATTTGGGGTAAGGTCATATGCTCCTGAGGGAATAGTCTTTACAGTAAGGCAAGTTACAGATTGAAGTGCCCACCTCTTAATTGAGGATTGCAGATTTCCTCCCGGGCAGTATGGCAGAAGGCATAGATTTAAAATCTTTAACTAGCATTCTGACCAATATGCAGGAACAATTAAATAGCGCCTTAGACGATAACAAGTCTCTGAGGGAGGAAGTTAGGAGATCTAGGGCCTCATGTAGGTAGCCAAATACCGGTCGGTAACGGCCGAAATTCGGTAAATATGCCGTTACCGACCGGTATTTAGACAAGTGAGATGTAGGAGGCCAAAAACCAGTTTTCGGTAAATATGAAGCAGTAAATACCGATTCATAATTACCGAATTCTAAAATACCGATTCATATTTACCGAATACATATTTACCGAATCGGTAAATATGAAGTGGTAAATATGAATCGGTAAATATGAAGTGGTAAATATGAAGTGGTAAAAGTGAAAATGACATGTAGGAAAAATCGGTAATTAAGAAATCCATGAAAATCGGTAATTAAGAGTCGGTAATTAACACTGAGTGAAAGCAGGTGGTAACCATCAACAGACCATATAAGCAATCCCAAAATGCAACAGCGTGGACAACATGGCCGCTCTGTATGTCATTGCAAGGCGCCTACGTCTACAGGCAGCAGGTCTGAGGATATGGAGACGGGAGGAACGCATCTACAGACAGCGCATCACACTCTTCCAACTGACTGATGCAGAGATACATGAAAGGTACAGGCTACACCCCCAAACCATCATGGACCTGATAAGGGACCTGCACCCACTCCTGGACCAGCCAACAAGAAGGGCGCATGCCATACCCCCACATGTGCAGGTGCTCTGCAGCCTACATCTACTGGCATCTGGCAGTTACCAGGGGGTGATAGCTGCGGTGGGCGGTGTATCCCAGAGTTGCCTGTCCCGTTTCTTCAGGAAGTTCCTGGATGCCATGATGCAGAGAATGCATCACTACATCAGCTTCCCAAACACACAGGCTGAACTGCAGAAAACTAAAACTGACTTTTATCACATGGCACAGTTCCCCCATGTCATTGGCTGTATTGATGGCACACACATCCCAATCTGCCCACCAGCTGACACAGAGCACATCTACAGGAACAGAAAGTCCACCCACTCCATCAATGTGCAGGTGATCTGTGATGCAGGGAACATCATCACTGATATTGTAGCCAAGTTTCCTGGGAGCACCCACGACTCTTACATCTTCCAGAACAGTGGGATCTACACACGACTGATTGCCGGAGAATTTGGAGAGGGATACCTGCTAGGTAAGTAACAGTGACGCCCCATGAAACCTGCAAATCATAGTGTATAGAGGCATGTGACTGATGGTTCCCTTTTACTCACCTAGGCGACAGTGCATATGCCTGCCGGTCATTCATCCTCACTCCCTACCTACACCCATCAACCCAGAGTGAGAGACGATACAACGTGGCACATAAATCTACACACAATGTGGTGGAGCGCACGTTTGGACTACTGAAAAGCAGGTTCCGCTGCATCCACAAGAGCGGAGGCGCACGCCAGTACACACCGATCAACTGCTGCAAGATCATTGCCACTTGTGCAATGCTGCACAACCTTGCCACGAAGAGAGGTACAGATGTGGAACTAACAGATTTTGAGGACAACGAGGAAGAGTCAGGCCAGCCAGAGGGCAACGCAGCTGGAGTGCCAACTGCAATAGATGGGAGAGAGAGACGGGCAGAGATCACATGCAACTATTTCTGAGTAAGTAAGGGGACACAGCCAGTTGTGGTATGTCATGACGTAGTTTTAATGCGGCACTACGCCATGAAAACAAGATCAAGCCAATCTGGCAACATAGCATATTCACAAGGAGTAAATCCAGGGTTACGTCACCCATTGGGAATTGGCTACGCAGGGCTGCATCAATGTTTGCGCATACGCGCTGCAGTGTGGGATGGCACGGATTGAGCATCCTCACTACAGCCAACCCCAAGCCGCCTGCTGCTCCTGCGTGCTTCTGGGATGGGGGGTGTGATGCTGCTCCTGCTGCTGGAGTCGATGCTCTCCGCAGCATCCCCTGCAGCAGTTGTCGCCGCCTGACTTGTTAATAGCACCTCTAGTGCACTTGTCACCTGCACCATCCCCCGAGACACGTCGCTGCAGCAGTGTGTCAGGCCCTCCTGCATCGACACAGAGCGCCGGCAGAGTAGAGAAGTGGCAGTTGCCAGACGGTTGAGTGCCCTGGTGTTAGTGTCCCTCCTCTGCCGTTCCCGGCGCCGTGCATCTATGTCCGCATCTAATTTGCTGCACAACTGCTGGATTGACTGGGACATGTCCCGAATGCCCGCTGCCATTGCGCTGATGTTATTGTCCATGTTGACAAATGTAGATTTCATGAACCGCATATGCCTCTGGACTGACATGACTGCCTTTGTTTGCAGGCGCTGTTGTTTTAACATTTGGCCCTCGAGCCCCGAGAAGACACCATGGCTGTCAATGTTTGCTGGTGGACTCTGGACACGCGACCTGCGGCGCCCTCTTGCACCCGTCTGTTCTGCCTGTGAGGTGTAGGGCACAGTGGCATGGCTCCCATCCTGGGGCATAGTAATTTGCTCAGGGCCCCTGCTGTCGTCAGACGAGGTGTCTAAGGCTCGCAGCCTGGCGGCAGGACGCCTCCTCATTCTCACACCTGCAGGCGGTGATGTGGCCGGTGACTCAAACATGAGTGACGATGCTGGCTCTGGGTGAGGTGATGCTGGCTCTGGGTGAGGTGATGCTGGCTCCGGTTGAGGTGAGGCTGGCTCTGGTTGAGGCGAGGCTGCCTGTGTTAGTGGTGCGGCTGCCTGTGGCACTGCTCCCTGGGCTGAACTTGTGCTGGCCTGAGCTGATCTGTGTGGCCGGTGTGCCCTCTCTCCTGCAGCATGTCCTGTCCTGCGTGATGTCACATCTGTGGACAGAAATGCAACATCGGCTCAGTGTCCCTGAAGGGCTGCATTGCAAGCATCACAATAAATCATGTTACACTCTAAATTTGTCCTCTGCCTCCTTGTGGCTAATGTGTGACATGCCTTGTTGTCCTGTGCTATTTACTTCATGGTTGGAGTTTCCCTGACTACATCTCCCAGAATGCATTGCCTGTCTGCACTAACACATGGACTGGAGTGGGATACTCATTTCACAATGGGGGATGTGGGATAGGGGTAGGGGGGGCTACATTGCTGTGCATTCGTCTTACCTTGTTGGGTGGCGGCTCTGGCAGAGCTGTCAGCATCCCCAAGACCCACGACGCTCTCATTCTCGATTGTGGCCCCCACCAGCTCCTCCAGTTCGGTGAGGGCAGGTGCCCTGTTGGTTCCACCTCCAGTCTGGCTGGCCTCCTTCTGGATGTCCCCCATCTTCCTCTTGGTTACAATCCTCAGGTCATACCAGCGCTTTTTGAGGACCTCTATGTCCCTGTGGGTCACTCCCACAGCATTGACCTGCGCCTGGATGGCCAGCCAAATATTGCGCTTTTCAGCCTCAGGCACTTGCAGGGATTGCCTCCCAAACAGCTTCTGGTGCTGCTTCACCACCTCCTCCACCAGCACCTGGAATTCCTTGGGGCTGAATTTCAGCTTCCTCCTCCTTTCCCCTCCATCTCTCTGTGTCCTCTGGCTGGACATGATGTTAATTGTGTGCACCTGCCTGGGTGTGGCCACTTCCTGGTTGGGTGGGGTGTGGTTGCACAGGATTGGCTGTTTAATCAAGTCATGTGATTTTTTCCCGATTCGGTAAATACCGATTCGGTATTTACCGAATCGGTAAATACCACCTCGGTATTTACCGATTCGGTAAATTCCGATTCTGGATTACCGAATGTTACCGATTCGGTAATTATTACCGAATTTTTACCTACATATAACTTACCGATTCTTAAATACCGATTCGGTACGGCTCGGTATTTAAGAATCGGTAATTTTTATTTACCTACATGAGGCCCCTAGTCAAGAATCCATGCAAACGAGACTAAAGTTAGATGAGTTGGTGGCGACAGGTTCAGGTTTCAAGGGTCCTCCACCTTCGTCGAGTTTCCCATCCTCTGCAGATATTTCCACTCAAGTCATTCATGCTATTTCGCCAATCATTCCCTTGGCACCCCCAGAAAGATTTGGCGGAGATCCTCTCAAGGCGCAGATATTTTTGACGCAGTGCTCTTTGCACTTTTTATGTCGCCCAGTGATTTTTGCTGAGGATCAATCTAAGGTGGCCTTTATCCTGTCGTATCTGAATAGCGATGCAGCTGCCTGGTCTATGTCTCTGGTCACCCGAAATGATCCTATTTTGTATAATTTTGAAAACTTCAAGAAAGAATTTTCTAGGATTTGTGACCGGCGCTCTGCATCTCAAGCAACGGATAATGAGTTGTTAGAACTCAAACAAGGAACTCGAGACCTAGTTGGATATTTGGCGCAATTTAACAAATTGATTGTAGAGACTAATTGGCCAGAAGAAAAGAGGGCAGCCATTTTCTATAGAGGGTTAAAGGATGAACTAAAAGATGCGCTTGCCCAAATTCCTCGCAGACCCACAGAAATTTCAGAACTGATAGACCTGGCACTGCAGCTTGATCACAGATTGAGTGAACGTCGCAGCGAAAGGAAAAAAGACTTTCGACCTCCTCCTCCTCGTTTTGATCGAGTAAAGACAGAAAGTCACAAGGCTTCAGAAGGGGTTTCCACAGAAGAACCAATGCAGATAGGATCTGTCAGGGGGCCTCTGACAAAAGAAGAAAAGGAACGTCGAAGAATTGCGCAGCTCTGTCTATATTGTGGATCGGCAGGGCATTTTGTAAAAGAGTGTCCAAAAAGACCAAAGGTTTCTCAGCCGGGAAAAGGCCGGCTTCACCCGTAGAAGGAGCTGCGCGGGTGGAAGCAATGATTAAGTCAGCTCCAGAGCCTCAGCAGATAGTGAACACTCTGCAGTCTGCCGCTCCCCATTTGGTAGTCTCTTTTACCTTAAGTTTTCGAGGATTGGAGATAAGGAAAGTCTCCGTGATGATAGATTCTGGGGCTACCGGAAACTTTTGTGACAGCAAATATGCCCGCCAGCAGGGAATCAAATTTGTTAAAAAGGAGATTTTAGAGGCAGTCAGGGCGGTGGACGGAACAAATTTATCATCTGGGCCTATCACTCATGAAACTGAGTTAGTCCGGTTAACTGGATTAAATGGTCACACAGAGCTGATAACGTTCAATTTAATTGATGCTCCTCAGTTTCAATTAATTCTTGGACTTCCTTGGCTGACTGAGCACAATCCACGCATCGATTGGAGTAAGAGAACGGTTGTCATGGACTCCCCCTTTTGTGAAGAAAATTGTTTCTGTGATCGGAACAGATCAACTGTGGAATCGCCTGTTCAAAATTTGGTTCAACATCCAGTTCAGATATGTTCTGTTGAAACCCAAGAAATTCCTTTGGAGTATAAGGATTTGTCATCAGTATTTGACAAAAGGGAAGCCGAAAGACTTCCCCCGCATCGCCCATATGACTGCAAAATTGAAATTGAGCCTGGGGCAGTGCTCCCTTGCAGCCGTATATACGCCCTTACCGAAACAGAGAATCAATTTTTGAAATCTTACTTAGACCAATATTTAGCAAATGGATTTATACGCCCCTCCCAGTCCCCAGTCTCCTCGCCCCTATTTTTCATCCCTAAGAAAGATGGAGATCTTCGAGCATGTGTGGATTACAGAGCCTTAAATCAATTGACTGTCAAGAATCGTTACCCTCTTCCTTTGATCTCAGTGTTACTGGATCAAGTAAAAGATGCAAAGGTGTGTACAAAATTGGATTTAAGAGGGGCATATCATTTAATTAGAGTGGCTTCAGGCGATGAGTGGAAGACGGCATTTAGGACCCGCTATGTATTGTTCGAATACCAAGTAATGCCGTATGGGTTGTGCAATGCTCCCGCCGCCTTTCAGCATTTTGTAAATGATGTCCTAGGAGAATTTTTGGACAGAGTGGCTGTAGTATACATTGATGACATTTTGATTTTTTCAAAAAGAAAAGATGAGCATGTACGGCATATGAGAGCCATCCTCACAAGATTGCTTGAGAATCATCTCTACGTGAAATTGGAGAAGTGTGCGTTCCATGTTGAAAAAGTCGAGTTTTTGGGGTTTGTGCTCACAACCCAGGGAGTCAGTATGGATACCACTAAAGTAAAGGCAGTGCAAGAGTGGCCTTCTCCAATGAATGTTAAAGAGATCCAAAGTTTTCTAGGATTCTCCAATTTCTACCGGAGATTCATTCCAGATTTTTCCCATGTGGTAACCCCCATTACTCGTCTTTTGAAAAAAGGAGTAAAGTTTGTTTGGGGGACAGAAGCGGAAGAGGCTTTTCAATTTTTAAAGAGATCTTTTACGCAGGCCCCAGTGTTGCTACACCCAAGAACTGAAGATCCATTCTTTATCGAAGCGGATGCTTCAGATGTAACTATTGGGGGAATTCTTTCTCAGCGCCACTCGGACACAGGTCAACTTCACCCAGTAGCCTATTTTTCTAGAAAGTTGACTCCGCCAGAGTGTAATTATTCAATTGCTGACAAGGAACTGTTGGCGGTGAAATGCGCCTTTGTAGAGTGGCGTCATTACTTGATGGGAGCAAGGCACAAAGTCACTGTGTTTACAGACCATCGAAACTTGCAATTTTTAAAGTCTGCTCGCACTCTAACCTCCAGGCAATTGCGGTGGTCCTTGTTTTTTGCAGATTTTAATTTTGTGATCACATTTCGGCCAGGGGCAAGTAATGCTAAAGCAGATGCACTCTCCAGAATCAACTCCAATTTCCAGGAAAAGACTCAAGGGTCCCAATTTATCATTCCTGAGGAGAAAATTATATCAGCGACAAACCATCCAGATTTTTCAACCGAAATTAAGAAAACGATGACAATAGATGAAATGAATCAATGGACCTTGGAGGAGGAAGGCAGAGAATTAAAGAATGATTTACCTTACCATGATAATCGTCTGTATCTTCCAACAAAGGCTCTTCAAGAAAAGGCCCTGAAGTCCTGCCATGACAATCTATTAGCGGGTCACAAAGGAATCTGCAAGACAATTGAATTAGTGGAAAGGAATTTTTGGTGGCCAGGGATGAGACTGCAGATACGACAGTTTGTGTCCTCTTGTGAACGATGCTTAAAAGGAAAATCAGACCGAAAGGCCCCACAAGGGCTATTAATGCCAATGCCTACACCACCACATCCTTGGCATACAGTTTCTATGGATCTGATTGTAGATCTTCCTCCAAGTCAAGGATTCAATACCATTCTAGTAATGGTAGATACCTTTTCCAAGATGGCCCATTTTGTTCCTCTAAAAAAAAATTCCCAACGCACCAGAAATGGCTCAGTTGTTTTCCCAACATATAGTGAGGCTACATGGAATTCCAAAGGTTTTGATTTCAGACCGTGGCTCGCAATTTGTTTCTCATTTCTGGAAAGCTTTCACCAAGAGGTTAGGAATTGATGCCCGCTATTCCACTAGTTTCCACCCAGAAACAAATGGTCAGACAGAGAGGGTTAATCAAGACCTAGAACAGTACCTCAGGCTTTATTTATTAGATCAAAAGGCTGAGTGGTCAGAATTAGTGTGGGCAGCTGAGTTCGCTTATAACAACGCCAAGCATTCTTCTACTGGGAATTCTCCCTTCTATTTAAATTATGGTAGACACCCTAGTTTAATATTAGAAAAGGAAGAAAGTCCAGTCCCTGCAGTTGAGGAATACATAAAAGAAGTACAAAACTCTCTAACGCGAGTGAAAGAAAATTTAACTAAGGCTAAGGCATCTTACAAGTTTCAGGCAGATAAGAGAAGGAGAGTCAGTCCAGTCTTTAACCCAGGTGAAAAAGTGTGGCTATCCACAAAGAACCTCAGATTAAAAGAAAATCAAAAATTTCAGCCCTGCTTTATTGGTCCTTTCCAAGTAGACAAGATGTTAAATCCAGTGACAGTCAGAATCCATTTGCCTTCCTATCTCAAGGTTCATCCAACATTCCATGTTTGCTTGCTTAAAAAGAGTCCACCTAACTTGAGAATTCAGGCACCTCCCAAGCCAGTTTTGATTGATGCAGTAGAAGAGTTTGAAGTACACAAAATGTTAGACTCAATGTATAGGAAGGGTAAATTGTGTTATCTGATTGACTGGAAGAACTTTGGTCCTGAGGAGAGATCATGGGAGCCTTACACTAACATTCATGCTCCAAGACTCATCCGAGAATTCCATAAGGCCAACCCCACAAAGCCTAGATTGAGGGAACGCCTTTTGGTGGGGAGTACTGTCAGGAACTCTAGCATTTATGCAAGGAATTGTAATAACCTGAAAGGTCATACCTCGGTTAAAATACCTGCAGGCATGTATCCACGTTGGAGAAGGTTAAGTCCCGGCTGGAGATCCTTCCTGTGCGCTGTGATGAGTGAACTGAAGCATTCCCTTGCTGGGAATCGTTACTCGGCTGTGCCCACTTCCTGTAGTGGTGCGCGGTCTAGTTGCGCTTCGCTGAGACACTTCTGAAGGGCTAACGCGCATGCGCGAAGATCGCGCGGCGCACTTCAACGAACGCGAAATCCCTGACAGGAGTGTTTACCTCAGCGCTTCGTGTCAGCTCAGAGTTACTCAGAAAGAGTTAATTTACATAACTATGAGACTTCAGTAGGGAAGTAGAAAAGGCTATAATTGTTGTTTCCTGACAATGTCAGTGTTTAAAAGATTTCCATAATTCCTTTAGCAGGATATTATTTCGTGAAGCTAGAGCAGCAGTTCCAGTTCAGAGTACCGGAGTGCAAGTTGGAGAGAATTGGTGTAGAGAAGAAAAATTCAAGGGAGCAACTTCTGTGAAGAGAAGAGCTCTGAATTTCAAGTAAGCGTGTTCATGTGGTTTTAAAAGACCGCGTTTCCAGTCAAGAAGAATTCACCTGTAAGGAGATAATTGTTAACCTTACACTATATGAGACCAGGACTATTTAGTAAGAAAAGACAGAACAGTCAAAGGACCAAAGAGACTATTGGAACTTTTGGAGTTTGTGAAGAACTTAACTTTTCGCTTGGAAGAACCAAGGCTTGATAAAATATATATGTATATGTAAAAGACAGACTTTCAAAATATAAGAATACTATTCAAGTCGTAAAACAGGGTTCTTCCAGTGAATCAGATTTATTCAATTGACAAAACATTATAGAGAGGAGCTAGCCTCAGAAGTGACACAGGTAAATAGGCGCACACGAGAGAGAGAGAGAGAGAGAGAGAGAGAGAGAGAGCAGGTGTAGCAAATAAGGTCTTTGAGCAAGTACATGTTTGTGTTTCTCTTGCAGGTGACTCCCCTTCCAAGACTTGAAGTTAGGAGAGCGACCAGAGTCAGGAGGCAGTCTCTCTTGTTTTGTCTTCTACTTCCCCTTTCCCCCGGGCTGAAGTTTGTGACAGTTGTTATCACCTGTCGCAGGCTTCGGCAGGTAGGATTTGGGGTAAGGTCATCTGCTCCTGAGGGAATCGTCTTTACAGTAAGGCAAGTCTGACAGTTCTTGATTATATAGGAATTATGTTTCCGGTCAACTGGATGACCTTCCTATGGTTTCTGGGTTTGTCTTCTCATATATGTTCTCCTAACTGCCCTCAATATGTGCCCCACGTCTGTACAGCCTACTGTTGCTTTATGGCTAGGTTTGGCCTTTGTAAATCATCACTTACATGCATACATATATGCATTTGCATATTCCACTCATTCCAAACCATCCAATCATCTTGTTTTTTCACTTCATGATTTATATCCTTCTCTTTAAACAATGATCTCTGGCTTGCAGTTTCACGAAGGTACTGTCCTAGTTTACCGGGAGGTACTGCACAGTCAAAAGGTAAGTGTAAGAAATTAGGTTTTGGTTGAGGGGGGTGGAAGACCCACTCGGGTAACAACCACAATCCTTAAAAAAGACTTAAAAGTCCATAAAAGCCATTAAATTAACCTGTGCTTAACCCCATGGTGCCACTCATGGTCACCTGGGCACGGTAGACCAGGGGAATGTCAAAAGTTCAGGCCTACCACGATGGAGTACAGGCCGAATACAGGGACCAGGTCAGTCACCCAGAAAAGTTACCTTCTAAATCCTGCCTGAAGAGTTCAGTTTGTGTTGAAAGCTTCTGCGAGGCTGAGCATAAAGGACGGCCATTGCTGAGGTGCGAAGACCAAGTCTGACATTACAGACAGTTGTCGCTGTAGTGTGAAGAACCGGCCAAGCACTGCAGATGGTCGTTGCTGTAGATTTGCGTTAGCGGTGGTCGCAGGTTTACGTTGCTGTAGCATGGAGTGTAGGTCTTTCGTTGCTTGTCACTGCAGACCGTCATCAGCGTGAACAGCAGGTCTCACCAGAACTTCCCATTGGCAGTCATTGTGGGCAGCAGAGTGTGCTTGTTTGCAGTCGCCAGGATCCCAAACTTCAGGATTTTTTACCTGTTTTTTAGGAGGAGTACACTCTGATGCCAGCCAAGTGTCCTTGACCTGGGGAGGCAACTCTTGCAGATCAGGCACTCACTCCAACAGAGACCAGCAGGGCTCAGGCAGGTCTATTTGCAGGTACAGTTGCAATAGGTCACCTGGACAGTTGCAAGGAGGCCTCTGAAGCTTGTTGTGTTCTGTAGCTTACACAGAAGGTCAGCCAACTGATCCTTGGGGTCACTCTGGTTAGCCTAGAATTAAAGCAGGCAGGTCCAGTCTTCCTTTTCAGACAGTAAGGTAGTACATAAAGCAGCAGGGCAGTTCTTCTTATGTAACTTCCACAGGTCCAGGAGTGTTCTGTTGAGTAGCTCCAGAGGTCCAGTATTTATACCTGGTGCCAGCATTTGTGTGAGGGGACTCTGTATCCTACCCCTACATCTGGTTTTGTAAAGCACTTCCCCTTTGAAGACTCTAAACTCTCTGGTGTGAAAATAAAAGGCAGGGTATGGCTGGTGTCAGACTCCTTTGTGTGTGCAGGAGTAAAAGTCCTTTAAAGTGTAAGTGGGGATGGGAACAGCTCTTCCCCAGTCTTTATGCCAGGGTTGCAAATCCTGACCACAACTAAGTCCCCTTTGTGTTACTGGCTTGAAGTAATATACATTCCTCAACAGCAGAACCATTCACAGTCCTGTGACTGAGAACACTGGCAGAAAACACCAGTGGTTGGGACGAGAAAATACCCACCTGCTAAAAGTGGCATTTTCAGAACTGTGACCTAAATCTGACCTTACCATAAGAGGATTGTAAATGACAATTCATTTGAGTCTAAACAGTATATCTCTAGCTGCTCTCAATCCAAAGTCAGCATTTAAAAATTAAATGGGTAACCCAATGTCGGCCCCCACAATGCTAAGGATGCCTGGCCTCCACCTTGGGGGTGCCCAGGAGTGGACGCCTCACAGGGAAAGCCAGGATGGGTTCCACAGCGGTATTCCTACAAGCGCCTTGAGACCCTTGCGGGTGAGTAGTGCGCTATACAAGTATCAATTTACAATTTACAATGTTAGTCAACATGAGAGATAGGTCTTGCTACAGTGAAAAACGCCTTTAAATGGTTTGGCAGGACATGTAAAACTTAACCCACATGTTCTTCTTTTAAAGTACTCTGTACCCTGCCCTCTGAGTGGTTAGTCAACAAAAAAGAATTCAGCAAAACATGAAGGGTGAAGACAAAATGTTTGGGGGAACACCACTCCAAGGATGGTAGATCTAACAATAAGGTCTACCATTATCATGCCACTAGCTAATTTGTCTTACTTTTTTTCTCAAAGTGGAGCCCGATTTCCATTTACTATTCAAGGAGCCAGTCTTTGCAAAGTCACATCTAGGGCCAGGTACAAACATAAGAAGCGGTGCAATGCATCAATACAACTTGCTGTGCTATGCTGTGCTGTGTCAAATGGAGACGGCAGGGATGTTCATATTTACCAAGATGCGGCACATTCCTGCTATCTCACTGCTCTGGTGCACTATGTGCTGCCTAACGCCAGGGCAGATACCCTTGTGCCATGGTGCAAGGCTGCCTGCATTGTGGGCAGGATTATGCTTGTGCAGAAAGGGGCACCTTCCTGAACAAAAAACAATCGTTAGAGGCGTGTTCTTCTTTCTAAGTGGGCTAAAGAATGCTGTAGTGTACTGTAGCTAGAGGAACCACCAAAGAAAAGTAACAATATTTCTCCTCTATTGCAACTCTATCTGGAATGAGTCAGTTTTGATGCATTACCAGGTTTACTACTCTTAGTAAATCTGGGAATGTAGCAAAAGGCATGACTTGATGCATGCGTTTGAACACCCACCCTCCGCCCATGTAATGCCTTCCCAGCGCCGAGTAATGAAAGGCAATGACTTGCACTGCCTTTCATTACTCTGGATTTGTCAAGTCATGTAGGGCCACACAAAGTGGCCATGCTTGGCAAATCTGACTTAAGGATTGCATTGCCCTTGCATCACCTTGCGTGAAGCAAGGGCAAGGTAATCCATTAGTGAACCTGGCCACTAGTCCCTATCCAGATTCTCAGCGTTATCTAAGCTCGCATTCTGACAAGTCTAATATAGGGTTTTTATAGCTCAGAGGATCTGATAAAGCTGCAAGATCAGCAGTTTCTCTCCCATTGAAATTCCAAACATCGTCCGGAATAGTTATGAGTCTGCTGGAGAACCCTGCTCCTGTACTTCATGTGTGCTGATGAGCTGAATGCCCTGGAACCAGAGGAGTTTCTGACAACAGAAAATCATCGCATTGAGGATTGTGTATGATAGAATGTCTCCTGTAGATAGAAAGCTGAAGGGGATTTGGGGAAACAGACTATATCCAAGCTGACTTTCTAATATGTAAATTTTGTATCAAGGAAGAGACTGATTTCTAAATTTCTGTAGACAAATAAGCCTCTCAGTGCAGCCTCGAAAAGCCCTTGATGCCAGTGGGAGATTTCCATTACATCAGCACTAACAAATGTAAAGATGCAAAGATGACATGTTCCAGTTAGAGTACTAGTTTTCCTCAATGTGAGCCCTATAAGCAATGCAATGAGTATGCCCAGATGTTCGTGCCACAGGACTCAAGCTATACTTCACTGATGGGGTCTAAATAGAGCAGGAGCAATGCAGGTTTGTATATGCTTGGTTTTAGTCTAAGATGGCATGGTAGGCAAAAAATAATGAACTGGGATGTAGCCCCAAGCAAATACCAGTGGCTGAGATTTATTCAAACACTCCACCCATCAAGTTTTTGGCTTACTTAGTTGATACCTTAAGTGTGATGGGCATGCCCAGATTGGTGACTTGGGCATACTGTATCTCAGGACTCAAGCTGCACCTTTTTGACAAGGCCTAATTTGGCTAAAATTGATCAGGAGTTGCTTGAATTCCCATTAGGATGGGACAGGAAACAGCCTTTACCATGCAGATGCGTAGTGCCTTTACCACATATCCATTGCCATGCAATGCTTAACCTTGCATTGCCTTTACCGCACGTTTTTACCTTGCATATCCCTTTATCAAGCATGCCTTTACAACAATGGGTATAGGATGGTAAGGGTGATTTTATGGTATATGGGTGGTTAGGGAATAGGGTGGGGAGGTTTTTATTTTAGGGTTTTGGGGTGAGTAAGGAAATTGTGTGATAAGGGTGTTTTAAGGGTTTTGGGGTGGGTAAGGGTATAGTTTAGGGGTGAATAAGGGAATTAGGTGATAATGGTTTTTAGGGTTTAGGAGTGTGTAAGGGAATAGAGTGGTAAGGGTGTTTTGAGGGTTTAGGGTGGGTAAGGGACTTAGGTGGTAAGGTTGTTTTTAGGGTTTAGGGGTATGTAAGGGAATTGTGCAGTATGGGTGTTTTTACAATTTAGAGGTGGGTAAGGGCATAGGGTCACAGTTTTTTTTAGGGGTTTGGAGTGGGTAAGTGAATTTGGTGGTAAGATTTTTAGGGTTTAGGGGTGAGTAAGGGAATTGGGTGGTTAGGATGTTTTTTGGGGGTTTAGGGGTGGGTAAGGTAATATATTGCTGAGGGTGTCTTTAGGGCTTAGGGTGTGTAAAAGAATTGGGTAGTAAGGTTGGTTTTAGGGTTTAGGGGTGGGTAAAGTGATTGAGTGGCAAGGGTGACTTTACGGTTTTGGGTTGTAAGGGAATTGGGTGGTAATGGTGTTTTCAGGGTTTAGGGATGGACAAGGGAATCAGGTGCAAAGGGTGTTTTAGAGTTAAGGGGAGTATAAGGGAATAGGGTGTTAAGTCTGCAAAAAAGGGTCCCCCAAAACAAAATACATATTTTTATAGTAATCTTTTACAAAATGGACGGGCTTGGGGAGGGGGTTCTCCCCAAATAAAAAAATAAGCAATTAAAAAAATATAGTGATTTATATTTATATATATAAATTCACTGAAAAAAAACATAGGTTTCAGGCACGTTATAGTTAGGAATTAGCATTTAAAAACCTTAGAAATTCACTGAAAAAAACTTAGGTTTCAGGGGGGTTATAGTTAGCTGGACTTTTCACTCGTACAAAACCATTGAAATTCCCCCGTTATAGTTAGTTCAGCTAACTATAACTCGCGCGCCCGCAATGCACTGCTGATGACGTCACATATTACATCACTTATGACAAGGTCAGTGACATCACACAAGACATCACTGATGACATCACAAATGACATCACTGATGACATCATCCATTGAATGTGTGTTTTTCTTAAAATTACATATGTTTATATATGTATATCTCAAGATCGATGGAAGAATAAATGGGTATATAAGTGTCTAAATGGATGATTTGTTTTTGAAAAATTGATTGTATAACTGACTGATTAAGTGTATCTTATTGAATAAATGGCTTAGTGAGTAATGTTTAAATATATAAATATCTATATCAGTCTCTCACTTTGTGTATAAGTGGCTGCATGGGTTGGTGAGTAGCTACATGAGTGTCTATATAGGTTATTAGTTGTTTTTTTGAGTATCAGTATGAGTGTCTGTATGGTTCGGTGGGGGTATTACGTAGTGCATAGATGCATGAATGAGTGACTCACTGTTTGTATGTGTTGAAGACAGCATGTGTGCAGGACTGTATGGGTGGATGAGTGTGTGCGTGGGTGTGTTAGTGAGTGAATGATTGTCTCAATAGTGTCTTTATGAGTAACTAGTATATGTGACTATTGGTGTATATAAGTGAGTATATATGAGAGTGAGATATTGAAAGAGTTCCTGTATGAATAAGTATGTGTTTCTATAAGTGATTTTCTGTAGAAGTTAGTGTGGTGGTGTGTGCATAACTGTATATGCAAGTAAATGGATGTTCGATTCTTTATTAGCATGAGTGACTATGTCTGTGAGTAACTCTATGGATGAGTGGCGTTGTGTAACAGGATGTATAGGTGTATGAGTACATATGATGAGTAAGTACATGTATGAGTGACTGTATAGGACTGTTGGTGAATGAGTGGATGTGTATGTGGATCAGAATTACTGAATAGGTTGTTGTAACTGGTATTGGTATGTCCATTGTTTTGAAAATGTTAGTTTCTAATTTTGAATGTGTGTATCAAAGGTTATATTAGGGGGAGAGGAGGTCTGCCACTCTATCACAAGGATGATGTCATCAGTGATGTCATCAGTGATGTCATTTGAGATGCCATCAGTGATGTCATGAGTGATGTCACTGACCATGTCATGAGTGATGTAATATGTGACGTCATCAGCAGTGCACTGCGGGCGCACGAGTTATAGTTAGCTGAACTAACTATAACGGGGGAATTTCAACGGTTCTATACGAGTGAAAAGTCCAGCTAACTATAACGCCCCTGAAACCTATGTTTTTTTCAGTGAATTTCTAAGGTTTTTTAAATGCAAATTCCTAACTATAACGTGCCTGAAACCTATGTTTTTTTCAGTGAATTTCAAAGGTTTTTTAAATGCTAATTTCTAACTATGCCTACAGAGATAGGACATGTGAAGAAAGAAGACAAAACGCACAGAAAGAAAAAAAAGAAATGCAGAAAGAAGCAACAGAAGTCCTCAAAGACGAAGAAAAGTGCAGGAAGAAGGATAACGTGCAGAAAGAACAAACAGAAGAGCAGAAAGAAGCCTTGTTGCAAAATCATCCTGTACCCTCAAATTTTTCAGACGGATACTGGTGGTAACTGAGTCTGACTAACCAGTCCTAGAGCCAGTGCTATGTTAAAAGACACTCAGAATACAGTAGGGAACACTATGCGTTGGGGTCCCCCTGTGATTAGCATGACCTCCTCTGTAAGCCCCTAGTATATAATAGAGCAGGGGATTAAAACTACCTCTTAAAACGTGCCACAGGGCGTGTTTGCACACGTCACCTCAGGCCCCGTCCCCTCCCTTCCCCACTGTGTAAACACGCCATGTAGCCGTTTTAAGTTGGGAGATTAAGTCCCCTTGAATCCTGAGGGTCCCTAG
The DNA here is from genome assembly GCF_964204655.1 of Triturus cristatus. Taxonomy (NCBI): domain Eukaryota; kingdom Metazoa; phylum Chordata; class Amphibia; order Caudata; family Salamandridae; genus Triturus; species Triturus cristatus. The sequence continues at coordinate 799,735,046 of NC_140592.1, forward strand.
GTTCCAACTAGACCACTAGGTACTTCCAGTAAGCGCCACAGAGCTGCGTTGCAGAGAGATGTAAAAAGGGGCACGGCCTAGACCATCTCTCTGCAACGGAGCGCAGTGGCGCTTACTGGAAGCACCTGGTGGGCTAGTTGGCCCCCAGGGTCCCTCAGGATTGAAGGGGAATTATTTCCCCAACTTAAAACGCGCCACAGGGCTTGTTTGCACACGTTAACTCAGGCCCCGTCCCCTCCCTTCACCACTGTGTAAACAAACCCTGTGGCCATTTTTAGTTGGGAGATTAAGTTCATTTGAATCCTGAGGGTCCCTAGGGTCCAACTAGCCCACTAGGTACCTCCAGTAAGCGCCATAGAGCTGCGTTGCAGAGAGGTGTAAAAAGTGGCACGGCCTGGATCCCCTCTCTGCAACGCAGCTCAGTGGTGCTTACTGGAAGCACCTGGTGGGCTTGTTAGCCCCCAGGGGCCCTCAGGATTGAAGGGGAATTATTTCCCCAACTTAAAACGCACCATAGGGAGTGTTTGCACATGTCGCCTCATGCCCCGTCCCCTACCTTCCCCACTGTGTAAACACGCCCTGTGGCAGTTTTTTAAGTTGGGGGATTAAGTCCCCTTGAATCCTGAGGGTCCCTAGGGGCAAAATAGCCCACTAGGTACGTCCAGTAAGCGCCATTGCAGAGAGGTGTAAAAAGGGGCACGGCCTGCACCACCTCTCTGCAACGCAGAGCAGTGGCGCTTACTGGAAGCACCGGGTGGGCTAGTTGACCCCCAGGGTCCCTTAGGATTGAAAGGGAATTATTTCCCCAACTTAAAACGCACCCCAGGGCGTGTTTGCACACGTCACCTCAGGCCCCGTCCCCTCCCTTCACCATTGTGTAAACGCGTCCTGTGGCCGTTCTAAGTTGAGAGATTAAGTCCCCTTGAATCCTAAGGGTCCCTAGGGTCAAAATAGCCCACTAGGTACCTCCAGTAAGCACCACAGCACACCTGTCTGCAACGCAGTTCCCTGGCGCATACTGGAGATACCTGTTGGGCTAATTGGCCCTTAAGGACACTCAGCATTGAAGGGGAATTAATTCCCCACCTTACAACTGGCCAGGGGGCGCGTTTGCAGAGTGCTGCAAGGAGGGGGCATGGCCTCCGGTGCAATACCAGTCTTTTATTTATTTAAGAAGGCGGACTGTGTGGCCCCCCTTCTTTTTCTAATTTATTGGCCCTGGGGACCCCATCCCCCAGGGCCTGCACCCTAATTTTTTTTGTTGAAAAAAATAAATTTGGCCCACCCAAGGCCTTAATCGGCCCAGGGGACCCCAACCCCCGGGTCATGGCCTTTTTTATTTTTTTTATTTCTTAGGAGGGGTGCTGCGTTTCACCCCTCCTCAGGCCACTTATGGCCCCGGGGACCCCATCCCCCGGGGCCGGCCTTTGTTTTGTATTATTTGTTTTTAAATTATATTTATAGAAACACCTAGGACATGCTGGACAAACCGTATGTACCTATTACCATGTCGATTTGCGTGATGTTCACTAAAAGGCGACTATGCATACAATGAATCCACATGGAATGTATTTACACTGCTAGTGAATCTCTGACGTGTCTGACGCCCTACCGTGCCTAATCCCGGCGCCCCCGCCGGTGGGTACTCTCCAAGTAGACACCCTTGTCGTTTATTTATACAAACATGGGTAGCTATTGACGGGTACATTTAATACACATGCACACCAAGCCATTCAAAGGGGATTCGACAAAAATTCGACCAAACTATGCAAGAAACCCCCTCATGGTTAATAAAACACACATCCACCGCCGGATGTGTAATACTTTTTATTTTACTCTCTGGAAAGGAGACGAACCTCACTTGAGAGTCACAGCTTGCACCTGGCTGAGCCCAATGCTGTGTTTTACCCACCAATGCCCGCCGAGTGCCACACACCTCTGTGTTATATTCCACCAGCTAGGGCGTATGCTATGACACTCTCTAGCCCATGTGCACTGTAACACCACCCCGTGAATATTTCATGCCACACTTGCCTTCGCACGGGTTATATTGCCCCATCTAACGTGCCTTCCTCGATGCCTATGTTATAACGCACAGCACTATGCCATACATATTACAATCTGAGATCCATATCTTTGTCACAGTGCATATGCAATGTTACACTCTCCAGCACATATTTTATATTACAACTTTAGAGACTAGTTAGGTTACACAACACTGCCCTGTGCATATTACACTCCAAGGCGCATATCGCATAGCACGCACTAGTGCCTGTGCTATCTCGCGCTCTCCAATGAATCTGTCATTGCGCACAATGTATTGCATATTATATTTCACGCCCGGTCCATCTTATATCACACTTTTTGGTGCATAGTTTATACCATATGCTATATCTAGTTTTCATTTACAATCGTGCTCTCAGGACTATGTTCTATATAACACTGCGTCCACCTAACCTTTTCACGGGCATTACATTTTGCGATGGAGGGTGGAGGGTCAGGGGTTGTTTCTGCCAAGTGAGCCCGGAGTCACAGTCACAAACATCCTCTTCTTCCTGAATAAAAGTGAGATTATGCTGCATACTTGTTCATATTTTAAGTAGTTTGCACAGACACACATTTTAAAAACAATAAAGTTCCCAATACCCACCTTCTCTGAACAGTTAGCTTGCTGCCCCATCCACCTCCTGCCTATCCTCTGTTGTCTGAATCCATGGACTAGCCTCCTCCCTCCTGCCATGCATGGTCTGATGTGCTGCCACTGCCCTCCATTTAGCAAGATGTACCAGTCCACTCCTCCTGCCCTCCATTGCCCAATTCTATGGCCCATCATTGACCTCCTGCTTAGCCTCTGTGCTTAGCTTGCTGCCCCTATTCTCCTTCCCCCTGCCCTCCGATGTCTTTGTGCATGACCCTGCTCCATCCTTTTTGCCCACCATGTTCCATGGACCTGCCACTCCTATCTACTCTGAGTGTTCTGTTGAGCTGCCACTCCCCTCCCACCTGCCTAGCATTGTCGGATGACTGTAACCTGTCCCTGCCACCTCCACCCTGCCTGTCCACATGCCATGCCCCTATCCTCTTCCTCCTGTCCTACATGGTCCATTGTACTGCCACACCCTTCTGCCCTCCCTGGTCTGTTGTGCTGCAACTGCTCCTCCTGCCTGCCCCGTGCGGTCTGTTGTGAGGCCCCTTCCCCTGAACTCTCTTGTCTGTGCCCAGGTCCTGACCCTCCCTTCTATCCTCCATGGTCCATTGTGCATGCCCCTGCACCCTCCTTCTTGCCCATCATAGCCATTGTGCTGCCACTAACCCTCCCGCTTGCCATGCATGGTCTTCTGTGCTGCCATGGCCCCTCCCACCTTCCCAGTGTGGTCAGCTAGCTGCCCCTGACCCCCTCCCACCTTCCCTCCATGGTCTGTGTGTATGCCATCATAGTCTCATTGTTGCTCTCCACGGTGTGTCTTGTTTCTAGTGCCCATCCTGCCTGACCTCCATGGTCATCTTGCTGCTCCTGCCCTGCCCCCTTGCCCCCAGCCCTCTGTTTCCATGTGCAGACCCCTATTCCCTCCCTCCTGGCTTGTCTGTTCCACTGTAATTCCCCTGATCCGTCCCTCCTGCCCTTTATGGTCTGTTATGCTGCAGCTTTCTCTCCTGTCTGTCCATTATCGTCAGCTAGCTACCATTACCTCTTCCCGTCTGTTCTCTGTTTTCCATGTGCATGGTCCTGTCCCCTCCCTATTGCTTTCTATGGATTGTTGTGCTGCACTCCCGTCCCGCATGCCCTGTGTGGTGTATTGTGCTGCTGCAATCCCTGATGCCTGCCCTGTAGGGTCAGTTTGGTGCACCTCTCCATGCCCCTCCTTTCCTCTGTTATCCGAGTCCATTTCCCTACCCCAATTCCTCCTGCCTACCATGATCCAATGTACCATACTTGCGAACATTTTGAACTTGGTAAGAGGGAGATTTTGAAAAAAAACTGGGGTATTGATTTTACCCTTTGAGTTACATTGCAAAAGAGGAGATTGTAGACAGGAGACTGATCAAATAAAGCCCATTTGAGCTTAAAAACATTGGACGTTTCCTGGCTGAAACGGGTCTGTTGGCATGTATGGTTGTACTATCACTGCCTCTTCCTTCTGCCCACAATGGTCTATTATATTGCCACAGCCTCTCTTGCCAGTCCTGTATTGTTGGTTTGTTGCCCCTGCCCCTCTTTCCACTGCCGTCCATAGTCTGTTGTGCTGCCACTGCCCTTCCTGCCTGCCCAGTGTGGTCAAATTGTTGCCTCTACACTCTACTACCTGCCTTCAATTTTCAGAGTCCGTGCCCCTGGCCTCTGCCTCTCAACAGTATCCCAATGAACAACTAGATTGCTAACATTCTATATTAATTACAAAAGTGTGGAACGCCCGACGGCATCTTGATGTAATCAAAACTGTAATACCTAGAGCATTTCCTTTAGAAATTACATATATGAGAGGGTCTTATTTGCATCAAAATTATGGTTAGTGCTCTAAAAAACTAAAATGAGGACATATTTTCTGAGTTTTCAAATAGCGACAAAGAACTTTTACATTATTTGTGATCTTTATGTTTTTTTATCCAGTTGACCACTTGATTAAATGTTGCACCTAGGGGAGAGGATGTGGTGTTACTTCCAGAGCTTCAGACTTTGCAACTGGGGAACCAGGTTGGAGTTTCTGCTTCAGCTCAACATTCTGTGATTCTGGTCAAATCACTTAATCTCCCCATGTCTACAACCAAAATATATTTGATCTTGTGTGATGTAACCAATGCTCATGTAAAGCACTCCAATACCTGACAAGTCTGCACTATATAAAACTGCAAATACACAAAAAATAAGTGTTTTGCACACTTCTGTCATTGGGCTACATGTGGGCTACATCTGGGTGATATTTGTGCTGCATTTGGGCTCTTTTGTCGCTGGTGGCCATCTTGGGAGATTTATTTGTTATGAAGTTTCCTAATTTCCTCATTTACTGCAGTCTACTCAGTAGGAAATGCTTTCAGTTTTTTACTTTGATTCCATCAAGAAGATATTCAGATATGTCACACATTTGCCATAAATTCTGAATGTTAGCACTCTATTTGCTCATTAGATCACTGTAGTAAAGCTACTGCTCACCACGGAAGTCTGCTGCTGGTATTAAAATTGCATGTTTCAGTCTGCATATCAGAATTTTTTAATGAAATAGAAGAGGATTTGAGAAGTCACTCAAAATGTGCCCTAATTTTTCTTTCTTCAGCACTAATCATAATTTCTATGGCAAAATAAACCCCCTCATTGTGTTCCTTTTTAAATTAAATGTTTTAAGTGTTACCAGTTTATTCCAATCAAGATGGCTTCAGGTGTGCCATACTTTTGTCATAAGTAAGACTGTTAGCGCTCTAGTTGTTCGTTAGAACACTCTGGGACATTCTTTCATTGGGCTATACTTGGGCTACATCTGGGTGATATTTGGGCTACATTTGGGCTCTTTTGTCTCTGGTGGCCATCTTGGGAGATTTATTTGTTATGAAGTTTCCTAATTTCCTCATTTACTGCAGTCTCCTCAGTAGGAAATACTTTCAGTTTTTTACTTTGGTTCCATCAAGAAGGCATTCAGATGTGTCACACAATTGCCATGAATTCTGAATGTTAGCACTCTAGTTGCTCATTAGATCACTGTAGTAAAGCTACTGCTCACCAGGGAAGTCTGCTGCTGGTATTCAAAGTGCATGTTTCAGTCTGCATTAGGGGTGGGCGACAATTTCCGTTCAGCTCGCGGAAATTGCGACAATTCGACATTTTCGCGTTCCGCGCGGAAAGCGAAAATGTCAAGATTTCCGCGATCCACGAGGGAACGGAAACTGTCGCCTTGAGTCCTTTCCTGTCACAAAAATTAAACCTCAACAGGAAGCACTTACAGATATAAATAAAGCAGGGGCCCGAGTTGAAGCTCAAATTCAGTAATGCATTAATCAGCACAAAACATTCGGGAGCTAGGTCGAGGCTGGGCAGGTGTGCCTTTCTCCCCATATCTACCGTCAAAAATTAGCTGTGATCTTTGATGGAGCTCCGTGCAGCCATGACTTTCTCGAGCGCAATCCCCTTGTAGTTCCTGACACCAGGAGGTTCTGTCTCCTCGTCTGCTGCTCTTTTCGGTCTCTGGCCCTTTATAAACAAGCAGCATGTGAACTGCATGGAAGCCCCGCCACACACACCAGCGGTGGGCAACGTCTTCCCGCCCTTTCCCCCACTATGATGGACAGCTGACTCGAGGGACCCCAGGGCCGTCGGCGCCGTGGCAACGTTACAGACACACATCTGGTGGTCTTTGCATCCTTCATTTTCTCGAGCGCAATCCTCGTGTAGAATTTGTGAGCGTGGTTAAGCATATGTGCCTTCTCCCCATTTCCACCGTGAAATGATAGCTGTAATCCTTGACGGTGGTCTTTGCATTCTTGATTTACTCGAGTGCAATCCTCGTGTAGTTCCTGTGCCAAGGCGGTTCCTTCTCCTTGTCTGCCTCAGAGACAATGCTCTGACCCTTTATAAACAAGAGGCATGTGAACTGGCCTAGAAGCCCTGCCCGTTAGGCCCCGCTCCAAACACACTAGCTTGCTTTATGCAACTTCTTCCCGCCCATTTCCCGCTATGATGGACACCTCACTCAAGGGACCCTAGCGCCTTTCGGTGCGGTGGCAAAGTTACAGACACACATTGCCACTGGAGACAACTCTTCTGGCCCTTTACGCAGCTGTAGTGTAGGAAAAGCACTATACATTTACCCAACGAGGTAGCACTTACTGATTAGCCAGTAGAAAGTACTCGAGTTGAGTAGAGGTATTGCACAAAACGGTGGCATCTTCTTGGGTAAATATGCAGGGCAGGATTCATTCTGGCACGATGCTCCTGTCACAAAAATTAAACCCCAACCGGAAGCACTAATCTCCGCGATCACGCGAAATATCGCGTGATCGTGGAGATTTTGTGCCGTTTCGCGATATTTTGCGAAAGGCACTTTCGCTAATTCCGCCCACCCCTAGTCTGCATGTCAGAATTTTTTTATGAAATAGAAGAGGATTTGAGAAGTCAAAAGGTGCCCTAATTTTTCTTTCTGCAGCACTAATCATAATTTCTATGGCAAAATGAACCCCCTCATTTTGTTCCTTTGTAGATTAAATGTTTTAAGTGTTACCACTTTATTCCAATCAAGATGGCTTCAGGTGTGCCATACTTTTGTCATAAGTAAGACTGTTAGCGCTCTAGTTGTTTGTTAGAACACTCTGGGACATTCTGTCATTGGGCTATACTTGGGCTACATCTGGGTGATATTTGGGCTACATTTGGGCTCTTTTGTCTCCGGTGGCCATTTTGGTAGACTTATTTGTTATGAAGTTTCCTAATTTCCTCATTTACTACAGTCTCCTTAGTAGGAAATACTTTCAGTTTTTTACTTTGATTCCATCAAGAAGGCATTCAGATGTGTCACACATTTGCCATAAATTCAGAATGTTAGCACTCTAGTTGCTCATTAGATCACTGTAGTAAAGGTACTGCTCACCAGGGAAGTCTGCTGCTGTTATTGAAAGTGCATGTTTCAGTCTGCATGTCAGAATTTTTTAATGAAATAGAAGAGGATTTGAGAAGTCACTCAAAATTTGCCCTAATTTTTCTTTCTGCAGCACTAATCATACTTTCTATGGCAAAATGAACCCCCTCATTTTGTTCCTTTTTAAATTAAATGTTTTAAGAGTTACCACTTTATTCCAATCAAGATGGCTTCAGGTGTGCAATACGTTTGTCATAAGTAGGACTGTTAGCGCTCTAGTTGTTCTTTAGAACACTCTGGGAAGCTGCAGTAGAACACAAAGGAATCAACTGACAGACTCTGCCCTTGTTGGATATACATGTTTTACTGAGAATGTCAGACTTCATTCTCACATGACTGAGAAAGATAATGTGAAATTACAGAAAATATGCTGTCAGTTTAGCTTATAGATCACCTTCCAGACCTCTGTGGGAAAAGCATGAGAAAATAGTTTTCTCTCAAACATGATTCATGATATCACAGCAGAAGGCTTTTTCACATGGTAAAATCACCTTAGAACACACCACAATTCCTAAAATGAGTATGGCACCATCAACAAATGATTTATAATGTAACTAAAGTCTTAAAACCTTCTATTAACTGCAATGCTTTTTAATGAGGCGCTATCATGTATATTGGTCCCAAAATGGCTGCCAACACTTCTTGGATGAAGTACTGACAGCCAATCAGATCTCACGATGAGATGTGTGGTTAGGCTCCTCCCAGATATATCTATCTTTTTAACTCTAATTTTCTCAGGAACTACTGAACGGATTTACACCATTTAAACAAAAGGCACGAGTCTAAACTGAAGACTACCTCTTTGCCAAATTTGTTCAGCAGTTCGGGCTGTAGCTGCGTCAACAGGTCCTATGGGAAAATGCACGGGGAAAACGTGTTTTGGGACCCCCCTTTTTTCTCAGCCCCCGCTTGACAAATCACTGTGAAATTTTCAGGATAGGAGCAGAATGGGAAATTTCGCGAAGATTCGTTAATCGGCGCCACCGTTATTCCAAATAGAATGTTGCGGATTTCCTATGGAAAATAGGTCCTAACTATAACTACCTACTGGCGACTGCCAGTAGGTAATATAGATTTTTTATTGCTATATATATTCACTTACATTATATATACTTATGATGCATTTTAAAGGAATGCGTGGTTAAGCTATATGTGTGGTAAAGATTTAAATGGTAAAGGCATTGTGTAGTAATAGATTAGTGGAAAAGGCATGAGTTCCCTGAGTTCAGTAACACTGGAGAGAGTAAAAACCTTTCAGTATCTAGGGGTAACGCTGCATGAGAACCTATCATGGGAACCTCACGTAGCAATAAGCCGCCTGAAACTTGCACAAATGTCGGGGGGAATTCTGAAGGTGGCAAATTCTTCCACCTACAAACCAATTAGCCCGGCAGTGGTAATGTACAAGTCCCAAGTTAAAGCTGCTGCATCCTATGGTGGAGAACTTTGGGGACACAAGGCGGGCATAGGAATTACTAATGTAGAAAATAATTTCTTAAGGCGTCTCCTGGCCCTCCCCCGCGGTACACCTCTTCTTCCTTTAAGACTTGATATGGACCTACCCTCCATAAAAGAGGACCTGGAACTTATGCCATTAAGGTTCTGGCATAGGCTCTGGTCTACTGCTGAGCTTTCACATTATAGGCAAGAGCTTGTACATGTCATGAATCTGAATTTTTGCGATAAAATCCCTTGGCTAGCATTCATAAAGAAAGAACTCCATCGGATGGGACTCCCTGAACTATGGGAGTCGCCTGAGCAAGGCTGTCTGGGGGTTTCCCGCAAACGTCTTGTGGGTATATATAGGGAGCAACGCTATGCCTCCCTGGTCTCTGCATCCAAAAAAGGGTCCTTGACCGATCGATTTCTGACTTTTAAGGACTCCTACCAGTTTGAGGGATTTATGGATATTATTTTCCCCATATTATCCAGAAAATTGTTTATACAATGGAGGCTAGGGACTCTCCCTATTAAAACTTTTACCCACAATTGGTCAATAAATAATGACAAAATTTGTCCAGGCTGTTGTATTCATGATGAGGAAGAAACCCACATTGTTTTCTTTTGCCCAGCTTACAATAGACCAAGAAGATACTGGTTAATCCCGCTATGCAGAAACCTGGGCATTAGGAGTCACCTTCAGGTGTATAGAATATTGAAAACAAATACTGATCCGTATATAGTCTTTGCAGTTGCAAAATTTTTAATGGCTATGTGGCAGATAAGGTCCAAACTAATTAACAACCGTTCTGTCTAATGAATTTCTTGGCTTGAGATGCCCGCAATCCTTTGTGTATTGATTTTACTGATTTTATTAATTATTTTTATTATCTGTGATTCTTTCTAATGTATTGTGTGATTGTATCTTTTATGGCCTAATTGGCCGAAATAAAGGAATTTGGATTGGATTGGATTGGAAAAGGCATGCGTTGTAAATAATCGAATAAAGCTGAATTGACTGATTGACTGACTGAAATGCACGAGTGTCATGTAAAACAACCAGATTGGACCTGCCCTGGTATTTCAGAATAGATCGTTTCATTTGAAGAAGAAATATGGCTGATTTGCATATGGTTAGTCTGAGGTCCCATGGTAGGCAAATAAACAATGCACTGGGGTACAGCCCAAGTAATTACCAGTGGCTGAGATTAATTCAAGCATTTCACTCATCACTTTTTTTCTTAGTCTTTCAAACAAACTATAAGTTCAACCAATTTTTAACTGGAGTGCTAATAATCTGCAAGTCTAGATCACTGTATCTTCAAGCTACCAAACGAATGTCATATTCATATACTGGCCTAACCCAAACCCTTTAGAACCCTTTTTTAAATACATCTCCTTGTAAATCAGAAAATAAATCCTTTCATTACCCCCTAGTGATTTCCACCCATGGATTTTACTATACTTTGTATTTTTTGGTGTGCTCCTTCAAGATAGCATTGAATAATTGTTGCACTATTTGGTTTTATGAACAATGTTTTGCTCCTTTCGCTTATCTTTCGTATAGACTGATTTGTTAAGAACAGGATGTGCATTCATTTTTTGTCGAGTTGCCTTTTTTTCCTCAGGTCACCGTACCAAAGTCAGCCAAGACTGCATTCACTGAGACTGTTTTAACTCTTTAATTTGGACCGCTGGCGTCCTCTTCCGGCTCAGCTGCTTACTGACACTTTAGTTGCAATTCATATATATATCAACATGGTTACAATATCAAAATATCTTTGTGATCCCGACCGTTCTATTGGCAGGTACAGATCTTTGCATGCCTGACAGTGATTTATCTTCCAAGAAGGAATACTGGACATGTTGACTGTTTAATCTACATTTTGCATCCTTAGTTATCCATCGCATACACCCTTACATATTTCAACAAATAATTATTTCAGAATCCCTGGATGGATCAGTTTTCAAAGGAGATCTCACTGATATCATGCAGGTCTTCCATGCTCTCTTGTTGTTATTCCCAGATGTCTCATCCAGCTTTCACCATACCCTCTTTGTAAGCTCTCTTATCTTTGCCCAGTGGCTTGGAATTTGAGTTGTCTGGGCTCCTTTGAATCGTCTCTTCAAGGTAGGTCAGCATATGTGTCCAACAATCTTATCATACCTTCATTTTAAAAGTATAGGTCTCTCACTATTAAAGCTTTTCAGCATGGTTGTCCTCTAAGGGCACTGCAAGTATATTTACTGAATGTTTTCATTTGGAGCTCCCTGTTGCCTCCTTGAGGGGTCAATAGGCAATGGTTTCAGCTTCCAATGAACACCTGGGGGCATATTTACAAGCCCCTAGCGCCACCTGAGGGTCCTTTTTTACGCTCTAGTGGCGCTGTGTGCAGCACCATATTTGCAAGGCCATGCAAAGTCACTCTACGTGGCTTTACACAGCCTTGTAAATATGGCCCTCTTTCATGCAATATTCTGCGTTAAAGGGGCATGCCATGGGTGTTGCTGAGGGTGTTCCCTCGCAACACCATGGCTTCTTTACACCGCCCCAGTTTTACAATGATCTGTAAATGTGAGGCCGCACCAAAAAGCAATGCCTTTCAAAAGGAGGCGTTAGAGTGGCGTAATGACGAGAAATACTTTCACTTGCATTTTGCAGCACACATAGAAGGAGCAAATCGTCATTACTGATTATTTTTGTGCAGCAAGGTGTCCTTCCCTGCAAATACACAATCATCCCTGCAACGCAGGCACCCGTGCACCTTTAGCACCAGCACAGGGGAGAGCACAGGGGTGCATCATATTCCTGTAAATACGGCGCATCCCTGCATTCTTGAAATGGCGCAGCTCGGCACAGCGAAATTGCTTGTGGCGCTGCGCTGCACCATTTCATTGTAAATATCCCCCCTGGAGTGGTGTCTCAGCTGCTTGGCTTTAATAGACCGTTGAGAAAGATTAAATGTTCGTATACCTTCTTCGGATCTGTAGTTTAAAAAAAACTCCCTTTTAAATGTCTAAAAAAATTAAATACCCTTAACCTTTTTGACAGTTAAAACTGTTAGAATATGTCACATCTGGCTGTAGAAATAGTGAACAGGGTACCTTATTGACCGCGAGAAAATGTAAATTTTCTGCTGGACTGGGCAGTTCTTCACTAAAGCGAAAAATATCATCCTACAATTCAATCTATTTTTACATAGAAAAGGGTGATACTATTTTTTAAATTATCCTTCGCCTTACATTCCCTCCTTGCACATCGAGCACTGGTGATCTATGTAGTTTCTATGGTTTTTACACAGATTTCTGACTTCCTTTATGTGATTCTTACTTCAGCCCAAATGAGAAAGAAGCCTTCCTCTGATGGTGACGGATTTAGTTTGCCAATTTCAAATTTAATGTATCAGCAAATCATGGACCTGTCTAGTGTTTTATTAGGGTTGCTCTATCCATTGCATGGCAGACTCTTCAACTAAATTCAAGGGGACGTCCTTGAAGTATATCTGTAACACTGCTTCCTGGCAACTCACACCTTTGAACAGGACTACAGATTCGAAATTGGGTATAGAAACTCATGCGATTTTTTCACCAGAATCCAAAGGAATTTTATTGACATGTTTTGTTTGACTTCTATATAATAATGTGGTGCAGCATTATTGTGTTGAAGTGATTTTGTTTAATTTCTGTTGCATTTAAAATCCAGGTCATTGCTTTGACATTTCTTGGGTAGTTCTGGGAGAAATGTTCATTATTCAAGCAGAATCTTGCATATTTCCCCTTTTACTTAATCAGCTTATTTTACTATTGTTTTTCACCGAGTTGGTCGTGTTAGTCTATGTAATATCTGGCGGCAGGAGACTGGTTCGAGCTGAAAGTGTCTTACAGGGACTGTGTACCACCGACACAAGGCATTTTTCTGTGTGTACCATTTTCTCGCCTGTATATCGAGTGACTTTTTTATGCGAGTTATACCCTCATGGAGAAAAGACACCTGAGATAACTGTAATTTTGGGGTGAAAATGGCAGTTTGTTAAAGGACTAGAAAAACTGGAATTTCAACCACTACAATTTCCTGAAAAAGTGAGAACAGTGCGAGGGAAGAAGTACTAACTTCTTAGGTACTTACCAGTTTACAACATTGTAATGAGTCTAATTCGTCTTCAACAGAATCCTTGATTTCCCGACCTCATCGACCCTGAATTAAAGCCTTGACTACAGGAATGCCCAGTTAACCCGTTTATATTTTTAATCCTCAAAGAAGGCGGGGACAGTTAAAAACAAGCATTTGCAATGCAAGAGGACTCGCATTTACGTGAGACCTCTTGAATTGCAAACTGGAGTGCGGGTGGGCGGGCATGATTAAGGCACGAACAACGGGAGTGGGAGGGGCGGGAGAGAAGGCATGGACAGCGGGAGGGGTGGCACGGACACAAAGTAGTGCACAGGAAATATGCAGTAAAGGGGCCAATAGCCATGGAAGGAGACATGGCTGTCATAAGGAGGGTCTAGCAGCCTCCAAACCAATCAGAAGGCAGCATTTAGAAAGGCCAAAGCCACAAGCCAATGAAAAAGTGGGCGGGGAGGGGGCGGGGCTTCCCTCACCTATAGTGTATACTGCATGCCTCACAAAGCGAGCAACGCATGCGCTGCACCGCTAGGCGAGACCTAACAAGTAACAGCAAAGCCATAGGGTCTGGCTTTAATGTGCTAACTAATGAAAAAAGCATTTGTGCATACCTGTATTTGCACGTGTTAGCTCATTAAAGCCAAATAATTTGACTTTCTCAATATTTTTTTATGGTAAAACAGGAAGCAAACAATTAATAAGAGATATGTGAAATAAAACAAAGGACAAATTCACATAGGGAAAATAACAGTAATTAAACATAATTAAATGTCATTCAGAAAGAGCCAGAGGGAAACACAATGGGCAAGACAGACAGGAAAAATATGCCTGATTAAGATAGTTAAAAAAAATGCTTTCTATTTGCAACATATATTTGAAATAAATAGATGGGTGATGATTCACTGGACTTCCGAGATGTAAAATAGTCTCTGATTCTTTCCAATGCAAGCACTCCGAGGGAGGCCTTATGGTGCACCAACTAGCCCATAGCAAGCTGCAAGTGAGTAATACTCCCCTGGGTGGAGACACTGTTGACTCGGTGCACTTCTGAAAAAATTCGCAATAGGACAAGATCGACAAAAGGGAAAAAATACGCTGAAATGATTTTGGAAAGCTGGGGGAGAGCGGGTTGCTTGTCGCCCTGGAATAGGATTTCCTCAAGTAGCAGGGACTTAGCGAGGAAGAATCAGACTTGGGTTAATAGAGTCCACCTCAAAGAGATCTGGACATTTGCTCACTAGTCTTCATTTATCAGCAGTTCTCTGCATGTGTATTCCCTCTAGTATTACGAAAATATTAGCAGTGGATGAAAGTAACTCTGACCGCACTTAGTCCAATTTGGGGCTGCATTAAACATGCAGCGCGTTTTCCTTCATTGCGCTCGGCGCACCTTTTAAAAGGTGCGCCCAGTGCAATTAAGGAAAGTGCACCAAATTCTGAGGAATACGTTGCCCTCAGGGCAGCTGCGAACTGGCGCTGCACTGGGGGCAGTGCATTCATGTTAAAAACGGAGCGGCCGCTTTGAAGCCGCTCCATGTTTTCAAAGTGCAGGCGGCCACCCGCCAGCACTTTTAAAGGGAATGTCTGAGGGGTGCACAGGACCCCCTTTCCCCCCTCCAGAGCACTGCTCTCAGGGGCGCACCACCAGTTCACCTCCTGAGAGATTCTTTGCCTCTGCCCCACATCTGTAATTCGGCATGGGCGCAGAGGCAACGGGATTCCCTCATTTGAATGGGGCACACCTCCATGTAAACGAGGGGACGCCCCCTGAAGATAGTGCTGGCGCTTTACGTGTGCCAGCGCTATTGGTATTATAGAAGAGCTGCACACGTGCCTGTGGCCCCATCTGTAATACCAAAGTGCACCGAAGCGCGCAGTGGGGACACAAAAGCACTTTGTGTAATATGGCCCTTGGTGTCACAAGAATAATATGATTCGTTCATTTTGGGTGATTTTCCCAGGTTACAAAAATTAACTTCATTATTGATGCTTTCAATTCTTTTATGTCTTTTATGTCATATATGTCTGATTTTGCTCTTTGTATTGTTTAACTGTTAGTTGATTGTGTAAAGATGCTGAAAAATTCCACACATCTTTCTTCACATGGCGCCTTAATGATCATGGAATACTAGCACTTGTGCCTTTTTATCTTGTACCAATAAAATTGTGAATTATTTATCTCATCTTAGATGTTTGTGGATTTGTTTGTTATTTTGTTTATTGAGAAGATTTAGCTTTTTTATCTAGAAAGATAAACATGTTTGAAGCAGATGATGCTTTTGGCCTTCTTTTTGTCAAAGCGCACTTAAATTATGGCACTGTGTTAATGCCCAATTAACCAGTCGGTGAGAACTGGCACTCAATCAATCAATCAATCAAAGGCTTTATTTCAATAAAAAAATTATCATAAAAGCATTACAATAAAAAATTTCAGTTCATTTTTAGTCTTAAAAACCATATATACAATAAAAGAAAGCAGTTTCATAAATAGAATTTAAGAGGCAGATTAAACAGTTAGTTTAAGCCTATTGATTCTAATGCGCCATGCCCAAGATAAAAATTTTGAAAGTGCACAGGCGTACAATGAACGAGAGTCAGACTTTAAAATACGTAACGCCGCCGCATGCTGTCTGGTGCCTAAGGAACGGCACAAATGTTTGAGCCATCTTCTCCTCGGGAGTACGTATATTTGGCATTCAAATAGAAAGTGTCCCACAGTCTCACGCCTGGATGTACAAAAGGGGCAAAGATCAGACGTCTGTGCAGGGGGTTTCCATCCAGATGTAAAAGCATGGAGTGGAAGAGTCCCAGTCCTAAATTTGAAATAAAGGGTCCTATCAAATGGTCTCTCTATAATGTCCAGATATAATTCCCGGAAAGGCGAGTCTTTATAGCTCAGGAAGTCCTCCGTGAGTCTGCCCAGTGTACAGTTAGAGTTCTTTTGAGGTGCAATCCAGTTCCAATATAATGTTTTAAGTGTCGCTTTTGGTGGGGAAGACCTGCTTTCCCATGCTGAACTCAGTCCCAGATTGCAAAGGAGGGTTTTCATATCTCTCAGCCATTTGATCTTATGCCATCCGGGTAGTGACATTACTTCGGAGAGGCCTTTAGCATAATTAGCTAATTCTGGGACTCTCCACAACCGAGCCCATAGTAATAATGGTCGAAATTTCGCCAGCTCATCAATGGGCCGGCAACCTAAGTCAAGCATCAATGGGGTCATGGGGGTACCCTGGGGGAGTGACATAATAGCCCTGCAGAACTTTCTCTCTGATCTTAACAACTCGTTAGAGTTACACGAGCCCCACAATTCGGCCCCGTAAAGTGCGGAGCTCAGTCCCCTTGCTATATATATTTCAAGAACAGGGGCTATGGTTCTAAATGCGCATGAGCGCTGCTCCCTCAGGAGAGCTCCTGTAACCCTTTTATGGGCTAACAGCATTTTGCACAGATGAGGGGCCCATAGCATATTATGTGACAGACGAATCCCAAGATAGTCGAACTCGTCTACCCTCTCCAAGGGTACGGCATTCAGCCTCGGGGGACGCACAATTTTCTTGGGTGGGTTCATTACTAGGTATTTCGTTTTATCAACATTAATTATCAGGCCCCGTTCTGCGCAAAAAGACTGAAAATTATTTAACAGTTTTTGGAGGCCCATTGGTGATTTGGAGAGTAAGAGCGTATCATCCGCGAAGAGGAGGGTGGGAATACTTTTGCCCGCCAGGGATGGTGCATCAGAAGGATCTTTCAATAAATGCTCAACCACTCCGTTAACGTAAAGAGAAAAGAGAGTGGGAGCCAACACACAGCCCTGACGGACACCTCGCTCTACCGGGATTCTAGCAGTTTTTTCACCCTCTCTACCTCATCTAATCTGGGCAAAGGTATTTTCGTGCATCCTTATAATTAACACCAGTATATAGTGGGGTACCCCCATGTCAGTGAGAACTCTCCAAAGGGTCACTCTGGGTACTAAGTCAAAGGCAGTCTTCAGGTCTATAAATGCGAGATAGAGACTGCCCTTGGCCAGAACCACCACCTTCCAGTAAACTAAAAGCAGCCAAAAAGCTTGCTCAATTGTGCCGGTACCCACTCTAAAGCCAGCCTGGAGGTCGGAAAGGATATTGTTTTCACTAATCCATTGGAGCAGTCTAACCAGCAGCACTTTACCCACCACCTTTTGGGATATATCGAGCAAACTAATCGGTCTATAGTTGGATGGGACGTCCCTGGCCCCCTTCTTGAAGACAGGCACAACCTCCGCCCCCTTCCAAGATGCGGGAATAGGTGCACCCCTACTGATTGCGTTGAGTAAAACATAGATTAGTTTACCCCATTTTGGGATGTCTGAGCGCAACAAATCCCCTGGAATACCATCAGGACCAGCTGCTTTTTGGGGCCTGATGGTACTGATTGCATATTCAACTTCTTTGATAGAAAAAGGGGGATGGGACAACACTAGTTCCTGGACAGTGAGTGTAAGAGGACCTGAAATGTTAGCAGGATTGTTAATACTTGTAGGTGGGACAACAAGAGTGGTGAGATCCAACTCCTGGGCATGTTCTTTATTAAGGGGGGTTATGGCAGTATCGCTAGCTTGATTTGAATATAATTTAGAGAAATGACTAGCCCACGCCTGACTGGTGATATTGCATGTTATAATATCACTGTCCGGTCTACTTCTGGATCTTATTGCATCCCATAAGCGCCTAGGGTCCTTCCCAGAGCTTGCCTCTTTTAAGGTACGCCAATACTCAAGGTCCCACTCCTTTCTAGCATTTGCCAGGGTTTCCTTGTAATTTTTCCTAGCTCCCTGGATCACTCCTTGGTTTTTGCTCTTGATGGCCCTAATCAGATTAGTTTTAGCATATCTGCATGTGGATGTAAACCACTCCTGCTTGCCCCTCAGGTTCCGAGCTATCGTTTTTTTACCCACACAGTTCTTTTTCAAGAAAACATTCCCAATGGATTCAAGGGTTCCCTCAAAGATAGGTGTAACCCTTTCTATGAAGGGAGAGGGAGAGGCCGAGTCAATACTGTCCAGCTCTAATTGTGAGACAAGAAGAATTGTATTGATGGTATTAAGCTTGTATTCATCCCCCGCAACCAGTTTCCACTTCAACCGTCTCCCACAAGTGGAGACAGAGATGGCGTCGGATGACCTAGAGGAAGGTCTGGTCATTTCACTCGGCCAAGGATTCTTGAGGGACAAGGAGAGCGAGTTATGGTCGCTTTCAGTGGTAGGAATGACTTTCATGTCCTTAACCAGGCCCCAAAGGAAAAAATCAAGTATAATGTAATCGATCCTTGAGGTGTGGTTATCTCTATTAAATGTGGGTGCACCCATAGCATCTGAGCTTGTGCGGCCATTAGTAGCTCTTAGGCCAAACTCTACTGTTAGAGCATTCAGCTGCATCGCTGTTTGTGACCATTTTTTAATCGGGGGGATGGTTAGAAGTGGAATGCCCCTTCTAGCGTCCTCCTCGCCCAGGTCAAAAGTATCATCGGATGTGAGAGGCTCGTATGTACAGTTAAAGTCTCCCGCAACCAAGACTTGCGCTGCAGATACATTATTCCTGAGTTCCGATTCAAGGGTAGACACTGTCAAGGATATTGAACCATGCTTAGTACCTCTGGCATAGACATTATACAAATAAAGAGTGGGACCCGTATGGGGGCCTCTTAGAGAAATTCCTAGGATATCAGGGACATTAATTTTCATTTGGTGAATTCGGCAGTTCAACGCAATATTTACCCAAATGAGCAAGCCTCCCAGGGGTCGGCCCTTGCCGTTCCTGGGAAGTCCTGCTGGGACAAAGTACGTAGTGTATCCAACCCGATGGAGCGGTTCAAGGGACCAAGTCTCCTGGAATAGGCAAATCATGTGAGCCACTAGGGCATTCCACTCAGGAGAACACAATTTCCTCTGGATACCTGCCAGATTCCAACTTAGAATCTTAGCAGTATCAAAAGAAATAAGGTCATTAGATTTGGGGGAACTAATGCATTTAGCAAGAGATGAGGGTACAACTGGTATGGAGGTAGAGCATAGGCATGGATTTAACGCGTGTGGGGCTCCATACACAGCTGACATCTGGGTGGGAATAATAGAGTTAGTGGCTCTGCCAGTTTGATGGAAGGGGCTATCTGGAAATTGGAGCGAGTTGGAGATAATATAATCTTCACCCGTCAGGGCAAGCCCTGCACATATTGGTGGTCAGTCCACTGCATCGAGGCAGCTAAATCTATTGGTCAGGGGTATATCACTCCAACCTGTATTAAGAGCTGTGCTTCTGCTCTCATAATCCTGCCTGCCGCCCCGCGCCCCTCTTCCATCCCAATTGCCACCTTGCAGCCCACCCCTTCCCGGGGTGGTGTAGCAGTTTGGCAAGGAGTAGAAGAAGGAGAGCCTACGTGTCTCTATACCATCATGCTTGGCCCATGTACCACCGCGGCAGATATAGTCCGCCGTGTACGGGTTGTCAAAGTTGACTATGACACAGTCCCCCCGCATCTGCTTCTTTTTACTACCTAGCCGGGGTACCCTTCGTACCATTAATATCTTACTGGCACAAAAGGGTGGAAGAGGTCTATTTTTAGTGAGCCAATGCTGTACCTTGTTTTTTAGAGACCACAGGGGCTCCTCCGAGTTAGGCCTTAGGCCAGGGACTCCTGTCATGATCACAACGTATGGCTCAGCTTCAGCTGGTAGATGTATATGTTGACCATTCATAACCCCATTACTGTCGATGTTATTCACTGTCCCAGGGGATTTGGGCGGGGAGCAATTCAAATTTACTGCAGGGGGTTGGGATTTAACAGGCTCCGCAGCCTTCTTCCGGGCATCTGAGGGTGGCTTGAGTTTTTTATTACTATCTTTCGATGGTGTTTGCTCCGTCCTCATTGCTATATTAGTTAATGTTTTCGGGTTCCCAGAGGTTATCGGCCCCTCACCCATCCTTCCCTCAGGCGCAGCATTCAAGGGGGTTGTATTCTTAGATGCTAGCATCTTTTCAATATTTAAAAGCGATAGTCCAATGGGTTGAATATAGGTTTTTATAAGTTCTCCTATTCTGCACAATAAATGCTTATTGGCCTCGCAAGACTTGCAACCCACCCCCAAGTTAGCAAAATCTCTAGGGAGGATTGGGTTCGCGGGAGGAGCAGAGGTGTCCATAGCCACGTTCTGTATGAGAGGCTTTTTGCTTGGTGGCCGATTAGTGGGGGCTTTTTTGATAGGTTTGCTTTTGCGTTTTTTCGCCTCCCTAGCCTTCTTGGTTTTAGGAATAGCGCCCTCCCTCATCCCCCCTGATTCGTCAACAGTGGGGGACTCCTGCCTTGGGCTCCTAAAAAGGGCAGGGGTCCTCTCAAGAGACTCGTTGGGTAGCATATCCAAGGAGGCCAGAGATGCCGAGAGATCGACAATATTTGGAACTCCATGCGTCTCAGCCTGGACTGTAATTAAGGGCCTCGACTCCCTTGGGTTTAGTGGCGATTTAGATAGTGCCAAAATACCCAAAGAAGACCGCTTTGCCAGAGCTAAATCCTGGGAGACCCTACGCTCCAAAAGGGACATGCCTTGATTGATTGCCTCATTCGCCCTAGTAATATATTGGTCAATCGGGCCTGTTATGTGTGTTGGGCCATGTGATGATTTACTTCTACTGCCCCTTGTCATCATTGTACTGATTCGCTGGTATAGGCAGACAAAGATGCAACCAAAACAAAAGTAGGAATACACTAATTTAGATAGAAATAGACTTAGACTTATAGGCAGTAGTTACAGAGGGACTACTTCCGAGGGAATGATTAGGGAGAAAGCTCAAACCAATCTTACCCACTCATTGGCAAATTTCAGACCGTCCGTACCTAAATGCTTTATGGGCTTGATGACCACGTTGCAGCGGCTACCGTAGAAGTAATTAGAAAACGATGAACCTTAAAGTCCTGTCCTGCTTCAGGTCTTGGTAGCCGTAACAACAGGGACAGCGTTACACAGATCTACCTTGTGAACAGGGGCGCAAATGTCAAATATTAGGGGGGGGGGCCCAGCCCAGTCTGGTTCAGGCAGGGACGGGCAAGGACGGGCCCGCCCTTGGCCCGGGCTTTGCCCGGGTGCAGCCCGCGCGCGTCCGGCGCTGCGGGTCTCCTCCGTGGGCTTTATCCCTCCCCGGCGCTGCCTGATGACAAAATTGGCAGCGCCCGGGTGAGGGAAAGATGGGAGTTGTAGTTTCTGTAGTCGCCGTTCCCCTCACGGCTCCGCAAAGATCCACAAAAGGGCTCTGAAGTGAAGCGCCGTTCCCCTCACGGCTGGTCAGGTATGGAGCACCTTCAATTGAATATCACAACAGCGTCCCGCGCTGCGGGTCTCCTCCGTGGGCTTTATCCCTCCCCGGCGCTGCCTGATGACAAAATTGGCAGGCGCCCGGGTGAGGGAAAGATGGGAGTTGTAGTTTCTGTAGTCGCCGTTCCCCTCACGGCTCCGCAAAGATCCACAAAAGGGCTCTGAAGTGAAGCGCCGTTCCCCTCACGGCTGGTCAGGTATGGAGCACCCTCAATTGAATATCACAACAGCGTCTCACTGGAATTACTTGTCGGGTAGAGAAACCTGGATGTGGAAGATAAAACGTCTCTTTTATCTAGTTCTTCCTTGAGGCTCTCTGCAGGAAAAGGCTAAACAGAAATAAACGGTGTCTCCGATTTTTGGAGTCAGTTGAGTTCATTTAATTGCCTTTTTCAGCATAAAAAATCCACATTTACCGTTGAAGATAATGTCTTAACTAATCATTGGAAATACCCTGAATATCCATGCAATTGCACAATGGAATTTATAACAAATCTATCGATATCTCAATTATATTTCAGTTTAAAAGCAATGCCTGAACAGAAATAAACAGCACAGCAGATCATTTTCTCTTATCTTCTCAAATTAACTTACACAGATATACTTAAGTGTTCAACGTAGTCTTCCTGAATACATTGCTAATGAATACGAAAGAATACCCCCCTAACGTCATGTAAACAACATAAAATGGCCACCAACTTTAGAATTCCTGTGATGAAGGACATAGTGCAGATGGAGACACCTTTATCTCTCTCATAAAGGCCGCCATGCTACAGTGTTTAAATTCCCCTTAGATGGTGGTATGTCGCTGCCCCATCTAGTGTGACATGTACTTTTTCCCGCAGTTAGCCGTGTTGAAGACCAATATTCCATTGCCTAACTTTAATAAGGGTTGTGCGGGGCACATGCATGACTGTTCAGTTTTGCACTTCACTGAGTGAATTGACACGTGCTACGTGAACACCTGTGCAAAATGCGAGCAAATTTACACCTAGAACTTTCCACCTGAGCAAAATGCTAGCAAATTTACACCCAGACTTTTCCACCTGTGCAAAATGCTAGCAAATTTACACCTGGAACTTTCCACCTGTTGAAAATACTAGCAAATTTACACCTAGAACTTTCCACCGGTTACAAACTTTCTGACACTTTTACCCTGACCACTACTACCTGATCACTAATGGGAGTCCGTAAAATGCGGTAGACTTCCATTAGTGGAAGTGGAGGCAAGCCGCACAGCCATGGAAGTGGTCTGCACTCAGAATCAGAGAGAGCATTAGCTCTGAGGCCCAACCTACATAACAATATCCACCTTTTCTTGAACCTATGGTTTTATCATGAAAAGGGTGGTGAGCTATCACAAAAAAAGCATAGCTTTTCACCCTTCCCTGGAGGGAAACGCTCCTTAGCATGTTTGGAATACATGATTTGTACTCCCACTTCCGGCATACGCTCCCAATGCATAGTGTCATGGTGAAAGTTCCTTCATGGAACCCGGACATTGATGGGATTTCCATGAGAGGTTTCAACCACCAAAGTGCCAGCTTCATGGCGCAGATAGGCACATTTATGGTCAATTCTCCTCTATGAATTAGAATTCAGAGTATATTCTAAATTCAGTGGCAGAGAAGGTAAATCCTCCACCCAGGTCCTAAGCCCTGTTCTTGTTACTATATTCCTACTCTTCTTAGTTTCCAAAAGGCCAGAGACTGCAACTACATTTGACAGATTTCCTAAAGAGACTTAGACAGTATCTGCTATAATTGGGGTCACCCTGTTTGACTGGTATGAACCTGGTTTTTGTTAAATCGTAGCGTTTAGGTGTTTTTTTGCTTCAATTTTAAGTTGCAAGTTTTTTTTTCTGCTGCATCGTCCTGTGCCATAAAACTGAAGAATGATAAAAACATACATTTTAAGAATTTCTTTCTCGCTCTCACAGGAATGTTTGTCTGTCTCAAATGAGACATTGCAAACTGTGTCATTGGCTTGTATATGTAACATTGCCAAATCACTCTGTTTGCGCAAGATGGCAAACTCCCGGAATGCTCCAAATATTTTAAATAAAAACCTCGGACAATAACATCCAGCTGAATTGAACTGACCACCCCACACATACGCTGAAGTGTCACTTTATTAATATCAAATCATTTTTCTTCTTCAATGTTAATCGATTTACAAACTATGGAATGATGGAAGGGTGAGTTGGTCTTGAGTGAACACTGCACATGTTGACAGTGAACACTTTTTTCACTAAGCTTTCCTAGCAGCCTTGCAGACCCGGAGGGGCAGATATTTGGAAACAGGGGGATCCATGGTCTTGTCAGCATCATACTGAGGAGGACCTCTACCCTGTGCAGCATTAAGGGTTGGCTACCTGGAGCAAATGCCATATCCTAAATGTTCAGCTTGACCTAGAGTTCCCCACAGACAGGAAGTGGTAACTCTTACCTGCTCTTCTGGAACCTTCTCTCACCAGTACAAACCCCTCATACCGGCCTTGTCAGGCAACAGAGTATGACGTGCACTGGTGGAAGATCAGAGAGCCTGTGATAGAGTGATAGGGATGCGGAGTCGCTTAAGACCTCTCTTCTGCCTGTGCTGGCATCTCATAAGCCCCCGCAGCCACTGTGGTGCGGTGGCCCCCGAGCTCCAGGGAGCCCCCTCAGCAAAAGTGCTAGGTGGTGGGCCAGGGTATGGGAGACTCCATGTACTTTGGGGGGGGGGGGGGGGTGGGGGCTCAAGTTTCGTTACGCCACCGGCGTGGGGGGTTGAGGGGTGCCCAGTGTATTGGATCTCACTGCTGTTACCATTTGAGAAAGGTGTTCCAGATGGCATGACATTCCTTCTATGGCGAAGGATGAAGTGGTAGCATTTGTTTGAGATGGTATGACAAGAGGCAAACAAATGGGCCATGTTTGCACTCCCCTTGCAGTCCTTGAACACAAGAATAGCTCTGACGCTCTCATTAGAGTTGTCAGGTTGTGGAGATCTGCCCACCAGTTAGAAGGATCTTCGCCGTAAGGCACGTTTTTTCTGACCGGCAGAACATGTGATTTTGGTATTTTCATTTTTGCCTGCTTCGGTCTTGCTTTGTGTAGTGTCGAGTGGGTGGTCTCTTGTTTGAGTCTGCTTTATTTAAGGAGAATCAGAATGTAATGGTTTCTTGGCCTGTTGTAAGGAAGAGTGCTATTAACTAATCTTCCTTGTGTGCACATCTATTGATTTTGCAAACATGATAAAATGTTTTTTGGACCTGCTAACTTTATTGTTCACAATGTAAAAACATGCAGGCAGAGAAAGCCTCATACATATGCAGCAATAACTTCGGCCCTTTTTCTAAGCTTTTAATTCCATCAAATACAACGCAAAATTCATGTCATGACTAGTTTTTGAAACATGTTCCCTCGAGGTCACAGCTTTACTCTGCTAATGAAGTATGTTCAGCATTGGGACCCAACTGCAAGCTTCCATAATGTTGTACCTATAAATGTCACTTCATTATAGGATCTTCCCTTTGCGACGGCTATCAGTATTCAAGAAAGGTGGCCCAGCTATCAGCAAACTGTTCCCCAACAGATAGCGATTTCTGACAGCCTTTACAATGCTTACTGTCAGATGTGTTCACGTGTAAGACCTAATGTCTCTATATTTGATGCTAAGTTGTCAGTAGTGATTGTAATTAGAGGCACAAGCAAGATATTTTCGCAGGCATCGTGGCAGCTTAGGATCCAAGCAGTGTGTTCTATGACAGTTCGGATGTTTCTTCTATCCTGCACCTTTGGAGTTTTTCTTCGATAATGGTGCCAATTACGATCCTGTAAAAACCGGGTACGAACCGTCGGACGGAGCATATTCTCCGTCCGACGCGTACTCGGTCGTCAAAATATACAAACATGGAATTACGATTCGCACGGGAACACCATTTCCGTACGAATCGTAAAAAACCCCGACCGAACAAAAGAAACATACAAATGCGATCCGGGAAAGCGCCGACCTGACGTCGGGATGCTCGCAGCCTGCCATTAACGAACCAGGAATTACGATTCGCACCGACGTCATCCCGCACGGTGAATATTTTCCGGCTGCCAAAAACTGCCGGGAAATCAGGACGACGCGAACAAGGACCACCAGTACGCGACGGACAGACAGGACGACGCGAACAAGGAGGACCAGTACGCGACGGACACACAGGACGACGTGAACAAGGAGGACCAGTACGCGACGGACACACAGGACGACGCGAACAAGGAGGACCCGTACGCGACGGACACACAGGACGACGCGAACAAGGAGGACCCGTACGCGACGGACAGACATGGACCCGAACCTACGTGTCATCCCGGCCCTCATAGCAGTCGACCTCCTCTACAGGTTCGGACGCAGACGCCGCAGAAGGTCAGAATAACTAAGGGAGGGGGGAAAGTGGGGTGGGGGGGGGTGGCAGGACCAGGGCAGGCCACAAACCCCCCACCAAAGTCACACAGCACACATGCCCTGGACATACCTGACTCCCAGGCCCTGGTCACTATGAGGGGGTGGGGGCGTGTCCAGCTAAGCCAGCGACCGCCACAACGGAAGTCCGTCACGACGCGAACCAGAAACACAACCAGACATGTACGTCCCGTACCCATGCCTGAAGAGCGTGGGTACGAGTCGTACCACGCCCACACCCACGTCACCCCAACAATGGCGGGACGGCTCGTACCCACGTGGCAAAGGCCTGGGTACGGGCCGCACAAGCATCACATAGCGTGGGGACGGACATGTACGGACCGTACCCCCACCCCGTATGCATGGAGCGTACCCCCACCCCAACAGTGTAAGTACGACCTGTACCCACACCCGCGTACGTATGGAGCGTACCCCCACCCCAACAGTGTAAGTACGACACGTACCCTCACACGCGTACGTATGGAGCGTACCCCCACCCCAACAGTGTAAGTACGACACGTACCCTCACCCGCGGACGTATACGTCCCACCCCAACAGTGTAAGTACGACCAGTACCCACACCTCGAATGCATGGAGCGTACCCCCACCCCAACAGTGTAAGTACGAACCGTACCCTCAGCCGCGTACGTATGGAGCGTACCCCCACCCCAACAGTGAAAGTACGACCCGTACCCTCACCTCGAATGCATGGAGCGTACCCCCACCCCAACAGTGTAAGTACGACCCGTACCCTCACCTCGAATGCATGGAGCGTACCCCCACCCCAACAGTGTAAGTACGACCCGTACCCACACCTCGAATGCATGGAGCGTACCCCCACCCCAACAGTGTAAGTACAACACGTACCCCCACCTCGAATGCATGGAGCGTACCCCCACCCCAACAGTGTAAGTACGACCCGTACCCACACCTCGAATGCATGGAGCGTACCCCCACCCCAACAGTGTAATTACGACACGTACCCCCACCTCGAATGCATGGAGCGTACCCCCACCCCAACAGTGTAAGTACGAACCGTACCCTCAGCCGCGTACGTATGGAGCGTACCCCCACCCCAACAGTGTAAGTACGACACGTACCCCCACCTCGAATGCATGGAGCGTACCCACATCCGTGCATGTCATGAGCGTACATATTGTGAAATTGGAGAGGTGGGTGCAGAGTCCTCCCAGCAGTGCCCTGAGACAGGAGGGGTGTGTGCAGAGTCCTCCCAGCAGTGCCCTGAGACAGGAGGGGTGGGTGCAGAGTCCTCCCAGCAGTGCCCAGAGAAAGGAGGGGTGGGGGCCTATCACTCCCAGCAGTGCCCTGAGACAGGAGGGGTGTGTGCAGAGTCCTCCCAGCAGTGCCCTGAGACAGGAGGGGTGGGTGCAGAGTCCTCCCAGCAGTGCCCTGAGACAGGAGGGGTGGGGGCCTATCACTCCCAGCAGTGCCCTGAGACAGGAGGGGTGGGGGCAGAGTCCTCCCAGCAGTGCCCTGAGACAGGAGGGGTGGGGGCCTATCACTCCCAGCAGTGCCCTGAGACAGGAGGGGTGTGTGCAGAGTCCTCCCAGCAGTGCCCTGAGACAGGAGGGGTGGGTGCAGAGTCCTCCCAGCAGTGCCCTGAGACAGGAGGGGTGGGGGCCTATCACTCACAGCAGTGCCCTGAGACAGGAGGGGTGTGTGCAGAGTCCTCCCATCAGTGCCCTGAGACAGGAGGGGTGGGTGCAGAGTCCTCCCAGCAGTGCCCAGAGACAGGAGGGGTGGGGGCCTATCACTCCCAGCAGTGCCCTGAGACATGAGGGGTGTGTGCAGAGTCCTCCCAGCAGTGCCCTGAGACAGGAGGGGTGGGGGCCTATCACTCCCAGCAGTGCCCTGAGACAGGAGGGGTGTGTGCAGAGTCCTCCCAGCAGTGCCCTGAGATAGGAGGGGTGGGTGCAGAGTCCTCCCAGCAGTGCCCAGAGACAGGAGGGGTGGGGGCCTATCACTCCCAGCAGTGCCCTGAGACAGGAGGGGTGTGTGCAGAGTCCTCCCAGCAGTGCCCTGAGACAGGAGGGGTGTTTGCAGAGTCCTCCCAGCAGTGCCCAGAGACAGGAGGGGTGGGTGCAGAGTCCTCCCAGCAGTGCCCAGACACAGGAGGGGTGTTTGCAGAGTCCTCCCAGCAGTGCCCTGAGACAGGAGGGGTGGGTGCAGAGTCCTCCCAGCAGTGCCCAGAGACAGGAGGGGTGGGGGCCTATCACTCCCAGCAGTGCCCTGAGACAGGAGGGGTGTGTGCAGAGTCCTCCCAGCAGTGCCCTGAGACAGGAGGGGTGGGTGCAGAGTCCTCCCAGCAGTGCCCTGAGACAGGAGGGGTGGGTGCAGAGTCCTCCCAGCAGTGCCCTGAGACAGGAGGGGTGGGGGCCTATCACTCCCAGCAGTGCCCTGAGACAGGAGGGGTGGGGGCAGAGTCCTCCCAGCAGTGCCCTGAGACAGGAGGGGTGGGGGCCTATCACTCCCAGCAGTGCCCTGAGACAGGAGGGGTGTGTGCAGAGTCCTCCCAGCAGTGCCCTGAGACAGGAGGGGTGGGTGCAGAGTCCTCCCAGCAGTGCCCTGAGACAGGAGGGGTGGGTGCAGAGTCCTCCCAGCAGTGCCCTGAGACAGGAGGGGTGGGGGCCTATCACTCACAGCAGTGCCCTGAGACAGGAGGGGTGTGTGCAGAGTCCTCCCATCAGTGCCCTGAGACAGGAGGGGTGGGTGCAGAGTCCTCCCAGCAGTGCCCAGAGACAGGAGGGGTGGGGGCCTATCACTCCCAGCAGTGCCCTGAGACAGGAGGGGTGTGTGCAGAGTCCTCCCAGCAGTGCCCTGAGACAGGAGGGGTGGGGGCCTATCAATCCCAGCAGTGCCCTGAGACAGGAGGGGTGTGTGCAGAGTCCTCCCAGCAGTGCCCTGAGATAGGAGGGGTGGGTGCAGAGTCCTCCCAGCAGTGCCCAGAGACAGGAGGGGTGGGGGCCTATCACTCCCAGCAGTGCCCTGAGCCAGGAGGGGTGTGTGCAGAGTCCTCCCAGCAGTGCCCTGAGACAGGAGGGGTGTTTGCAGAGTCCTCCCAGCAGTGCCCAGAGACAGGAGGGGTGGGTGCAGAGTCCTCCCAGCAGTGCCCAGACACAGGAGGGGTGGGGGCCTATCACTCCCAGCAGTGCCCATGGAACGCAAAGGGTGGAGTAGTCACATATACCATGCCCACAAATGTCAGTCAGGTGCACAAATACCCTGCAGTACATGTACCACATGTGTGCGAGGCTGGGAGTATACGCATGCATAGCGCAGAAAAGATAACATGTACACATGAAGTCATGTCAATATGCCACATACACAAGTACAATGACTACCAAGGATGCCACCAATGATGCAGGTGGAGACA
Source organism: Triturus cristatus (assembly GCF_964204655.1). Taxonomy (NCBI): domain Eukaryota; kingdom Metazoa; phylum Chordata; class Amphibia; order Caudata; family Salamandridae; genus Triturus; species Triturus cristatus. The sequence continues at coordinate 799,764,403 of NC_140592.1, forward strand.
TCGCTCAGCATGCATGTGCAAAGTTGAAGGAGTCCGTCACACACTCAGCTAATGGACACACAGCTCTGTCCTAAAGTCAGGGGACACCCTGCAGGGAAGAAGTCAGGGTACACAGAGGAAGGAATACACCTTGGGACAATTGCAACATGCAGCAACTGCATACATGAACGGAGAAAGGTAGCTAACACCGTGTGAGGCACACAGATCCCAGGGTCCACCCTATGAGCAGCACACTACTACATTTCCCACACACCCAACACATGACCAACACCCACAACCATGTAGCAGCCCCACCAACAGCAATGCCAGCAATGCAGGAGTGTTCCAAGGGAAAAAAATAAATAGCTTTATTCAGCATGAGCAAAAAACTAGTATGACGTAAGTCCAATATTAACAAAGCCCATAGGGCAGTCCAGGAGTCCCAACTGGATGGAGGACACAGTGGGATGTGTGTCCCCTAGCTTGCCTGCACAGTTACAATCCGTTGTCTTCCACAGGGGTGAGGGCATCATGTGGGGGTGAGGAAACAGGCACCGCAGGGACAGGAGGGTGAAGGGTAGGCGTCGTGGGTGCAGGGATGGAGGACTCCACCACAGGGGGTGGGGCAGGCCCAAAGGCGGAGGCCAGGATGTCACTGCACACCTTCGCAAGGTCCTCCAGGGACTCCCCTGCACCCGAAGGAACCACAGGCCCCAAGGAGGGGGGGGGTCAGAGGGATGGGTCGCAGCGCCACTGGGGGAGGATGTGGACAGGGGGGGGGGGACTCAAGCACCCTGACCGGGGACCTCCTTGACCGCTTGCGGGGTGGTGTCAATGTGGGGCTCAGGGACAGAGCGGCCATGAAGGAGTCCTTGGGGGAGATGTGGCCAGGAGAGCTGAGGGGAGGGGATTTGGAGGGAGTGGATTGGGTGGAATGCGGACTCCCACTCTGGCTGCGTGTCACATGTTTGCCCCCGACCCAGTGGGTGTGCCTACTGCACCCTGTGTGTGCGTGTCAGGAGGTGTGCGGCGGACCTTCCCTGCTGGTGTGGTGCCTGTGTCTGTTGTGGTGGGTGCATGCTTACGTCTGTGTGTATGTGGGACAGGCATGGAAGTGGGAATTGTGGAAGGAGCAGGGGTAGGGGGTGGGACGTAGCGCTGCAGGAGACCCACTGCTGCAGTCAGTGTGGAGTCTATGGACCTCAGCAAGTTGCGTTGGTCAGCCTGCGAAGAATGAATACCCTCCAAGTATGCCTCCATGTTGTTGAGGACCTGGCTGTGGCCATGGAGGACATTAAGGATCGCAGTCTGACCAATCTGCAACTGCCGCTGGATGTCCACAGACTCAGCATTGGCGGCAGCAGTGGAGACAGGGGCAGGGGGTGCGGTGCCTGGCAGGAAGGAGACATGTGGGGACCGGGCGCGCTGGGAAGGGACACAAGCACGTGGGAGGCGGCTAATGCCAATGGAGGGGGCGGTGCCAGATGTAGGGCTGCTGTCAGATGGTGGTGCAGCCACCGCCCACTCGGAGTGATCCTCCTCGGACCCGTCAGCTTCATACTCTGTTGTGCCAGTCGACAGGTCCCCGGGTTCACTCTCCACCGCCTCAGTCCCACTCGAAGTGCCAGCCCCGATGTCACCGCTGGCACTGGTGCTCGGTCCCTCCGCGCCGTCTGTGTCTATGTCTCCCTCCGTGTCCCCCGACGATGCTGTGGGCAGGGTGAAGAGACAGAAATTAATCATACACCTGTTTACATATGTCACATGAGTCAAATCTACTTAGGTCACAGTGCATACCCTGAAACAAAGGAAGAGTTACAACTACAAAACAAGGTACATATGTAGGCCCTGCAAGACACAGTTGTGTGACCCACCATGCCATGGAAAAACTATGGAGAGCATGACACAATAGCAAATGAGATGACATGGAATTTTGACTGAGGAGCAAGGCCCTGGGGACAATCCAGCACTGCATCTGCACCACACAGCGTGGCAGTCAATAGGGATGAGCAGGGACCATAGCCAGGAACTAGAGGCACATGCAGCATAGGTTATACTGAGAACATGCCCACCCTGACTGGCACAATGCACCTTGAGTGTATGTCCAGACAAACATCACACACTGGCCAGTCCTAGCAAGGAGATGACAGGTCTTGACATGTAGGCCATGCCCGCACCACCCACCCCCTACATGAGACAAATCTGTGGAGACACAGGAAGCACTTACATCTCTTAGTCAGGGTGAAATACACATGGGATGCAAAACTTCAATATTGCACACAAACTACCCAAGGTGCGGCTGTCCAAATTATCATGTACAAATGGGCATCATCAGATGATTGCAACAAGACACAAAGGCAATGGCCACCGTGAGTATGTAATAGGAAAATCAGGTCAGGCTGTACAGTGGACACTTGCAATACATCTCACATCAATATACATGGTGCCAGGGGACAATGGCACAGAGCACAGCCTATGCTGTAGACACAGAGATTGTCGACAATCTCGGCTTACACACATGAGACCTAGGAAAAGATGCCCCTGGGGACAGTAGTGGCCACACAACTCCATGCACCTGAATGGAAATGACTGCAACACACACTAACATCCCTGCACTATGTGTAACGCACAATCATGCACATCATGTCACAGGCCACCACATGGGACATGCCTGCTGGAAGGCCTGGCACTCGAGAGATTAACTCCCATGTCTGGAATCAGCATTAGTGCCAACTGACATGGAACCCACAAGTCCAGAACTGGACAGGGCAAAGGCAAGGTCACTAAACCTGTTACACATCACCCCCACACATGATGCTGCAGGCATTGGACACTTGGAGAATGTGTCAGGCTACATAACTTTGTGATGGAGTGACTACACAGAGACCAGGGAACACATTGCAAGGAGGGGAAGGCAGGCAGGAGAGCACTGCAATACTGTGGGGAATAGGATCTGCACAGCACCATAAACCCTGGAAGTGTATCCATGGAACATTGCACTTACAAATGCTGGTGAAACACAACAAACACACACATGTACCTACCCCCTTCCGGCTGCTGCATCTCCTGTAGACGCCTGTCCAAGTCAGGAAAGATCCCCGCCAGCACACGTTTCTGGATGTGGGAGAGACGGCGGCGCCCGCGGTTCTTGTGGCTCTCAGGTGAGTCCCCCAGCAGGACCCGTGCGATCCTCCGCGTCCAGCACCGGATATCCTGCCAGCGTTTCCTCACCTGGGTCAGGCGCCGCTTCCGACCTTCCGCCCTCCTCACGGCGCTGACGGCGTCCAGCCATATCTGCTCCTTGGCAGAGGCGTCTACCTGTGAGGATGGACAAGTGACACTACATCAATACACCTGGCACATGTCACAGGGACACAGATTAGAACACATTCGCTGTTTACAACAAGGCCTAGTATGCATCCAACGCATTGCACCTTTGTCATAGGGACATGATCCTCTGGGGAAGGGCAAAAGCAGTACGTGCCATTGAAAGGACACAGGTGGAATGAGGGCAACGACACAATCAAAGATCCAGCCTCACACTGTGCATCACACCCACCCCTCCTGTCTCAGGGCACTGCTGGGAGTGATAGGCCCCCACCCCTCCTTTCACAGAGCACTGCTGGGAGTGATAGGCCCCCACCCCTCCTGTCTCAGGGCACTGCTGGGAGTGATAGGCCCCCACCCCTCCTTTCACAGGGCACTGCTGGGAGTGATAGGCCCCCACCCCTCCTGTCTCAGGGCACTGCTGGGAGTGATAGGCCCCCACCCCTCCTGTCTCAGGGCACTGCTGGGAGGACTCTGCACCCACCCCTCCTGTCTCAGGGCTCTGCTGGGAGTGATAGGCCCCCACCCCTCCGGTCTCAGGGCACTGCTGGGAGGGCTCTGCACCCACACCTCCTGTCTCAGGGCACTGCTGGGAGGACTCTGCACATACCCCTCCTGTCTCAGGGCACTGCTGGGAGTGATAGGCCCCCACCCCTCCTGTCTCAGGGCACTGCTGGGAGGACTCTGCAAACACCCCTCCTGTCTCAGGGCACTGCTGGGAGGACTCTGCACCCACCCCTCCTGTCTCAGGGCACTGCTGGGAGGACTCTGCAAACACCCCTCCTGTCTCAGGGCACTGCTGGGAGGACTCTGCACACACCCCTCCTGTCTCAGGGCACTGCTGGGAGTGATAGGCCCCCACCCCTCCTTTCACAGGGCACTGCTGGGAGTGATAGGCCCCCACCCGTCCTGTCTCAGGGCACTGCTGGGAGTGATAGGCCCCCACCCCTCCTGTCTCAGGGCACTGCTGGGAGGACTCTGCACCCACCCCTCCTGTCTCAGGGCTCTGCTGGGAGTGATAGGCCCCCACCCCTCCGGTCTCAGGGCACTGCTGGGAGGGCTCTGCACCCACACCTCCTGTCTCAGGGCACTGCTGGGAGGACTCTGCACACACCCCTCCTGTCTCAGGGCACTGCTGGGAGGACTCTGCACCCACCCCTCCTGTTTCAGGGCACTGCTGGGAGGACTCTGCAAACACCCCTCCTGTCTCAGGGCACTGCTGGGAGTGATAGGCCCCCACCCCTCCTGTCTCAGGGCACTGCTGGGAGGACTCTGCACCTACCCCTCCTGTCTCAGGGCACTGCTGGGAGTGATAGGCCCCCACCCCTCCTGTCTCAGGGCACTGCTGGGAGGGCTCTGCACCCACACCTCCTGTCTCAGGGCACTGCTGGGAGGACTCTGCACCCACCCCTCCTGTCTCAGGGCACTGCTGGGAGACATCAGGCATTCCCCCCCTGGGACCCCCCCTACAGTACATGGCATGTGTGTTACACCTGGACACAATGGCAGAAGTCACAGTCACAAAAAAGGGACACAGTCTGTGGCAGTGGACACTGCACTCACCTGATAACCTGGTCGCCCATACAGCATGGGGTACCGTGGGAGGATCACATCCACCAAAGCCATGTTCTCCTCCAGGGTGAATGGCTGTGACCTCTCCACAGCCCTTGACATGGTTCCAGGGAATCAGTAGCAGCAGCTGGGTCGTGGAATACAGAGATGTGCAGGCAAGTGCTCCCTCATGGGACCTGGCTGCCTTATATCTGCCTTGCTGGCCCATCTCATGCACAGGAGTACAGAGTGATTGGTCACTCACATTTGCATCCTATGTTTCCTCCAATCCCTTCAAACCTAGCAGTCTGTGGGTTCTCTATCGGTTTCATTCTCCTGCATGATGTCAGCCCCACAAACACATTGCAACAAAGTTGAATAATTCCAACTGACTTCTGCTGTGCACCTTCCAGAAGAATTTCGAAATTTGAACTTGGTCTCCATGACAACCAGCATGCATGTAGGCCTTAATACTTGTCCCCTATGTAATTTGGAGCGTCACACACAGGTACGGTGCGTTTCGGGGCCCTAGGGCACCCCAAATGCATTGCAACGGCCCGTAGTGAGCGTACATGCGTGTGTACGGCCCGTACCACTACGAGTACGCATACGCGAGGAGACCCATACTGATAGTGAGCGTACATGCGTGCGTACGGCCCTATCACTATGGCTGTCCTCGCGTATGCGTACTCGTAGTGGTACGGGCCGTACACACGCATCTACGCTCACTATCAGTATGGGTCTGCTCGCGTATGCGTACTCGTAGTGGTACGGACCGTACAAATGCCTGTACGCTCGCCATCACGATGGGTACACATACGGCAGCACTCCCATAGTGATTTGGGAATGTACACAGGCCCTCTTAGCAGCAGTACGGCGGTTTTTACACATCACAGTGGTGATAGGCGGCACACAGGTAGGAATAGGGCGGACATACTAGTCCATGGATGGACATACTTGTCCATGGATGGACATACTTGTCCAGGAATGGACATCAAGCCATCGTCTGTGCATTACTACATGTGTGGGGCACAGGTGTGACAGGCTGTGATGTGGAACATTACTCCTGAGTGGAGAAGGCACCACATGTATGATGAGATGTGTACAGGTGTACTGTGTGACGGTGCAATGTGTGCCAGGCATGACCTTGACTCCTTTGACATGTGTGCATGTCGTACTGCACACTTGGGGTGAGCGTCACTGGCATGGCACGGACACCAACACACGGAAGTGTCCCCTGATGCCCGGTACAGGGGTTACCACACCTGCCTTGTCACTACCCACGGTTCACAATGTGACTATGTCATGTATGTGTGGGGGCTTCCCATCAGGTCGATGTTGGAGCACACTCAAAAGCTGCAGCTGTTGCAGCAACCAACATGTGTCTGTGTGTAGATTGACATTGCACACTGTTCCGCACACCATGCCACATGTGGTATCGGATGTGAGGTGCACATGTATGCATGGGACACGGAGTAGCGTGACAAGGACATGTCTGCATCCTCACAATGATTGTGTGGTGATTCATGACATGTGCACCTTCATGGCAAGGTGTGTGGGCTGTCCTAGTGTAATGTCATGTGCCCTGTGCCTCTAGTGTTCCGCTACCAGTCTCTGCAATCGGCATCCTACTTCTGCTGATGTGTGGGCGTATGTCACTCCTGTCTTGCGTCTGGCTGTTCACTTGCACTGGGACACAGCTATTCCCATGGCATGGCATGGGGAGGTTCTCAATCTCCGTGTGTAGCTGGGTCTTGGTAGGAGTGTCACCTGGCAGCCATACCTGTCCTGGGCATGTAGCACATACCTGACTCTCTATGTAGCATATGTGTATTGACAGATTAACATGTGCTCAGTACAAATGATTTGTTGTTGTGGTGCACTCACTCTTCCTTGTCACTTCCAAATTACTGCAGAGCGCCGCCTCTTCCCCGAGCAATGCCGGACTTGGCTGACATGCGGGAGAATGATCGGATCCGGTGCTACCGCTTCCCACGACGGTTGATTCAGGAGTTGACGGCGAGACTGGCACCACACCTGGAACCGCAGCACAGGTATCCTACGGCACTGACACCCCAGCTGAAGGTAATGGCAGCCCTACATTTTCTCGCCACGGGTACCTTTCAATATACCATAGCTCATGTTGGTGGCATGTCCCAGAGCATGTTCTGCCGTGTGCTGCATGATTTCTTAGAGGCCATGTTGATTCACCTGGATGACTTCATCAAGTTCCCAACCCCTGAACAGTTGACTGCGGTCAAGCGTGGATTCTATGCCCTGGGAGGGATGCCCCATGTCATTGGGTCCATAGATGGGACACATGTAGCTTTGGTACCACCACACGCACGGGAGGTAGCGTACCGCAATCGGAAGCACTACCACTCCATCAATGCCCTTGTGGTGTGTCAGTCCAACATGTTGATTTCACATGTCTGTGCTTGTTTTCCAGGATCAGCACATGATGCCTACATCATGAGGTGTAGCAGGATGCCTGAAATGATGATGCAGCTGCGCAACGAAAGAGCATGTGTTGTTGGTGGGTACAGTCTGTCTGTCCTGTATTTTGCATTGCCTACCTGCACGACCGCTTCACCAGTTCTAACGATGTCCATGTGCTTCCCATGTAGGGGACGCTGGCTATCCAAACATGCCTTGGCTGCTCACACCTCTCCGCAACCCCATCACGCCGGCCCAGCTCCGCTACAACACCGCCCATGGCCGGACAAGGCGAGTGATAGAGAGGAAGTTTGGCCTGCTGAAGAGCCGTTTTCGGTGCCTCCACAAGACCGGCAGCGCCCTCCCATATGCCCCTGCGAAGGTCTGCAAAATCTTCATGGTCTGCTGTATGCTGCACAACATGGCAGTTGAGAAAGCTGTGCCACTCATCCTGGATCAAGATGACCAGGACCATCCACCCGTGGAGGACGAAGGGCTTGGCAATGGGGCTAGTGATGTGGAGGATGTGGAGCCGCAGGAGGACATCCGGACTCGGCTCATACGCGACTTCTTTGCTTAGTGGTGAGTACCAGTGTCTGAGTGTGCATGCATTTGTCCCCGTGTGGCATGTGTTGTGATGTGTGTGTCCACCTGCATGTATGGCACGTGAGTCAGAGGTGTGTGTGGGTGTGTCACTGGAGTGATGGTGCCAGTGATGGTTGTATTTCCCCAGTCATAATTGTGACCTAGCATGTTGTCATCCATACATGTGTCGAGTAAATGCACATGCAAGTGGCTGTGCTTTTTGTGGCTGACTTCTTGTGTGTCTCTCTTCCCCAGGTACTTGCGCATGACGTCTGCTGCTTGCATTGTTGTGGCACTGCTATTCCTCATGGACACGTCATCGTGGGCTGACTCAGCGTTACAGGCACGGACACGTTTTGAAGTCTCCATAGGGTAAGGGATGCATCAGGGGTGTATTGGGTGTGGGAGTTGGTCACGATGTATGCACACTGCCCCTGTCGATGTTTGGTTCCTCTGCAGCCATGTAGCATCACCATGGGACACGACATGCAGCTGTTTTTGACCTGAATAGATGGTCTGACTGGTTGACAGTCATCAGTGATGGGATAGTGGATTGTGATGATGGCATCAATGTGTGTGACACTGCCCTCGGACACATACGGTTAGCATTGGCTTGACATGGTGTGGGACTTCCACATCAGCGGATCTATGGTGTATGGCAGGCTCTCCGTGAGCAGCTGTGGGTGTTTAGCAGTTGGCCGACAATTGTGTGCCAGTTCCATGGCGAACACGCATTTGTGCTGCAGAAGGGGGGTGCCAGTGTTGGACCCACATGTTACTCCACAAGATGTGTTCATGTGTACTTCAAGTTGCCTCTGCAATCCCGAAAACATGACTAATAAAGGTGTCCCTATGCCTCCAAGGTGCCTCTTCTCAGTCAATGCTGGTGTGTTGCCACGGTGCATCCAGCATGTCTGGCATGGTATTCCCTGATTGTGGCTATGTGTCAATGTGTCGAGTAGCAGGATGCAAGATGTGTGTGTGGGCTGAGACTGTGTATTGGGCATGATGTCCATGACTGTGTGGGTATTGTGACATGTGCCATCCCCATGCATCCAACGTTGGCCAGGCCCCCATTCTCTGCATCCACCGGACTCAAGCTTGCAGGACATGGTTCTGCCACCTGTCTACACATACCTGGGTGCCCCCCAGGACACTCCACATGATCCCTGACCTCTGTGCATGACTGTTGCTGTACTCAATGTGTCTGTCAGCACGGTTGTGCGGCCACCCCCTCAGCTGGTTGGGCCCATCACGGGTGTGTATGGTGCTCCATGTCTGTCTTGCCTAATACACTGTGACCCGTGTGTCCTGTGCCAGACTCAGGCCCCAGGGTGTGGATGGTTGAAGTCAAAAGATAACTCAGGCATGTTTAGACTTTACAAGACACATGTAAGGTAATAATGCAACCAGCAGGCATCTTCTCATCATAGTGTGATTTATTATTTTGGGGGGGGGGGAAAGTGAGGGGCTTTCAGGGAGTTTGGAATCCAAAGTTCAGTAGGGGAGTTGGTGTCCTTGCCATTGGAAATCCTCATAGTCCATGCCACAGTCTTTGTCAACATTGGTCAGACAGTGACCAGCAGGGCCATGTGGCAGAGAATGTCTCTTGATGCTGTGATGATGTTGCTCCAGTGGGCCAGGTGCCAGGCCAGGTGTCCTGGGAGATGGTGATGTTGCGCCGACCCTCACGGTCTTTTCCGTGGATGACCCGCCCTCCTGCGGGGACCCTCAGAAGCAGGCCGTGACGACGTCTGGGATGCTCCATCGGATGTTTCCTCCTCCTCCTCCTGCTCCCTCCCTGTGGGTGGTGATGTTCTCCGCCTTCTGGCACAGGGAGGGTCGGCCATGTTGTCGGCCATCCGACGGAGTGTATCGTGAATTCCCGTGTACGCCGTCACGAGCTCAGCCTGTCCGTCCTCCATCCTCCGTTGGTGTTGCAGTAGACAGGCATGTAGCTCCGCATGTTGCTGGGCCTGCTGGGTCTTGATCCCATCGAGGACGGACACAACCTGGGCCAGGCCCGTGGTGTCCTGCCGGTATGTGTCCAGGATGTTACGGACATGGGAAAATACCGGTTCCGCCGTCCTCCACTCCCACCACCCCTGCCCACTTGCACCTGGCCTGCCCTTGTGGGTACATCGGGTCTCCGGGACCCCTGAGGGGTGGCATTGGCTTTGTCGCCTGCCTCCTCCTGGGTGCCCGGGACACCGTGTCCCTCCTGGCCAGCCTGGCTGCATTGTGGTGTTGGGGCAGGGATCCTGGGTGTCTCCTGGGATGTGGCAGGAGTGGGGGTGGTGGTTGGCACAGTTGTACCTGACGCAGGTGCTGCAGGTCGTTGGACACCAGAGGGGCCAGGTCGGTCGGGGTCGTCCAAAGAGTGGTGAGAGTGGTCGCTGCCGGTGGGATCGGGCTCCTGCAGATCCGGGTCCTGTGAGTCTTCCCCCCCAGTGTTGGGGGGTGAACCACGACGTTGACCTGTGTGTGAGAGAGACAATGTTAATTTTGGTCCATGCAACATCCATGTTTCATCAGTTTCAAAGTTGGCACTTTTCCTCTTTGAATTAGGATCTGTCTTGCATTCAACTCACAGTGCACTTGTGCATGGGTGTGTCCCGATGTGTGGCACAGTCTCACTTGCTGCGTCAAGTGTGACAGCAGTCAGCAGTGGAGTGGGCAGGTGTGGCGGCCATGCATTGGCGCCTTCCGTGTAGCACTGTACATGTGCACATGGAGTGGATCCACACACTTATATGATGCAGGTAGCTGTCGTTGTGCTCGTGAACAGGTTGTGACATGGCCCTGTGTTTTGCCATGGAGAAGAGGGGGGGGGTTCTGGCACTGGCCACCCTTGGCTACATGCACGCAGTCTACCTGCTGACGAGCAGACATTCCCACACGCCACACGGCTGATTTGCTCTCCCTGTGTCTTGCTCCCTCTCTGTCCCCCTCTCCCTCCCTCCGTGTGTCTGCCTCCTCCCTCTGTCCGTGTCCCTGTGTCTCCCACCCTCTCTGTCCCCCTCTCCCTCCCTCTCTGTCCCCCTCTCCCTCCCTCCGTGTGTCAGCCTCCTCCCTCTGTCCGTGTCCCTGTGTCTCCCACCCTCTCTGTCCCCCTCTCCCTCCCTCTCTGTCCCCCTCTCCCTCCCTCCGTGTGTCAGCCTCCTCCCTCTGTCCGTGTCCCTGTGTCTCCCACCCTCTCTGTCCCCCTCTCCCTCCCTCTCTGTCCCCCTCTCCCTCCCTCCGTGTGTCAGCCTCCTCCCTCTGTCCCCCTCTCCCTCCCTCTCTGTCCCCCTCTCCCTCCCTCCGTGTGTCAGCCTCCTCCCTCTGTCCCCCTCTCCCTCCCTCTCTGTCCCCCTCTCCCTCCCTCTCTGTCCCCCTCTCCCTCCATCTCTGTCCCCCTCTCCCTCCATCTCTGTCCCCCTCTCCCTCCCTCTCTGTCCCCCTCTCCCTCCCTCTCAGTCCCCCTCTCCCTCCCTCCGTGTGTCAGCCTCCTCCCTCTGTCCGTCTCCCTCCCTCTCTGTCCCCCTCTCCCTCCCTCCGTGTGTCACCCTCTGTCACCTCAGGCCAGCTTCCTGGGCACACACTGTTAGCAGATCATTGAATGGCCCTTGGCTTGTTGATGTGAGTTTGTTTCTGATCTCCAGGCACCCATTGGGTGTAGTGTGTGTCTGTGCGCTGCTGCTGTGGTGGTGTGTGCTGCCACTCTTTCACAATGTTGGCTGTTCATTAGCTGCTGTCATGTGCAAGAACGTGCCGTCACCCCCATGTGTTGATGCAAGGCGTCCGCCATTTGCTGGCGAGTCTTTCCTGTGTGGGGACACAGTGTTTGTCTGGCTGTGACCTAGGCCATATGGGCAGAGGGCATTGATGTCTGCTTCTGAGTTGCACTATGTGGATTTTGTGGCCCACCCTCCCGCCATCCAGGTTACCGTGTCAGGTGTTGGTGTCTTCTGTGGCCTGTGACTTAACATTGTCCAGCTGGGTGCATGGGGCATGGTGGCGGCAGTGGCATGTGCGTGTTCATGGAGTGTGGTTGAGTCATGCGATGGCTTGGGGTGGTTGCGTGCCTGTTAGTGATTTTGGTTGTGGATGACGTTCCCCCCATGTGAGGTGCGTTGTTTGTGTACTCACCCGGGTCTCGGAGTCCTTCTAATCCGTCCACTGCCTCCACCGGCAGTATGGCCATCACCCTCTCATCCCAGGGCTGGTAGTGTACGGGTCTGCGGGAGGGCCCTCCTCCAGTGGCGTTGGCCTGGTTGTGTTCCTCCTGCATCTTGGCTCGGACCCTCCTCCGCAGATCGTACCACCTGGATTGGCATTCATGCCTGGTCCTTCTGGTGTCCCCAACAGCATTCACAGCATCGATGATGGTCTGCCACATGGCTGTTTTAGCTGCCATGCTGGTGTTTCTGACCAATGTTCCAAAGAGCTGTGGCTCGACTCTGAGGATTTCATCGACAAGAACCTCCAACTCTCGGTTAGTGAACTTTGGATTCTTGGTAGTGGGCATGGTGAGGGGTGTGGGTGTGGATGGTGGGGGGTGTGTGTGGATGGTGGGGGGTGTGTGTGGATGGTTGTGGGTGTGTGGGTGTGGTTGTGCAGGTGTGTGTGTGTGTGAATGTGATGAGGGGGTGTTTGTGAAGGTGGTTGTGTGAAGGTGTGCAAGTGTAAGGTGTGGTGAAGCTTGTAGTAAGGTGCTGTAAGTTGTCTGTGGTGTCTGGCAGCAGTGAGTCTGTTGCAAAGGCTCATGGTTTGTGTGTGTGGGCCCTTTTTATTGGTCCATTGGTGGGTGTGGCTGTGTTTGAAGTTTGGGTGGGTGTGTTATAAGGAGTGGTGGTGTTTAGGGCCTCTGTTTGTTTTTGGCAGTTGCAGGTCAGTGTATGTGTTTTTTTAGTGTTTGATGGCCATGTTTAGTGGCTTTGTGCCATTCGAATAGTGTATTCTTGTGTTGTTTTGTTTTGTCCTGGTTGTGTACGTGCGTTTTGAGCGTGTGTACGGTGTGTACATGGGCCATTTGGTTGTACGGTGCTGTCCTTGTGTGTGGCTTGGTACGACTCGTACATGCGGTAGTGATGTTGGGGCCTGGGGTGCGCTCCGTACTTAGGAGGTTGTGTTGGGTGTGCGACAGGAACGTACTGGGGTGTAGGTACACGGGGGTACGACACGTACAGGGGTGGGGGTACGACTCGAACGTACTGGGGTGTAGGTACACGGTGGTACGACACGTACAGGGGTGGGGGTACGACTGGAACGTAGTGGGGTGTAGGTACACGGGGGTACGACACGTACAGGGGTGGGGGTACGACTGGAACGTACTGGGGTGTAGGTACACGGGGGTACGACACATACAGGGGTGGGGGTAGGACTCGAACGTACTGGGGTGTAGGTACACGGTGGTACGATACGTACAGGGGTGGGGGTACGACTGGAACGTACTGGGGTGTAGGTACACGGGGGTACGACACATACAGGGGTGGGGGTACGACTCGAACGTACTGGGGTGTAGGTACACGGGGGTACGACACGTACAGGGGTGGGGGTACGACTGGAACGTACAGGGGTGTAGGTACACTGGGGTACGACATGTACAGGGGTGGGGGTAGGACTCGAACGTACTGGGGTGTAGGTACACGGGGGTACGACACGTACAGGGGTGGGGGTACGACTGGAACGTACTGGGGTGTACATACACGGGTGGGGGTTCGACACGTACACGGGTGTACATACAGGGGGGGGTGTACATTAACGGGGAGTACGACTCGAACGTATGGGTGCTGGGGGGAGTGTTGGGCGCATATGCGGGCACATGTCTCCATGGTTGCAATGGGAGTTCGGTGCGGACGGTGTTTTTACCATACGGTTGTGAGATCGGACGCACGGGTGGGATCGTGATTCCTCGGTCGGACTTCGCTTTTCACGTTTGTACGGTAAATCGTCCGAGGACGTGTCGGACACATTTTCCGACCCGAGGACGTGTGGGGAATGATTCCCAATGCGGTTCGTATGGACATTTTACCATGCGAATCGTGATTGCCAGTTCGTACGGCACTTGTACGATTCGTACGGTAAAAAGACCGGATACGAGTCGTACGGGAATTTTTTTTACCGGATCGTAATTGGCACCATGGTGTATTGGGACTAGGGTTAATTTTGAATCTGTCCGAAGGTCCATTTGCCAGTATAAGAAACTGGGTTATTGCTTGAGAAAGTGGAGAGTCCAACCCAAGTAATAAACATAATCCTTATTAGAGTGAACCCAAAAAGTTACTAAATAAACCTGAGGTTAACCCTCTAGTAGTTTATGGCACAGAGCAGACAGGCTTAACTTTGAAGGGAATATGTAAAGTATTTATGTAGTACTTAAAAATAAAAAAGTTAAAAAACAACACAAGAAAAATGAAACCAATTTAGAAAAATAGTGAATGTTCTAATAAATAAATTGACACTAAAACTACAAAAATCCAGTCAGTAGAACCAGAGTTAGGATATATTAAAGTTTATGGTTAAAAAAATACAGTCAAAAACTTCTAGGCACCAACCACGGTGATGTGGTTGTACAAGAGCGGGACAAGGATAAGTTTTAAGGATGGAGCGTGGTTCATCCTGGTAAAAAAGCAACCTTCTCACAGAAAGACTTTATGGATGTCGGAAGCCTTGAACGAAAATGGGCTGCAGGCTGCAGTTGATAGAACGGGCTCGCCCTTGAGAGATTCCGGCATCAGGAGGGAGTCCATTCCCGCCGTTGGTTTAGGAGGGAAAATTTCACATTTCTCACCCGAGATGCCTTTGGCGTAAATCAGATCCCCTTCAACGATACTACCAGTGAAGCTTCCTACATCGGACTTAGGAATGGTTTTGGAGCATGGTTTTCCCCAGCGAGGCACACTACAGGCTGAGCCAGAGAGGGCTCAGCATTGACTACATCCAGTAGAGGTCAAGACTCACTCTAGCAGTGGCCAGCAGCAGGGTCCAGGTCAGGTCCAGCTGGAACCGGTCAGCTGGCACTGCAGGACAAAGCGTTCTTGAAGCTTGTTATGTCCCTGTAGCTCAAAAGGGAGGTCAGCCTTATGACCCTTGGAGTCACTTTTGGAGTCCTGTTTAAAAGAAAATCAGGTCCAGTCTCCTCAGATTGTCATTCAGACAGCAGGGCAGTCCTCTTCCAAATCTTCCTCAGGTCCAGCACTGTTATGAAGAGGGTACTGTGGGTGCCATATTTATGCCTGGCACCAGATTGTGGGTGGTGGCATCTCATGGCACTCCCTAACCAATGGGGTAAAAGTTCCCAGGGGTACCCACCTTTGCACCACTTCATGCGGGCTTTACTGTAAGATAGCCACAGTGCCCCTCTCTCCCTAAAGCCTTTCTTCACTTGGTCAGAACTCTCTGTACCCACCCATAGGTGTGGCCATGGAAATAGGCAAATCCTCCCCTGTGGTCACTCTAAACCAGTTCTGGGGCAGCTCCCCCTCCCTTAGAGATTGCCCCCAGCCTGACTTTAAGGACAATAGAGAAGCAAGGCACAGATGTGAGCTACATCTGCCTGTGACAGGGTAGACTTCATTTGAGGTTAATCAAGTGCCTGGTTATAGCCCCAAGCCATCCTGGCATTGGAAGGATAATACCTCCCCACAATCAAGGCCCTTTGTCCCTGTCCTGGGAGCAATTCACACCTCATTTTAGGGGAGCCATCAGCTGCCGAGAGACAGTTTAAAGGCCTTACAGAAAGGCCCGTTTAGACAGGGAAGAAGCATTTTTTTTTCTAAAATACCTTTCTCTAGTTGTTTCCAACCCAAAATTGTCATTATTAGGTGTAATATTGTAATCCAGGGTTTTGCTATAGAAGCAGCCAGCCTTGTCACAGTGATAATAGGTTGTTAAGTTTTTTTCACAGTAAGGACATGTGGCACATTAAACTTTTACATTTCCTACTTTTGAATACCAAGCACCCTGCATTTATGGGAACTAAGGCCTTCCTCAGGGACATAATATTATTTGAAAGGAAGATTTAAGCCTGTTGAAAGACGTTATTTTCACCCATTGAAATGGCATTTTAAAAATCTGCTCTGCTAGGCTTCAATGTTAGCCCTAGTGTTGCAGTTAATATATGGATGGCACAATTTGCTGCAACCAAATGGTGACATTTAACATGCAGGCCCTGGGTACACTTTGCACCATATACTAGGGACTTAAAGGTAAGTTTAATGTGCCAATCGGGTATGTACCAATTTTGTCATGCCTAAACGAGGAGCACAGGCACAAAGAGGGATAAAGTGCACAGATTTCTAGGGCCAAGAAGACAGTCAAGATAAATACCTGGGAGGCTACTATTCAAACGATTGTCATTTCCAATAGCCAGGTTATCAGAGATCATGGTCTTTCCTCTGTTGGGTGGCTGTATGATGAAATTGAAGGCCGTACTATCGAAACCCAAGTGATTTGGCTAAACAAATATAAGAAATATACAAAAAAAGTGATCGCTAGAATGCTTGAATTAATTCTAGCCCTGGTTATTACTCTGGGCTGCATCCCAGTCAATTGTCATTTTGCACACAATACCACTTCAGTTTGGAAGCAACCATATGCAAATCAGTCTTGACCCTGCTTCAATGGGAACAGTCCAGCCCCGGAACTGAAACTCAAGCTACCCAAGACCAGTTTCACCCTGATTAGGGCTTATCCTTTTGGAGCAGGATCAAGAATGACTTGCATAAGGCTACATTCAAACTGAGGTGGCATAGTGGGGCAAAAACGATGGACTAGATGCAGCTCAAGCAATTAATTCAAAGAAATCACCATGTTGTCATTGCAAAAAATGTAGAGGGCAAAAATATTGTTTTTGTATACTCTGTATGCAAAGGACAAAATATCAAATACAAAAATAAAGAAGATGAAATCATTGTCATAAGATATGTACGCATATTGAAATTTTAATACAATACAATATATTAAGCTATAAAAAAGAATTTACTTAAAAAAAATTAGGTTAAAGAAATACAAACAGATTGTAACTTAGAACCATAAAATATATATGAATAACTAAAATGATAAAATATGCATTAATGCTTATAGTAAAGTGGAGTATTTTATAGTGCTGCTGGTTAGGCTTTACAATGTAATACTCTCACAATACCCTAAAGATGGTCCTTGGATTCACAATAATAAATCCTTAGCTCAGTCCTGGTAGTGTTTGCAAAGAGCAGTCAGGCTTTACTAAAGGAACATGTGTTGAGCATTTCAGAGTACCAACATGGATGATAAGAAATTGACACAACTCAAAAGAAATCAGACACCAATTTATAAAAATAAAGCAGACTTTTATATTAATTTAGATACCAAAACAAAGGTTAAGGTGATGCGAGTTTCAAGGACCAGGCCACGACAGTTGAATTTTACCTGGCTCATAAGGCCCGGATGCACAGTTGCTCTGGCTGTCCCTGATGGTGAAGAGGGAGCCGTGGGAGAGCTGTTTTACCCCTTAGACAGTGTGGGTGAGGAAACACTGCAAAAGTCAGCCACGAGCCGCTGAGGTGATCAGTTGCAGGTGCTGCGGCGGTCTCTCATATTGCAGCATCAAGAGAAGGTAGCAGATTCTAATCTGGCCACCAACAAGGCTTGGTAGTGTTATGGTCAGCGAGTAGTTGTTTCAACGTTTGGAGGTCCAGGAAACTGGTAGCCACCTGAAACTTGCTGAGGTCAGGACTATGCTTCCCACAATGCACTGGGCCATCTACCTTTGGGTGACTCTTGGAGGGCCAGTTGGCCAGCAATTCTTTGGTTCCAGGGTGTTGTTTTTATCTGCAGACTGCAGGGGACTATTGTCACTAGTCCAAGGGAGTCTGGAGTTCCTTTTGTCTCTCAAAAGGGGTCCATCTGTCATGGGGAACTGTTCTTTGGTCAAGGTGAAGGAAGTGTCCCGTTTAGGGTCACCCGGGTCACTCATGACCACCTCTGAGCCTTCCATACCAAATGAAGAGTCGGTCAGACAGTAGAGAATACAAACCAAGTGTATGTTTATTCAGATACACCCGAGTGGAGCCCCGTCTGCCCAGTCGCTCAGGGGTGTAGCAGAGAGGACTGACTTCGGTAAACATAGAGATACATTATGTACATTTCAGAACCAAGGAAGGCACGTCCATAAAGGAATTTTCCAAGCAGGTGCAGCTAAACAAAGGAGTACAGTAGGATGAGTTTCGACTCGGAGTCCGGGCAAACAGTATCTTATACCCAAGGTCACTCTGTCCGTGCTGCCACTAGACTGGTGGGAGAAAGCCTCTATCTAGTGGGAAAGGTATGCGCTATAAGAATAGTGTATTCATTAGCAAAGCAAGGCCCAACCTTGGAGAAATTAAACTTTCCACAACCCATGGCCTTGAGGAGACAAGAAGCAGTTAAGAGCATGATTTCAAAATGGTGACTAAACAGAAAATGGTGCAGCGAATGCTAACTTACATGGAACAACGCACAGACAAAATAGCAAAAACATTTTCATTTCATCAAGGGACAATTTGCAGTTGTGTTAATGCAGGGTGGTTGCCACAGCTGTAGCGTATCACGCCTTTGTTCTGTGCAGGTTCTGTGGTCGCTGAATCGGGTCTCTTCATTGTCCTCCATAGCAGTTTGAATCAGAACTGAGGTTCTGAAGCCAGGGGTGCTCCTTAAATGCTAGATTGTGAGGCATTAGGGGTGTGGGTACAAGTAGCAAATAGGCTGCTAGTCTCAGCAGGTAAGCCACCTCTGAAGTGACCACATCACGGCTGTGTGTCACCTTTGCGACCCAGAACCCTTTATTCTGTCACTTTAAAAAATGTTAGAAATCCTCTTTGGCTGTACAGACCAGGTAGCCCACCATAGGGTGTGGTTAGCCTTCTTGGGGTGCACACCTCCTGACTACATAATTTTCCCACTTGCCTGGCTGCAATGTGCCTGCAGGTAGGGGGATTGCAGTTTACTTCTTTTGGAGGCAGCCTGGCTGCATATCAGAGGTGATGTAAGCTTTGATGCTCACTGCCTTGATGTGCCACTTAACTAGCCAGTGTGTCATGGAGGGAGGTGTTACCTTCTTGCCAGCCAGGCCTTTGTTTCTGACTTCTGAGAGAGTTCACATTTCCTGGCAGGGGGTCAGATTCCTGTCTTGGGGCCAGCAGCTGCAGGCTGTCAGCCAGGGCACAGAAAAGGCTTGGACAACCATGTGGGCAACCACTAAGGTACCCACCTGGGTGCATGTCACATCGACCCTGATACAGCAATCATGTCAGGGGTGATAAGGCAAGCTGTTTGATATCACACACAACATATTTCAGTGGTACCATAATGGAGCTGGCAAGCTCGGTGTGCCTGGGTGCCAGCCCCTGTTGTTCTATGGCCTGCTGATCACTTATAGTAGCCCTTAATGGGAACAGGCTACTATAGGGAGGTGGAAGCTTGCACTTATATGTCCACACCTTTAATATAATGCACCCTGCCTCTAAAGCTCAGGAGGCCTACCTTAGCGGTGACTGGCATATAATAAATATAGTACATTGACTTTGCCACTCATGGTGAGGGAAAAGTCGAGTTCTAGCAGTTGGCACTGCTCATGCAGTCTGCAATGCCAAGACTGCTGTCAGTCGTTAACTTGGTGCACTCAGGGTGGCACAAACAGTGCTTAAGGCCCTGGAGACGCATTTAACTCCCATGCCCTGGGTACCCCAGGTATCATTTGCCAGGGACTTATCATGGGGTTAAAGTCCTTGCAAATTGGGGTTACTAATTCACATGTATCAGGTTTAGGGAGAGAGCACTGGCATTGAGGTCTGGCTAACAGGACCCAGTGCACTTTCAGAATCATAACCATCGGCACTGGGGGTAAAAGAGGAGGGTTACCATACAAAAATGGCACTTTCCTATAATATTAAAATTGAAAATAGTAAGGCAAGTGTGGAACTTTGGGAGAGTTAGGTCTACCATTCCCTCTCCACCTTGACCACCAGTGGGGAAGGTGTTAGTGTTTGGAGGGGTCAGATATACTATTCCCACACCAACTAGAGCGCCATTAGGGAAAGACTTTGTGAGGGTCAGAATATTTATTCCCACTCTATAGAAACATTAGGGAAAGTGTTGCACTTTGGAGGGTCAGAATTACTATTCACACTCAAGTATTAGAAGCAGTAGAGAAAGTGTTGTATTTTAGAGGGGTGAGATTTACTAGCCCCACTCCAATGTAAGCAACAGTAAGGAAAGTGTTGGATTTTGGAGGGGTCATATTTACTATTTCCACTCCAACCTGAGCAACATTAGGGAAGGTTTTGGACTTTGAAGGGTCTGTGTAAAGTCCATAAAACTCAGAAGGACTACAAGTAGGTTTCAGTAACATTTATTCTAGTAAAAG
Organism: Triturus cristatus; assembly: GCF_964204655.1. Taxonomy (NCBI): domain Eukaryota; kingdom Metazoa; phylum Chordata; class Amphibia; order Caudata; family Salamandridae; genus Triturus; species Triturus cristatus. The sequence goes on from NC_140592.1 coordinate 799,784,648, forward strand.
AATAAAACCACCAGTCCTTATTCCAGCTAACCGCCTCCTCCAACACCAACCTCCACTCTCCTTTGCCCACATTCTGTTGCCAGGCTAGTCACAGATAGAACATAGAATGCAACGAGCTGCACAGGCAAAGAAGTAGTGAAGCAGGAACAAGGTTATATAAAAAGGAATGAATTAAATAAGTAAAACCACAACACATCTCCCTCCCCACAATATTGAAACTTCAATTTACAAGGCAACTTATATAAAGCAAAACAAAACATTTGCAAACCAGACATCTCATAGTCCCCTTGTCAAGTTAACCTCAAGACATTACATAATCTTTATGCCAAGATGGCGTAAATCTCATCCTACGGTGGTTGCCAGAATGATGCATAGCCATCGCAGTACAATCGTGATGAGTCAAGGCAGAATCATGAGTAGACACATCAGACGTACCTTCAGAACCTGGCACCCACTTAACCAGACGAGACATGCTCCAAACCTCCCCAGAATCCAATACCACAACATTTTTCCTCACTTCCTTGATAATGAATGGGCCCATAAAACGTGAAAGACCCTTCCTCAGAAGCCCAGATCTTTTGACCAAAACTTCATCACCCACACTCCATTGTCTAAGAACAGCAGAGTTCTTAGAATCAAACCTGCTCTTATATTTTTCCTGGTGACACTTCTGCCTCCACACTGCATCCTCATCCAACTGCACACCCTCAACATTCAAAAACAACCAAGCCGGATTCAATTTATCACGAGGTTTCCTCCCTCTCAAAACAGAGAAAGGTGAGACCAAAGTTAAACAATTTGGAGTGTTGCGGTGAGCCCACCATGTTTTCCTAAGCATTTCTTTCAACGAAGATCTACTCTGCAAAGCTCTTTGAGCGCACGACTTCACAATCCTATTCATCCTCTCCGCCAGCCCATTGGATTGCGGAGAATATAGAGCTGTCTTAAAATGTACAATCGATAATTCCTTCAAAAATGTATTCATCTCAAAGGAGACAAACTGAACACCATTGTCTGTGACAAGCTGTTTAGGTATACCCTCTCTTGAAAATTCCTCAGTCAAAAACTCAATAACAGTTCTAGTATTTACTGTTGGTACACATTTGGTAACTACCCACTTGGAGGTGTAATCCACCAACAGTAACACATACCGCTCATTGTGCGCGAAGGACTCAAAAGGACCCGCAATATCTAAACCCAATTTGGTCCAAGGTACAGTCGGAATCTCAACAGGTGAAAGCGGTGCAGTACGACTACTCTTGCTCTTATCATTATTAGCACACTCCCAACAGTCTTTAACTACCTCCTCCACCTGTTTGTCCATTGTTGGCCACCAATAACATTCGCGGACTCTAGCTTTTGTTAAATTCCTGCCCAAGTGCCCTTCATGAGCCAAATTGATTAACTTACTCCTAAGTTCACAAGGAGGCACCACACGGTTACCCCTTAACAATTTGTCATCAAAAACACATAATTCCTCCCTAACATTAATAAACTTCTTCAATTGCTCCGGAATGTCCTCCACCGCTGGCCAACCCTTAATCGTGAACCTCTTAAGTAACTCCAAATCTTTATCATCATGAGAGATCAAAGACCATTCCTCTTGATTAACAGCACTTTCCTGCACCCATCCAACCAAAGACCCATCAACTTCAGCACCAGACTGATCAATAGGCAACCTAGACAGACAGTCCGCAACAACATTCATAGAACCTGGAACATACTCAACAATGAAATTAAAATCAGAAAGTCCCTCAACCCAACGCTTGATCCTAGGAGAAACATTTTCAACATCCCTGCAAGCAAAAATTTGACATAAGGGACGGTGATCAGACCTAACTGTCACCGGTAACCCCCAAAGATAAAACTTGAATGATGTACAGCCCAAAATACCGCTAACGCTTCCCGCTCAATTACTGAATATCGTTCCTCAGCACCCTTAAGAGAACGAGACGCAAAAGCAACAATCATCAACTCACCCTCAACAACTTGTGAAAGTACCGCCCCCAAACCAAGCGTGCTCGCATCTGTAGACAAGATTGTCTTTTTCCTAGAATCAAAATGTCCCAGAGTGGGCATAAGACTTATTGTCTTTTTGATGGAGTCAAAAGCAAAAGAACACTCAACCGACCATGAAAATTGTACACCCTTCCTCAACAACTCCCTTAAAGGAAATGAAACCCCTGCAAAATTAGGTATGAACTTGGAGCAAAACTCGGCTAAACCCAAGAATGAACGAACTTGATCCTTACTGACTGGAACAGGGGCTTTAACTATGCTTTCAACCAAATTGAGCTTAGGACTAATACCATCAGAAGAAATGGTGTGCCCCAGATAATCCACAGACGACACACGGAACTTACACTTTTCTTTTTTTATAACCAAACCAGCTTCTTGCAACCTTTCCAAAACTTTCCAAAGCACCTCATCATGGTCACACACATCCTTACCATAAATCAATATGTCATCCTGAAAAACTAGAACCTTCTGCAACCCAGCCAGCACCTTATTCATCACCCTCTGAAAACAAGCCGCAGCAGAGGCCAACCCAAAGGGCATTCGGACAAACCTGAAAGCTCCTAAAGGCGTGACAAAAGAAGTCAAATGCCTAGAATCAGGATGCAAAAGAACTTGATGGTAAGCAGAAGAAAGATCCATCACACTAAACCATTTAGCGTCTTTAATCAAAGCAAGTGTTTGGGAAATATTGGGAAAAGGTTGTCTGTCCACCCAAATGTGCTTGTTCAACCCACGCAAGTCCACACACATCCTGATCCCCTTCCCACCATCCTTAGGTGCCAAAACAATGGGAGCCAACCACTCAGAGCACTCAATCTCCTCAATCACACCACTCGACAACAACTTCTTAAGTTCCAAATCCAACGGTTCCATTAACATATGCGGAACTCTTCTAACCTTGCTGACAAAAGGTTGAGCATTGTCCTTTAGAATAATCTTATGTTCAAAATTTCTCAACAACCCCAACCCATCACTAAAAACTCTGGGAAATTGGGAGCATATATCAGTTGACATGGAAGAAGGTGACACAAGTAAAACTTTCTCTGGGGAATTTGGATCCAATTTGATTCCCATATCTCTTTGGTGTCTCCACCCCAAAAGGTTGTCCCCCCTTTTCGCCACATACACTTTACCAAAAGTCTCCCTGTCTTTAAACTGGATCTTCCTTACAACAAAACCCAAAACATCAATCTTAACTCCCCCATATCCAACAGGACTAATATCCGGGGGAAACAATTCAGTCTTCTCCAGACCAATAACAGCATCCCAGTTCACATCACCAACCATCGTGTAAGGTGATCCCGAGTCAGCCAACACTGAAAATCGCTCACCCCCAATCAACACTTCACATTCAGGCATGTCTAATGTGTCCCCATCAACAACTCCATCATGCCTGATGCTGCAAACAAACTTCCTTTCCTGATCCACACACTGCACTGTTTGACTTCTACCATTCCGACACACCCGTGCATAATGGCCTCTTTTACCACACTTATTGCACACCACAGACTTCGCGAAACAATTGGGACTGTTAGGTGAATGATTTTCACTCCCACACCTGAAACATTTAAAACCTCCTCTGTTACTCCTAAATCCAAATTGTTCAGAGGACCTGTTTCTGAAACTAGGCTGTTCTGAATATGGAGACTTCTTGTCTTTCTCACAATTCTCCTTAATCACACCCTTAACGTCAGTCTTTACAACTTCCTCCTTCTTTATTTCGCTAACAGTCTTCTCATCAGCCGAAACACAAGGACCCTTATCCACTTTCATCTCTCGTACCCACATATTTGTGTTCTCCATACCCTCTACAATGGACAACGTGTCCTTAAGATCTGGATTCTTGGCCAGAAGCTTTTTTTGTACTTTAGGATCATTCGTGCACCTGACAATTTGATCTCTGATGAGAGAATCCGTGAGTTGTTCAAACTCACAGGTACGTGCCAAAGTCTTCAAAGTCGCCACATAACTAGTGATTTTCTCCTGCTTCCCTTGAATTCTGGAGAAAAATTTATGGCGTTCTAAAACTACATTGATCTTGGAACCAAAATGATTCTCCAGCATAAGTACAGTCATGTCATAAATATTCTGAGGTTCACCCTCACCACGTCCCAGGGGAATCTCATCTAGACTATCATACACATGTCTATCCTCAATCCCCAAATTGTGTAAAAGTGTAGCTTGCTTTCGCACTGCTGAGAACTTTTCTCCCCCAATAGCCAGTAAATACGAATCAAAGAGAGGTTTCCATCTTTTCCATGGTAACATGGGGTCACCCACATCACTCAAAAACTGAGGAGGTTGCGACATGCTAGACGCAGTCATCATGAATAAGTACTAAAAGAGTAATAACTCATGCACCTGTACAAAATAAATAAATAAACAAATAAACAAAACAACAAAAAAAAACTAGTTGTCATTAATCTCAATACATTGAAATATAAGAAATAGTTTTGTCCAAAATCTGCATTAAAACGTAAGGTTAAAATTGTTTCAAAAACCTCTCTCTATAAACCCTCTGTGTCAATAGTGTGTATATCACTGATACACAACAGCTCTCCTCCCAAACGAAACGTAGTCAAACGCCGTAGATATCCAGTGTGTGTATCACTGATACACGATGAAACTGATCATGACGCTAGCGTAACGTGAGCCGGGTGGTTCTCAGCAACGCTGCCGCTCGCCTCTCGCTTCACGCTTGTCAAGACTCCACAGCAACGGGGCAGCGCACGAGCAGGTGAGTCTAGCTCGCGGAGCTGTTACCGTTACCGTTCAAATCTTGACGTTCAAATATTGACTGTCAAATGTTCAATCCAACATCGATGAGGTCATCAAAAACAAAAACTATATCGCAAACTGAATCCTTCCTCCAAAGGATCTGTCTCTCCACACGTTAGCTCATGAGCACACAGTAGTTCCGAAAATCTGTCTTCCCTCACGACAGTACGGCAGCGCGTTCAGAAAATCTGTCTTCTCACACGACAGTACGGCAGCGCGAACGCCGTTAAAGTTTACTTAAAGTTGTTGGATACGGGCAGTTCGACATCGGCACCCATCAGCAAGGCCTTCTTGTCAACATCCACGAAATATTCTCGCCATACATATTTTACCGTGCTGACTTGACACAATGAACAGCCTCCTCGTTGTGGAGCGCTTAAAGTACCAAACTTAGATGAAGACCAATGTACAGCCAGGTACAGCTCCGATGTCTCTAAGTATTTATTCTTGTTGTGCACAACGTTCAAAATCCAGATTCAGCTGACATGAAATAAGTATATCTTGATTGTAGGTTCGATATGGGGAAACTGGTGGCATCAATTCCTGTCCCCAAGCAGGTCACTCGTCGCCAGTGTAAAGTCCATAAAACTCAGAAGGACTACAAGTAGGTTTCAGTAACATTTATTCTAGTGAAAGAATAAAACCACCAGTCCTTATTCCAGCTAACCGCCTCCTACAACACCAACCTCCACTCTCCTTTGCCCACATTCTGTTGCCAGGCTAGTCACAGATAGAACATAGAATGCAACGAGCTGCACAGGCAAAGAAGTAGTGAAGCAGGAACAAGGTTATATAAAAAGGAATGAATTAAATAAGTAAAACCACAACAGTCTGGATATACTATGCCCTTTTAAGCTGAAGCAACAGTAGGGAAAATGCTGACTTAGAAGCGGCCAAATGCACTACTTCCACCCCGTTGGCAACCATAGGTAAAGTGTTGGAATTTGTAGGGGTAAGACTTACTATTCCCACTGCAACATAATCCACACGTAAAACACTTGAGTTTATTTTCCCCCCAAATAAAAAAAACATATACTTGAAATAGTACTAAAAAATATTTTTAACAACTATAAAATATATTTTTTAACATTACATAATATATATAATATATAAAAATACTTACAATAATTAATTTACATAACTGATAGTTATATAAAAGAATTGCAATAAAAACAATTAATAGACATTTAAAATTAATTAGGAAATAAAATTCCACCATATTCCCCAACAAACCTAACAACCTGCCAATGAATACATTCAAATACAATTAAAGAAATCTTTACATATATCACCAAAACAAACAAAAAACTATACTCAAAAAAAGTTAACATTAAAATAATAAAAACTTACTAAACAAAAACAAATATTGGTCAAAATAATTAGATAACAATATTATATTCTACTATATTAAAAGAAATGATCTAAGGTACCTACAACAATTAAATTCTTACCTTCTGTATTCTGTCCAATGATATTTTTGACATGACAATATTTTTGACATGATATTTGTGTCTCACAATATTTTTTAAACAATATTTTGGTTGTGCACCTCCTACTAGAGTAACAAGCACAGAACAATGATGTGACTTCTCCATTTAAAGCGCTGATCTTTTGCTGAGCAGATGCCATTTTCGATGTATCAGCTTGTAAAAGTTTTTTGTTTTTTAACAACAAACTCCTGAAATGGGAGTCCATTATTGAATAAAAGAAGAGCAAGGACTCTGACACACTGTTAATTAGTTCCCAAATTGTGGTAGGTAGTGTCACACTTTCCCTTTTGGTCCAGAATAGGAACATTGTCTTTGGTAGGATAGCCCTAAATAGAGGAGTAGTTCGAATTTACACTGACCAACAGACCTGTGACAGATGGGCCATCGATCAACTGTGAGGGCAGTTGAAACTCCACTTTGCTAAAGCCTGACCCAACTCGAAACACTCTCCTAAGGTCTGGAGTTCAGGGCTATATCTTTTTTTTCAGCTTAGATTTAGAGCAAAATTTAGTCTTGACAGCTTTTATTCACTGTGCTGTGACCTTGGTGGAGAAAAGGCTGGAGAAGTGTCTGTGTTGTCACATTTATCTCACTCAGAAAGTAAAACATCTATCCTTTTTGAATGTTGGAAGTGTCTGAGTGAGAACACACTTAATGGTATTTCTTAAAGGGTTCTGGAACACAATGGTAATCTGCACAGCGCACGATTATGCAAGGGTCACTTTTGAGTCATGCATGCAGGAATATTCCATGAGCAGGATTTGCACCTGGTAGATCATGAGCTCATCTCATTAAGACACATCTGTGGTGTTGCAACATAAGCTTCATGAAACATATATGTTAAACATAACTGGTACTAGTTTGGGGTGATGGAGATACTGATGTGCTTGGATGATCTGTGCTGCCCTCAGTTTTTGATAAATGTTGGTTTGTAATAAAATTTTGGTTAATAAGCAGCTGATCTTTTTTTCTGATCTATTATATTTTCATTTATATGGACTTTGATGAGGATACATTTTGAGATGTGAGGGGGAACTATTGTCTTATTTTCATTACATTAAGTCATACTCTTCATCACCTCAGTCCTGGCCACCCTCTCCACTTTAGACATACAGGATTCAGTGTAATAAAGATCTAGCTATTATTTGATGACTGGACTGTTGTGGGTAAATTAAGGATATAACCAAAAGCAGCACTCTGGAGAATACCTGTGAAGGCACAACCACACTGATTACTTGCATTCATCAGTCACCTTTCTCTTGGTATTTAGCTGGAGCATACTGATGCTAAGTCTGGACCCAAAGAAACATCATCTTGGTTTCTTCAACTGAAGTCTAAACTATGTTATGCAAGATAGGTCTTAGGGGAGGTATATCCAAGACAATTAGACTGTCATGATTTCTAATGTTTTATCTTAAATTTAGTGCTACTCTACCGCCAATGTAAAGCACTAGTTCCCTCTTGTAAGCCTGTGATCTCATTTCAAAGTAATTGCTTTTAAAACTGTCAACTTCTTCTCTGAAATATCATTACATCTGCTTGATTTTAAAATAATTATCTACACAACATTCTTCTATATTTAGTAACAAAGTGGTCCATCTTGAAACGTTTATATAGCACTAGTATGCAATTATTTTGTGCTTTTATGAAGCACTGCAATCATACTGATACTGATGTCTATTACAGTGATGCTCTTAAACTGCTAAAAACACTTTAAAGAAATTGCATCTTTTGCTCTTTTTGTCTTCATATTATCAGAGCATTGTTCGCCCAAAGAAACATTCCGTACAGCTTCAAAAAACGTCTTCCTTTTCCTAATATACATCTTGCACTACCACATCCAGCTTTCTGGGATCTAACAAATCATGCTTTAGACTGAGAAAGAGGTATCAGGTAATCAATTAATCCTTTCATGTGATAGGTGTTGGTAATGGTTGTCTCCTGGTTCAATTAGATCAGTCTACAGGATTTCACTAGAGTGACCCATAAATCCTTCTGTTTGTTCTGGCTGCAGGGAACCGCACCAGCAGTCTTGTCCTAAAATCATTCATGTCCTTCCCATTGCCAACAGACAGACCCCAATTTGTAAAACCTCGGATGTGTATCAAGGTTGTAGCCTATCTGCTATACTACTCAACATGTACAAGGAAGCCCTCAGGTGTTTAGTAAGTCTGGGGAGCATTTCTGTTCATTTACATGGAAGTCAATCTGATTCTGGCAGTCTCTGCCAACATCTTAAAACTGAAGCTATAATGTAGGAGAGCTGATCTCATGGATTGCCACTGTCTCCCTGAGTTGACTTCTTTTAAAACAGCATACTGGTGATCCCCAATTCTCTATACAACCCTGGTTCTAAGACTAAGGACCTCATTAAAATGGTGGTCGGATGAGCGACTGACCGCCATCGCCTCGGGCAGCTGTCTGACTGACTAAATGTCGGCGGTCCTACCTGCCCGATTACAATGTGACCGCTGTGCATGTGGTTGGAAAACTGCACTTTGCCATTGTGGTTTGTGCTACGGCCCTAGAAAAGGGCCGCAGCACAAGCTGCAGTGGAAAAGGACAGTTTTCTAACAGTCATGCACTGCGTGCCAGGCACCACATTATGGTGCATGGATGATTGGGGGGCACCACATGTGGCCCCCAATCATCAATGGTGCCCTGGCCCCATAGCAGGAGGCCCATGGGGGACAGGGTCCCTGCTAGGAGGACGGGGCCCTGCTAGGGGCCCCCAAAATCCCATTCCTCCGGCCTTTACAAGGCAGTTGGACTGCCATGTAAAGGCAGATTGAAAAGGGACATCGTAATCCCTACAGCGGTGCCTCCACAGGCATCGCCCCCATTGTAGGGATTACATTCCGATGGACACTCGGAATGGCTTCTTGAGCCTGTTGGAGGCGTTGGTCAGTCCCTCGGCCCGCTGTGCTCTGAACGTCTGTATCATTATCTGGTGGTTGGACCAGAGCCTCCGATGTTGGACAGACCGTCACTGACAGCCTGTTGGGCCTTTAGATGCATTTGGTGCTTAGGGTTCACACTGAACTGAGCCACATTAATGTTTGGACAGATCAAAAGGATTGGCAACTTTGCCCTCTAAACATTTCATCTCCTTTATAAAATCAAATACCTCATCCCAAGGAAGATCTCAGGCCAGTTGAAAGGCCAGAGTAATGTATTTTACTGGTAGTGGAAAAGCAGCTTTGGCTAACATATCCAAAATCCTCTCAAGATCTCTTGCAATCAGCTCTATCCTTGAGAGCCTGCTTAGAAGAAAAGGGGGAACAATCTCCATCATAATCACCCAACTTATTATTCAACCTCCTTTTCTAACTGCTTGAAGCACTCTTCACCTTAAGAAGGTGTGAGCCTTGAAAAAACATCTATCCATTGTTTGTGGATGAATGACAATTTGCATCTAAATATCCCTCAATCAAAAACGAAAAATAATGAAGCAAACCTTTTCATGCTTTGCACTCATAATGGAACAAGTTAACGAACAATATATGCCTTCTCCAAAACAGTTGTCCTTTTGGAAAGTTATTAATATTTTCTTGTTTGTGCAAATCATTCTTGCTACCTTGTGAAACTGAGATCTTCTTATCTCCCCCTCTGTTATTCTGAGTATCTGTGAGTTAACGTGGTCTTTATTTTGGTGTTGCTTGCTCATTACACTATATAAAGAGAGTGAACACAATATTAATTTGATTAAATAAATAATTAACATAAAAATAGAGCTGGCAAGTTACAGGGATGGACTACAACCCGTTACCATTTCCATGTAAAACAGGATTGGATGAGGCCTATTCACCAAGGTAAATTTACACATGAGTAGATCTACACCTCTAAAATTACTCTTATACTGTGTTGTAAATATGCTACTTTTGGCTATGCACCATTTCCAAGTAAATTTACTACAAAATGTAGATCTACATGTCTCCACCTGCGAAACAAGTCAAATGTACAATTGTAAAGCAACTACTAGTAACTTTTCACATGTATGACAATGTCTGCTCCACCGTAGTGGAGATCCTCCTATGGTGAAGTATAGAGACAATGTAAAAAGTTTATTCAACTTTCAAAACAATAGTGATAGTATTTTTATGTTACATTTTAATGTAAATTCATTGTATGTATTTATTTTAAATGTAGAACAAAAAAATGCAACAGCACTAATACCTTAATTTTTATTTCAATATGCATTTTATCTGAATGTAGTAAAATAAATTACAATTATTTTTCTTAAAGAAGTATTGAAAATACAAGTCCATCAAAAGTAACATATTCATATTTATTTATTATTGAATAAAACATACTACAAGATATGTATAGAATTAATTTAGGTTAATTTAACTATTAAGTTTATTAAAATAGTTTGTAAAAATTGTTTATTGTTATTTTTCAAACATCAAATTAAATGTATATACCTTTTTAAAGTTGAAATAAATTATATAACTATTACTTCCTATGGTGTTCTAGTTTAAGTCCCTGGGTTCATTATTTTCTACGGGAGGGCGATGCGGTACCAGTGGACATGTATGTTTGTGGAAGTACTTCAGGCCTGAGATGGAGTACATTTGCAACTGTTTTGGGATCTTTTTGTCTGTAGTACCAGTAATAGTAGTTAGAAGTGCAGGTTATGAATAGGAAAGGGCTTACACTTTTGCAGGTGGGTGCAAGCCTTCCCCTAAACCCCTCCTTCCTTATTACCCATTTTCCAGCCACCTGTCCATGTCTCGCCCACATTTACTACAAAAACATATACAAGCGTGTGTGTGTGTCCAGTCGGGTCAGAGAGCTGTGCACAGAAAACATAGGAGAGGCAGACACCTCCGCACGTAGATTTGTGAATATTGTGTGGCGAGTAAGTAGTACTTATGCAGTACAAAATGCTGTTTGTGAATAGGCCCTGATATCTCTTTTCAGGAAACAGCAGTATTAAGGGAAAAGTATCAAAAAGGCTCGTAACATTTAACAGCTTCTCCTGTTTGCACAATATCAATGGGGGGTCACATAAGCTTTGATGGGTGCCCTGTCATATCAGGGAATTGGAGACAGTCATATTACTCCGGTGAAAGGGATCTCTCTGTTTTTTACGTGGATGCAGTTTGCAAAATGATGTATCTCCAATCAAATTGTTTAATTCAGTTTTCAAGCTAGCTGGTGTGCAAAGGAATGTTTTTCTTAACAGAAAGATCTTAAATCTCTTTGACTTGTCCTGTTATTTGTAACTGTGACACAACAGTTGTTTCACAATGCGAAAAGTATGTGAAGCAGCATATTTAGTGCTTCTGGCAAGACATTTCTCATCGCTTACTTTGTATAGATATTGCTTTCTGGGGACAGAAACATTCAAAATAACATACATTATGCATTCCCTCTTCAGCTAGTATAAGATTTACAACGTTGTAAAACCCTATACCTGAGATACAAAAAAGAAAGCAAAGACGAAGGGTTATTTAAAATTCTGAGAAAGCAGCCCTGGGCAAATGGAGACAAACAGTGGACGAGTTTTGAGAAAATTATGTGTTTTTCTTTTTTGATGCTGAAGCCATGAAACTTAATGCCCTAGTCATTTTTTGTATCAAGGGTGAGCTTAAATTTGTTAATTTTAATAACAAGACTGGAAGAGAAAAAAAATGCAAAATCAATTGTCTATCTCTTTTACTATCATTTACTTCCCTAAAATGTAATTCTGTGTATTGGTGTTCTGTTCCCTGGTGTAGGTTTGTCAATTTTTGAAATCGAGAAGGTTTCCTAGCAAACTCCTAGAAAGGTTGGTGAGCATGTTATTACTGAACAGAGGCGTGTATGCATGCACAGTTAAGCCACGCAAAATGCCTTAGTAAAATGACATTTTTTCACTTTTCTATTTTTTCATCCACTGGAAAAACATTTATCCCCAAGGAGATATTTCGTCCAGTGCACGTCCACCAATGTTTGGGGTGTGGCTTTCTTCTTCACAAAAACTCTGGACCCTATTTCAGCTCCAATACCGGCAGCACAGCCACTTGATTCAATGAGTCCAATCAATTAAATCTTTGATTCCTTATTCTTCTTATACTCTTTCTTTAAATCCTTTGCTTTGTTCTGCCATTTTTACATTATCTTCAATTCATTTTACTCATTGTGAATTCAATAAACACTCGATGATTTCAAAATGCCACGAGTTTTATTAAATAACCCAATGCATTTCGGGAGGAATCCCTTCGTCAGGGGTATCTAGAATACAAAAATTAATAAATCTTTATTTACATCATTACTGAATGTCAACCTCAAACATACACTTCATGTATTTCTGTGTAATCGTTGTATCAATAGTGCATGCTCAGTTCATCACCAAGCTTACTAAAACCAGTCGTTTTCTTAACAAACAACAAATCATCTGCAACAAACCCTCCAAAAAACCTCCCAATTCCTGCTGTCCTTTGCCTGTCCTCACACTGAATCACCTCCGCTCAACTAACAACTTTTCCCCTATTTAAGCAAGGATTACTTAAAAAATGCCTCGCATGATACTGCCTTACTACGCTTACCGTGACACAGATAATGAATCCTTCCCGATGAGAAAGCTACATGACTTCGCTCGCTGCCGGCTGAAGTTTACGCGAGCATGTTCACTATCATTCACATTCTAGAAGTGCTAGAGTGCATATCTTTCTCCTAGTGATGATGAAATCCCCTCTTCTCAAATGGCCCTTGTACTAATCACGGCACTGAAATTACCTCCAGGTGCTCAAACTATTGCAACTAGAAGAGGGGATTTCATCATGTAGCTTGTAGCTTTCTCATCGGGAAGGATTCATTATCTGTGTCACGGTAAGCGTAGTAAGGCAGTATCATGCAAGGCATTTTTTAAGTAATCCTTGCTTAAATAGGGGAAAAGTTGTTAGTTGAGCGGAGGTGGTTCAGTGTGACGACAGGCGAAGGACAGCAGGTCTGGGAGGTTTTTTGGAGGGTTTGTTGCAGATGATTTGTTGTTTGTTAAGAAAACGACTGGTTTTAGTAAGCTTGGTGATGAACTGAGCATGCACTATTGATACAACGATTACACAGAAATACATGAAGTGTATGTTTGAGGTTGACATTCAGTAATGATGTAAATAAATATTTATTAATTTTTGTATTCTAGATACCCCTGACGAAGGGATTCGTCCCGAAATGCATTGGGTTATTTAATAAAACACGTGGCATTTTGAAATCATCTCGCCTCCTGTGTCTGGGTGATCGAGTGTTTATTGAATTCACAATGAGTAAAATGAATTGAAGGTAATGTAAAAATGGCAGAACAAAGCAAAGGATTAAAAGAAAGAGTATAAGAAGAATAAGGAATCAAAGATTTAATTGATTGGACTCATTGAATCAAGTGGCTGTGCTGCCGGTATTGGAGCTGAAATAGGGTCCAGAGTTTTTGTTCATATTGCGGCGCAATTGGGCGGAGCGCTTACCTGGCATGCACGCCTACAATGAATAATATCGTCAAGTTTCAGAGCAATTTTCAAGGATATAAATAAGGTGTGCATCTCGCTACTCATTTTTCGTATTTTTTCTTCACAAACCACAAAGGGATTGGACTGGAATGAGCGTACTTGAGAAGTCCAATGTTTGCCAGTATGCATTTTGGTGGTTAAAAGCAAGGTGCAACAGATGCAAAAAATGACAGAGATTCGGACACAGGCTAAGTAGGAAGACCTAAAGAAGGATTACAGAGGAACTATCAGGCAAATGTTTGGGTGTCAAGCTTTTTCGAAAAAATGGTCTCACTATTCTGAAGGTATTAAGGAATCTGATTCCAGATCTTTGCTGCTATAACAGCAAATGATCTCCCACCCCATGCCGGCCAGTCTACAGTGAGGCACCTTAGCAAGGGCTTTAGTAGGAGATTGTAGAGTGTGTAGAGGTTTTTATCTTCTCATGCATACTCTGATGGCTGATGAATAGGAAGTGAATGTCACTTATGTCCGGCTTCTGTAATGCGGTTGAGTTTAAGAAGGCCACAGGCAAGTCTGATTGTGGTCCTTTGGATCAGCTGTAGATGAGAAAGAAGTTTATTTGGAAGGCCTAAATAACATGAATGGGCATATTCAATCCTTGAATAGATTTTGGCCCTAACAACAATAGGACGATACTCAGCAGATTTTAGTTAGAGAGTTTTTGCTAAAAGCCGAAGCTGATAGGAGCAAGAAGACACTTGCACTAATCTGAGTCTCCAAGGACAATTTATTGTCTAATTTGAATTCAATATGTTTTGCTGTGTCAGTAGGCAGAAGAGGAGAGCCCATGCATGGGGGGCCACAGTTGGGTGGTCCAAGGTGAACCAGGGCCACAAATCGGAATTTCGGTCTTATTGTCATTGAGGTTTAATTGATTAGCATTCATCCAAGAATAGACAACTGTAAAGCAGGGTTTGATGGTATTCTCAAGCTCTGTGCATTGGCTAGTCAAAAATAAACAAGAGTTAGGGACCGTTCGCATATGAAACACACTCCAATCCTTAGAAACAGATCTAATGGACCTAGGCCATATATAATTATTTTGAGACTGGGATGAACCCTGTGGAACTCCGCAGTAAATCTGCCTTTTCTTGGAGGAAAAAGTTCAGAACTGCAAGATTTGACTTTAGCCCCAAAGGAGAGCATAAACCAGCTCAATGCAGAACCTCTCAGCCCTTCGCCCAACAAACACTTGACTGTAATTGACTGATCAGGAGGGTCGAATGCAGCAGGGAAGTCAAAGAAGAAAAGTCCTGTAGGGAAACCACATGAAGTCTAAGGTCATTAAAGTGAGAAACTAGTGCAATCTTGTTTCCCCTGTCAAGTCTGGGACTTATCAAGAAGGTTGTAATGTTCTAGATAGCCAGAAAGACATTGAGTAAGGTATTTCCCTCCATCCTTCATGAACACTGTGTTGCAGGGATTCTGCACATACACAGAACTATGTGCAGGAAACCAGGACCTCATTGTGTAGTGATGTACCAAAATACCCACCTCTGTGCCCAGACCACCAATCCGACTAGCTATAGTGTCTCATTTGTTCTCCGTGCTACAGCAAAGCTACCAATGATTAGACATCCTAGAACATGCTACTCCGCCCCTCTCAGGATACGTGGGAAAAAGAACACTCTTTCGTTCAAACTCTCGTACTTGTCCACAACATGAGTAAATAGAGCCAAAAAATAGTTTAAAATGTTTATTTTAAACTAACGTGCTCTATAATGCAGTACACTAGCCAATACTAGCAGCAATATGCATAAGATCAAACAAATCAGCATTGTTACAATTCCATATAGAACAAAAGAGAAAATCATATTATAATGATGGTGGAAACAGGACTATAGTGCCTTGTCACCCTCCCCGTGCTAGAAGCTAGTTTATTATAACTATAGAAGACCTCCAGGCTTTGTCAGGGGGACCCCATACCTCAGAGTTCAGATGCAGGAATTTACATCACCGGACAAGCGCAGCTCTTCTATCCTGGAAAGCATTTCTCCAAGTGTCTTAACATGTATGCAAGGCAATATTAAAAGCACCAGATTACCAGGTTTGCAGCTGTGTTCTATGTTATGGCTAGGGACGTGAGACTGACCAAAGCAAATCAACAGAGCTCATTGTTTTTCGACCTTGAACACGCTGTACAGACGAGGAGCAGAGTGTTCAACTAAATATGTGAAATGCAGACAGTTCTCATGTGAAAGCGAGCAAGCAAAGTGTTTACAAGAAATGTGGCATGTAGTAACGTGAGCAAAAGCGGCAAAATGGTGGCCAAGCATATACTAACTTATGCTAACTTAGCAATGTCCGCAGGTATGTCCATATCCTCGCTACACCCTCCCCTTGGTCAGTCAATCGGACAGTGGTCTTAAAGAGAACACAGCTTTCAAACAAGTCTGAGCAAGAATCATGAGCATTTGTATCAATGATACCTCTGATTTGCGGGGAATGTGAGAAGAGAAAGAATATAAAAATAATTTGTGTCCAAAAAGGCACACAAAAATAAAAAATAAATCCAGCAAGGATAAGGTGGCTGAGTCAATCCAGCAAGGTGTACGAACAGTAGGTTGGGATAGCCTCCAAGAGGAAGTCATTGTTATCATCAGAAAAAAGTGAGGCCATCCAATCAAGCAGAGTGAATGAACAGGTATGTTCCTCAACAATGGGTGCTTCCAGCGTCTTCGAATGACAACTTGCGTGATACTCGATATAACTCCATTGTAGGAAATCCTGTGCCGCTGCACAGATATCCCATTCAGCTAGAACTCCCAGCGCAGCTGCGCAGGCCATAATTTCAACACCGGAATATTCTTGCTCATGGGCCACTAAGGGACTCATTAGCAGTTCAAAATCAGGTGGAGGAAATGCCGTATTGGAGAGGCACAGATCCAATGCCCATGGAAAGGAACAATCCAAGCAATTGAAGACCGGTCGCATGCAAGTGTAATATGCAAAGCGAAAAGATAATCCACAAGCCACGCTCACTGTGGCCGGGGCAGAGTACCGTAGCATTCAAGCATACGGCTACGGAGCATCTGCAGCCAGTCTTGGCCATGCAGGCCCACAGGAGGAGCATCCATTTCATAGCAGGCAAAGTAACAGCAAAATCCCTGCGGCTAAGGCAAGTAATAGTGGCAAGCCACTAGGCCTGGGCTAAATTTCCGTTCCGCTCGCGGAAATTGCGATAATTTGACATTTTCGCGTTCCACAGAGAGCGCGAAAATGTCAAAATTTCCATATTCCGCAGCTTAGCGATAATTTGTTTCTTGCTCGCGCTGTAAAATAATACATTCTCGCGCGCGCACGATCACCTTTCCTGAATCCCCGCGTTCGCCGACAAGTTTTCCCGATCCGGTCGCGTTCTCCACGAGATGTTGGATTGTTGGTAGCCATTTGCGCTGTCTCGCGACAGTTCGCGCCCGCAGTAATGTCATTGGTCGCGCTATCACGTCTTTCTTCTCGTGATCATGCACCACGAGAAGAGTGAAAACAAGATGGCCGCGCCCGCGAGCAACCGCATGGGTAAGTTGGCGAGCCGCGACCACGCAGAAAATACCGCGAACGGGTGGGAAAAAAACTTCCGAATCTTCGCGATATTTCCGCGTGTTTGCGGAGATTTTTAACATTTTCGCGATAATTTGCAAAAGTCACTTTCGCAAATTCCACCCACCCCTACAAGCCACCAAAGACGCTGGAAAATATAGAATGCATAAATGCTGGTATCACACCAAATATAGTTTGGAAAGAGCTCACAAGGTCAGAGCCCACAGCTTTAAAAAAATGGGCAATGCCTGTGTGTTAGAAGCATTGAAGATAATGTGAATCAACGCACCGAAATGTAGTTGGAAGTCAGTATTAAGAAGCGCTTGTACCTCTGTACGGGTGTTAGCTTCTTGAAGGATGAACGTCTCACGAGCAGATGTGAGTGAAACAACTTTTTGAGATAACAATGCTCTTATTCTGCTCAACTTGTTCAAGTCTGCCTTCAAGGTCGGAATGGAAGGCCAAATCGAGTTATCTAGCCTCACGTGTTGGGGTGGGAAAAGCATATTTTTACAGCAAACCACACACTGTGAAACCGTTACTATGTAAGGGATGCCGGCTAGCATGCCGCAGCATTGTTCATTATTTAAAAGCAAATAATCATTGTTTGCAAGTAGAGTGAAAGTGGGTGTAATAGCTGGCACGGGTATACCTTTTAAAAGACATGCAAGATTTGGGGCCATAAGGATACAGGTGCCATGCAACTGGATGTTCTTAAAAACAAGGGAATGACCTATCATAGTATCACATGATTCCCCAGTTAGGTATACCTCTTTTTCATCCCGTAGACATCTGTATGTGAATGGTAATGACCAAACTTCGTCTAGAAAAGCACTGCCTGAGGCTTCGAAGCAGCCTAGTAGATAGTGTTGCATGCATGAGGTAAATTTAAACAAGGAAAATGGAAGAGTTATCACCCCATGGATAAGCCAGACAGCTGAGTCTGTTTCTGCCGAGAGAATGGTAATAGATCTAACTTTTCAATATGCAAAAGAGAATATGTAGATTCTTTCATGGACATAAACTGATGTTTTGTTGTCAAGTTAAAGGACAAAAATAACGATGAGGCTTTCAAGTAATCCCATGGAACTTTCCCCATCTTAAGAGTCTGTAGAGTCCATGCAAATTGCATAACTAAACGCAATTGATTTTGACCATGATACAAAACAGAAACATCCTCTTGCACAATGTCAACAACAGATTAAACAATATTGTCCAATGTATAAATGCGGGAAGAAAGTGTGTTAATACTATTATCAACAACAGCAAGCACTTCTTCAAGATTAGCCTGATCAATTGCCCTTAAACGTGAAGCTGCTTCAATTTGGGATAGCTTCCAGATTTCATTGTAAGTTGCATAAATAAATCATTTTGATCTTGGACCAGCAGGTCCTTTTATAAAATCTGTCAAATCAATGCCACCTGATAATAACGACAAATGTTGTTTCACTGAAGCTAGAGTTGAGTGTTGCAACCAATTTTGACATAACTTTCCAACTGAATATGTAGTAACTAAATGGGAGTTAGCAAAACGAGGATCTGGCCTATGTGTAACCAGGCGCCTTGTCATAGAAACAAAGTTGGCAAGTATCCGAACTAGTTTGCCAAACCAACCAACCTAGGAGGTCCAAACTAGAAAAATGAAAGGTGTCATTGTTAAAAAGTAATTGTAATTCAGCCATGGAATAATTAGTTCAATTTCTCCAGTTCTGATATGCAGCTTGTTCAGGAATAGCAGGGGCATTCATTTGCTTAGAAGTTGCTAATCCAAAACAAGTAGTTTGATAAATCGATTCATTTAGAAATAGAGTCTGTGATGGGATGAGGCACACGTGATGTAACGCTTCTGTGCCTTGCAGTTGCCAGGATTTAGAACCCCAAACTGATTTAAGGTCAATTGTGGATTTCCACAGATCATAGCAACCCACTGCCAATTAATCAATAAAGGATTTAGAATATAATAATTTAGTGTGGGTGAGCATTTTTTTAGAATTGAAGAAGCATTTAATTTAAAATAGAATGACTCAGGATTTGATTTATCAAAGTCGGCAAAATATGTGAATTTTTTCAAAAACGTTTTAGAGCTGCCTTCCAAAGGAGCCGGGCAGTGTTCCCATTGTGTATAATTAAAAACATTTCTAAACGTGTTAGCTTTATGCAGATAATGATGACCATAGTGCTGATAGCAAAACAAATCTGCATGATTTGCCGTATTCAAATACAAATCTTCAGCATCAAAGTCAGCATAGTATTTCAAATCTGAAAACAAGGATTGTAAGGCTTGTACGTCCCAATCATCAGACCATATGTTATGTTTCACTACATCACCCATTGAAACACAAAGCACATTTGGCACATTCATTATCTCTGTAGGGCCATGGATTTGAAAATCAACAGCATCCCAAACTATGCCGTCTATAACTGGCCAGGCAGTGATGTTGACAAAGGTCTGGTCTCTTTTCATTATGTGAGAAGAAGAGTGCGGAGCCAAAGTTCCATCTACCAGTTTAACAGCAAAGCATTCAGGAAGGTAGTGACCATTGATTAGAAGGAAAAAAAATGTCACAAAGCCAATGGACATGAACAAAAGAATTGCGATGAGCAGAGATGTATGTCCAAGGAGGAACCAAATAAGTTCGCTTAAACCAGGAGACAAAAATAGAACATTTGGAAGGGGCCTTTGATGATGTGGAATGTGAGTCAAAGGAAAAACGTGATTCATTAACGGCTTCAGGTCGTGAACCAGGTAGTGACTCGGTAGTGGGATAAGCATATTCTGGTTCTTCATTATGAGTGAAAGCAGGCTGGAGCAGCAAAGGATTGTTAACAGAGTCCAGCTCAATGGCGGTGTCATCCTGCGTGTTGTTAGTAGCGGTTAAGCCTGGATCTCTCTATTCAGTTGTTGTAGAGACCGCTGGTGTGATGCTATTCAGGATTGGCCAGATGTTGTAGCTTGACATTGTCCATTGAGATGTATCTGTTGTCTTTTCGACCAGGAAGCGGTGGTAAAATGACTGTATGAGTAACCTTCACTCCAAGCACTGGAACAGGTGCACAATAAGAGGGGCCAAACTCTTTCTTGTTCTCCACCTCCTCTCGGACCAGGTCTTCGATTTTGGGTAGCCAGCTGACTACTGGAATCTGCAGACCAGCATCAGTGGGTGAGGGTAAATGTTCCTTTGCAAGACTGTCACAGGTCTCTTGTAGTTTCTTTAATACAGCAGAATGATTATCTACGTCAAAGGATGCGGCACATGCCACCATGTCTAGACCGTCAAGGTCTGGCACAAACATTTTCATGCAAAAGAGCATTTCGTATGGGGTCCACCCACTCAGAGATCTTCTAGGGTGATTATTTAGTACACGCTGTACGCTTTACAAATGGGCGAACCAGTTCCTGCCAGTCCCTATGACCCTAGCTGTCAAGGATTGCTTTAAGTAACGGTTCATTCGCTCCACAACCAAATTGCCCTCAGACCTGTATGGAGACAAACATTTTACCTGCACCCCACCCAAAGACCTCATGGTATCCTTGTACGCCTTAGAGGCGAACGCTGGACCCTGGTCCGAATGGAAGGTGCCACATGCAAAAATTCCCACAAAGATACACAAATCCCTGATGACAGTTTGGGCGTCAGCACTGCGTTGTGGCCAAACCCATAGAAAGCGTGTGCACGAATCAACTGCAACTAAGATAAACTTATAGGCAGTGTCTGAAGAAAAAGGACTGTAGTGATCTAAATAAACACAACCGAAAGGTTTATTAGAAATGCATAGCTGTGTTTGTGGTGGGCACATAGCCGGCTTAATCTGCTGACAAATGTCACATGAAAGTACGTAATTATGGGTTTGTTTATATAAGCCGTGCCACCAGTAACGCTACTGCAAGATAGAAACAGTTGCAGACACCCCAGCATGCGCCAAAGCCATGCCTTCGTGTGCAGCTGTTATCAGTGAAAGTCTACGGTCTGCTTTGGGAATCAACCTGTCACCAACATTGTTAATTCTCACATATGGAACATTATCGGGACTTAAATGATAAGAGTATTTGGAAGGGAAACCCTGCGGGTAATTATCACCCCTCTCTGTAGCTGCCAGAATGTCATTATCAGTCTTATTCATGGATTTTGTAACTGCTGCAACTGAACACATGGCTTCTGCTGATTTGGCAGCTTCATCTACCAAACTGTTGCCAACTGCGTGGACTCCTAAGCGCTGATGAACAAGAGTATAAATTACCTGTGTTAGAGGCAGACGGTCTTTAAGATCTGTGACTCAAACCCAAAGCATTTTATGTTTAATTGCGCTGCCTTTAGGATCACAATAGTCAGTCAGTCAGTCAGTCAGTCAAACCACTTTAATCGATTAATTAAAATCATAAAAGTACATACATCGTAATAATACAATATGATAAAGAAACATCATAAAAAATCATCCAGACAAATACATATAACACTAAAAACATAATCCAAGCTGGGTGTCATATTTTTTCCTTGACCGCACCGCGGCAACCAAAAAGTTAGCAATGTTAAAAATATTCCATGGGCAGTCTAGTAATTGCAAGTACATTAATGCAGGATTAACTTGAGAAAATCCTCTCCCTTGCAACAATGGCATAATGTACTTCTTTCTGCTTTCAGCATAAAATTTACAGAATAAGATAAAGTGCGCAGTGTCTTGAATTGAGCTGCCATCACAGTTACAAAAAGCAGCATCTTCTGGTTTACTCCAGCCTTGAAAGGTCCCTAAAATGAAATGGATCAGGTTAAAACGAAATCTGGTCAACAGCCAGCGGTGATAGTGTTTCGTAACCAACTTAAGGTAAGGCTCAATCTGGGGAGAGGTTATTAATAAAAAGTGAGCCCTTACCGGCGCTTTTTTAAGTTCCTCTCCCTCCCGCTCTTGAGACCTTAAATTCAGAAACTGGACTTTTACCCAGCCAATATCCCCCTTAGTAATCACTTCTGGGTTCTCGTAAATCTCTGGGCGCCCTAACTTATAAAACATTTTCCTGATGTACAAGAGCAAATGGATATCAGCCACTCTATCTAATCCAATGCAGTCTTTTAAAATCAATCTGTTAAGAGAAAGTTCAGGGTTCAACCATGTTTTCAACCAGAATATTAGAGGGGCCAAACTTATACGATCGGACACATAATCCATCCCCAATTCTTGGTATATTGAAAAGGTTGGGAATGATTGCGGGATGGAGAGAAGTGAACGAAAACATTTATTTTCTACCATCTGGACTCCCTCCGCTTTTCTATACCCCCAAATTGCAGCACCATAAACCGCTAAAGCCAAACATTTCGCCCTATAGATGGCAAGAACTGCATCACATGGTTTACCACCCAAACGTCGGGCAAAACTTAATATTGCGGAAGATGCTCTACCTACGCTGTTCTTTTTTACTATAAGCTGTGGAGCCCACGAACATCTGTCGTCAAATAAAACCCCCAGGTAGGTAAATACCTTTACTCTCGTGACCTCCATTCCTTTACAATTGAAGTGTTTCACTTTGTTTTTCCGTATGCCCAGGGACATAACATGTGATTTGGAGCTATTCACCACTAGGTCCAATGAGCTCATGAACTCCCCAAAGGAGTTCAGTAGTCTCTGTAATCCCAGAGGGGTACGAGCCAATAGGACAGCATCGTCTGCGTATAGAAGAGCAGGGAGGGTACTGTTCCCTATACACGGAGTGTCTAGGCTGGCCTTACCTAAGGTTAAGTCTAACCTATTAATATATAAGGTAAAAAGTAAGGGGGCCAGGATGCATCCTTGGCGGACCCCTCTGACCGATTTAAAGTGGCGTGTGCATTTACCCTCATGGGAGACCCTAACTGCAGCATGCAAATCTTTGTGCAATTCCGCTAAAAAGTGGACCAGACAAGGATCAACTCCCAGGTCCAACAGGATCATCCACAGCTTCGATCTGTTCACCAGATCGAAGGCCGTGGATAGATCCATAAATGCCAGATATATGGATCCTTTAGTGGCTTTCGTATACTTGTTATTTAACAAGTACAGGTTGAGGCACTGGTCCATAGTACCTCTACCTGATCTAAAACCGAATTGCACCTCCGATAAAATCCCTCTCTCCATCACCCAGCTCTGAGATTTTATTCAGGATCACTTTGCCCAAAATTTTGACCGCAGAATCAATTAATGAGATGGGCCGGTAACATCTCGGGTCACCCCTCTATCCCTTTTTAAAAATCGGTATAATAATTGATTTAGACCAAGACTCCGGGAACCCATTCACAACGCTAGCATTAAAAACATTGGTTAAGATGTTGCTCCAGAGCTCAATGTCCCCTTTATAGAGATCCAACGGGACACCATCTGGCCCTGGGGCCTTATTAGAGGCAGAGTCTTTAATGGCCTTCCCTACGTCATTCTTATTAAATGTTAAATGGTTTAGGGGGAGTAAGATTCAGGGACCTTGAAAATGTCAAGAATCAAATTACTTGCATAAATACCTTCAAAGTGGGTCAACCACTCCCCCTCTGGAATATTAATATCGAGTGGGGCGTTTTCCTTCCCTGTTAAGAGTGGACTATTGACTATACTCCAGAACTTTGCGCTATCCTTAAGGACCTAAACTAAGGTTAGGGCATCCCAGGCCTCCTGCTTTAATTCGTTTTTTCGACCCTGCATAATAGATTTATCATCTTTCCTAAGGGTGGCTATTAGGGCCTTATCCCGGGGTGGCTTTTTTAGGGCAGTTAATACATTTTGATGAGCCCTGGAACAGCTAGTATCAAACCACTTTTTCCCCTGTAAGGGACGCGGTTTGCTAGTGATGGTTAGGTCTGAAGAAACCTGCTTACAAATAGAACCAAAGGCGGAAATTAACTCTCCGCCCGCGGTAGTAGGGTCCATACACTTCCTAAACTCATCTCTTGATTTCACAAATAGGTTCTCCATAAAATCCTCCGGAACTACTTTGGCCCACTTCAGATTCACAAGAGGCCAAGGAAATAGGGGGAACTGGGGCCAATCGGACCTCCTTAGGACAGAAACCCTTATCTAGTTCTAAGATCACAGGATTGTGATCACTAAATGGTGAGCGAAAAACATGGTACCTATGAACCAACCTTAAGAGAGCAGGGGATAGGAAGCTATAATCAATAATTGATTCTCTGTCCCTTGCTTCAAATGTCGCTATCCGTTCACTCTTAGTTAAAAAACATGGCTCAAAAAGATCCGCCACTTGAAGGAGCTCTTCAAAAGCCTCACCCTTGGAAGAATGTTCAAAGTGTGGTGGGACAGAGTGGGGAGGGCCATGAGGATCAACAATCTTACAATTAAAATCACAAAGATGAGTATTAAAATCACCCATAAAAATAATTTGTACAAAAGTGGTTTGACGAGCATTATACAAATCGAAAAATTTTGACAGAAAACTAAAGTGCTCATTCTCCGGTACACAATCCCCCGTATTATAAAAATTTATAAACAATATTTTGCATTGAGACTCAGTAATGAATTCCACCATTTGACAGTTATGGGAGGCTGTATCTATCTGAGAAATCTTGGCCTTAAGTTTTATAGAAAACAGAAACAACAGCCCTCCCTTTGCTCTGCCTGCTACCGATGGTAAGGCAGGCTGAAAATAAGATTTAAAACCATCAATCCACAGGTTATTTTCCCTAGCCCAATAGTCATTTTGAGACCAAAAAAATAAGTAGTCATTGAAAGACTGAACACAGTAGTATGAATCGCTCACAACTAAAGTAGTCACATTTGGATATGCAAACTCCAGAGCTAGTACAAAAGCGCGCAGCTCCATTAATTGGGCTGTACAGTCTCCTAGTGCCTGTGTATGGACAAAATTGGACATGAACTCCCCGTTCACATGGTACCTGCCACTATAGCACAGGCCGCAGAGTAAGAATGCTTCGACCCTGTTGCCGGATGCGCTGAACCGACGGTGTAAATGATACATTGGTACTGCTCAAGGGGGCGCATTGACAGAGGAGGAGGATGATCAAATTCATACTGCAAGAACTCCTGTGTACGCAATGATGAGTCAAAAATAAAGTGACATCGGGAGAGGTCAACGATGTGGCCCATTGTATCCAACGGGTGTGCAAAGAGCTAGAGTTTGGTTCACTCGCCTTTGTCACCGCTTCCAGAGCGGGACATGGTGTCACAACCAAAATCCGTTTCCCTTGTGCCAACACGCATTCCTTTAGGATTGCCATCTGGGCAGCTGTTAACACTTTTTCAATAGAGGAAAACGCAATTCTGCTGAAGTGTACAATTGTGATTTGTAAGCAATAGGTACTGTATCACCTTCATTAAACGTCAAGTAAGTGAAACCCACATGGCCTGGGAAAATTCATATCACCAGGTTTGTATGGTTATCACGAGTCAACAAGAATTTTTATTCAATAAGATCAGACTGCAATGATTGCAGTATAGTAGAGTGTTCCGAATGCCAGCAGGCTTTTGAAAAAGTAGGTTGTATCAAAGCATACAAAGGCTTGATACTCTGGGCATAATCAGGAATATATGACTGTCCGAAATTCAAAAAACCCAGCAAAGACTGTCATTTTTTCAGTGTAGTCAGAGGGCGCAAACATGAGCATTTTTCCAAGAAGTGAGGAGCCAAACCTCTTCCTTCATTGTTGAGCTTGTAGCCCAAAAACAACACTGTGTACTCTGCAATGTGTGATTTTGCAAAGTTAAATTTGTAACTGTGGTCAGCAAACAAAACTATGACTTGATCCACACGACAAAGATGTGGCCATAACTCGTCGTCTGTTAGATAGATATCATCAATGTACGAGTATGCGTCATCATCTATGCTGTCTAACAAAGAGACAATACGGGCGGCGAAAACACCAGGGCTATTTTTGTAGCCCATTGCCTAACACGTAATTTTTTTTTTGTTTTCCTCCCGCTGTGAAAGCGGTCCATTGACTGCTTTCAGGTGATAGATTGTGTGTGAAAAAGCCATTGGAAATGTCTAGTGTAGTTTTATATTTTTTATGAACGAGACTGTCGACTAACGCAGAACTATGGGTATTTTTCACCGCACAAGTCCGACAATGTGAGTTCAAATGTCAGTAATCCAACACTAAGCGGTACGACACATTGGGTTTTGCTACTGTAAATATAGAATTATTCATCGGTGACACACATGACTCAATTACTCCTTGATACTCCAGTTGATCCGGAATATTTGCAACAGGAGCTTTTGCTTCCCGCCGAAGGGGATATTGGGGTTGTGGCTGTGGCATAGACCGTAATGGTGTCTCATGCGGGGGGAATCTTTATCCAAGCCCACCTGACTACGGTACAGAGCCGGTGCAAGCACCAAAGCCCACTCTTCTGCAAAAACCTTTGCTTGCTCCTCACCCCTGGGAGCAGCTAGAACAAAAGGCGGCGGCCAATCTTTCTCTGCCAGTAGTATGTCATACGAAGAAGTCAGATTTTCCCCAAAAAGGCCTTTTATTACACGTTGTATGTCACCTTCAATTAGAAGAACTATATCATATAATCTGTCAGGGGGAGCCACTCGGGTGTCAGCCGTTTCAACTGTGATGAATGTTTCAGTTGCTGTCGCCTCCAGAAATGGACGTAGTGCTTGCTGCACTATTGTAACCTCAGCTGCGGTGTCTAGCAGCATTACTGCCCATGTTAGGTTCCGGAGCCGGGTTCTCACCGTCTGTGGCATATATCACTGTTAAAGCAGCAACTTTCTTTTTCTGAAAAGGCGGTCGCGGGCGAGGAAAATCATCTTGTTTCCCTTTGCTTTCAGTCTGTCAAGGCTGCTCACGACCTTGCCGGGCACTTCGATCTCTGCCGCGATCCTGGCATTCCCCTCCACCGGTTTGTGAGCCTGATGTTGCCTGTGGAGAACGAGGAGAATGCTGATCAGGAACCTGCAACCTGTCAGGAGACCTAATTCTCACATGGTCGCGCAAATCATAAGTGCGCTCAGAAGGTTCGGGAACTGGTGACGCTGCACGTGACCCTTGTGTTTGTTGTTGCTTCCCCTGTTTCTTATTTTTCCATTTCCTTTCAGGAAGTTTGGACAGTCGTCTTTAGAAGACTGTGACGTCTGTGTTTGCTGTTGCACTGGAATTCTAGTGAAAGGCTTAACACCCAAACTAGTGCGCCTAATTGTCCTATAAGCTTCTGCAATCATTTTTGGTAATTCGCGGGGTTTCTCCTCATCCCGGAGAAGGCACAAAGCATTAGACACTTGAAAGTTAACCGCATCTCCCTTGACATTAGCAAGGATCAGATCAGCAACTACGTCAAATACTCCAACCAACCTCATCCCCAACTCCACAGCCGCCTCCGGTCCGTGTTCATCATGAACATGCTTAATCACGGAGGGGAGCACAGTCATTGATGGTGTACCAAAACATTTCGCATACACCACCACAAACACTTTACCCCAATTTTCACAATCAGTTACTTCGGGTATTAAGTCTTTCTGCAAACTAATAGTAAGAATCCTGTGTTTCTCCACAGGAGTTGTATTGGGAAATACTGCTTCCAGCTGGTCAAATTTCTCTGCAAGCCAGTAAGGTAAATATTCCTTATTCTGGGGATGCTTGCACATAACCGAATTAACCATAACCGCACTAATAGTTAGTCCCACTGGTCCAGCTGGTTGCACAGCAACCCCAGGTGCTTCCACCTGTAGATTGCGTGAGACGTATTGTACTAAAACCCTGTTCACCTCGATCAAGGAGGTGTGTAAAACACGCAACTCGTCCACAGCGACTACAAGATAACGTGAATGTGGTGAGTGCCCGGCCAAAACTGGCCAAGTGGCCCCTGGAATCGATAAAGGACCTAACCGGACCGGGGTCACGGTGTGGGGTAGGGCACCAATAAACCAAATATAGTGTAGCCATGCTGAAATCAGAACTTCAAGAGTCAAATATGGCCGATACGCTACAGGTGTTGCAGTGGGAGTGTATGTATGGAACAAGTTATCATCTCCATCCATTGCCGGAAAGGTCACCCAAGAATAAAGCACCTCAAAGTGGTGAGCTGGATTAGCCCCTATCACAAAAATGAGTGAGATACCCGAGTCGGGCACTCTTAAAGTAGTTAAATGACGATGGAGCGTCCCGCAGCTATGTGCCGCAATATCTACCTCAGCCATATCGAGTAGAAAAGAACAACTTATAGCGTGGCAGCGCAATAGGGTAGTGTTGGAAATGGCCCTTTTTGCGGGGTTATCCCCAAACTTTTTGCTTCTTCCTCCCTTGTTTTTCCTGACCTGTGGTTGTTGGCAATAGGACTCTGAGCACTTTACCACCGCTGATCAGGGCTAAAGTGCACATGCTCTCTCTGTAAATTATTACTGTGATTGGTTATCCATGATTGGCATATTTGTTTTACCTGTAAAGTCCCTAGTAAAGAGCACTGAGTGTGCCAGGGATGGTAATTCAAATGCTACTAGTGGGCCTGCAGCACTGATTGTGCCACCCACATGAGTAGCCCTAAAAAGGTGTTTCAGGCCTTCCACCGCAGTGCTTGTGCGCAGTCTGTGAACTGCCATGTTGTCCTGGCCAGTGTACACACTGACCAGGCCTGACCCTTCCCTTTTCTTACACATTGGACACCCCTATGGTAGGCCCAAGGTACCCCCCCTGGGCAGAGTGCAGTGTATGAGATAGGTAGGACATGTACTAGTGTGGGTGACATGTCCTGTTATTGAAATACTGCCAAATTCGTCTTTTCACTATTGAACAGCCACTTGCCCATATGATAGAATGGGGAATGCTGTGTCCCATGTGTACCTGCATATCTCCCCCATAGGAGAAAGATGGGAAGCTGAAGTCTGGTATCCCTGAACTCAGAATTTGATAACGCATCTATTAGGAAAGATGGTTTTTAAATTCCGTGTTGGAAAATAGCACTTTTAGAAAGAGGCTATTTTCCTGTTCAACCTTTCTGTGTGCCTGTTTGTGTATTGACTGTCTGGTTTGTGAGTGACAGGAGCTGGGGTGGCTGCAGGAGGCTGGGGGGTCAGCCCTAGGCTGAATAGACCTTTCTACACTTAGAGTGGTGGGAGGAGTTGCACCTGGGCCTCAATAGGACTGTGCCTGCCTTACAGAGTGCTGGCTCCACCTCCTGCAGTGCGTCTAATAGCCCTAGCCCACACTCACAAAGGAAGAAGACCTGCCCAGGCTGAGGGCATCCAGAACTGGTTGGGACTGGATCCTGGACCCCCTCAAACATGAAGAACAAAGACTTTTGGGGTATAAGAGTAAGACCTGAAACCCCTGTAATTTAGACTACTTTTCCCAAGAGGAATCCCTGCCAAAGAAGATCAGCTGAAGAGACTGGAAAGGAAGACTGCCCTTGCTGTGTGTTCTGGGGCTGTCCTACAGTTTGCTATTGCCACTAAGGAAGGGGACAGGGGACTTTGCTGTGTGCTGTGTTCCCCCCACCTGCTTGAAGGAAGGACTTTGCTGTGTGCTGTGTCCAGGAATAAGTGTCTCCAAGGGCCTGAGAAGAGCTGGCCTCCTGTTATCAAACTCAGGGACACAAACGTTAGCAGAGAAAACCATCGTGCTGGCGCTGAGTGCGTGTTGCTGCTCACTACCTGGGACCTCGTGACCTTGACCCTGCCTGCCTGCGTGGAATTGACTCGGTGTGCTTTCGGCACACAGTGGGGCACCGTGGGAGATCGGCCGTGCCTCCTGAGTAATTGAATCAGCGCTCAAGGGTGCGTCGCTGTCCACCACCCGACGCCGTCACCAGAGGGGTCGAGCTCACCGCCGCCGGCCCGGTACAGAAAAGAACCGAAGCGCTGTGCCAGAAACAATCACAGCTGCTGGCCCGGGAGCTTCATCGGCACTGATTCTCTTCACCCGCCTCCATCACGACAAGCCGCGCTAGGATTGGCTCCCAGCGTCACGGGTTGCCTAGTAGCGAGGGGCTCATCCGTTACTGGCGCCACACCGAGATCCAGGAAGCGGAGTGCCCCGGCGATTGCCTGTGCAAGTCGGAAGGAGACCGCGCACCAAGGTAACAGCTCCGATCAAGTGATGGAGTCGAGTAGTGTTGCCATTGGGGACAGGGTGTGTGGGTCTCCAGGAGAGCATTCTCGGCCTCCCGCTTCCCAGTGACTGAAAGGGGCAGCCTGGGGCCAGGGGCACTATTCAAGGACCGCGTCCTTTGTTGTGGCTGGGCGCGCTTGCATTTGGGAACTAATGAAGTGAGCAAACAAGTGTAACCCGGTCTGTGTTACATCGGGGACCAGATTAATAATAATAATAATAATAAAGGGGCTTGTAAAGCGCATGGTGACGCCATCCCGGCGTGTCCCCGCGCTGTGGAGAAAAGTCAGGGCCAAGAGAGGGAAGTTAAAGAGAAAACAGATGGGTTTTTAAAAGTTTTCTGAACAAGGTCTCTGAATCCGCTAGCCTGATATTCATGGGGAGAGAGTTCCATTCTTTGGCAGCCATGACACGAAAAGAACAGCCACCCATTCTGGCTTTCTTGACGCGGGGAATTTTAAGCAATCCAGTTCCCCCAGAGCGGAGAGTTCTGCTAGGCTCGTAGGGGATAGCCAGATCTGTCATGTAAAGGGGAGCTTTGTGTGAGATGATCCTATAGCACATTAGAAGTGCTTTAAATAGGACTCTCTTTTTTATGGGGAGCCAGTGCAGAGTGGCTAGGGCTGGCATAGAGGCTGATCTTTTCGGAAGTCTAAGGACTAGGCGTGCTGCTGTATTTTGGAGTACTTGAAGTCTCCTGAAGTTTTTTTGTGTAGTTCCGAGCAGAAGCACATTACCATAGTCTATCCTCGAGGTCACTAGAGCTTGAGTCATAGTGCGCCTGGCTTCAAGAGGGAGAAGGTCTAGGGTACGGTTCAAGGTCTTCATCACCCCGAAGCATTTCCCTACTACTTTGTGTACATGGTTGTCATAAGAGAGTCTGGGATCAACCCAGATCCCCAGATTCTTAGCTGCTTTGCAGGGAGTGGGTAGCGGCCCCAAACACGATGGCCACCACTCCTTAGTCCAGCTCGCGTCCCTTCCTCCAATTACCAGAACCTCCGTTTTTGAGCCATTTAGCTTCAGGCAGTGCTGGGTCATCCAGCCTGCCAGAGCCTGCATGCAGGTTTTAAAGTTGTTAGCATCAATGGAGGGTGCTTGGGACAGGGAAATGAGGAGTTGGGTATCGTCGGCATATGAAACTAATTCAATGCCGAACGATTCAACCACTTCAGCCAAGGGGGCCATGTAGAAATTGAACAGGGTGGGGCTCAGGGCGGAGCCCTGAGGTACCCCCTGTTCTAAAGCTATGCTATTAGAGCGATGCATGCCTCTCTGAACCTGGAAGCAGCGGTTGGTGAGAAAGGCTTTAAGCCAGCCCAGTGCTTCCTGGGTGACCCCGGCTTTGTTCAGACACTGCAGCAAGATGGAATGTGTCACAGTGTCGAACGCGGCACTAAGGTCAAGCATAATCAATGCCATAGTCTGGCCCTCATCCGCGCCTGCTCGTAAGGTTTCGGTAGCTCTCAGAAGGGCGGTTTCAGTAGAATATCCTGCCCTAAACCCAGATTGAGAGCTGTGGAAGGCATTATTAGACTCTAGATGGGCCATGAGTTGGCTGTTAGCTATTTTTTCGGCCACCTTCGCCAGATACGGTAGCAGCGAAATAGGCCGAAGATTTTCTAGGATATCCTGACTTAAGTTCGGTTTTTTCTTTATTGGAAGTACAATGGCTTGCTTCCACTCCACAGGGAGGGTGGCCGTAGAAAAGGAGAGTTGGAGAATATGTCTGAAGTGTTGTTCTAAGACTTTAAGGCTAGCTGCTAATATCTTGGGAGGGGCAGGATCTCGAGGGGAGCCTGATTTGATGCTTTTACAGATATTAATTAGAGTTGTAGTAGAAGGGACAGAGAAGCAGTATAGGCATGCCTTAGCATAAGTAATCTCCAGATTCTCAGTAAAGTCAGAGCCCAAGGGTAGATCCTTAGAGAAGTTTGCATAGATGTTGGTGATTTTGCTGGCAAAGTATTTAGCAATATTATTGCATGATTCAACAGAGTCACTCTGGGCATTGCTCTCATTAGATACTACCGAGATTTCTTTAAAAATTTTAAAGAGCTCTTTTGAGGAGTTCTCAGCCTCTCCAATGCGGGTCTTATAATAAAGTGCTTTAGCGGAACGAATAAGTTTATAGTATCCCGCTTGTGCTTTTTTATATTGGATTTTGGCTGTGGGGCAAAATTTAATGCGCCATACACGTTCCAGTTTTTTACATGCAGATTTTGCAACCTGAAGTTCAGAAGTAAACCACGGGGAGGGTTTTCTCAATTTCTTATTAATTACTGACCTACGGGTAGGAGCAGTATTATCTAGGGCAGCTAGGACACAGTTCTTAAGGCATGTATATGCAGCCTCACAATCGGACCCTCCAGGAGGTCCTGCCGCTTCAAGATTGTCGATAAAGGTGTCTAAGTTGAAGTTTTTCCACTTTCGACATTGGTAAATCTGCGTACTATCACTCCTAGTTTCAGACTCGGACACCCATATTCGTAAGGGAATGACAAAGTGGTCAGACCAGGGAACGGGTATTGGAGGAAGCGCTTCTACTCCATTCCAGTTGCCAAATATGGGGTCGAGCAGGTGACCTTGTCTGTGAGTAGGCTCTTGGTTTTTAAGAGTAAGCTGCAGGGAGAGTAATTCATCTTTTATACAGGAGGCATCCTTGTCTTGGACATCATCAAAATGAATGTTCATGTCGCCGAGTACCAGGAGTCTGGATTTCCTCAAGGCGAGATGTGCTGTCGCCTCTACTAGACTAGTTGTAAAATCAAACAGTCTACCTGGGGGTCTGTATATAAGAATACCTGATAGGGAGTGTTGGGGCCCCAGTGAGATAGTAAATGAAGCAGCTTCGCAGTGGTCAGTTGTCAGGGGGAGTAAGGAGCATTCCAGTGGGACTCTAACAGCAATAGCTATTCCTCCACCCCGACTGTCTTGCCTGTCAAGTCTTGCGAGAGAATATCCAGGAGGCATCGCCTCTATGATGTCTGGGTCAGAGTGTTCGCCGAGCCAGGTCTCAGTTAACATCAAAATATCAAGTGCTTCATCCTCAAGTAGATTGTAAACTTGGGTGCAGTGTTTACTGAGAGATCTACAGTTAAGCAGAGCGGCTTTTATCAGTTTTTTAGGGGGGACTGTTATGGAGGCCACCTCAGGAGTAAAAGGGCACATAGAACAGTTGTGAACTGATAAAGCCCTCATAGAGTGTAGACAGGGTAGTGTTATATCGGGACGGAAATTCAACAAAGTTTGTTTATCGTACCGTAAGTGGCGGGGTTTGGTAGGCCAGGGTGTATAGCCCCGCGCCCCGTCCGGCCGCGGACGGGCGCAGACGGGCTGGACTTTGGCTCGACTTCGGCGCGCTTCCGGCGCGCCCGCTGCACGCGTCCGCTGCGCGGTCGCTGGCCAACACACATTTATAGGCAGTGGGGGCCACTAGAGCGCTAACCTGGCCGCTCGAGCCCGGAAGTGCTGGCTCCTCCTCACCCTCCGCAACAATCGCCCAGAAATGGACGCGGCGGACCGGGGCGGGAGTCGGCAAGGAAGTGGGTGACAGAACAGAAGGTGAACACACAGAACTTATTAAAATTTAGCCTACTTGCTAAAATTAAAATATCACGCTGTGAATCAGCGCTAGCGGTGTGACACACATAAAATAAGATTCAACACAGCACGAGCGGATAGAGCCTGCCACTGCCACCGGCAAGACTCTTCTCCACAGCGCGACTGCGTGAGGCAGCGGATTAAATACACATCGCCTACAGTGCCACTAGAGCGCTAACCTGGCCGCTCGAGCCCGGAAGTGCTGGCTCCTCCTCACCCTCCGCAACAATCGCCCAGAAATGGACGCGGCGGACCGGGGCGGGAGTCGGCAAGGAAGTGGGTGACAGAACAGAAGGTGAACACACAGAACTTATTAAAATTTAGCCTACTTGCTAAAATTAAAATATCACGCTGATTAAGGACAACGTCCTTCGTGGTGTTCTTCGGGTACAGCGAGGGCATTGTAAAGGAACACCCGTTTTTGGGGAAGGAAATTTTGTGTGCAAAATGGCTGTTAGTAGTAAACGAGTACCTTGGTGAAAGGGACTTGCCGCATGTCAACAACCAGAGTTTGGCATTCAAGAGAACAGCCCGTTTATTTTTAAACAAAGAGCATTTCTAAGGTGAACTCTGAGCATACAAAGGTTATTATTGCTGAGAGAACTGCGAATAAGACAAACAACAACACAAAAGAGCCAGTGATTTTTGATGTAACTTTATTTATATGTATGTGCATTCTTCTGACGATTTGATCTGCCCTAAGCTATATAGAGATAGTGATATTTTTACAACAACCTGTGTGGTGTACATTTGTGGTGCTTCATTGTGTTACTGTGAGTGTTGGTGCCAATACTTTACACATTGCCTTGGGAATAAGCCTGTCTGCTCGTGCCAAGCTACCAAGGGGGTGAGCAGGGGTTATCAACAGTGTGTGTTTCCCCCTTACCCTGACTAGAGTGGTGGTTTCTGCCTGGCTTTGACGCAAGCCTCAACCAACCAGAAATCCCATTTCTAACAGGTAGCAATTCAAAAGAACCATAAAACCATTTAATGTATCAAGCTTGAAATAAAACCTATAAAAATGTCAATATAGGTAGGTAATGCTGTCACAGCTGTTTACCAGAAAACAGATGCGAGGGTATCATGGACAAGCACAAGTATTACTAAAGTGCCTTGTATATAAGAACCAGACCAAACATTAGGTGCGGCATGTTGCAGGGATTCTGCACATGCACAGAACTATGCGCAGGAAACCAGGACCTCAGTGTGTAGTGGTGTAGTACCAAAAGACCCACCTCGGTGCCCAGAAACCCAATCCGACTAGCTATAGTGTCTCATTCGTTCTCCGTGCTACAGCGAAGCTACCAATGATTAGACATCCTAGAACATGCTACTCCGTCCCTCTCAGGATACGTGGGAATAAGAACACTCTTTCGTTCAAACTCTCGTACTTGTCCACAACATGAGTAAATAGAGCCAAAGAATAGTTTAAAATGTTTATTTTAACTAACATGCTCTATAATGCAGTACACTAGCCAATTCTAGCAGCAATATGCATAAGATCAAACAAGTCAGCATTGTTACAATTCCATATAGAACAAAAGGGGAAATCATACTATAATGATGGTGGAAACAGGTCTATAGTGCCTTGTCACCCTCCCTGTGCTAGAAGCTAGTTTATTATAACTATAGAAGACCTCCAGGCTTTGTCAGGGGGACCCCAAACCTCCAAGTTCAGATGCAGGAATTTACATCACCGGACGAGCACAGCTCTTCTATCCTGGAAAGCATTTCTCCAAGTGT
The DNA here is from genome assembly GCF_964204655.1 of Triturus cristatus. Lineage (NCBI taxonomy): Eukaryota > Metazoa > Chordata > Amphibia > Caudata > Salamandridae > Triturus > Triturus cristatus. The sequence goes on from NC_140592.1 coordinate 799,820,354, forward strand.
CTTAACATGCATGCAAGGCAATATTAAAAGCACCAGATTACCAGGTTTGCAGCTGTGTTCTATGTTATGGCTAGGGACGTGAGACTGACCAAAGCAAATCAACTAACTTATGCTAACTTACTAATCTCCGCAGGTGTGTCCATATCCTTACTACAACTGGAGGAAACAAAAAGTTGAAAGAGAAGTTGAGCAAGTGTGTTAAAGCCAGGGAAATAGTGTCTATCAGTCTCTGGAATACTCTGGTTAGACAATGATCTCTGTGAGAGCCAAATTTGGCCAACAGCACGAGCATTTGGGTTGTAGCCTAATTAATATCTCAATTGGAATTTATAACAGGAGAATCAACCAACTCGAACTTGGCAGAGAAAGTAGTGTGGTATTATTAGGAGACAACAAAATGGCAGCATAAAGTTTCTGAATGTTATTATTAAAATGAATAGACAGTGTATCGGAAAACTGTTGGAGTGGAGTGACGGTACATTGATACATTTTAAAGAGAGTTCAAGAGGAGGTGGATGAACCTGAGATTATAGCATTATAGTAGATGGTTTAAGCTTTCATAAGCAATCTTTATAATGATGTAACTGGATTTTATAGAGGTGCAGATCATCTTCCTTATATCAGTGGCACCAGGCTCTTTCAGTCTCTAAAGGTTTTAGCTTTTCAGACAGCAATACTGATAAGGAACATGGGTCTGAGATACAACTGCAGTCTCAGTTCTCTTCTATTTAGGAGCAGTATTGTGGATAACGGCTGACAAGGCTTCGTTGAAAAGGCTAACTAATTATGGTTTCTCTATGACCAAATGACAGAAAAAGTTTGCAGCCTGCTTAGTGTTCATTTTGTCCCACAAGATGTATGGGACAGCTTTGAGGTGGGTGTTGACACTGCTTGGGGTATTGTCAGTTTGGATGTTAAACTGTGCAAGAGAACGTTCCAACCATCCAAGAGGGGTGGAAGATTCAAAACAAGTCAAAAGTGAGGGGTTAAAAATTAATTAGGTCAGGAGTATGGCCAGTCCTGTGACTGGGAAGGTTTATGATATGCAAGAGATCTAAGTTTGACATTTATTAAAAAAGATTGTGGGTGTACCTGAGAGAGGAATCATACTAGAGATTAAAAATACCCGGCACAATTAATTTAGATTAATAGATAGATTGGGGGACGCTAGGTGGCGCACTTGCGAATGGCTGCCTTCGTGTAGGGCTCCCGCAGTCCGGCGGCAATTATCCGATTATTTTTCCTAAAAAGGCAGGTGTGGGTGCTGTAATCACACACGAAGACTGAGAGTGGGTCCCGACACTGGCTGGCTTGGATTGGGAGCGGTGCGAGACGCATTTGGAGGTACTGCGCCGGTGTGGCAGACGACGTGCTGAGACTCTGCCGGGGGCACTGCTGGGATTGGGGACAGAGAGGCTTCCCCCCCCCCTGGGAGGACTGGAGGCATTTGAAGTGCCGGGGGCTGCGGATGCGAGGACCGCGTTTGCCCGGATGCTGCATGAATCTATCGACGGTGTGGTGGAGGCGCATATACGCGGGGAACTTGGTCTCTGCAGGTTGGTCCGGAGCGTTGAATCGTTGGCCCCCTCCTCCCTCACCAGAGACATTGGCGTATTGAGGAGGATCCCCGGGTGAGGGGGTGGCATTGCCTGTGAATGCACTCGGAGGGAGTGGCGGAGCTGGACTGGCGGACTGGTACTGGGACCGTGGTGCCTGCGATAGAGTGACCTCGGCGGGTGTGGGAATCAGTAATAACACTCCGCAAGGGAAGAATACCGAGGCCAGGACTGGTGCCCTTGCAGACGCTGCGGTGGTGTGTTGGGCTGGGCGGGTTGAGGCGCCTGCGGCCTCATTTCCCGGACTGGCCAGTGTGATTGTGGCCGTGACGCTGTGCACTAGGATGGGTATCTTTGGAGAGGCCTGAGGAGCAGCGTGAGATACACGTGGGTTCATTGCTGTACGACGCGCGCATTGGCATGCTGAAGCTGGATAGCGAAGCTGGGAGGTTGCTGGTGGGCCTTGGCGCCATTACTGTTTGTGAGGTGGGTGCGTCCCCTTAGCAATCACAGTTGGTGAAGGTGGAGTGCACTGTCCTGTGCATTGGCGCCGCTAACTACACTGGTGGCAGCAGCAGTGCCCGGCCTGTGGACCTGAGGCTTGGGAGTGGGGTCGCACTGGCAGCCTACCCTCTGTTGAAGCTGGAGTATCCTCTCCCCCCCTTGCTACCCCCTGCTGCTTGTAGCATATTGGGACTGCTGGCTAGTGAATTTCAGAGTGCACATCATAACGGTGCACTATACTGTACGGCCTGCCGTTCAAAATGGGCAGAACGGATACGCCCAAGCTCACGTTTGATTCCAGCAAGAAGGCAACCAAATCTGGGGAGGTACTTCACAGTCCGGATGGTGCGAGCGGAGCTACGGGGGATTCGCCAGACGCAGCGACTAACCTACAAGATGTTTTGCGTGAGATGCGCCAAGGGTTTGCGACGATTGCTGACAAAGTAGATGGGATGTCGTCGCGTATGGATGCAGTGGTGCATAAATTGGATGCTCATGAGGAACGCCTGAAGGGAGCGGAGCAGCGGATATCGGACTCGGAGGACACAATGACACAACACACCTCGCAGCTCTCCAGAATGGACAACCTGCTGCGAGTTATTGCGGCCAAGAACGAGGATTTGGAGGCGAGAAGTAAGCGCAATAATGTACGCATTGTAGGGATTCTGGAGACGACAAATGTGGGCAAAATGGAGGAGTATGTAGAGAAGATGTTGCTAGCGGCGATTGGATCTGACGCTTTTTCCCCCCAATTTATAGTGGAGAGGGCGCATCGTGCCCTGGTCCCTAGACCAAAACCGGGTGCGACTCCTAGGCCCATCATAGCCCGACTGCTGAATTATCGGGATCTGGACGCGGCTCTGAGGGCGGCATGCGGCACGCGCTCACTATCATATGATGGAAACTCCTTCACGTTGTACCCGGATTTCACTCCGATGGTCCAAGAGGAGCGTCGGAAATTTCGAGCTGTAAAGGCCAAGCTGCGGAACTTGCAACTGGACTATGCAATCCTCAGCAGGAGGAGGGTTTTCTCAAGCACTGCAAGCGTGCTCACAAGCCTGTTGCTGTGGCGGACGTCGAGCTGGAACCACTGCACGGGGAGATGGTGGATGGTGAACAGTGAGTGGGGTGAACATTGATCGTATACTGTACTGATGGGATAAGTGAGTACTTTGCACGAGCGATGAGAATGGTGACCTCGGCTGAGTCATACATTATCCCGAACTCAGTATTCTGATTGTCAATTGAGTTTTTGTGAGCTGGGGGAAATGGATGGGAATGTTGATAACCCCACATTATTTGAAGCTTCCCCGGCTACACGGTGTATGTTTCTCTGTTCTAGTCTATAGTTAGTACTGAGTGTGGATGGGGTACCTCAGTTGCCTATTGATATAACGCCGGACACCCCTCTGTGTCACCAAGCCAGACTACAACTCCATTGTGAGTTTGGCGAGGATGAGGGGGAATTAGTGGTGCCACCTAGATATGATCCCCGAAGGGAAATACCCCAGAATCTATTTGGGATGTGAGGAAATGACTAGCCCTTGTTCTTGGGGCAATTGTGGGAGGGAAGGGGAGGGAACATGGCTGGCAGGTTGGGGTTTGCTTCAGTGGGAGGGGGGAGGGTATATGGGATTCAATGACGGGTCGGATGTTTGGACTTTGGTTACGGGGGAAGGGGATTTGGGACCGATGTGGGGTTTTTGTCCACAGAGGAGGGAGGTGGCAGAAGTTTATTGGTATGCTGCTTTGATTTTTCAGGAGGGTCCGATGCTGAGGTTGCTGTGGCTTCTATTGCTAAACACACGGGTTCATGGTACATGAGATGTACTTTATGTCCTGGGGTTAATCGGAATGTGGGGAGTTGGGGAATGATGGCTGATGATACAGTACGGATGGCGAAAATCACAGTCTTATCATGGAATGTACGAGGTTTAAATGATGCCCGAAAATGCAGAAGGGTAATGGCCTATTTAGAGCAGCATCAGGTACAAATCGCATTATTGCAGGAAGCGCACCTTCGTCCCCGACCAACATATGCCTTGGCTAGCAAATGGGCGGCGGTACGGAGTTTCTCCTCGTATTCAGGGTATGCCAGAGGGGCAGCGACCTTAATCAAAAGGACGGTGCCTTTTGTGAAACTAGGGGAGCATACAGATGCAGAGGGGAGATTTGTCCTGTTATGGGGCAGGCTTGGCACTGACACAATCACGATAGTAAACTGTTATGGTCCTAACGTGGATTCGCCCACCTTTTGTCACACAGCTGTGGGGAAAGATATTGAACACTGGCTCCATGCATATTATATGGGGTGGGGACTTTAATGTTACACTGGTCCCGGGAATGGACAGGTCTGATGGCGGTCCCCAGTACAATAAAAATGTGCAGGATGCTCTAGCGGGTATACTGGAGGAAGGGGGATTGATTGATAGTTGGAGGTTCGTGCATGCTGGGCTTCGGGAGGGTACACACTTTACAATGTATGCTAACACATGGGCCAGACTTGATTACTGTTTTTTGTCTCGTGGACTGGTGTCGGACTTGGGTAGAGTCACGCATCTGCCACGGTCATATTCGGATCATTGTCCGGTTCTGGTTCAGGTAGCAGTACCGGGCTATGGGAGGGCTGCCCCACCTTGGCGTATGCAGCCCACGGCCCTTTTGGATCCGCTGTTTAAAACGGAGCTGGGAGAGGAGATCGCAGAGTTTTTTCCCCGCAACAAAGGTTCGGTAGCTAGTGTAGACACCATCTGGGAAGCGTTTAAGGTGACGGTCAGGGGATACTACATTTCGAAGAGCTTCGGGGTACTGAGAGATATACGGGGGGCGCTTAGGAAATTGGAGATGGAACTTAAGGAACTGGAAACTAGGATGGACCGGGAGTCGATGGGCTCCATTCATAAGGAATTTAGAGAGAGGCTCACGCAGTATGAAAAGGAGGCGGATAGAGAGGCTAAATTCAGAGGTAAATATTGGCAGGCTCGAAGATATTGCGAGGGTGAGAGACCGGGGCGCGCATTAGCAGAGATTACTCAACACCCGCGTTGCACTTCACACATATTGAAGATACACACATCGGACGATGTAACGCATCAGGATACGAAGGGTATGTTAGGCCTATTCACTGCACATTATGAGGAGCTCTATGCTGCGCATAGCGCTGGGGAGGTCGAATTTGGGGATTTTCTGGATGATGTGGCGTTGTGTTGGCTGAGTGATGACCAAAGGCAGTTCCTTGGAGCCCCGTTTGAACTTGATGAAATCCGAGAAGCAATTATGTCCCTTAATAATGGTAAGGCGACAGGCCTGGATGGGCTACCGGCGGAATTTTATAAATGTTATATCGATATTATGGCCCCAGTACTCAAGGGGGTTTATGAGGAGTCTCTGGAGGTGGGAATTTTGCCGGGGTCAATGAGGGAGGTGGTTATTACCTCTTTGCTGAAGCCGGGCAAGGACCCTGCTGACAGCGATGCGTATAGGCCACTCCCTTTGATAAATTGTGACGCTAAGATATTGGCGAAGGTACTGGCCAATCGGCTTTCTTTACTAATGACTAAGATAGCCCTTCCGGACCAGTCCGGGTTTGTTCCGGGGAGATCTACGGCCAGTAATTTGCATACCTTATTCTCACTGCTCCACACAATATCGCCAGAATTGCCGGTGGCTGCTATATTTCTTGACGCCACCAAGGCATTCGATTTGGTTGAGTGGAACTATCTGTTCGCTATTCTGTACAGGATGGGGTTTCCGAAGATATTCGTGGCATGGATAAGGTTGCTTTACACTGACCCGAAGGTGAGAGTACTGATTAATGGTGAGATGTCGGACCCGATTTCATTAACCAGAGGTACCAGACAGGGTTGCCCACTGTCCCCATTACTGTTCGCGATAGCGATTGAACCGTTAGCATGCCGTATCCGACAGCTGCACAAGCAAAGTGCTTTTAAGTGTGTCCAACGCCAAATAGATGTGTCACTTTATGCGGATGATTTAACGTTGTATGTGGTGGATCCGCAAATTAACCTCAATCCGTTGCTCGGAGAATTTTTGGTGTTCGGTCGATTGTCTGGTATACAAATCAATTGGAAGAAGTCGCAATTTTTTCCTCTGACCCCTGCGGTAGTCCGCTATTCATTGGACTATCCGATTGAAGGGTGTGATTCGGATCTTCGTTATTTAGGGATCCAGATATCACAGATTAGGGAGGAGACGTTGAGATTGAATTATGGTACTGCCATCACTAAACTGTCAGAGGATGTGACGCGGTGGATCTCTTTACCTTTTACCATGGCTGTTAGAGCCTCACTGATTAAAATGGTGGTATTGCCCCGCTTTTTATATTTGTTCCAGAACGTCCCGTATTATCCGGGGGCTTTTTTTTCCCGGACGCTACGTTCGGAGCTGATTAGATTATTCTGGGCTGGGAAGCAACCTAGATTAGCGTGGTCGATTATTACCCAGCCCTATAGCGTTGGGGGATTTGATGTCCCTGATTCTTTAGCCTATTACCTGAGCGCTCAAACCCAGTTCGCATACCACTGGTTTGCACCTACACCATTCATGCCGCAGCTGGCTGTGGAGGACTGGATAGTTCGGCCTCTGCCACTGAGGGGCGTTATTCAGGGCCCAGTAAGTGCGATTGAGACGCCGGCTACTATGGTGACATGCACGATAGATGCGTGGCAACGGATCCTGCGCAGGATCGCCCTTAAGTTCTTATATGCACCGACTTTGCCGTTGGTTTACCACCCGAGTCTGTCAGTGTTGCAGGAAGGGGGGTTCCGGGGGATGTGAGCTAAGTTGAAGATCCGGTACTGGGGCGATTTATTTCTGAATGGTCAGTTCAAAACGAAGGACCAATGGTTTCAGGGATATCAGCCTACACCACTCAACATATTTTATTATATCCGGCTGAGGCAGGGGCTGTGGGCTGTCATACCGCAATTTCTGGAGGAACCTGACATAGTACTGCCTTTGCAGGTTTTGCTTACTTCCGCGGATGGTAGGCATCTAGTCTCACACCTGTACCAGAGTATCCGGGAGCAAAGTGGGAGTAGAGAGTGTAGAGCGCTCGAGCAGTGGAGGGTGGATATAGGCAGAGACATTACGGAGGCGCAGTGGGCGTATTGTTGCGTGCTCACTTCACAGATCTCGGCCAGTTGCAGATTACGGATTATCCATTATAAGTTTTTGCAAAGATTGTACTGCACGCCTGAAAGAAAGCTGCGGTTTCGCCTATCGGACAATGACAGATGTGAGCGTTGCCACTCGGAAGGGGCCGGGTTTTTGCACTTGGCATGGCTGTGTCCATGGGTGTCTGATTACTGGACGCAGGTCCACACAGCACTGACGGCTATGTTGGGCGACACGGTGGACCGAGACCCGCTAATGATGCTACTGGGATATACTATGCAGATACCCAAGGTGAATCGGAAATTTGGTAACATTGCACTTTTACTGGCGAAACTGAGGGTTGCATGTCGGTGGGGGAGGGGCCGTGCACCGAAATTTAAGGAGTGGATAGCTGATTTACTATATTGTCAAGAACAAAACACAATATATGCCTACACAAAGCCATTAAGTAGTAGGGCCAAAGACATATGGGATCCGTTCAGAGCATACCTGGCAGCTAATGCCAATTCAGATGAAGATGGAAATCTGGAAGCAGCGGGTACTAGTCCTGCCAATATAGCATGAAGTTAGGAGCAGTTAGCATGGGATCTGCTGTGTAGAGGTGTCAGTTTGGTGGAGAGTGGGGTACATTGTTGAGATGCTCTACCTAAGGGATGCATTATAGCGTTGGTAGCTCTGAAGATGATGCGGGTTTGGAGAGTCGGTATGTGCAGTGCGGGGGCTACCATAGGAGTTGCGGAGGTGAGGGGACCTGGTATAACTATCACCGGCTGGGATGTCGTAGGTGGACCAATGGGGTGGGAGGCATAGTCTGTGCTGCAGGAATTGTGGAATGTGTCATTGTCGTATAGCCCATTTTTGCTGCCTATATTCGAGATTTCTGGGGTGGGAGCTACTTCTAGGCGTATGGCCCATCAGGTTTGAGACCCCGTTCTGTTGGTGGCTACAGCTGGGTGCCCGGCAGAGCTACAGCAATCCCGACCTTCTGTTTAGCATAGGAATTTTGGACACTAATACCCCAAGATTGTCTTCGCTGTTACTACACAGTGCAGGAGCGTAAAGGGGAAACAAAAATAACTTCGTGGACCTTGGACTGATGAGCAGCAAACAGTGATGGTATACAGGATGTGTTGCAGGGTCTTGCCTCCGGACCTCCGGGTTGTCGGTCATGTGGCTGTGTATCTCTGTGATGGTAAAAGGGGGGCATTATAGACTGTAGCCGGCCCGTGAGGTTGTAGGCGTGAGGCTGTGCTGCTGTGGAATGCTGTAATAAAGGTCTTTGAAATCAAAAAAAAAAAATTAAAAAAAAGATTAATAGATAGATTGAGTCTGATTAGTGTAATCTGTATGGGTAAGGTTTTGTTCAGAAGGGATAGCAGCTACAATTTCTGGGGCTGAGAACTCATGTAACCAAGTTACCATTAGGATAAAAACACAAACTTTTAAGTAATTAAGGAGCCCAAAAAGTGTGTTTGTATACATAGATAAGGATTTGTGGTTCAGTCCCTTATTGGAAGGTGCTTTAGTCTCTTAAAATAATATGCTATTGAATGTAACACAGAGAGAGAGAGAGAGAGAGAGCGATCACAGTCTGTGTTCAGGCAGCAAAGTATGAAAGTAAATCTAGATTTTGTTTATTCCTAAATTGGTTATACATTCACAAAAAATTTATTTGCATCTGTCAGTTTAAACACACAAACCACAAATAACTTTGTGAATAAGGCCCTTTTAATTCATCAACAAAGGCACAACTGACCGTGAAAGACATTATTCTACAGAAAAGTAATTGGAGCAGTCTTGGGCCAATTGCTGATTCATCAAAGAGCATTTGATCATGAATTATTTTTCGGGTGAAGCATAACTTATCTACCCTGAAATGCCCCCAATCATTTTTAATTTCCAGGTCTACTGACCTGAGAAAGGAAGGAAGATTGGAAACTCTCAAAAAGCTGGTCTTTTTTAAAGAATGTATGTGTTTCCTTCTGATTATGAAGGTGGGGATGGGTAACCTAAAAGCCTATATTAAGCCAACCGAAGCAATGTGGATGCATGCAAGCAAAGACAGCTGCTCCAAGTGTTTGTGAAGCATACATATTCAAGCCTCTCCTTGCTGTGGGGATGGATCTGTACATGTACAATGCACAAATTCACAACTCATATCTTATGGATCTATACTAAGACTTAATGGTATAAGCAGGCAGGCCGCATGCAATATTTACATCTTCCAAACTGCTACGTCATAGCTTCTGTGACTTATTTTCAAAGGTGAGGCCATGTCGATGGTATGGGATTTGTGATGGACCACATTTGTTCTGTGGCACTGAGAATAGAAGATGAGGCAACTCAAGGCATTGGTCACCCTGTGCCCCAAAATATGCACAGGAAAGAGATGGAACTGCAGCAGCAGAATAGGTCGCGGGAAGACTCATTAGTCCTAATGTAACAAATTTGGCCTTCGAGGTGGAAATATGTGATGAGCAGCTGTCACTTTCAGAATAACCACTAACCTGGTTATTGCCCGAATCTACAGAAATGAAGAGGAGTCCCCCATGCTCCCTGAAGGTAGTGCTGAGAAGAGGTAGAAACATCACTCAATCATAGACCACTCTCCTCTGAGAGACGGGGGAAAAATTCAAAGAAAGACCACACCGCTTCTTCTCAGCAAGAAGAGACAGGTCACAACAGGGTGTAGAACATAAGGAGTGGGTAACTGTAAAGGAGACAACCAGACAACCTATTAGTATATCCTAATACCCCTACTCAGAATTATTATTATCTAGTTCTAGTGCATGTCATCTTTGAGCGAAGATCCACCAACCAAAATTATAAGTCTCTCACTCCCTCCTTGAAGTGAAGACATCAGGAGTTGTAATCACTCCTTGTAGAGCGCTTACGATCCGTGATTGGAATTCTCATGAGTCGGAAATTAGTGGGAGTTTCCAGGAAGTCCAATAAATAAAAAAGCACCAAAATAATTGCCCTGGTAATAGTTCAAATAAAAATCTGAGTCCGAATGCCAATGCGCGAGCTCTTGCTCACATGTTACTCCTCTTTAGAGGAGTGATGGGAGTCTTAAAGCCTGTCCAGTGTTGGCACGTAATCGGAGATCCAATGTGCTTCTCAGCGGAAAACAGCCAGCGGGGCAATACTCTGCAAGCCCGTTCAGTGCCGGCACACAATTGGAGCTCTAATGCGCTTCTCAGCGGGAAACCGGCAGGGGGGAAATACTCTGTAAGCCGTTTCAGTGCTGGCACACAATTGGAAATGCAATGTTCTTTGTGGCAGGAAGCCGGCAGTAGGGACCACCCTGCTCCGGCGAAGAAGAGTGAGACAGCGGTTCACTCGAGGTTTAAATAATCATAAGTCTGCAGCGGCAGGTAAGACGGGAAATAGAAACAGCCAGCCACTGTTGAAGTAGTCAAAGAAACAAGGTTCCGCAGGAACAACGGATACAGTTGGGCATGGTCATGATCCAGGAACAGTAAGCCAAGCAAGGGCTTGTTCCTGTGACGTGTCCTTTAAACTCTGATGAAGGGAGTGAGGACAAATGTTGAACCCTGGCAGAAAACGGACAACACTGTACATCTAGGGAAAACATGCGCAACAGTGATCAGATCAAAAGAGGCCAATACACTCATATAGGATATGCACCAAACAGTTAAATCCTACTCCAGGCTATAGAACAGGACGCCTGAGACCTGACAGTAGCGTGAACAGAAACATGGTGCACACTTTCACCCTAATACATGTATGGAAAAGATGGGAATTCCATTTTGCCTAGGTGCATTACAAGACATTATCTCAGGTGAAGTGGACAGAAGTGTATATTGTGATATTATTCAAGGCAAAGGAAGATACTTATCAAGAGGTGGCAGGCAGTTAAAGGAATAGGTCCCCAAGGATCCCCATGAATAGTTAAGTCTAGTAAAAGAAGCAAGGTGCAAATCAGGTAAAAAGCAGGTAAAAAGCTACCTTGAGATCCTAGAATCTCTGATCAAAGTTCATTGTTAAAACACGCCATCCCTGTGTTGGGTAGATAATAAGAAAAAGGAAAGGGGATTATACACTGCAACAAGAGAATGGTGCATGTATGACAAATAAACCATTCAAGTAAAATAACCATAATGGAACATTTAGTAGACTGTTTGGCAGGCATAGCTACTATATTGAACAATAACAATACAGCAGGCTTTTGTCCATACACTCCTTCAGCCTGATCCTTTCTTAAATCAGCAAAGAAAGGAAGTCTAAAGAAGACTAATAAACCAACTTAGGTCACCAGTAGTAACAAGATCTCCATTGCCAATGCGGTCGTTATTGTTATCACTGAAACCACTACTACCACACCGTAGCATCGAATGTATACCTGATGCATTTACAGATAGGCATCACATCATCATTTCTCTTCAATATCTTTAACCCTGCTACTTTGTTTCTAGATGAAACTAGGATTCCAAACTTTATGCAAATGACAGATGCTAGACCTAAAGCAACAAATATAGCAACGGACACAGCTCAACCCACACAAGATCCTGATGTTCCCATTGCTATATCTACCACAAAGATATGTTCTGCGTTGGCAGGTTGTATGCCAGCAAAAACAATTAACATGATGCAATCTCAAAAGACATAAAGAAGCTGTATCCAGCCAAACAAGATCCTCAATACGGTATATAGAATAGATGTCTAGCCTGAAAAAGATAAAGACATACAAAAACACGAAAAGCAGAAAAAACAAGAAAAGCAGAAGATGGTGATGTCTTGGAGAATGTATAAAGAATCTTATTAAATCTATGTGCAAATAAATGATGGTAAATTTAAAAAGAGCAGAAAAGTTGCAGAAAGAGACAGACAATGTGTGCTAATATTCAGAAAAAAGTTGATGGCATAAAGAGAACTAAAGCATCGGAGGACTGTGCTAAGGAGTCCCATCAACTGGTAGTAGGATGTATATTGAAAAAACAATCACAAATGAACAATAGTAGCATTTTGAATATCTGCAAGACAATGTCAGGTGCTGATATCAAACATTTTGCTATTACATTATTGCAAGATACAGTCTTGAAAAGTGACACAGGAATAGATCTAAGTCATATAGTGAAATGGGTACATAGGTATCAATTCAAGTTAAATCCCAATTTTAAAAAGCCTGCAGGAATCCCAGTAAGATTTGGATGTACAATGTAAAAGCTTGAATTTTGACTGGAACTTTAAAAGTTAACACGTTGCAATATCGAAGTTATACTTTCTCAATTAATCTGGCATATGTAGAATTCTGAAGAAAGGCAGTGGGAGAAAGAGGAGCCCTGTACAAAGTGGATTTTGGGGAGCACTGAGAATAATGTGGAAAAGTAAAATGGCCAATTTTAAATGACTGTTGATGTAGATGACCTAATTCGAAATTATGTGAAGAAAATAATACAAGGAGTTAAAATGATTTAGTGACTCTTGCGGGGATTGATTAAAATGGATTCACAATGGCACATAGTGGTCTAAGTGGCAATTGGGAATGTTCTCTCTCTCGAGGTAATATCAATGAATAAGAATATCAATGGGTTCTTTAAAACCAATATTTCAATTAAGTGGTTTGTATGGGGATGGGCACATGATTTGGGAGCAGAGTGGGAATGAATACAAAAAAACTCACATATCCTAAACCACAGTGGCTCAGCTGAAGCCATCTTTACAAATGGCAAACTAAATAAATAAGGTGGTGTGTGAGGGGAATGGATATTTTTTTCATTTAGCGTTAATGGCTTAATAGTGCCTCAGTGGAGATATAGTAGGTTGCACTAAATATTAAGGGCGGGCGGACAACTCCGTTCCGCCCATGGAATGTGCGGAGATTTGCCCTTCCGCGATAATAGGCGGAGAAACAAGGCAAATCTCCGCACACTCGGGCATAACGGAAGTTGGCCGCCCGCCTCCCGCCTCCCGCCCGCCTCCCGCCGCAGTCTTAAATACATTTAAAAAGCTGTTTTTAAATAACCTTACCTTATCGGCGGCGTCCCTGGGCTTCGCTCCTTCTCCATTGCTTTTTTAATGTATTTAAGACTGCGGGCGTGAGGCGGGCGGGAGGCAGGCGGGACGTGGGATGTGCGTAATGGAACTATGCGGAGAGTGCGGAGATTGGTGTCATCTCCATGCCTCTCCGCGTAGGTCCCTTACGCACATTACGCCCACCCTTACTAAATATACAAAGTTTGATATAGTATTATTATAGGAAACATATCTCCCAGAAGAAAAAGTGAAAATACATCATATTTGGCAGATAGCTTTAGAGCTGTATTTAGGCTCATTCAAGCGCTGAGGACATATGTACTAAAGCTGATAGTATGTATGGGTAGGTGTTAGCCCTAGTTAAAGTAAATGCAATTAAGTTTCAGGTTGCTTCCTTTTATGGGCCAAATGTAGATGCCACAGAGATATTCCGAAAAGTTCTAGATAAAATATTGGAGTTTCCTGCTCTACTGTACTATTGCTAATGCAGGATCGATCTTCACCATCCCCATTCCTCTATTACACAATCAATAACTTCAGAATCCTTTGGTACAACATAGTAATGAAATTAAGTCTGGAGCTTGACAGATATCTGGAGGTTGAGGAATGCAGAAACAGGGGTACAGAACCAGAATTAACAGAGGGATGAACTCTAGACATAAAATTACTATTTGACGAGGCATGGATGAATCATGTGAAGAGCTTGGCTAAAGATTTCTTTATTCACAATCAGGTAACAAGTGTCTTAGCTACTATATAGGAGCCCTTAATAGTTTTATTAGGGGGATCCTGACACAACAGCCAGATAATAAGCCTGACGGCTGATAATAAGTGAAAGATGGGACAGAAAACTACAAAAAATCAGTTGTTGGAGGCTCAACATTTGACTTCCTTAGTAAGAAGTTCTAACCAATACACTCAAGGGATGAATGAAATAAATAATTCACAGCTAGACTTAAGATGGAAATTGGAAAAAGTAAATAAAAAAGTAGCAAATTAGCAAAACTGCAGTACTACCAGTAGAGTGAAGGCTAAGTGGGAAGAAACCTTATCAGATTTACCGTCTTCTCCCCTGGCAGGCCAGATGATTCAGAATAGATGGCAGCTGTTTTTGATCACAACTTTTAAATATACATATAACAAAACCTTGCACTTAGATAAATCTAAGTAACCACTCTAAATCTGCCAAAATTGTGTCCTGTGGAACATAATTAAAAAATTGAAAAATTGTAAGATGACAAGACCTGATGGCCTTCTCTCTGACTTGCGAAATCTCTAGCGCATAGATAGTTGTAAAAATCTTCATAGGAGCCAAACGTATGGTCTCTGGTTTGACCAAGGGTCACATTGATGTGAGCAGGGTGGTGGGAGTTGTGGGAGGAAGTGGCAGAAGGTGAAAGGTGAATACAAGGGATGCACAGCATGTACATAGTTTGCACAAAGAGTAGTGGAGTTTTTTTTAGGGTTTCATTCCACATTGCCCTCGAAATTGAGCCCCTAGTCTCTAGAAGAGTCATTGATTTGGCACTACTATATCATATTGTATCTGAGCCATTATATCCCTCTACCGCACGCTGGGGTAAGCCTTATCTGCTTGCTCTATCTACCTTTGGTGAGTCAGGGGTACAAAGGAAGTAAATTGATTGCTGAATTGGAATGAAATTGAATCTTAGTTCTCACAATCTTCTTATGCCTTTTGTCTCTTATCAATTAACATTAAGGGCCTGATTAAGAGTTTGGCTGTGCGGTGCTGAGTCTGCCCCACCGTCGCACCGCCAAACCTGCGGTCGGGCCACCCACCAGATTATGAGTGTTTCTCATGATTGGTGGTCTTTTTTTTGACATTCTCACAGCGGTGCCTCAGAAAATGGACCCAGCAATGAGAACAGCATAAACAGTTCCATGCAGGAACAGGTGTGCATGCACACAAGGGGGCACAACATATGTCCACCTGTATGCATCCAATGCCACAGTTTTCATGGGGGTCCCACCAAGCATATTACTGCTTCTACACCGCTGCACACAGGCAATGGTGTTCCAACTGCCTAATTGTAATAGATTACTGTAGGCAAGTCTCAGGAAAAGCAAACTTGTTTGGTTTTTTTTTGTCCTCATTTGCCTTTTTTTCACCCTTCTTCTAACTTAACCGACCCAGGGTTTCATGTCTCATATAAGCTGGACACAGACGGGGGAGGGAGGGTAGATACAGCATGAGGCTCTCCCCAGAGGCACGCCCGTATTCCTTCTGGAAAACCTCATCCTCCAGACCACCATCTACCAACCCCCAGATCCTCCTGCCTTCACAAGAGCGACTGAGAAAACCAGCCGAGACAGCAAAAAGGCCTTAATCATTGGACCATTTTTAACTAAAAAAGGAGGAATTCCCCATCTTTCCAACATATCAAGACAAAAGGGGAGTCCAGAATTCATTTCTCTTTCTCATCTGATCTGAAATATCCAATTTAGCAATGTATTTCATCGACTGAAACCAGTCATACTTTGTTGGTGAAACAGGAGATATCCATAACTTACAGATCTCTCTGCAAGCCAAGAGTACAGCATAAAATATTAGCTTTGCGCCATCCCTGGTAACATTACATTGTAGATCTGATCTTCCAAATATTATCAGCTCCAAGCTTACCTTGACCTGTACTTTCAACATATCAGACAGGCATTTACTCACAGCCTCCCTAAAGGCTTGGATCTTCGTACAGGATACAACATGTGAAGGTCATCCTCATTTCGACTGCGGCACTTCGGACACATCACCACTCTTCCAGAGCCAAATTTTGACAGCCTTTGTGGGGACCAATATGCCCTGTGCATAGTAAAGAAATGGTTCCTCCCGAGCTACGCAGGTTTGCCTATTTTATATAGCATAAACATAGATACTTGCCATTGATCTTCCATCGCAGTCTCTGGCAAGCATCTTCCCCACAAATCTTCAGGTAGCGTGAAAACACCGTCCTCCATCTCAAGTATCAGCCAATACCAAAGCACAATTTCT
The DNA here is from genome assembly GCF_964204655.1 of Triturus cristatus. Classification (NCBI taxonomy): domain Eukaryota; kingdom Metazoa; phylum Chordata; class Amphibia; order Caudata; family Salamandridae; genus Triturus; species Triturus cristatus. Next base: position 799,836,557 of record NC_140592.1, read on the forward strand.
TTTTTTAAAGCGGCACCCAACAAGAGCTTTTCCTCCAATTCATTTGAACCTCCTATTTCTTTGCCCAAAGCCCTATGCCAACTCTGGATCTAAAGAGATTTAAATCTTGCTAAGCTCAGACCCATCTCCTGCTCACACCAGGCCCATGAGACTAAATGTCCATCCGGAAAGAGCTGTTTCAAACCTTAAAATACCCGCCTCTTTAAGTGGTCGAGCCAAAAGATACTTGGCCCATCCCGGAGAGCCTGGCGCATCCCAAATCGGTGCTGACCAGCTAAAGTTTGTGATTTTTAGAGCTCTCCTAATTCTATACCACGTTTCTGCCATTGCTGTTAACACCTTAAGTCTAACCTTCTAAAAATATTTCAGATCAGCAAATTTAAACATAAAACCCATTTCTGCTCCCTCTTCTTCTCTCAGCATTCCTCTAAACATTCTACCTATCTCTGTGTTCGCCGTGGAGTCCAGTAACATCCTTCCATTCTTCAAAAGAAATACCCAAGAATAAAATAACAAGTTCGGCAAAGCGAAACCTCCCTTGATCAGCCTCCTTCTCAGTTTTTTCCAAGAGAGCCGAGATCCTTTTGACGCCCAGATAAATGAACTAATTTCACTTTGAAGCCTTGTAAACCACTCTTTCCTAAATGTAAGGGGGATTGTTTCAAATAAAAAGGTTATCTTTGAAAGAACGATCATCTTAACCAAGTTTACTCGGCCATATAGTGTAAGTGGGAGATGCATCCAACCTCGTAAACTAACCTCCCTCTTCACTTTATCGCAATTCACTTTTGTAAGTTCTGTAATATTCTGTGTAACCTAAACCCCCAAATACCTTATTTCTTTTTGCATTCCATCCCCTCTGTATCAATATTTCAGGCAATAACCTCGGTTTTCTGCTCATTAATACTATATCCTGATATATTCCCGAAATCGTTTGTTATACCCAACAGGCACCCCATCCCATCGATTGTTGCAAATTTGTTGTGAAAATTAAAATGTCGTCAGCATAAAGCCCAATTTTCTTATTCCAACCATGAAACTGAAAGGGCAGTATACCTTGACTGCTCCTAATTTTTCTGAGCCAGGAGTTCTATATATAGGTCAAACAGGAGTGGGGACAATGGGCATCCCTGCCTGGTTCCCCGTTCAATCTGTACCGGTTGCGTCAGTATATCATTCACCAGTACTCTGGCATTAGGAGCCTTATATATGGCTTTCAACATTTTACAAAAATTCGTACCCAGATTCAAACGCTTAACCAGTGTCTGCAGGTATAACCAATTTACGCAATCAAACGCCTTGGAGGTGTCTAACGCTATTACTGCCAAGGGAAGATGGTAAGCCGTAGCCATATCTATTGATCCTATTAATGAGTATGTTAGCTCCTTCCCTTGATAAAGCCCTTCTGATCCTCATGGACTAATTTGGGCATTACTACATTTAACCTACTTGCCATGACCGTCGCAAACAGCTTATAGTCGGCATTTAAAAGAGAGATAGGCCGATACGATTCCACATTTTTTAATGACTTGCCAGGCTTAGGAATTAGCGTTATATTGGCCTCCTTCCAAGATTCTGGTAACTCAAAGTCAAACAAAAAAGCGGCATTAAAAAGCTGTCTCAATATAGGGATTAACTCATTAGCCAGTACTTTGTAAACTTCTGCTGGAAGGCTGTCCGGCCCTGGAGCCTTCTCCTTCTTACTCGCCCTAATAGTCTCCTTTAATTCCTCTATAGAAATCTCCTGATTCAAAACCTCCATTTCCCCTTCCGATAATGACTCCATGTCATCTAACCAATTCAGCACATCATTCTCCGTAACAACCAATTCTTCCTTATATACCTTTCCAAAGTACTCATAAAAAGCTGAGGCTATTCCACCACTATCACTTAGAACCACATCTGACCCTTCATAGGTAATTCCTTTAATCAAGTTCTAACCTGCTCACTTTTTACCTTCCAGGCAAGTAGCTTACTACAGCCCTCCCCATATTCAAAGTGTGCCGACTGGCTAGTCTCCCATTTCTCCTTAACTCTACAACTTAATACTCCTGACAAACATGCTTTTAAATGTATTATCTCCTCCCTCTCTTTCTCACAGCTTTCCTGAATTCCAGCATTTAATATGCCTGTTTCTAATTTTCTGATATGTTCTTCCAAATCCAAGACCTTTTTATAATAGATTCGCCTTTTTCCTGCCACTAAAGTGCCTAGCCTACCCCTTAAAAACGCCTTGTAGGCATCCCAAACAATCCCTATCTTAGCCGAACCCTGATTTTTCTAAAAAAACTCCCTAGTCTCCCCCTTTCCCCCTTTAAAGTCTCAATCGTCTCTGTCTCACACAAAATTGTGCGATCTAGCCTCCATCTTGAACTGGTCATACCCTCCTCTACCCTCACACATAACAAAATGGCAGAATGGTCTGAAAGGTGTACTCCAATATGTTCCACCTTTTTATTGCGCGATCCACTAAGAAATAATCTATTTGCAACTTATGCTTATACTTGTTATTATAATAAGTAAAGCCTTATTTTAAACCAGCCTTAGATCTCCATATATCACACAAACCCCATTGCGACATCATTGAATGCACTCTATCCGACATCCTGGGGTTGGCTACCGCTCTACTGTTTAAAGATCTCACTAACTTATGGTCTAAGACTATTAAAGTCCCCTGCCATAATTATCTGACCGTTGAGCCCCAACAGAACGTTTATAATTTCCTCAAAGTGACCAGTATCATCCTGATTGGGACCATAATAGCCAACCAGTATAATGTTCCTTCCGTAGATCTTCACCTTAACAATTAACCATCTTCCTGGAGTGCTTGAAACACTCCCTTCTATCACTAAACTCACATTGTGCTTTACTAATATTGCAACACCCTTAGTAACTGGTGTCTGTCTTGTATACCATGCATATGCCACCCACCTCTGTGCCTTAAAGATCTCTCTACTCTCTTCTTCCAACAGCGGTGTCTCATGTAGAATAATGATCTGTGCCTCACAATCCTTCAAATATTACATTATTCTGTCTCTCCTACCCTTCACCCGAAGCCCGTTCGCATTCCATGAAAGTATTTTCAACTGCTTACTACAGTTTTCAGTCATCTAAAAACCCCGCACTCAACCCCCAACCCCCTCACCCTGGTAAACCCTGTGAAAATAAACTTATAAAACCAAGACATCTGAGGTATTTTTTTGTGCCTCCCCCCAAACACCCTACCCCCCTCCCTGAATGACCTACATCCCACCCACCCTTCCCTGGAAAACCCTAACCATCTTCCCATTGGCAATAAGCCCGATGGGTGCACCCTCAGCGTGTGGCTAAAAGAAAAACCTATTTATCCTTTTTTATGTTTTATTATATATATATATATTCACTTAAAAAACCATAGGTTTCACACATGTTATAGTTAGGTGGATATTTCACTCGTAAAAAACCAATGAAATTCCACTGTTATAGTTAGTTCAGATAACTATAACTCGCGCGCCCGCAATCCTCTGCTCATGACGTCACATATTACATCACTCATGAAATGGTCAGTGGCATCACTCTTGACATCACTGATGACATCATCCTTGTGATAGAGTGGCGGTTGCGTGAGTTATAGTTATCTGAACTAACTATAACGGTGGAATTTCATTGGTTTTTTACGAGTGAAATATCCACCTAACTATAACATGTGTGAAACCTATGGTTTTTTAAGTGAATTTGCAAGGTTTTTTAAATGCTAATTTCTAACTATAACGCGTGTGAAACCTATGGTTTTTTCAGTGAACTTGTACGGTTTTTTAAATGCTAAGTTATATATGTATTATAATTTTTTTATATATATTTATTTTTCAACAAACGACTTTTTAAATTTTTAAAATATTTTTTTTTATGGTTTTTCACCGTGCGCGCACCGTGCGTGCACCTCCGCGATTTAAAAAAAAACATTTACATTTTTTTCTGCCTTCGGGGTCCTTTAGGGACCCCCTGACCAAGGCTAGGGGGTCAGGAACTCTCTACCCTGCCCCCTTTTCACATTCGCCACCTTCCTTTTCCACTCTCGCACTGAAAACAAACAAAATGGTGGCCGACACTTCCTAATTTCGACCGATTCGAACGTTGACTGACATGTAACAACCAATCAGAATTACGCTCGCCACGTTAGGGTGCTCGCACGGTACGCGCACGGTGCGCTGCTATAGATATGTATGTGCTTTTAACTGCAATTTTCTCAGGAACTACTGAACAGATTGACTCCATATATGCAAAAGGCACATCCCTGACCTGAGGACTACCTCTCTGCCAAATTTCAAGTAATTCTGTTCAGCCATTCGAGCTGTACCTACGACTAAAGGTCCTATGGGAAAATGCATGGGGAAAACGCGTTTTGGGACCCCCCTTTTTTCTCGGCCCCCGCTTGACGAATCCTCCCGAGACTTTCAGGGTAGGAGCTGAGCGGAGCGCCCCATTAGTTCTGAAAATTTCGCGAAGATTCGTCAACCGGCGCCAAAGTTATTCAAAATAGAATTTTGAGATTTCCTATGGAAACACGGGCCTAACTATAACTATCTACTGGCGACCGCCAGTAAATAATATATATATATATATATATATATATATATATATATATATATATAAAATTCACTGAAAAAACCATATGTTTCAGGGGTGTTATAGTTAGCTGGACATTTCCCTCGTACAAAACCCTAGAAATTCCCCTGTTATAGTTAGTTCAGCTAACTATAACTCGCGCCCCCGCAATGCACTGCTGATGACGTCACATATTACATCACTCATGACATGGTCAGTGACATCACTCATGACATCACTGATGACATCACTGATGACGTTATCCAGTGACTGTGTGTTTCTGTAAAGTTTAAATATATTTTATATATTTATAGTGAAAGGCCGGTGGAAGAATGAGTGGGTGTACAAGTGTTTGAATGGATGATTTTCTAGGTGCGTAACTGACTCTATAAGTGAGTCATTGAATGTATCTTACTGCGGACTAGTGACTAAACTGTGTGAATGTCTGTATGTGTCTGTGTGTAGGTGTATAAGTGGCTGCATGGTTTTGTGAATAGCTATATGAGTGTCTATATGGGTTATGGATTGGTTGTCTGAGTATCTGTATGGGTGCCTGAGTGTTTGTGTGGGTAGGGTGTGTGTGACTCATTGCATAGATGTGTGAGTGGGTAACTCTATGGGTGCATGGTTGAAGAGTGCATCTGTGATCAACTGTGTGGTTGGGTGAGTGTATGTATGGGTGTGTTAGGGATTGAATGTATATCTCAGTGGTACATGTGTGACTAACTACATATGTGAAAGGCAGTATATATGCGTGTAAGAGTATATAAGTGAGTATATGTGAGAGTGTGTAATTGTGAGAGTGGCTGTATGGATGAGTGTTTGCTTGTATCAATGATTGTATAAGAGCGTAAGAATGTGGTACTATTTTTATGAGTAAGTGAACTTGAGTGTGTTTAACTGTATAGGCGAGTAAATTGGACTGTGTTTAATTACTTGCACGACTGACTAGGTGTGTCAGTACCTCAATGGATGATTGGCGGTCTGTGAGTGTCTATATAGGTGTATAAATGCATATGATAGTCTTGTACGGAGTTACTGTAAGTATGAGTGACTGTACAGGTGAGTGAGTGGCGGTGTATGTAGACCTAAGAGTTAATGAGTGGGTATGTAGCTATTGGTATTGGAGTATCTATGGTTTTGAGAATGGACGTCTGAAATTTTGAGTTGGTGTATCAAAGGTTAAATTAGGGTGTGAGAAGATGCAGTAATTTATCACATGGATGATGTCATCAGTGATGTCATCAGTGATGTCATTTGAGATGTCATCAGTGATGTCATGAGTGATGTCAGTGATGTAATATGTGACGTCATCAGCAGTGCATTGTGGGGGCGCGAGTTATAGTTAGCTGAACTAACTATAACAGGGGAATTTCTAGGGTTTTGTACAAGGGAAATGTCCAGCTAACTATAACACCTCTGAAACCTATGGTTTTTTCAGTGAATTTCTACGGTTTTTTAAATGCCAATTCCTAACAATAACGCCCCTGAAACCTTTGGTTTTTTCAGTGAATTTCAAAGGTTTTTTAAATGCTAATTCCTATCTATAACTTATCTCTGAAGATATCATGTTTAATGATTTTCATTGGATTTGTATATTTTTCAAATTCAGTGTGTCAATTTCATTTATTACGTTTTTTTTAAAATACTTTTTTATCACCATATTTTAAACTTATTTTTTCAATTAATTCTTTTAAAAATTAAAAAATATTATTTGAACTTAATGGGTTTTTCAAACATATTTTGTTAACTATATGTTCAAAACTTTATTTTATATATATTTTTTCAATGTTTTTGAATCCGCGCACCCTAAGCGCACCGTGCTCGATCCCTACGCGATAGCACCCGCGCATGGTAAGCGGTGGGTACGTGTTTAGTGCGCGATTGCAATGCGACCGGTACACGACTCCCAGCCTATACGCGACACGTTCGCAGTACGTAACGCGACGTTTACACGCTTCCACGATGCGTCATCTGCGTCTGACACAGTAGGTGTGCGGATCCCGCGAAATATTTAACATTTAAAAAAACATATATATATATGTATTTCATGTAAATATTAATTGAAGACAAACTCTAAACTAGTCTTAAAACTAATATATTTTCACATCTAATCCTATAATTTTTTTTAATTCAATTTCACGGATGCTCGCTGGGTGCGTGCTGCGTAAGCGCAGGGTGCGCGGATCCCATGTGACCTGCAAAAAAAGAGATTTGATTGGTTCATTACACTTCCTCTTCTAACTATTGAAAGACCCCACCCATTTCAATCATTCTACTTTGACCTTCTTTAGAGCATCATCTCTTTGGAGAGAAGAAGATTTTTTAGACTAAGTTTACACTTAGCTCTAACTTTTTTCAACCAAAAATGGCGTCAGGGCAGCAGGCATCACCTGCATCACCTCATACTTCTGAGGATGAATTTTTGGAGGAGGCACCACCCAAAGAACGTTTTTCTTCAGTGGTGTGGACATTTTTTACTTTTCCCGAGGGGCAGAATAAGACCAATGCCACCTTGGTCACGTGCAAGATTTGCAAAAGAGTCCTGTCGCGAGGGGATCCTAACAAGAAATACTTGTGCGGCACGGCAAATATGATGAAGCACATGAGGACCCTTCCTCCAAACAATCTTGCACGAGAAGAGTGCCGATGGATGAGAAACACTCCTGCTCCTGCGCCATCCACCTCATCGCGGCCATGCACCTCAAGAGTGCATCCATCAGCTCTAACCTTGGACATCCATCCTCAATTTCAATTTTTAAAAGTGCTTTGCACTAAGTGCAATGCGACTTTGTGGTATTGTGAGCAGTCGATCGATCTGATCTGCCGCCGGCAAGAAAGTCACATTTGCTAGGTTTTTTTTTATTGTTCCCTGAAGTTCATTGTTTGGTTTCTCCTGTTTTGTACTTTTTTTTTTTTTGCAGAAAAACCCCCAAAAATTAAAAATTGTTCATAAAACTAAAAAAAAATTATAAAAGAAGAAAAAAAAAAGTTCTTGTAAGAACTAACTTTCCTGGTTTAAAAAAAGAGCTAAATGTCATTGTTAGTGTTAGTTTAGATGAATGTATGTGTACTACGTAATTGACTGAATGAATGCATTAGTAGCGTATAGTGAATGTATAAGTGCAGAACTATGAGGAAGTGCTGCAGCATCACACAGTAACCTCTTTAACTGCAGTGTGCTGTAGTACTTCCGAAGCACAGGGATGCAACATATGTACATAAATATGTTGCAAATCTATGCTTAAACTGCAGCCATGTGGTGACACAGGCACCCTTGCACCATAGTGCAAGGATATCTGTGTCATGTGCTGTTTGTTTTTCTGCAGGAAGACACACCTTCCTGCACAAAAAGAATGAGAAAATGCATTTTTCTCCTTCAATATATGCTGAACATTTCAGCATGCATTGAAGATATAAAAATGTGGAGAAATGAAAACAATTCTCCTTCTTGTGCTTTCCTACACCAATTTTAGAATGGTGCACCATTCACACACATATCGAGATTCATGATTTCTGATAAATCTAGACATGTGTCTTGTTCTATGAGTATTCAGTGCAATCATGCACAACATAACTTATAGAACACCCTTTCAACACAAAGTGGTCTGCATGATGAGGTTGTATTTACATGGAGTATGAAAAGTGCACAGAGTGCCTTTTCCTCTCTTTGTAAATATGAAAGAGTATCTTACACAATAACTATGTTACAAAAAGTGACATATTTCCGTTTTTAAAATTCCTTGAGAATGATAGAAGGCAAGCACAGAGTTTTGTCTGCAAAGATGTTCAAAGAAGAATGGTTGAAATAATTGTGGTCCTTCAATAGCTAAAATAGGAAATATTATGAACCCCTCAAATCTCATTTTTTGCAGGTCACATGATATCTGATTATGGTCAGATTTCAAAACTACATAGGTATAAACAGAGTGTTTTTAGAAACATGTTTCCACTTTGTAGCTTCTTGCAGACCTCCTTATTCTGCATATTGAGACTTAGTTAAACTTACCTTCACAGTAATAGGAATAAAAAATGGTACACATTTTTTTCACATTTTCATTCCAATATAAATTCATAAAAATTGCTTATTTTAAAATTTGGATCTGTGAAAGAAAAGAAAAAAAACATTATAACATGCAATATTACATTTTTTACAACACACCATAATTTCCACAAAGTAATTTTTTTGCCTTTTTTGCTGTTCTCAGAATATATTATATTTCACTAAAAATAGGGGGCCCGATTCACAGAACTAACTTAAGACAAAATCCTAAACTTACTACTTATGGTATTCACAGAAGTTAGGATTTTGTCCTAAGTTTGACTTAAGACAAACTTAGGACAGACTTAAGACAAACTTAAGACAAACTTAAGACAAACTTAAGACAAACTTAAGACTGACTTAAGACAGACTTAAGACAGACTTAAGACAAACTTAAGACAAACTTAAGACAAAATCCTAACTTTTGTGAATACCAAAAGTAGTAAGTTTAGGATTTTGTCTTAAGTTAGTTCTGTGAATCGGGCCCACGGATTTCAATCGTACTCATCACTTAACAGCGAGCAAAAAAAAACCAATCACAAAGATTGTTAAAAAAAAACAACATGCTATTCTCAACAAAATACCACAAGATACAAATCACAGATATATAAAATGCTTGCAGCTAATAAAATTTTAACTTACAAAAACTGTAAATGTTGTCGCTTTAAAATATTCACCGAATCTAAGGATGAATTTTTGGAGGACGCACCACGCCCACAACGTTTTTCTTCAGTGATGTGGAAATTTTCTACTTTTCTCGAGGGGCAAACAAAGACCCAAGCCACCTTTGTCACACGAAAGATTTGCAAAAGAGTTCTGTTACGAGGGGATCCTAACAAAAAATACTCGTGCGGTACGGCAAGTATGATGAAACACCTAAGGACCCTTCATCCAAACAATCTTACACGAGAAAAGTGCAAACAGATGAGAAACACTCCTGTTCTGTACCTGTAAAAAAGAATCACAAATAAATGTATATTAATAACTTTCAAATGTATACTATTCCATTACTGTACAAACAGATTTTATATAAAAACTGACTAAGAAACTATAGCCCTGAACCACAAGTGTGACGATGGTTAAAACACTACCACCCTTATGCATCAAGCCAAAATCCAGTCGGTAAAATACCGATTCCTTATTAGCTCCCGGTATTAAGCAAAAAATACCCAATCCCAATGCATCAACCCAAAAGCAGAAATCGGTATTTAAGGAATCCTTAAATAGCGATTCTTTAAATAGGGATTCCTTAAATACCGATTCCTTAAATAGCGATTGCATTTAAGGAATCCCAAAGTGAGATTCCTTAAATGCAATGCATCAAAGTTAAAAAATTAGCGATTTCGCTAATAAGGGGAGCAAATTACCATGAAGATGAACTGCATGGTAATTTGCAAAAACTTTGAAAAATGCACTTTTGTGCATTTTTCAAAGTTTCATGTTGCGCACACACATGCCCTTAGAGCATGTGTGTGTGCAACATATGTGCACATATCATTTTCAGGGGTGCAACAGGGTGTCCTTTTGACACCCTGGCACCCTTGAAAGTGCTCCCGCTATTAGCGATTCGGTAATACCGAATCGCTAATACAGAATGGCTTTACATTCATTCCTATGGGCCTCCAAGCCCATAGGAATGAATGGGTAGGTATTCCTTATTACCGATTCGGTATTACCGATTCGGTAATAAGGAATGTTAAGGAATCGCTATTTGAATAGCGATTCCTACATGCATAGCCTTTTGCTATTCCTTATTAGCGATTCCTTATTTTTCGCTAATAAGGAATCGCAAATGCTAATGTTGATGCATATGCCCCTACATGCATAGTGCATACTACTTTGAAGCAGTTCATGCCCTAAAGCCTACCTCACTAAAACACTACATGCTAACTGACCGGTGTTTGCTGGAAGTGTATGAATACTAACTAGGGAATTGAAGGTGTGAAACACAACTGTGTAGGTGATTAGAGGCCTGCATGCATAGTGAATAGGCATTTAAAGCAGTCCATGTGGTAAGGCCTGGCTCACTGCATGACTACTTGGGTACTGACTGAATGATTAGAGTACAGCAAGGAGAGTGCCTAGGTGAATTTATAAGTGGTAGGCTTTTTGCACAGGGAATGGATTAGTACTTGGTACTGAATGGGTCACTAGAGGAGTGCAAAGGCAGTGACAGGGTGTTTGCTGGACTGTACGGATACTGACTAGGGAATTGAAAGTGTGAAAGACAAGTGTCTAGGTGGTTAGAAGACTGCATACATAATGGATAGGGGTTTGAAGTAGTCCATGTGCTAACGCCTGGCTCAGTGCGTGAATACTTAGGCACTGACTGAATGATTAGAGTACTGCAAAGATAGTATCTTGGTGAATTTATATGTGTTTGAGTTTTCGCACAGTGAATGGATTAGTACATGATGCTGACTGGGTCACTAGAGGACTGCAAAGGGAGTTACAGGGTGTTTCCTGGAAGTGTATGGATACTGACTAGCGAATTGAAAATGTGAAAGACAAGTGTATAGTATGTTAGAAGATTGCATGCATACTGCATAGACATTTGAAACAATCTATGTGATAATTTATGGTTCACAACATGAGTACTTGGAAACTGACTAAATCATCAGACTACTGCTAGCTTAGTGCCTGGGTAAAACTTTTAAATTTTCAGTTCTGGCACAGTGAAGAGAATAGTAAATGGTACTGCACTTTAGTGTCAAACCCTGACTCATTTTATCAATGCATAAGCAAAGAATAGCTTCTAAAGCTACTAAAACATGACAACATGACCGATTTTAAAACAGTTATCTGTCATCAAATACACTATGTTACCAAATGCTTCTCACACAATCCTTACCCAAATGTACACAGACTAACAGTATGATTTTAGACAAGCAACACTGTCGCTAGCAGTTTACCAAAACTCATTCACTAGTCTAGAAGAGGTAATGGTACTGCACACAATCTACATATTTAAGTACAGCACATTAGTGTCAAAGCATGACTCATTTAATCAACGCATAAGCAAAGACTGGCTTCTAATCCTACTAAAACTTGACAACATGACAGGTTTTAAAACAGTTATCTGTCAGCAAATACATGATGTTACCAAATGCTTCTGTCGCAGTGATGCCAAATACACACTAACTCACAGTGTGATTCTAGACAAGCACCACTATCCCTAGCAGTTTACCAAAACTCATTCACTACAGTGCAAGTGGTAAGGGAACTGAACACAATCTACCTATTTCAGGACTGCACTTTTCTGTCAAAGCCTGACTCATTTAATCAAAGCATAAGCCATAACCGTCTTTTAATGCTACTAAAACTTCACAACATGACAGGTTAAAACAGTTATCTGTCAGCAAATACACGATGTTACCAAATGCTTCTCTCACAGTGGTTCCCAAATGCACACAGACTCACAGTGTGATTCTAGACAACAACAACTATCCCTAGGAGTTTACCAAAACGTATTCACTACTATGGAAGTGGTAAGGGAACTGCACACAATCTACATATTTCAGGACTGCACTTTTCTGTCAAAGCCTGACTCATTTAATCAAAGTATAAGCCATAACTGTCTTCTAATGCTAATAAAACTTCACAACATGACAGGTTAAAACAGTTATCTGTCAGCAAATACACGATGTTACCAAATGCTTCTCTCACAGTGGTTCCCAAATGCACACAGACTCACAGTGTGATTCTAGACACGCACCACTATCCCTAGGAGTTTACCAAAACTCATTCACTACAGTGCAAATGGTAAGGGAACTGCACACAATCTACATATTTCAGTACTGCACTTTAGTGTCAAAGCAAGAATCATTTTATCAATGCATAACCAAAGACTGGCTTCTAATGCTACTAAAACTTGACAACATGACAGGTTTTAAAAGAGTTATCTGCTAAAAAATACACGATATTACCAAATGCTTCTCTCACAGTGGTTCCCAAATGCACACAGACTCACAGTGTGATTCTTGACAACAACCACTATACCTAGGACTTTACCAAAAATCATTCACTACTGTGGAACTGATAAGGGAACTGCACACAATCTACATATTTCCGGACTGCACTTTTCTGTCAAAGCCTGACTCATTTAATAAAAGCATAAGCAAAAACTGGCTTCTAATTCTACTAAAACTTGACAACATGACAGGTTTTAAGCAAGTTATCTGTCAGAAAATACACAATGTTACCAAATGCTTCTCTCACAGTGATCCCAAATACAGACTAACTCACAGTGTGATTCTAGACAAGCACCACTATCCCTAGGAGTTTACCAAAACTCATTCACTACAGTGCAAGTGGTAAGGGAACTGCACACAATCTACATATTTAAGGACTGCACTTTTGTGTCAAAGCTTGACTCATTTAATCAAAGCATAAGCAAAAACTGCCTTCTAATGCTACTAAAACTTGACAACAAGACAGATTTTAAAACATTTATCTGTCATCAAATACACAATGTCACCAAATGCTTCTCTCACAGTGGTTCCCAAATGCACACATACTCACTGTGTGATTCTAGACAAACAACACTATCCCTTGCACTATACCAAAACACATTTCTTCATCTAGAAGAAGTACTACATTTTAGTATAGAAAGATAACATAACTCATTTCACAAATTCATAAACAATGACTGGTTTCTAATTCTACCAAAATATAAAAACTGCACAGTTATCTGTCTGCAAACACATGAAAAACACAAATGCTTATCACAGAATGGTTTCTACATGCACACACACTGTCAATAAGATTGTAGAGAAAAAAAAGTACTCCCTAAACTTTAGCAGGAGAAAAACATTAGTCTGATTAAAATCAAAATAGTCTACATACATCCCCTCACAATTAAATAACTCATCATTCAAGTTGTTTTGTAGATTAAGAAGTATATCAGTCACTCACCATATTTTCTTTTACAGAATCTCTGCACTGTGCACCTCTCAGCAAAAACAAAGAATGGAAAAGTTTCCTTTCATTTTCCACACATATACATGTAAACACCAAATCACAATCCTTCACACATAAACTCAAAAGCAAACACACATTTCTATTGGTTAAACATTTCAACCCTTTCCAACTGAAATACATTTCAACCCTTCCCCCAATCTGCCTTCTGCCTGTTACCATAGAAACAGGTCATGGAAAACTGCACTGAGCACACAGGTCAGAAGTTCAGCACACAATGTTGCTAAACAAGAGAGGAAGTGTGCTTCACTTTTCAACATATCAGCTTATCATATATAATGTTCCTTACAATCTGTTTTTGTTAACCAATAAGAATCATACCTTTAAAAAACAGAAATATACACCCTACCTTTCAGTGTACAGAGTAGTCATACAACCAATGATTTCTTGTCTTTTTTAAAAAAAAAAATCCGTGGATCCGCGCACCCAATGCGATAGGATGCGCGCACCGTGCGCGCATTTCGACTTTTTTTTTTTTTTAAATGGGGGCCCAAGGGGTCCTTCTGGGACCCCCTAAGCACCTCTAGAGGGTCAGAGTATTTCTACTTTGCCCCCTTTATATGTTTTACACACTTTTTCCCCTTGCTTCTTCAGCCTCGTTTCTACCGACGCAGAAAATAGCCGCCAACACTTCCTGGTTTCGAATGTAGACCGACACTCGACAGCCAATTAGCATTCAGCGTGCTATCGGGAGGGTGCGCGCTCGGTTCGGGGAGGGTGCGCTTACAGTGCGGGTATGGTCCGCGGATCCTCCCCGGCCATAGATATTTATGTACTTTTAACTCTAATTTTCTCAGGAACTACTGAACGGATTCACACCATTTATGCAAAAGGCACGAGTCTGAACTGAGGACTACCTCTTTGCCAAATTAGGTGTCATTCTGTTCAGCGGTTCAGGCTGTAGCTGCGACAACAGATCCTATGGGAAATTGCATGGGGAAAATGTGTTTTGGGACCCCCCTTTTTTCTCGGCCCCCGCTTGACAAATCACCACAAACCTTTCAGGGTAGGAGCGGAGCGGAGCTGGCCAAATGTTTGGAAAATTTCACGAGGATTCGTCAACCGGCGCCAGACTTATTGGGAATAGAATGTTGCGGATTTCCTATGGATAATAGGTCCTAACTAGAACTATCTACTGGCGACTGCCAGTAGATTATATATATATATATATATATATATATATATATATATATATGTATATATATTACCTACTGGCGGTCGCCAGTAGGTAGTTATAGTTAGGACCCTGTTTCCATAGGAAATCCGCAACATTCTATTTGGAATAACTTTGGCGCCGGTCGACGAATCCTCGCGAAATTTTCAAAATAGGTGGGGCGCTATGCTCCGCTCCTACCCTGAAAGTCTCGAGGGGATTCGTCAAGCAGGGGCCGAGAAAAAAGGGGGGTCCCAAAACGCGTTTTCCCCATGCATTTTTCCATAGGACCTTTAGACACAGCTACAGCCCGAACGGCTGAACAGAATTACTTGAAATTTGGCAGAGAGGTAGCCATAAGGTCAAGGAAGTGCCTTTTGCAGGTCTGGTGTAAATCTGTTCAGTATTTCCTGAGAAAATAGCATTTAAAAGCATATATATATGTGGGCTGAGCCTAACCACACATCTCATCCTGAGATCTGATTGGCTGTCAGCACTTCATCCAAGAAGTGTTGGCAGCCATCTTGGGACCAATATACATGATAGCACCTCATTAAAAAGCATTGCAGTTAATAGAAGGTTTTAAGACTTTAGTTACATTATAAATCATTTGTTGATGGTACCATACTCATTTTAGGAATTGTGGTATGTTCTAAGGTGATTTCACCATGTGAAAAAGCCTTCTGCTGGGATATCATGATTGAGAGAAAAATATTTTCTCATGCTTTTACCACAGAGGTTTGGAAGGTGATCTATAGGCTAAACTGAGAGCTTATTTTCTGTAAATTCACATTATCTTTCTCAGTCATGTGAGAATGAAGTCTGACATTCTCAGTAAAACATGTACATCCAACAAGGGCAGAGACTGTCAGTTGATTCCTTTGTGTTCTACTGCAGCTTCCCAGAGTGTTCCAAAGAACTACTAGAGCGCTAACAGTCCTACTTATGATAAACGTATGGCACACCTGAAGCCATCTTGCTTGGATTAAAGTGGAAACTCTTAAAACATTTAATTTAAAAAGGAACAAAATGAGGGGGTTCATTTTTCCATAAAAAGTATGATGAGTGCTGCAGAAAGAAAAATTAGGGCACATTTTGAGTGACTTCTCAAATCCTCTTCTATTTCATTAAAAACTTCTGACATGCAGACTGAAACATGCACTTTCAATACCAGCAGCAGTTTTCCCTGGTGAGCAGTAGCTTTACTACAGTGATCTAATGAGCAAAAAGAGTGCTAACATTCTGAATTTATGGCAAATGTGTGACACATCTGAATGCCTTCTTGATGGAATCAAAGTAAAAAACTGAAAGTATTTCCTACTGAGGAGACTGCAGTAAATGAGGAAATTAGGAAACTTCATAACAAATAAGTTTCCCAAGATGGCCACCAGAGACAAAAGAGCCCAAATGTAGCCCAAATATCACCCAGATGTAGCCCAAGTATAGCCCAATGACAGAATGTCCCAGAATGTTCTTAAAAACAACTAGAGCGCTTACTGTCTTCATTATGACAAAAGTATGGCACACCTGAAGCCATCTTGATTGGAATAAACTGGTAACACTTAAAACATTTAATTTAAAAAGGAACACAATGAGGAGGTTCATTTTGCCATAGAAATTATGATTAATGCTGAAGAAAGAAAATGAGGGCACATTTTGAGTGACTTCTCAAATCCTCTTCTATTTCATTAAAAAATTCTGACATGCAGACTGAAACATGCACTTTTAATACCAGGAGCAGACTTCCATGGTGCAGTAGTTTTACTACAGTGATCTAATGAGCAACTAGAGTGCTAACATTCAGAATTTATGGCAAATGTGTGACATATCTGAATACCTTCATGATGGAATCAAAGTAAAAAACTGAAAGCATTTCCTACTGAGGAGACTGCAGTACATGAGGAAATTAGGAAACTTCATAACAAATAAATCTCCCAAGATGGCCACCGGAGACAAAAGAGCCCAAATGTAGCCCAAAATCACCCAGATGTAGCCCAAATATAGCCCAATGACAGAAGTGTGCAAAACACTTATTATTTTGTGTTTTTGCAGTGTTATATAGTGCAGACTTGTCAGGTATTGGAGTGCTTTACATGAGCATTGGTTACATCACACAAGAACAAATTCATTTTGGTTGTAGACATGGGGAGACTAAGTGATTTGACCAGAATCACAGAATGTCGAGCTGAAGCAGAAACTTCAACCTGGTTCCCCAGTTGCAAAGTCTGCAGTTCTGGAAGTAACACCACATCCTCTCCCCTAAGTGCAACATTTAATCAAGTGGTCAACTGGATAAAAAAACATAAAGATAACAAATAATTTAAAAGTGCTTTGTCGCTATTTGAAAACTCAGAAAATATGTCCTTATTTTAGTCTTTTAGAGCACTAACCATAATTTTGATGCCAATAAGACCCTCTCATATATGTAATTTCTAAAGGAAATGCTCTAGGTATTACAGTTTTGATTACATCAAGATGATGTCAGGCGTTCCACACTTTTGTAATAAATATAGAATGTTAGCAATCTAGTTGTTCATTAGGATACTGTTGAGAGGCAGAGGCCAGGGGCACAGACTCTGAAAATTGAAGGCAGGTAGGAGGGTGCAAAGGCAACAATTTAACCACACTGAGCAGGCAGGAAGGGCCGTGGAAGCACAACAGACTATGGAGGGCAGTGGAAAGGGGGGCAGGGGCAACAAACCAACAATACAGGATTTGCAAGAGAGGCTGTTGGAGGGAAGATCTATTACGGGTCAAGGAAGCTAGGGGCGGTCCCCAGATCCCCGGGAGCCACCACAAAACTGAGCAGGAGAGTGAGTCAGGGACAAAAGGGGCACCTTAATTTGAGCCGGGGTGCCTAGGAACGCTTGCTCCAAAAATGAAGAAAACCGACATATGAGACATGGAATTGGAGGCAGAATACAATGGCAGTTTAATGAGAAGATGCAACTTCAAAGAAACCGCAGAATAGAGACATAAACTACAAAATACAGAATCCAGATAATCATACAGCTGTCATAATATTCTCTATATTTCAATTAATGTACTGACAGAGAGAGAGAGAAAACACATCTATAAATGCATCATGAGAAACAAGTTACACCAAGGAAAATGTTACCTAGGAACACTCACATTTACTCTTAGAGCAAGCATTCCTGCAATTACAATACAAAATCTTTTAAATGCAAAAGTAAAGAGAACAATGGTTAAACATAACATGACATTTCATATAGGTAAAATAGAATAAGATACTTCAAGCAAAGCAGAGCAAGACATTTTAAGCAAAGGAAGACAAGAGCTCCCAGCTCTTGGGGAAAACCTGCACTGCCTGTTAACCTACATACAGACGGCGAGGTAGTCCGTCGATATCTGTGGGTGCTCCCTTTTTATATCATTTTGTGGGCTCCTTTGCACGCTACATCTACCTACGTATGCTACCCAAAAGCTTCGTCTGCAGATTTTACCAGACATTTCGTCATTTACCCACTTAATGCTGACAATGGACTGGGTGAAAAGGTCAGTCTCTCAGGCCAATTGCTTATCGTAAGTTCCATAGAGCAAGCAGAAAATAATGGGTATTGTACGGGAATTCAATATATTCATGTATAAAATCTCCTCAGTTCTCCTAACTTGACGCTCTGCGGTTGCCACTTCCTTAAAAGCGGGAAACCTGCCCAGGAAGCAAGTACCAGTCCAGGATGCAGCCTACTGTATGTCGACAGTTTCAGGGGGATGTTGAACTTTGATACCGAGCACGGAGCACTCGGGTAGGGTGGTGGCTACTAGTTTGGATCAGAAGGCCTCGCAGACCTGCCTTCAGACTGCTATACACTAAAATTGCAGAGCTATGGTCAATTTAACAAAGAGGCCTACATATTGAACAGAAGGGACTACACAGGGGTTTTATGCTGGCTGAGTGGTAAGGATGTCTCAAGATAATTATATAGCAACAAAGGACCCGCTGGTCAATTTAATACGGCCTACAAATGCAGCTGGCAGGGCAAGGACAAGGGTCTCATACATCAGGTGTGGACAGAACGGGCCAGGGGCCCCCTGTGATACAAAATCTACCCTCCTTCAAGGCTGTGGCAATGTAATAGACCATTATGGGCAGAAGGAAGAGGCAATGGTAGTACAACCATATATGCCAACAGACCCGATTCAGCCAGGAAACGTCCAATGTTTTTAAGCTCAAATGGGCTTTATTTGATCTGTCTCCTGTCTACAATATCCTCTTTTTCAATGTAACTCAAAGGGGAAAATCAATACCCCAGTTTTTTTTCAAAATCTCCCTCTTACCAAGTTCAAAATGTTCGCAAGTATGGTACATTGGATCATGGAAGGAAATGGGATAGGGACATGGACTTGGATAACAGAGGACAGGAGGGACATGGAGAGGTGCACCAAACTGACCCTGCAGGGCAGGCATCAGGGTTTGCAGCAGCACAATACACCACACAGGGCATGCAGGACGGGAGTGCAGCACAACAATCCATAGAAAGCAAGAGGGAGGGGACAGGACCATGCACATGGACAACAAAGAACAGAGGGGCAAGAGGCAATGGTAGCTAGCTGACCATAATGGACAGACAGGAGAGAAAGCTGCAGCATAACAGACCATAAAGGGCAGGAGGGACGGATCAGGGGCATTACAATGGAACAGACAAGCCAGGAGGGAGGGAGTAGGGCTGGGGGCAAGGGGGCAGGGCAGGAGCAGCAAGATAGCCATGGAGGTCAGGCAGGATGGGCACTAGAAGCAAGACACACCATGAAGAGCAACAGTGAGACTGTGATGGCATACACACAGACCATGGAGGGAAGGTGGGAGGGGGTCAGGGGCAGCTAACTGACCACACAGGGAAGGTGGGAGGGGCCATGGCAGCACAGAAGACCATGCATGGCAAGTGGGAGGGTTAGTGGCAGCACAATGGCTATGATGGGCAAGAAGGAGGGTGGAGGGGCATGCACAAAGGACGATGGAGGATAGAAGGGAGGGTCAGGACCTGTGCACAGACAAGAAAGTTCAGGGGAAGGGACCTCACAACAGACCACACGGGGCAGGCAGGAGGAGCAGTTGCAGCACAACAGACCAGGGAGGGCAGAAGGGTGTGGCAGTACAATGGACCATGTAGGACAGGAGGAAGAGGATAGGGGCATGGCATGTGCACAGGCAGGGTGGAGGTGGCAGGGACAGGTTACAGTCATCTGACAATGCTAGGCAGGTGGGAGGGGAGTGGCAGCTCAACAGAACACTCAGAGTAGATAGGAGTGGCAGCTCCATGGGACATGGTGGGCAAAAAGGATGGAGCAGGGGCATGCACAAAGACATCGGAGGGCAGGGGGAAGGAGAATAGGGGCAGCAAGCTAAGCACAGAGTTTTAGCAAGAGGTCAATGATGGGGCATAGAATTGGGCAATGGAGGGCAGGAGGAGTGGACTGGTACATCATACTAAATTGAGGGCAGTGGCAGCACATCAGACCATACATGGCAGGAGGGAGGAGGCTAGTCCATGGATTCACACAACAGAGGATAGGGAGGAAGGGGATGGGGCAGCAAGCTAACTGTTCAGAGAAGGCGGGTATTAGGAACTTTATTGTTTTTAAAACATTGTGTCTGTGCGAACTACTTAAAATATGAACAAGTATGCAGCATAATCTCACTTTTATTCAGGAAGAAGAGGACGTTTGTGACTGTGACTCCGGGCTCACTTGGCAGAAACACCCCCTGACCCTCCACCCCCTATCGCAAAATGTAATCACCCGTGAAAAGGGTAGGTGAACACAGTGTTATATAGAACATAGTCCTGAGAGCACGATTGAAAATGAAAACTAGATATATTGTATGGTATAAACTATGCACCAAAAAGTGTGATATAAGATGAACCGGGCGTGAAATATAATATGCAATACATTGTGCGCAATGACAGATTCATTGGAGAGCGCGAGATAGCACAGGCACTAGCGCGTGCTATGCGATATGCGCCTTGGAGTGTAATATGCACAGGGCAGTGTTGTGTAACCTAACTAGTCTCTAAAGTTGTAATATAAAATATGTGCTGGGGAGTGTAACGTTGCATATGCACTGTGACAAAGATATGGATCCCAGATTGTTATATGTATGGCATAGCACTGTGCGTTATAACATAGGCATCGAGAAAGGCACGTTAGATGAGGCAATATAACCCGTGCGAAGACAAGTGTGGCATGACATATTCACGGGGTGGTGTTACAGTGCACATGGGCTAGAGAGTGTCATAGCATATGCACTAGCTAGTGGAATACAACACAGAGGTGTGTGGCACTAGGCAGGCAATGGTGGGTGTAACACAGCATTGGGCTCTGTCAGGAGCACGCTGTGACTCTCAAGTGATGTTCGTCCCCTTTCCAGAGAGTAAAATAAAAAGTATTACACATCCGGCAGTGGATGTGTGTTTTATTAACCGTGAGGGGGGTTTCTTGCATAGTTTTGGTTGAATTTTTGTCGAATCCCCTTTGAATGGCTTGGTGTGCATGTGTATTAAATGTGCCCGTCAATAGCTACCCATGTTTGTATAAATAAACGACAAGGGTGTCTACCAGGATTAGGCACGGTAGGGCATCAGACATGTCAGAGCTTCACTAGTGGTGTAAATACATTCCACGTGGATTCATTGCATGCATAGTCGCCTTTTAATGAATATCACGCAAATCGTCATGGTGATAGGTACGTACGGTTTGTCCAGCATGTCCTAGGTGTGTCTATAAATATATATTTTTTTAAAATAATAAAAAACAGTGGCCGGCCCTGGGGATTGGGGTCAAAAAAATATAATTAGGAGACCGGCCCTGGGGGATGGGGTCATCAGGGCCAATAAATTAGAATAAGAAGGGGAACCAAACAGCCCCCCTTGTTAAAAAACTAAAATAAATAAAAGACTGGCATCGTGCCGGAGGCCATGCCCCCTCCGTGCAGCACTCTGCAAACGCGCCCCCAACAGGCATCTCCAGTATGCGCCAGGGAGCTGCGCTGCAGCCAGGTGTTCTGAGGCCAAGCCCCTTTTTACACCTCTCTGCAACGCAGCTCTGTGGCGCTTACTGGAGGTAACTAGTGGTCTAGTTTGACCCTAGGGACCCTTAGGATTCAAGGGGACTTAATCTCTCAACTTAGAACAGCCACAGGGCGCGTTTACACAGTGGTGAAGGGAGGGGACGGGGCCTGAGGTGACGTGTGCAAACACGCACTATGGCACGTTTTAAATTGGGGATATAATTTCCCTTCAATACTGAGGGCCCCTGGGGGCTAACTAGCCCACCAAGTGCTTCCAGTAAGCGCCTCTGAGCTGCATTGCAGAGAGGTGGTCCAGGCCGTGCCACTTTTTACACCTCTCTGCAATGCAGCTCTGTGGCACTTACTGGAGGTACCTAGTGGGCTAGTTGGACCCTAGGGACCCTCAGGATTCAAATGAACTTAATCTCCCAACTAAAAATGGACACAGGGCGTGTTTACACAGTGGTGAAGGGAGGGGACGGGGCCTGAGTTAACGTGTGCAAAAACGCCCTGTGGCCTGTTTTAAGAGGTAGTTTTAATCCCCATGCCCTATTATACACTAGGGGCTTACAGAGGAGGTCATGCTAATCACAGGGGGACCCCAACGCATAATGTTCCCTAGTGTATGTAGGTGTTTTCACTGTATTCTAAGTGTCTTTTAACATAGCACTGGCTCTAGGACTGGTTAGTCAGACTCAGTTACCACCAGTATCCATCTGAAAAAGTTGAGGGTACAGGATGATTTTGCAACAAGGCTTCTTTCTGCTCTTCTTTTTGTTCTTTCTGCACGTTATCCTTCTTCCTGCACTTATCTTCGTATTTGAGGACTTCTGTTGCTTCTTTCTGCACTTCTTTTGTTTCTTTCTGTGCATTTTTTCTTCTTTCTTCACATGTCCTATCTCTGTAGGCATAGTTAGAAATTAGCATTTAAAAAACCTTTGAAATTCACAGAAAAAACCATAGGTTTCAGGCACGTTATAGTTAGGAATTAGCATTTAAAAAACCTCAGAAATTCACTGAAAAAACCATAGGTTTCAGGGGTGTTATAGTTAGCTGGACTTTTCACTTGTACAAAACCATTGAAATTCCCCCGTTATAGTTAGTTCAGCTAACTATAACTCGCGCGCCCGCAATGCACTGCTGATGACGTCACATATTACATCACTCATGACATGGTCAGTGACATCACTCATGACATCACTGATGACATCTCAAATGACATCACTGATGACATCACTGATGACATCATCCTTGTGATAGAGTGGCAGACCTCCTCTCACCCTAATATAACCTTTGATACACACATTCAAAAATAGAGACTAAAATATTCAAAACAATGGACATACCAATACCAGTTACAACAACCTCTTCAGTAATTCTAAGATCCACATACACATCCACTCATTCACCAACAGTCCTATACAGTCACTCATACATGTACTCACTCATCATATGTACTCATACACCTATGCATCCTGTTACACAATGCCACTCATCCATAGAGTTACTCACACACATAGTCACTCATGCTAATAAAGAATCAAACATACATTTACTTGCATATACAGTTATACACACACCACCATACTTACTTCTACGGAAACTTACACATACTTAGTCTTTTAAACAATCACTTATAGAAACACATACTTATTCATACAGGAACTCTTTCAATCTCTCACTCTCACATTTACTCACATATATACACCAATAGTCACATATACTAGTTTAAAACATATGTAGTTACTCATAAAGACACTATTGAGACAGTCATTCACTCACTAACACACCCATACACACACTCATCCACCCATACAGTCCTGCACACATGCTGTGTTCAACACATACAAACAGTGAGTCACTCATTCATGCACCTATGCACTACGTAATACCCCCCACCGAACCATGCAGACACTCAGACTGATACTCAAAAAACCAACTAATAACCTATATAGACACCCATGTAGCTACTCACCAACCCATGCAGCCACTTATACACAAAGTGAGAGACTGATACAGATATTTACATATTTAAACATTACTCACTAAGCCATGTATTCACTATGATACACTTAATCATTCAGTTACACAATCAATTTTTCAAAAACAAATCATCCATTTAGACACTTATATACCCATTTATTCTTCCATCGACCTTGAGATATACATATATAAAACATATTTAATTTTCAGAAAAACACACATTCACTGGATGATGTCATCAGTGATGTCATCAGTGATGTCATTTGAGATGTCATCAGTGATGTCATGAGTGATGTCACTGACCATGTCATGAGTGATGTAATATGTGACGTCATCAGCAGTGCATTGCGGGCGCGCGAGTTATAGTTAGCTGAACTAACTATAACGGGGGAATTTCAATGGTTTTGTACAAGTGAAAAGTCCAGCTAACTATAACACCCCTGAAACCTATGGTTTTTTCAGTGAATATATATATATATAAAATCCCTTCTGGTGGTCGCCAGTAGGTAGTTATAGTTACAACCTAGATTCCATAGGAAAAGCATTTTTTGATTTGCTAATAACTTTGGCGTCATTTGACGATTCTTTGTGAAATTCTCCCAAAAAAAAGTCTAACCAGGTCAGCTCCTATCCTGAATGTTTGGGGGTGATTCGTCAAGCGGAGGCTGAGAAAAAAGAGTGTCCCAAAACTAGTTTTCTCCATGTTCATTTCCATAGGACATTTAGCGACGAGCTACAGCCCGAACTGCACAAAGGAATTACCCCAAATTTGGCAGAAAGGTAGAGCTTGGTTCAGAAAGCGACCTTTTTCTTTTAAAATGGTGTAAATCCATTCATTAGTTTTTGAGAAATTCAAAGAATAAGAGTCAAAAAATCACTTTCCCATTGGAAACTTTGGGCAAGGCAAGAACCGAAACTACTGAACGGAATTACGCCAAATTTGGCAAAAAGGTAGTGCTTGGATCAGAAAGTGCCCTCTTTTTTATGGTTTAAATATTTTATTAAGTTTTCAAGCACCAAGAAACATAGCCACATACAAACATCTGTGGACATGAGATATGATATGAAACCACCATAAGCGGTGGACGTGAATATTACTTAGCTGTACAGAGTCCCAGCGCAACAATATACAAAAACAAACCATGAAACAGCTCCCCCCCCCCTATCCCACCCCGCGCCTCCCATCGAAGCTGTGTGTGGGCCCTCCACTCATGTCCCTAACCGTCAGCTCGATCCGCCTCCGCAAGCCGCAGCAGCCTCAAATATCTAGGGCATGTGACTTCTCGGAATTCAGTCGCTAATAGTGACAGGAATGGGCACCATAGTTCCCCATACTTAGTCCCTTCCCCGGCCAGGGTGAGTACTAACTTTTCCATCCCCAGGACATGCCACAAGCAGTGTAGCCAACCTGTGAAAGCTGGAAGAACGGGAGTGCGCCAGTGTGCTAGAATGTTTTGTGTCGCGGACCCCAGCGCTATCGCAATCTGCCTGCCTCTACGTGATTTCAGTGGGTAAGTCAAAGGATTAGGAAGGCCCAAGAGGACATAGGCCGGAAAGCGCGGTATCTCCGTCTCAAAGTGCTTATCCACCTCATCCAGCACCTGTGTCCAATATGGCTTTATATGCGCGCACTCCCAGAGTAAATGCACTAGGTTGCCTACCTGGCCGCAACCTCGCCAGCACTCCGCCCCTCGATTAGGGTCCATGTCATGTATCCGCTCTGGGGTATAGTACCAATATGTTGCTATTTTTGTAAGTGTTTCCGTGAGTCCCATATGGTTTGCTGAGTGCCTGGCTCTGTAATATATATCCTCCCATTCCTTATGGGTTAGGATTCTACCCAACTCCCTTTCCCACCGTTCTCTGCTGGGGTTGTGAGTGTGCGCGTATGTCAGCTGTAGTGTCTTGTAGATGTCTGATATGAGTTTCCGGTCTGACGTACGTGTTAGAAGCCATCTTTCATAGGGGGAAAAGCGCCTATCCGCCCCAGAGCGTATCTGTGGCTGGAGCGCCCAGTGCCTCACTTGAAAATACCGAAGCCTTTCTGCTTCCTGAAACCCAAATTCCCGCTGCATGTGGGGAAAAGAGTGAACCCCTTCAGGGCCATAGACGTGATACAAAAACCGACACCCCACCGCTTTCCATGTCGAAAAAGCTACCTTGTCCATCCCCGGGACAAAATCAGGATTGTCCATCAAAGGAGTGAGTGGGGATGGGAAAGTTGTGAGTTTATGCTTAGTGTTAGTGGCATCCCACACTTCTAAGGGGACACGTGTGATATATGAGGCATATAAGTTAGCAGGTCTGTGAGGCCTTCGTAGAAACGGGATTTCCTGCTGGGCATGAGCCGCTACCGCCTGATCTTGGAATAACCAATGTTTATCCGATTCCCATTTACTCCACTCCACCAAAACCGAAGCAGCGCCGCCTGGAAATAGAGCTGGAGATCCGGTGCGCCCAGCCCCCCGGCCTCTGAAGCGAGCACCACTAAGGCACGTCGCATTCGTGGTTTCCGGCCATTCCAAATAAATTGAGCTAGCTCGGATTGGGTCCGGCGAACCCAGTCGGACGGTGGCCGCAGGGGTATGGTACGGAAAAGATAGAGAATCTGTGGCAGAATGGTCATTTTAACCGCCGCCACCCTTCCCAACCATGACAGGGGGTAGTGTTTCCATCGGCTCAGTTCCCGGCGAATTTTCCCGCGCAATATAGCATAGTTGACATCGACCACTGCTGGGAGAGAAGGAGCTAACTGGATCCCCAAATAGGGAATCGTGTCTGTCACCCACTGTATGGGAAGTATTGACTGTAAATATTCCCTCGTGGGTATTGACAAGGACAGATCGAGGGCCAAAGACTTATCAGTGTTCACTTTGAATCCTGCGATGTGGGCAAATGCTTCTAGCTCTGCCATACACGCCGGCAGCGCAGTTCGCGGCTCGGCAAGCGAGATCAGCATGTCGTCTGCATACAAGCTGATGGTGTGGGTAAACCCCCCGAATTTAATCCCCTGTACCTCTGGGTTCTGCCGTATTCTTTGCGCTAGGGGCTCCATGTAGAGGGCGAAAAGAAGGGGGACAAAGGACATCCCTGTCTCGTGCCTCTTTCAATTCGGAAGTGAGAGGAGGTATAGCCATTTACTCTAACTGTCGCGGTGGGAAATTTATAGCAATTAAATATGTGCGTGCGGAATCGTTCCCCCAGTCCAACCTTCCCCAGGACTTGTTCCAGATAGGGCCAGTATACGCGGTCAAATGCCTTTTCGGCATCAATGGCCAACATCATATACTCGCCTGACACCCGAGTAGCTTTCTCGATAAGGTGCAGGACTCTTTTAGTGTTATCTGCCGTTTGCCTCTCCGGGCAAAATCCGGCTTGATCCGGGTCAATGAGGCTAGACATATAGAGACCTAGCCGAAAGGCCAGAATCCCTGTGTACAACTTGAGGTCTGTGTTGAGGAGGGAGATTGGACGGTATGAACCGCAACGGGATCTATCCTTCCCAGGCTTGGGGATTACTGCTATAGAGGCTTCCAAGAGGTCCATGTGTATCGCCCCCTGGGTGGCAAAGGAATTAAACAACCGGGTGAGGATCGGGGCAAGCACGGCGCAATAAGTCTTGTAAAAAATCGCGGAGAAGCCGTCCGGGCCAGGGGCCTTCCCCAATTTAAGACGAGATATAGCTGCAATGACATCCTCTTGCTGGATGTCCCTGTCTAAGTGATTCGCCTGCTCCACAGTCAATGTGGGTAAATCAACAGAATCAAGGAGGGCAATTCCCTCCAAGTCCTCTAACGAGTCTCCTGCATACAGTTTGGCATAGAAATCACGGAACGCCTCCGCAATGTCCTCGTCCTCGGATACCCGGGTGCCATCCAATCGGTCGATAGTCTGGACCCCATGCTGCTGATGGACTTCTCGCAGTTTGTGAGCAAGGAGTCGCCCACATCTGTCCCCCCCGGTGTAATATGCATGCTTCAGTCCCCCCGGTGTAATATGCATGCTTCAGTCGCAATGCCGCATATTCCGCTCTGTCGTGATCTAGCGTGGCCAACTGTTGGCGCGCAGCCTTAAGCTGTCTCCACACCCTAGGAGCCCCTGTTCTGTGGTGGATCTGCTCTAATTCCTGGGTCCGCTGCATGAGATCTTCCCGTTTCCGACCGCGTTCTTTATTTTCTGCCACCACCAAAGCTATAAATTCCCCTCTAACTACTGTCTTCATGGCCGCCCATTGTATTGCCAATGTGGTGTCGGAGTTTGCATTGTGGGAGGTGTATTCAGCTATGGTGCGTCTGATATGTTGGACCACCTCTGGTGGGTGTAGTAGAGTGTCCCTGAGCCGCCAAACCCTGGAGGGGCGTGATGTGGGTGGAAGGGCCAGAGTAGCTAGAACCGGGGCATGGTCCGACAAAGCTGCCACCCCAATCTCCACTGTCCTTGTAAAGGTGCGTATCGAGTCAGACACTAAGAAGTGGTCCAGGCGTGCGTATGTCTTGTGGGCATTAGAGTAAAATGAGTATTCCCTAGAGTGAGGATGAAAGCTACGCCATAGATCACACAACCCCAGGTCCTTTATATGTACAATCCCCTCCGCCGATAGGGCCCCTTTGTGGTGGGAGTGTTGACTAGACCTGTCTCTATGATTGTCAAACACCAGGTTCAAATCACCCCTTAGAATGATATTCCGGTCTGTCGTGGCTGTAGCCTCTATCAGAGCGGAGTGAAGGAATCGTTCTTGGTCCTCGTTCGGGCCATATATGGAACCGACCGTAAATGTCTGACCCCCCAGGGCAAAGCGGAGGACTAATAAACGTCCCCGGATCTCGGCCACCTTATGGAGAATTTCCCCTCGAAACTTCCGCGCCACCAGTATCGCCACTCCCGCCATCTTAGTAGGGGCAGAAGAAAAAAACTGTGTGGGGAATTTCCGCGACCGAAGACGGAAGCAATCTCTCAGCAATAAATGGGTTTCCTGTAAAAGGCACAGGTCTGCCTGAGAGTTTTCCAGACAGGACAAGACAGCCCTACGCTTCACAGGATTATTAAGACCCCTCACATTGAGGGTAAGGACTTTAAATGTGGTGACAGGCATATGCATGAGCCCTCGATCTGAGCGACAATAAGCAAGCACCCCCCGATGCTCCTCCCCTCCACACCCCAGACAGTCGTCGGAGACATGTTCGGGCACCAGCAGACCCTTGTAGTACACAAAGAGGGTGAGCGTGGGGCATCGGAATCCCTCCCTCAACAAACCCCCAACAACGCAAAAGCAAAAACAATTCACAACCAACCAAAAAAACACTTAGTCCATCACTCGTCAGTGATTGGTAGTAAACCAGTTGGGTGAGAATTATCACCAAGGAACGGGAGCCCTCCTCCCGCTGACGAACCTTATGATAAAAGACAGACAGCAGTTACTAAGCAAATGGGTGCACAAGATCAGACCGGGTCAGGACCCGACAAGCCCACGGAGACGGCCTCCAGAGCGGATCTCTGGCTCTCCGCGATGTCCGCCGCTGGGGGCTTCCTGGGGCGATGCCTGCAGCCCTGCTGGCGCCATCGAGCCCCAAGTTTCTCCGCTTCCACCTTACGGGGCTCCCCGTTAGACCCCTCCTCCGGAGGGTCAAGACCCAGGATCGTGCAGGCCTCCGACAAGGAGCGTAATTGAAACAGTTTGTTGTCCTTACGAAACACTAGCCGGAAAGGATGACCCCAGCTGTAAGGAATGCCATGCTGTTGAAGGTGTGCCGTGACAGGCCTGAATGTTCGCCGCTTTTGTAGCGTGAGGGCGGATAAGTCCTGAAACAGAACCGGGGCCTGACCCTGAAACTGTATGGGGTGTAGGTGGCGTGCTTTCTGAAGGATGGTTTCTTTAGTGCGAAAGTCCTGGACACATACCAAGATGTCCGACGGAGGAGCTGTTGGCGCTCTCGGAGGACCCACTCTGTGAGCGCGATCTATCCGGATCTCGGCCTCAGCCGGGTTGCCCAAAATGTGATTAAAGAGCTTCTGTGCGTAGGCAAACAGGTCTTTCGAGTCGTCATCCGCCTTCACCCCTCTAATCCGTATATTGTGGCGACGGGAACGGTTTTCCATATCCTCGAGGTGGGTTTGGAGGTCCACCTGTTGATCATGGAGCCGGATGATCTCTTGCTGAAGCTCCGAGATCTCCACATTTCGGCCATCTCCCTTGCCTTCCAAATCCGCCACCCTGTCACCAAGTGAATCCACATCCCGACGTACCTCTTTTAACTCTGAAGCAAATTCCTGCTTGAGTGTGCGGATGTCGTCTCTCAAAGCACCGAACATTGACTCAAGGAATGCCCTGGTGACCGGCCCTGACTCCTCGGCCTGCGACGATGCTCCCCCGGTGGCACCCGCATCCGTGCCCGAAGCCATCTGATCTGCCGGGCCTTGGGCAAACAAATCCTTAATTGTCCGACCTTGCCTCTTCTTAGTTGTGGGCATAACCTACTCCGTTCGAGCAGCCAGGAGCGCGCCGGGCCCGGCTCCACCGCTTTTCCTCCTTCACAGCGGTTACCCTCCGGCTCAATCCACCGCTCTGATGTGGGCCGTCAGTCTCCAGGCGCCAGGAGGTCGTCCCGACCCTCTCCCGGTCCCGATCGGTGGATCCGTGCCCGCCCCGACCCACAGGCAGCAGCGTCTCTAGGACGGGCGTCGGACCGCACAGCAGCAACACCAGCTGCCACCCGTCCCGATCTTAATATGGGGCTCCGGTAACTGCTGCGTGCTTGCAGCTCCGGCCGACGCACAATCCTTCCCTCTCTATGCGGCCTACTTCAGGGCGGGGCCACCCATCGAGGTCTGATCCCCAGTCCTCCGCTCAGGGAGGTCACCTCCAGCCTCACCTCCCGTTCGCAGCAAAGACTCCTAGACCGGCCTCTTCAGGTAGGACGGGGACCGTCTCCTCCAGCTCCCTGCAGGCAGTCCAGCCCTTTCCAACGGGGGCCCCTCACTCACTCCTAGCACTGCAGCGGGATCCCGGCCAGCCGCCGCCACCCCTCCGGCGCCGTTTTGGCAAGCTCCAGGGTCCACTCATCCAACCTCACCGGGGCCCAAGTCATCCGATCCCCCCCCCGGGGGAAGAACAGCGCCACCGACTGTGTATAAGCCTCAGTGGCGTGCAGAGGGGGGGGAGAAGGAGGAAGGAGCGTGGGCCTCACTCACCGGCCCCGCCGCTGCCAACCGCGTCGTCCTCGCTCCACTGCCACTGCCCGGCTGAGCTCCGTTCCTCCTCTTGTAGCGCTCCCGAGGCCGCCACCTCACTGAATCTGCGGCGGGAGCAGTCTCTCGGCGTCTCAGCGCTGCTGGCTTCACCACTCCGTCTCTGCAACCTGCAGCGCTAGACCAAGGCTCCGCCCCCACCGGTATCGCGCTCCGCTCGGATGCCGGCCTCCTGTGCAGCCGGACCCAGCAGCACCTCTGCCGCTGCCACCACCGACTTTGCCGGGCCAGGAATCGGCGATCCGACGTCCACAACAGTCACGGGTCAACTGACCCTCAGCATTCGTCCTTTATGCGCCGATGGCGGTCCAAGGACCGGTGCTAAGGGAATCGCCGGCGGGAGCAGTAGAGCAACACGTCTGCTCACTCCGCCATCTTGACTCCGCCCCCTGACCTCTTTTTTAAATGTTGAAAATACGTTCAGTAGTTGCTGAGAGATTAGAAAAATAAAAGTTTCGATATCTGGGTGGAGCCTAAGTCCCGTGCACGAGCTTCACCGTGATTGGCTGTCAACACTCCAAACCAGGAAGTGTTGGCCACCATCTTGTGACTCTGTAGAAGCGAGTCACCAGAAACAAAGGTATAAAACAAGAGAAGGGCGCAGGGTAGAAACACCCTGACCCCCTAGGCCTGCTCAATGAGTCCCAGAAAGACCCTCAGGGCCAAAAAAAGTATTTTTGTATTTTAATGAGACCCCGGGGTGGGCTAGGTCCCGGGGGCATTTCTTAAAAAATAATAGCGGGGGCTAGGCGGGGCTGCGGGGGCCTGCTGGGGTCCCCGCAGACCCAGGGCTTCACTCATGTTGGGAGGGAGGTTGCACGGCCCCCCTCCTGGAGCCCTCCATGTGCTTATAACTTTGGCGTCGTTTGACAAATCTTCACTAAATTTTACTAAATTTTCCAGAAAGTTTCTCTTTTTTGATCAGCTCATATCTTGAAAGTTTAGGGGAATCCGAAAAAGTGTTTTCGCAATGAATTTTCCATAGGAAAATTTAGACAAGGCTACAGGTCAAACTGCTGAATGGAATTACGCCAGATTTGGAAGGGAGAAAAGTCTTGGTCCAGAAAGCGTGCTTTTGTTGAAATGGTGTAAATCCGTTCAGTAGATTTTGAGCTATTAAAGGAAAATATATATATATATATCTGGATGGTGCCGAACTCCTGAGCACGAGCTTGCCTCTGATTGTCTGCTAAAACTTCATACCAGGAAGTGTTAGCAGCCATCTTGTGCCTCGCATCGAGTGAAAATATAAAACAAAGGTCCCGGGGGCAATTTAATATACCGGAGGTCTGACGGTGCGAGATACCGCTTTCACGCTGCGTCTCCCTACATCAGCAGGTAATGCACCCTTTTCCACCATCAATGGCATACCTCCAACAACATGGTTGGGCCCGTAAGTCTCCCTCTGTGAACCACTTGTCGGCTCACAGCGCTTCGGGTGCGAGTTCTCAGGCCCGCAGTTGTATCCGTGAAGCCAAGACTGGAAATATACCACAGGTCTCTCTTTGCAAAATACGCTCTTCACGCTCCCTCTCCCCACATCACTGTTCTGCAGCTATCCCTTTGCAAGCCGACGGCCCGCACCTTTCCCTATACCAGTCAGCCCGCAGCTGTTCCTCTGCAAGCCGGCCCACAGCTCTCCCTCCTATGAACCGACGGGCCACAGCTCTCCCTCTACGAGCCAGCCAGACTGCTCACAAGTCTCTGACAACAGATGCAATGGAGCCAATGATCATGCAGGTCAGACACCCAACACTGCTCCGACACCCCCCGCCAGCTGCCCCTCGTCCACATCCTCCCTCACCCCCACCCCCCCCCCAAAACGGGTAATTTTCTAAAAAATTTTAATATGAAGATGCTTGTGTGGTTGGGCAAATAAGAATCTTAGTCATGTATGGATTTACATATAAAGAAAATTATTAAAACAAAACAAAACTATGAACAGCCATGTCATGTCATCGCTGGGCCATTTGTGAATCACAGCCTGCAAGACAAAATGAAAGAAAAGATGGTGCGTCATGAGTCCAGCAAAGAAGAAAGAGAAAGAGAGAAACAGTGAGGGAGAAAGAGAGAAACAAAGAAAGAATGAGAGAGAGAGGAAGACAAAGAAAGAGAGAGAGTGAGAGAAAGAGTGAGATACAAGGAAGAGAGAAAGAGGGAGTGTGAGAGAGAGGAAGAGAGAGAGAGAAAGAGTGAGAGAGAGGAGAGAAAGAGTGAGAGAGACAGGAAGACAGAGAAAGAGAAAGAATGAGAGAGAGAAAGAGAGAAAGAGTAAGATACAAGGAAAAGAGAGAGAGAAACAGTGTGAGTGAGAGGAAGAGAGAGAGAGAAAGAGTGAGAGAGAAAGAAAGAATGAGAGAGAGGAGGAGACAGAGAAAGAGAGAAAGTGTGAGAGAGAGAAAGGAAGAGATGGAGAGGGAGAGGGAGTGTTGACACTGGAGAAAATCTTCTTAGCTCACCTTTGTGCCTCCGGGGTGTCTCCAACCACGTGCCGGGACATAGTGCACCCTTAAGTTTAGTCGCCTGAAAGATAGCATAGAATTAGTAATTGCAGAGTACATACAACTGCACACGCCTAATTCTCTGTTTTGGCAATGTGCACTCAGGCTGCTGCAGCCCTTCCACTCCCACTACTCGGAGGTGTCTGTGCGCTCTTGTGCACCCAGGCTGCTGCACACTATCCACTCCCACCGTCCAGCAGTGACTGCCCACTGATGCGGAAAGAAGCCTCTCTGTTCACCTTCCACCACCGGCGTGTTTGTAAGAGGGTGCACCACGTGCCGAAGCAACTTTCTCAGGCGTTGTCAGGATGTCCACGCATCATCACAGGTTCTACATGCGTTCAGCTGTGGTGATGTGGGGGGACGTGAATCACAGCCTGTTAGATAAAAAGCAAGAAAGGATTGTGCATCATGCGTCCATCAAAGGAGAGAGAAAGAGAGAAAAAGAAAGAGTGAGAGGAAGACAGAGAGAAAGAGTGAGAGGGACGATCTGAGAGAGAAACAGTGAGAGAGAGGAAGGGAGTGAGAGAGAAAGAGTGAGAGAGAGGAAGACAGAGAAAGAGTGAAATACAAGGAAGAGAGAAAGAGAGAAACAGTGTGAGAGAGAGGAAGAGAGAGAGAGAGAAACAGCATGAGAGAGAGGAAGGGAGGGAGAGAGAGAAAGAGTGAGAGAGAGGAAGAGAGAGAAAGAAAGACGGAGAGAGAGAGGAAGAGACAGCGAAAGAGAGAAAGAGTGTGAGAGAGAGAAAGGAAGAGAGAAAGGGAAAGAGAAAGAAAGAGTGTGAGTGACAGAAATGAAGAGATAGAGAGGGCAAGTGAGTGTTCACACTGTGGAGAAAATCCTCACAGCTCACCTTTCTGCCACCGGTGTGTCTCCAACCACGTGCCGGGAAATGGTGCAGCCCTCAAGTTTAGTCATCTGAAACATAGTATGGAATCAGTAATGGATGAGTACATACAAGTGCACAATTTGTGAATCACAGCCTGCAAGACAAAAAAAAAGATAAGATGGTGCGTCATGTGTCCAGCAAAGGAGAGAGAGAGAGAGAGAAAGAGTGAGAGAGAGAGAAAGAAAGAAAGACTGAGAGAGAGAGGAAGACAGAGAAAGAGAAAAAGAGTGAGAGAGAGAAAGAGAGAAAGAGTGAGATACAAGGAAGAGAGAAACAGTGTGAGAGAGGAAGAGAGAGAGAGAAAGAGTGAAAGAGAGGAAGAGAGAGAAAGAAAGAATGAGAGGGAGCGGAAGAGACAGAGAAAGAGAGATAGAGAGTGAGAGAAAGGAAGAGATAGAGAGTGAGAGAGAGAAAGAGAAAGAGTGTGAGTGACAGAAAGGAAGAGATGGAGAGGGAGAGGGAGTGTTGACACTGTGGAGAAAATTCTCACAGCTCACCTTTCTGCCACCGGTGTGTCTCCAACCATGTGCCGGGATATAGGGCAGCCCTCAAGCTTAGTCATCTGAAACATAGTATGGAATCAGTAATGGATGAGTACATACAACTGTGCATGCCTAAATCGCTGTCCCACCTTTGTGTTTCCAGGCTAGTGTAACCCATCCACTTCCACTGCCCAGAGGTGTCTACTCGCTGCTGAACACCCAGGCTGCTGCACCCCATCCACTCCCACTGCTCAGAGGTGTATGACAGCTGCTGCACACCCAGGCTGCTGCACCCCATGCACTCCCACTGCCCAGAGGTGACTGCGTGCCGCTGCGTACCCAGGCTGCTTCACCCCATCGTCTCCCACTGCCCAGAGGTGACTGCCCGCCACTGCGCAAACAAGCCTCTCTGCTCACCTTACACCACCGGCGTGTGTCCAAGACGGTCCACCACGTGCCGAAGAAACCTCCTCACCCGTTGTGTACATGCGGCAAATCAGAGCTCACAATTCAGGTTGAGTGTTGATGGCCTGCAAGACAGAAAGCAAAATAAGATTGTGCGTCATGCGTCCATTAAAGGAGAGAGAAAGAGAGATAGAGAGAGAAAGAAAGAGTGAGAGGAAGACAGAGAGAAAAAGAAATAAAGAGGCGGTAGGCCTTCCTGTTTGGTGGCTCAGGCCTACATGAGGTGTCCGGACCACCGGGATGGGCTATGACAGTACATGTGGTAGGAGCAATTCTAAAATGGCATAGAGCACGTGTGCCCGGTCTTTTTTATTGGTAGGGTCACGTGTCCTGTGACGCCTGTGCTGGATGGGTGTGGTGTGGGTGTATACCAGCCATGAGGGATTGGCTGTGGCATACTGACAGCTAGACCTGTGACCAGCAGATCACTACAATGAAAATCTGGGCCATGTAGCGTTATTGTCCTTCCCTGTAAGCGTAAG
Source organism: Triturus cristatus (assembly GCF_964204655.1). Lineage (NCBI taxonomy): Eukaryota > Metazoa > Chordata > Amphibia > Caudata > Salamandridae > Triturus > Triturus cristatus. Next base: position 799,872,388 of record NC_140592.1, read on the forward strand.
CAGAGTGGGCTGGCCTGGCTTATGCCAGTCCTGCATGAGGCAGTGAAGAATGACTCCGGAACTATGGGCGTGGTGCCATCGTGAGCTGTATGAGGAATCAACTGATGCGGTACTGTTGCCAGATTGGACTAGATCATGCACAATTGGGCTATATTTTTCCCGGTTGTGCGGTAAAATTTTGGTTTGTGCTAGTTGCCAGATTATAAATATTTATAGGGCGCTCCAGCAAACTAGTATGTTAAAGCGCTTTATTAGACAAATATTTACTTGGCAGCCTGCTGCAACATCAATTCCAATACATTCACCACCTGCTTGACGATGTCCCCGCCCCTCCTTCCTTAAAGTAGCAATATTGGACTACTGTGGGCTACTTTTTGGTTGACTTTGGACTAAGGAATGCCTAAAAAATCTGGCAACACTGGCATGCGGGTGTTCTTGTTGTAGTGCTGCCGTCACCCGGTTCGCAAGCATCAACGTGTCACTCTGTGAGCCAAGTCCCACAACATGGCCAACATGGAAGGTACGGGGAATCACTGGCCCTACATTCATCCATAGTCCCACACAAGAAAGATGGTTGACATGACACATCTGTTTGGATGTGAATGTTTATTGCACATTCAGTTGAGTATTGCAGCTGTAGCAATACTGGGCCATGCAAAGTCCAAAATTCAGTTTTTGGGACATGGAGGGCAGCCAATTAGAGACAAGCTTGTTGTCAGAGTTAGGCTGTGCCAACATATGTACTTATACAATCACTCCGCCAATCCCCACGCACTTATAAATTCACTATACACTCTCCTTGCAGTACTCTCATCATCCAGGCTCTACGTACGTACTTGTACAATGACCGAGACAAAGTTATATAACCAAAGTTTTCTCCCACTGTCAATGGTAAGTTGGTTTCATATGCTGTCCCAAGCACAATGTAATGTGGTAGGGCCCAGGGGCAGCATGTTGCATACATAATGAACACACGGACACAGATAGATAGTGGAACTGGGTACGGACACGTGTGCTCAACTCCTTTTTATTACCAGGGTCACATGTCCAGTGACGTCTGTGCTGGATGCGTGTGGGGTGAGTGTAAGCTAGCCCTCCGGGAATGGTTGATGCTGGCAACAAGCAGAACAGTAATCATTGGATCAGACACAGACATTCAATCATAAAGGGTCAATGATTTGTGCTGCACTAAGCTAGGGGCACCAGATGTGAAATAATACACAAAAGATTCTATTGTAAAGGGTCCATGACTTGTGGTACACTGAGGTAGGGGCACCAGATGCGAAATTATACACAAAATATTGTATCATAAAGGGTCCATGAGCTGTGTTGCACTGAGATAGGGGCATCAGAAGCATTCAACGTGTGCGCAGCCAGCGATGATGGGTGGTCCAGGCAGGCCGCACTGGGAGCAATGTCTCTTGCCTACTGGACTGCGTCATCTGCAAGTACGACTCGATGTGAATTGTGAGCCCTGCTATCCGCAATGTAGATGGAAGGCAGTAGTGCGCACAGACATAGAGGAATGCTTTTTGTCACTTCCTCTTGACAAAATCCGAGGACATAGAGTACAATTCTGTCTGCAATTCATAAATCATGTCTCAATGTAAATTGTGAGCTCTGCTGAACCCAGTGTAGGTAACAAAATATGAAATATGTATAAAATACATTGTCAAAATGAGTAGGTTTCGGGGAAGTTATAGTTAGTTGCCGACTGGACTCTGAAATTCATGAATCAAGACTGAATTCGAACTGTGAGCTCTGCTGGCCGCAGTGTAGACTGCCATTCAGTGATCCTTTGGACTTGCAAGATGAATTTCATGATTGTACTAAAGCTATAATTGATATCAAAAAAGTTCTTGCAGCAAGGATACTAAAAGGATATTATTTAGGTTTCGAAGACGTTGTAGTTAGTTGCCTACTGGACTCTGTAATTAATGAATAAACATTCAATTTTAATTGTGAGCCGTGCTGACCACAGTGTAGGCCAGAGGCAGCGGTCAGCAAGGGCCACCAGCCATGTGGCGTTCAGTAGAGCTGCACAGTTATTGGCAATTTAGCGTGTGTGCAGCCAGTGATGATAAGTGGTGCACTGAGTTAGTGGCACCTGAAGCAACCAGCGTGTGCACACCCTGCGATGATGCGTTGTCCGAGGGGGCTGCACTGGAAGAAATGTCTTTTGCCTACTGAATTCTGCCTTAATAAGTCCACGTGGTGATGACTTGTGGTGAATTAGTGGCACCTGAAACACACAGCTTGTGCGCACCCTGCGATGATGTGTGGTCCGGGCGGGCCACACTGGTAGCAATGTCTTTTGTCTAATCAATTCTGCCTTAATAAGGCTACGTGGTGGTGACTTGTGGTGCACTGAGTTCGTGGCATCAGAAGCATTCAGTGTGTGTGCACCCTGCGATGATGTGTGGTCCGGGCCGGCCGCACTGGTAGCAATGTCTTTTGTCTAATGAATTCTGCCTCAGTAAGGCCACGTGGTGGTGACTTGTGGTGCACTGAGTTAGTGGCATCAGAAGCATTCAGTGTGTGTGCACCCTGCGATGATGTGTGGTCCGGGCGGGCCACACTGGTAGCAATGTCTTTTGTCTAATGAATTCTGCCTCAGTAAGGCCACGTGGTGGTGACTTGTAATACACTGAGTTAGTGGTACCTGAGGAACTCAGCGTGTGCGCACCCTGCGATGATGCATGGTCTGGGTGGACCGCACTGGTAGCAATGTCTTTTGTCTAATGAATTCTGCCTTAATAAGGCTACGTGGTGATGACTTGTGGTGCAGTGAGTTAGTGGCACCTGAAGCAATCAGCGTGTGCGCACTCTGCGATGATGTGTGGTCCGGGCGGGCCGCACTGGTAGCAATGTCTTGTGTCTAATGAATTCTGCCTCGGTAAGGCCACGTGGCGGTAACTTGTGGTGCACTGAGTTAGTGGCACCTGAAGCACTCAGTGTGTGTGCACCCTGCGATGATGTATGGTCCGGGCGGGCCGCACTGGTAGCAATGTCTTTTGTCTAATGAATTCTGCCTCAGTAAGACCATGTGGCGGTGATTTGTGGTGCACTGAGTTAGTGGCACCTGAAGCACTCAGCGTGTGCGCACCCTGTGATGATGTGTGGTCTGGGCAGGCCGCACTGGTAGCAATGTCTTTTGTCTAATGAATTCTACCTTAATAAGGCCACGTAGCGTTGAGTTGTGGTGCACTGAGTTAGTGGTACCTCTGGCGCTCAGCATGTACACAGCCTGCGATGATGCGTGGTCCAGGCGGGCCGCACTGGGAGGAATGTGTCTTGCCTACTGGACTGCGTCATCTGCAATCGCCACTCCATCTGAATTGTGAGCCGTGGTGTCTGCATTGTAGTTTGAGGGCAGTAGTCTGTACAGACATAAGTCTGCGGTGCTGTGCCGCTTTGTTCGCAGGGGGTGTGTGTCGAGGAGGCCGGCAGATATAGCGGCAGCTATGTGGCAGGGTGAGGGCTGATGCTCTGGCAGACGCGTTGGCTTTCACACAAGTGAACCACGCTCGGAGTCCCGGCCTATTTATTCACACTTCTATGGTGGAGTGGCGTATGTTGGAACAGGCCACTGCGCTTCAGCTTACAGGGGACGATGATAAAGGTACATGACCGAGATCTTCCCCACTGCCTGAGGTAACATGGTTACATCCACTGTCCACAACACTACAAGCACCAGCAGTATACGTACACATGGAGAGGTTTGTGCTCTGCATACTGAGGTCTGTCCAGCACATCACCGCTACACTTGGTATTGTGGGCATAATTATTGGTGGGTGACTTGCGTCCTTCACACATGTTTGGTTGCCACATTTCGCAACATTCAGCTATTGTGTGGCTGAGGGGCCATGCTGTTTTTGGAAGGTCCACTGTCCTGTTGTGCGCTGCCTCGGTGGTAGTGGGGGGGTGGTCCGTGGGGAGGTCCTGAGGGTGGTGACAGTGGGTTTTGTGGCCTTCTTGGGTGTCAAACATTCATGATTAGTAGCTCTATGACATGTGTTGGTCTTCAGATGTGATTCTGGGCTGGGCTCCCTTTCACACTGTAGGTAGTCGTCCTACTTTACACCAGTAAAAGGCAGATGGTACATTCCTACTACTAACGCAGCTTATCGCCTGTTTATGGATCGCACCGCAGATTTGGCTGCTCGTTGAAAACATCAGGAAGTGGTGTTTTCATGTTATTTTTGTACAGGAACGCCTACTCTGCATATTATTTGCGTTAGTTGTTGCTCTCATTTGTGGCAATTTTTTTTTTGCGGAAGCTATTGCTGGAAAACTGGCGATATCGCCTGTTTTCACCAGGTTGAAAATGGAATGATAATTTAAAATCATTGACAAAACCATAGGTTTAATTAACATTATAATTAGAAATTAGCATTTAAAAAACCTTTGAAATTCACTAAAAAAAACATAGGTTTCAGGGACGTTATAGTTACAAATTATCATTTTAAAAACCTTTGAAATTCACTGAAAAAAACTATAGGTTTCAGGGACGTTATAGTTACAAATTAGCATTTAAAAAACCTTTGAAATTCACTGAAAAAAACATAGGTTTCAGGGACGTTATAGTTAGTTGACATTTCACTCGTACAAAACCATAGAAATTCGGCCGTTATAGCTAGTAGAGCTAACTATAACTCGTGCACCCGCAATGCACTGCTGATGGCATCACACATTACATCACTCATGACGTGGTCAGTGACATCACTGATGACATCACTCATGACATATATGTTAATGCCAAGGTGTATTGAAGAATGAGTCCCTTAAATCTGCTTAAACATGGTGGAGAATGCGGGCAGTCCTCCATTAGAATAGAATTATGGAGAACCTTATCCAGCAATTGATAAAAGGGCAAAATAACCTGAAATGGGACTGGGAAAGACAATGACCTCAGCCCAGGATGAGTGGGAAATATTTAAAGAGCCTATTTTATCACAAGTGGAATGTATACATACATTTCCCAAAGACCAGGTCCAGCTAACCTCCAGACTCCAGGGTACACACAGCAGTAATCCTAGTTCCCTAATATAGCCCTACAATAATACATATCAGGGGAGGAACCAGATGTTTTTCTACTAAATTTTGAAAGGGCTGCCAAAGCGTGTGGCTTACCGGTGGGTAAAGGGCCCTTCTTTCTTGCCACGTTCTAACCGGAGAGGCTCAAGCAGCCTATCAAGTAGCTAATGCTACTGGAAATACTCCATATGGGGAAATAAAACACATCATATTGGATCACTTGGGTATGGATGTGGAAGAATATATGGTTAGGTTCCGTAAAGAGAAAAGATCCCCGGGCGACAACCCTAAAACCCTTTTTTTAAAGTTGAAAACAGCACCTGGTAAAGGGCTAAGATCAGCAGAAAATAGCAAAGAGGAGATAATGAATCTCATTTACATTGAGCAAAATCTAGAGGCTCTCCCCTTTTCATGACAATGGTGGCTACAACAACATACTTATTATAGAACAAGCTGGGAATATGGCCACAACGTTTTCTCAAGCTCAACCTCACACCTTTCCTTCGGAAGCTGAGAAAACCCATCACACCAGCTCTGCACCAGTGAAGTCTGAAAAAAAAATCCCAAGACTGTGCATGAACCGTTGAATATCCAGAAACTTTAAATCTGAAAGCCCTATATACAGAGGCCCTCAATGTATTGATTGAGGCGAGTGTGACTACATCATCCGGTTATGCCCCCACAAGAAAACACCTGAAGAACCCATGGATGTTAACTACCTCCCCAAGTCCATACTATATACAGAAGAACTAGGAACTTGCTTTTATGTAAGTGTACAGGTGAATGAGAAATGGGTCACAGCATTTCTAGATTCGGGGTGTCGCCAGTCAGTTGTCCAGGGGGATTTGGTGAAGAGTTCCCAGGTTCTTCCCGGGAAAACTTGTACATATCCGTTGTTTCCATGGGGATGTCAGGAGCTACCCCTTAGCTGAGATTTCCATCAACACTCCGAATTGTACTCTAGTTAAAGTTGGTGTGTTAAGGAACCTCTCGGATGATCTCATATTGGGAACCAATCATCCACATTTTTAGGGTTGTTCTTAAACAACATAAAAAAGCAAGAGACCGAACTTATAGAAAGAACCCGCGAACCTGTGGGTCAAGCAACTCTTATAAAGCAGTAGCCCTGGAGTTTAGACAAGAGCTTTCATTACACTCAAAATAATGACTCCACCCTCCAGAATGCATGGCAGGGAGCTAGAAGGAATGAAGTTAATCCCCTAAATAGCTATATCCAGTTGTGCATTAAGAATTGCCTACTCTATCTGATACGGCAAAAAGACGAACCAACCCAACTATTAGTACCTCTGATCTTTCGTGATGGGATCCTGTTTTTTGCTCATTCACACCTTATGGCAGGATATAGTGGAGCTACAAAAACAACCTAAAATATTTTGAGACATTTCTACGGGCCTGGCATTTACACCAATATTAAAAAGTATTATCAAAAGTGTGAGCTCTATCAATGGAAGAACCCCTTCAGATCCCCTCCTGTATCCTTGCAACCTCTTCACATTATTGGGAAAATGTTCAAACAACTCGGTATGGACCTTTACCGAAATCAAAGAAAGGCAAACAGTATGCTTTAGTAGTCATTGATTATTTTACCTACAATCCAGAGGCTTTCCCTTTGAGGGCTCCCACTACTGCCAATATTGTTTACAAACTAATCAAACTGTTTTCAAGGGTGGGATTCCCCCGTGAGATTTTAACAGATCAGGGTGACCCAATTGTCTCACACCTTATGAATCAGGCATGTAAAATCCTAAACCTCTCTCATATAAAAACATCCATCTATCATCCTCAAACAGTTGGCTTATGTGAAAGATACAATGGTGTTCTTAAGTTAACCCTTAAAAAGATGCTTACCAGCGAAGGAATAAACCGGGACCAGCTCCTTGCCCTCTTTGTCATTCAGAGCCAAGTTCAGAGCAGTCTTGGTTATTCGCCCTTTAAACTGCTGTATGGCCGACAACCCAGAGCACTCCTAGAAATGAGGGAGGTCTGGGAGCAGGAAAAAACAGACGAGGCACGAAATCTCCTAAAGTATGCCAAGAGTTATCCTGCATAGGGAAGTTAAGAGGATTAGCTCATTCAAACTTAGACAAAAGCCAAACTAGATAGAAGATCTTTTATAATAAAGGGAAAAATCGGAGACACCTACAGATCAATGACTAGGTTCTGGTTCTCTTACCCAGCTCACTATCTAAAGTAAAGTCAGAATGGAAGGGCCCCTACAAGGTAGTAGGTAAGGTCTGTAACACCACCTATAAAATACAGATGTCCTCCCAGAAAATACAGTGTTATCTCATTCACCTCCTGAAGAAATGGTTTGATCCCCTTTCTAAAACAAACCAGCTTGCACTCTCAACTGCAAACCAAAGTCCCTGTACCATAGATTAGCTTGTACTGAATGATTAATTGAGCAAGGAACAAATATCTTTCCTTCAAACTGTTTTACATCCCTTTCCTTCTATTTGTTCTGATCTTCCTGGTAGAACAGCATTAATGGAACACGCTAGTGTTACCACTCCAGGGAAAGTGATAAAACAGCGACCTTATAGGATACTCGCAGCTAGGTGACAAGCGATTGCCACTGAGGTATATAACATGATAAAAGTGGAAGTAATAAAATCCTCTCCTCTCAAAGTGATTGGTCCTCTCCTATTTTTTTTGTCCCAAAACTGGATGGATCAATCAGATCTTGTATCAATTTCCGGACTTTTAACTCTATTTCTAAATTCAACTCCTATCCTTTACCCAGGATTGAAGAGTTGATTGAGAAGCTAGGAGAGGCCCAGTTTACCGCAACCCTTGATCTCATCAAGGGTTAATGGCAGGTTCCCCTTCGACAGATATACCAAGAAAAATCTGCCTTCTCCACTCCAGACGGCTTATATGAATTTACTGTAGCTCCCTTTTTGTCTCCATGGAGCCCCAGCCACTTGTCAGAGATTAATGAACAGGGTTCTCCAAAACCACCAAGATTATTTGTCAGCTTACCTTGATGACATTGTGATGTTCCATCCTTCTGGAAACAACACCTCACACACTGCCAACAGAGCTTTCAAGCCCTACAAAAGGCAGGGTTACATGTAAATGATAAGAATTCCAAGATGGGTTTCAACAAAGTCTAATAACTTGGGTATGTCTTAGAAACAGCTTAATGAACCTCAGGAAGAAAAAATGAAAGCAGTCCAAGACACTCCAATGCCCACCTCCAAAACGGGGGTAAGAGCCTTCTTGGGGTTAATAGGATACTACAGACGCTTTGATCGCAAGATACACCGAGATTGCGGGACCTCTCACGGATCTCTTAAAAAACGGGGGTAAAAGTAAAACATCTTTTAAATCCACCATAGGAGGTGAAAGAAGTGTTTCATCAGCTTAAAGTACCTATGACCTCCAGTCCAATCCTAATGACCCCCAATTTGAAGAAACCATTCATACGTCAGACTGATGCCTCAAAAAATGGCTTGGGGGCTGTCTTGTCCCAACTATCTGAAGATGGCATTGAGCTTCTGATCTTGTTAATTAGACACAAATTGTTTCCCTGGGAGCAGAAGTATCCAGTGATTGAGAAAGTGTGTCTAGCCATCGAATGGGCTATAGAGAGATTACGACACTATCTTGAAGGGACACCTTTCACGTTGTATACTTATCATGCTCCTCTGTTGTGGATGAGCCATAACAAAGGTAACAACCCTCATATCCTTCATTGGTTTCTGTCACTACAGCCCTTTGTTATCGAGGTCAAACACCGAATGGGTTTTGAGAACGGGAACGCGGATTTCCTAACTCGTATTCCCCATTTCCCCAAACGGGAAAACTCTAAGGGAACCGTATGTCAATAAGATCGGAGCCCCGGTCTTGAAATACCTGATGTGGATGAGGAATGCTCTCTGTCTCACCATGTTACCCCTCTTCTATGTTTTCAGACCCTCAGAGAAGAATCCCGACATGTGGAACAAGCCTTGTTCTCCCAAGATCTCTATACCCTTCAGAGAACACGGCCCCTTTAATGAAGATGACTACAGAGATTCCCTGTACTGTGATGACGTCATCATGGGACACAAACACGAAGGGTGTGCCCAGGAAGTGAGGACAGTGACAAAAACTGCATCAAGAGGAAGATGGGCTGGCTGACATTGGGCGAATGCTGAGACAATCCAGAAGTTTGCTTACAGCCAGCAGGAGAAGGAAAAGCCCCGTACACCATGAGCCCTGAGCGATCTCGACCAAGCAGAAAGACGCCCTGAGGCCAACGACTAGATGAAGACTCATGACACGCTCTCGGAGGAGCATGGCTTTTGCAAGTACATGACCATATATGGACCTTAGCTGGGAGGTGGGAGGGAACAGAAGACAAGCCTTCCCCGCACCAACATTACTAAATTGAAATAGCGATATCTTAGGTGGGAAGCAAATCATTTAACCAGCAGCGGGTGAAGTTTACATTAAAGTGGTGATTGTCCCCCACACCCTATTTCCAGACAGTGTTAAGTGTGGTGAAAACACTTACGTCTGCTACTTTCTTTTTTTTCCGAGGGAGAACCAGCGTTGGTGCTCCACAGTGACAAGACTCCCCGCAGAACTTGCAAGAAGAACGAAAAAAATTAGACCTTTTGCTACCTGTGAACCAGGACACTATATATGTTAAAGGCAATAAAAGAAAGAAAATAAATCAATTTCTCCGCTTTTGACGAATCTGTCCCTTAAACCCATTTACAGGGACATTATAATATCCTTCAAATTCTGGAAGTGCCCATACACATTTAGAAGAGATTGTTCTTCCCAGCTCCTTGAGTTTTTCCAGTCCAAATAAATGTAATCATTATGTTGGTATGCAAAAGCCTTTCTTCTGAGAATATAGAATTGTTTGAGATTAAAAAAAACATTCTGCGAGCAAAGACATTTTGTTTAGGATTATTCTATCAATGATAGAAAACGTTGCCCTTTCCAAGGCATCATATAGTTTTGAATTTGAGTTTCATTAGAACCAAAATCCCTATGTATCTGTCTGATTTGTTTACCACTGATTTTAATATCAAAGGAATAGTATCCCAATTTACTTATTTAGTTATTATTTCAATCGACTATTACTTTTATAACCTGATACATGTCTAAATTTTACCAAACATGACATAACTCTTTCTAAATTCACACTAGATGGTTCTAGATATAATTATTTTTTGTCTGCGTATAATTAGTACGAAATATTTTGAGAATTCCAAAAGTCTACTTTATGACCTTGGCATTTCTGATCAGTGGGACCAGTGGCTTGATATAAAGTGCAACCTGGAGGAGTCAGTGAAGCAAACTCTGCCTGGTCCCTCAAGAAATGTCTACCTATCACATCCCCTTCCCATTTCCAATCAGTCATGCTTAGATTGGACAGTAAGAGCCACAAAATAAGGACTATTAATCTGGTGTGGTAAAATGGTCAAAATTATTTTCTCAAATAAAAGTGACACAAGACCACCTTTTAGGAATCATGAAAAAAGTAAAATAGAAGTCAGTTTTTCAACCAAATCTTTTTGCTACTAATTACTAATTCCCCGCCCGCCAACGTAACCTGATTTACCCACCGCCAGATTACAATGGCGGTGGGTTACGCGGCGGACGGGAAGTCCTTCTGATGCTTTTCCGCCAGTCAGCAATCGTTCCGATTGCCAGCCGGGCGGACTTGGGCCACTAATATGGCCCCGCCAGTCAGCCATATTAGGATGCTGGGTTGTAAAGGCCTTTCCATGGTGGCATCGCCGCCATGGAAAGGCTGCTGGGGATTTGCTTTGCGGGCCCCCGGTGGGGTGGAGGGGCGTGGTACCCCCTACATTTCCATGCACAAGGTGGCAGGCACCGCGCGGTGCCTGCCACCCTGTGCATGGAAATGCACAACATGGCAATTTGGCAATTTGGTAAGCAGCACCCACCGCAATGTTAAATTGCGGAATGTGACTCCCAGGGTGGCGGTCGCATCCTAATTCGCTGTGCGGGACCGCCTCATGTCTGGCAGCCAGTCGTAACACCGTGGGGATGGCGGGCGGGCTTGAGTCTGCCCGCCATCCTAATCACCCCCTAAATCCTTAGTTACTTAAAAAATTTCCTGCATATGACTTCTGCAACTAATTGATTCAGGTTCACCTCTGTTAATTCTTGTAGATAAATTGATAGAGGTCCTTGAAAATCTTTCTTAAGGCTTAATTACCCTCCTGCTTTTATTAGCTCTCTGGCTCTTCAGCTTTAGGGATTTTTTTTTCTGCCACTGTAGCTTTGCTCTGCCAGTCTAATAATCTCCCTATCATTTTGTTTTATTCTGTAAATGTTTGTGATCATATTTTTGCATTTATTATTCCTGAGAATTTTTTTGTCAGACTCCTAGACAGCCAGTGTCTGTCTAATTGTTTGTTTCCTATATTGGAGAAACGTTTCATGAGTGGCTTTTGCTTCTGCAACTTACAGTGTATGTTTCTATTAAATGTTTTAGTTTGCCTAACCCAGACTTATTATATGTTCACCCCCCACAAAAATACTTAGAGTGGGTCCCATACCACATAGATTGGTGCCCACTCTCCTTAGTCTGAGGAATTTCATAATTTACTGTTTAATGTGGCCTAAAGCTTCCATGTCAGAAAAGACTATTTGCAGATATCACTACTTTAACTCCCTGCTCAACATCCTTAATTTTGTGCAAAATTAATGTCATTTGCATATGTGTAATTGAGTGAAATTTTGACAAAATTGCATGTAATTACACAAAATGCAAATCTATAATTTAACTCTATATCTTAGCATGAAATGCATCGCCATGTCAATTTTTGATGTGAGTATGCATTTAAACAAATGCTTTGTGGAAAAACATGCTTTTTTGTTCTGTTGCTCCCATGTGAATGCCACATTTACTGTAAAGATTTACAGGAAATGGCATGTGCCCTTTCCAAGGCATCATATAGTTTTGAATTTGAGTTTGATTAGAACCAAAATCTCTATGTATCTGTCTGATTTGTTTACCACTGATTTTAATTTCAGAGGAATAGTATCCCAATTTACTTATTTAGTTATTATTTCAATTGACTATTACTTGTATAACCTGATACATGTCTAACTTTTACCAAACATGACATAACTCTTTCTAAATTCACACTAGATGGTTGTAGATATAATCCTTTTTTGTCCTTGTATAATTAGTACAAAATATTTTGAGAATTCCAAAAGTCTACTTTATGACCTTGGCATTTCTGATCAGTTCGACCAGTGGCTCGATAAAAAGTGCAACCTGGAGGGGTCAGAGTGGAAAAATCTGCCTGGTCCCTCAAGAAATGTCTACCTATCCCATCCCCTTCCCATTTCTAATCAGTTATGCTTAGATTGCTTTCTAGAAATCTGTGATTTATCTGATGAATGTGGAGGGAAGCCACATTTTTAGAAGCTTTTCAGAAAAGTTCTCAGCTCACTATATCTAATGATTGTTCAGTACCGATTGGAGTCTATATTGGTGGTTATATTATTCGCTTCAATGAAAAATATGAGTGCTAAAAATGAGTACCCTATTCAGGATAAAATCAGTTTAATGTGGATTGACAAGTTCCCATACTAGTTTCAGCATCTGCTTTAGTGATCATTTTCATGTAGAGTTTGTAATCTGCATTTAGAACAGTAATTGGACAGTAAGAGCCACAAAATAAGGACTATTAATCTGACATGCTAAAATGGTCAAAATTCTTTTCTTAAATAAAAGGCACAAGTCCACCTTTTAGGATTCATAAAAAATTTAAAATAGGAGTCAGTTTTTCAACCAAATCTTGTTGCTACTAATTACTAATTCCCCCCCGCCATCATAAGCTGATTTACGCACAGCCAGATTTGAGTCCGCCCGCCATCCTAATCACTCCCTAAGTCCTTAGTTACTTAAAGAAATTCCTGCACATGACTTCTGCAACTAATTGATTTAGGTTCACCTCTGTTAATTCTTGTAGATAAATTGATATAAGTCCTTGAAAATCTTTCTTAAGGCTTAATTACCCTCCTGCTTTCATTGGCTCTCTGGCTCTTCAGCTTTAGAAATTTTATTTTCTGCCACTGTAGCTTTGCTCTGCCAGTCTAATAATCTCTGTAATTGTTTGTGATTATATTTGTGCATTTATTATTCCTGAGCATTTTTTTGTCAGATGCCTAGACAGCCAGTGTCTGTCTAATTGTTTGTTTCCTATATTGGAGAAAGCTTCCATGTCAGAAAAGACTATTTGCAGATATCACTACTTTAACTCCCTGCTCAACATCCTTAATTTTGTGCAAAATTAATGTAATTTGCATATGTGTAATTGAGTGAATTTTTGACAAAATTGCATGTAATTACACAAAATGCAAATCTATAATTTAACTCTATGTTTTAGCATGAAATGCATCATCCTGTCAATTTTTTATGTGAGGATGCATTTAAACAAAAGCATTGTGGAAAAACATGCTTTCGTGTTCTGTTGCTCCCATGCGAGTGCCACATTTGCTGTAAAAATTTACAGGAAATGGCATGTGATTATGCAAAGTGGCATAATGGTGTAATTTGGGGAATTTTCTGTGACAAACATGATATTCCAGAGATTATGCAAATTACATCAATGTAATCTAAATTTCACTTATGCCTAATGATCATAATATGATCACTAACCACAAAGGGTGTGTTTTTAGCTGTTAGAATGTTATTATGTTCAGTATCAAGGAACAATCAAAAGTGACTCTAAACAGACCAATGACTCTAAACAGTGTCAAGGTTTTCTTATCCTCCAAATATCATTAGGTTTAGCATTTTAAATTGTTTCCATCAGGCACTCCGGTGATTTTTTTTTATGAGTAGCCACCTTGTTGATATCCATGTCTTCAGGATGTGTACCATTTTATTTACAGCAAATTTAATGTCCCCTCCTCAAGTAACAGGTGCAGCTCATTGAGCTTGTAACAGTGGTGAAGGACCTAGTTAGTTTTGTATTGAAGCATAAAATGTGGCTAGAATAAACCTCACATTGATAGAGTACAGTCTGGGCTACTATCCACCCCGCCTTTGGTATCCAGTTCTAATTTACCAAAATAAACACCCTTTCCTTTGCAAAAAATAATGTAGTTTATGCAACCACTTCCTTTTCTCATTCAAATTATCTTATCAAGTATCAAATGAGTCTCTTGAAAAAAATAAATGATAGTCTTTTTTTATAAAAGAAAGACATAATTGATCTGCCCTTCTGGATATTATTAAAACTATTAACATTTAATGAAATGACACTAAAATAAGCCTATTATCCTATTACTGTGAACAACCTTTTCGTTACTTGGAAACTCTCCTTTTCTTCCCTAATTTTCCCTGCCTAATCCTCTTACTAATACCCCCTTTCTTTGGACTCTGCCACCCCCTACCCTCTACCATTTACCTCTACCACCCTGCTGGCAGGTGTGAAATAAATCCCATCTCCAAAAGTAATGCACCTTTGGCATTCACCTTGGGAGCTGTGGTTCTCTTGCCAAAAGAGAGGTTTGTGATCATTTTTATCAGACAACAACAAATTATAACATACAAACTCTCCCATATACTTTTTTTAACATAGGTTACTTGTTATACTAGCTAAATAAGGTAAAATAAATAAATAAACAGCACACCTTTTTTGGCTGATGTCTTATAGAACCCTCTTCTTTTGGACACAAATGATTTTTAATGACACCTACTTCGTTATATTTGATTTCTCTCTTTTGTACTTTAAAGAAAATCTATTTCATTCACCATTTCTTACATGGTTCTAAACTCCCTTTTGAAAGCATTTTCAGCATTGACTGTTGGATAATTTGGAACTGAGCACATAGTTGTCAGAGGTCTAGAATGTATTTCCTTATCTGCTTACTTCAGTGTGTGGTTTCAAATGACATCTGGAAAAACTTGGAAGTAAACCCTCTTAACACATCCAGTCTTGCTTTAAATGTCTTCTTTGAATATTTATTATTGAAGGTGCCCAGCCACAATATTGAATAAAGAATATCGTGGGTCAAGAATATCATTGCAAATTATTGTCAATTCAACAATATTGTGGGATTTAATATCACAGATGTGAATATCTTTTTTTGTATGTGTGTGATATTGTACAGCACACAACTGAAGTGTGAAAAGAATAGTCTTTTTACTGGAAGAGACCCCTTCATGCACAAAACCTATACTCCCACAATGCAGGCACCCTTTGGCACATGACAGCAAAACACGCACCAGCACAGGGTGAGAGCAGAATAGCACCACATCTCTCTTGTTCACGAAATGCAGCACATTTACTTGCCTGCCCTGCGTTACGTGACATTTATGTAAATCTTGGCCTATATTTTTTTTTAATTGTACGAGTGGGCTCTTGAGAGCTGGCACTAGCTTCCTTGAGTTCTATTTCTTTTGTGTTGGAGTGATGATTATGCTCTTTAAGATTTCAACAATTTTATATTTTTGTTCTTGCCCTCCAGTAATATACATTACAATAATATTTTGTGCATTTACAATGTGTTCTTTCACTGCTTGTACTTTCTTTGCTGCATGTGTATCCCCTGTGTTTTAGTAATCATTTTCCTTTTTGAGATCATGTGCTTGTGGCTCAGTTAGTTATTTTATGTGTGGGTTACACAAAATATTGTAGCATTAATAAATTAATAGCAATAGGATTTTTACTAGTTAATTATGTATGCATTATTAAAATCTTTTTAACTTTAACACTTATGAACTAGATGTTTTGGTGATGTTTGGAGACATCGCTTTCATTTTTCATTGATTTTGTTGTTTTTGGCTCAGGTGTTTCTTCGGAAATGTAGGAAAAATAATGGTAGTATTTGATTTATTTTTTTGTTTATTTGTTGCTGTTAAGACAGAAGTTGTATGTTCGCTAGGTTATTGTATTTTTAAAATGTTACTTACATTGTATTTTCTGTTGTGTTCTTGAATTTCAAAATATGGATCCAAGGGGGCGTGGACAAGCCGTCAACCGTGATGGCCGCACGGCTGTGAAGCTCTGGAGCCAGAGGCCCTAATCCAATGGATTGGGGCTTCCATCCTTGCTTCGATCGATGACGCTGAGGGGGACGGACAGTCTGCAGACCAACTGACCCGCTGGAGAATCCTAATGATTCATACTTCTCTGTAGGTCAGCTGTGGAGGATTTGAGGCACAGCCCGCCTCAGAGGCCCTGCTATGACTGGGGCAGCAGGCGAGCCTAAGGCCGGGGCTGCAGCACCCCACTGGGCCTCCACCCTCCTTCCACACCTTGCCCAAGTTGGCTGGCTGCTCCCCGCTGCATGATCACGGCAACATGGCTCTGGACTGCTGTGGGCAGTGCAGGACTGCAGGCAGGCCTGGGTTGGAGCTGCCGTGTCACCTCGTCTTCCCTCAGTGGGCTGCGGCCTGATGCTGATGCAGTGCCTCCTGTGTGGGCCTCTTCATTGGGTTGCAGCCTGCATGCGGACCAGCTGCCGCTGCGGGGACGTGGCCATCCTGCATTTCACCAAATTCCTGCAAAACATCACGGGCTGTGCACCCTTGCCAGATGACTGCGGGGGCTGCTTGGCCGGGAGGGTGGGACCGCGGGTGGCGGCATTCATGGTGTGGGTCTCTGCTGCTACCCAGCCAAGTAGCTATGAACCCGAAACCTTTCCCAGGATGCTTGTTTCTGGTCCAGGGAAGACATGGCTTGGCAGTTCGGGCTGGATTGTTCCTATGAGGCACAGGGTCAGACTGATTTGCATATGGTCATGTCTGAACTGGGGTGGCGGAGTGAGCTAAAGAATGATGATGGATTAAACCCAGATCAGTTGACTGGGGGTGAGTGCTTACAATGTTCAACACTCCATCCATCATCCACTTTGGTTTTGCTTTGTTCGCCCTAAGTTGGCAGGGTATGCCCAGACGTGGGTCCCTTGCTCACTTTGCCACTGGATTCAAGATATCCTGGCTGATGAGGGTTATGAACCCGAAACCGGTCCCAGCATGCTTGTTTCCGGTCCAGGGAAGACATGGCTTGGCAGTTCGGGCTGGACTGTTCCCATGAGACACAGTGTCAGACTGATTTGCATATGGTCATGTCTGAACTGGGGTGGCGGAGTGAGCTAAAGAATGATGATGGATTAAACCCAGATCAGTTGACTGGGGGTGAGTGCTTGCAATGTTCAACACTCCGTCCATCATCCCCTTTGGTTTTGCTACCCCACCAAGTGCCAGATACATGCCACAGGCTTGGAAACCACCTACCCGAGATGTACACCCACCGCTGCGGTGAGTGCCCCACAATTGGGGTTCCTTGGCCCTTGCCTCCTGGCCCCTCCCCCCATTTTGCATGAGTGGCTGTGACCGCATAGCTGATTGCAATTCCCGCATGGCTCCTTGACTCCCAGCGACGACCTCAGCCCTACCCTGATTCCCCTGCTACAACCATCACTGCTGGGGACACTCTAGGCTGGAGCTCGAGGATAATAGCGCCTCCACAGCATTGGGCTAGTGTCGAAATCCATTACCCTGTTTCACTGCATTGTTGATAACTCCATCCGTCTGCTGCGGGGAATTGACATTTGACTGACCCAAGTAATCGGGCCACCAGGAGCCCTTATCAGAAATGCACGATGACCAGGACTCCGCAGCTCGCTCGGACCCCCCCCCCCCGGAGGGAGTGACCTCAATCCTCACCTAGCTGGGCGTGGGTTTCCACGCATTAGATGCGCACTTTGACTCTCTTACCTCCTGACTAGACCGCATGCCGAATGTCTAGACAGACAAAGCACCCGCCTTGACTCTGCAGAGGCGCATGTCTCCACTCTTGAAGACACCACTGCCTCCTTGACCAGGCGACTGGAGAAAACCGTACGTCCCCCAAAGGCAGTCGCCATCAAAAATGAGGTCTTGGAGGTGTACTCTCAGCGCAACAATATCCACATCATTGGCCTGGCAGAGATCACCAACATGGAGTGCCTGGAACAATTTGTGCAAACCTTGCTTGTTGAATTATGTGGCACCCACCACTTCTCCCCTAAATTCATCGTGGAGAGGGCACATAGGTCCTTGGGCCCTCGTGCTCCTCCTGGAGCGGCACTGCGACCAATAATCGCACGCTTTCTAAATTATAGGGACTGGGACACTGTACTCCGCCGGGCTAGGGAGCACTCTCCTCTACTCTACCAGGGCACCACCATCTCCATTTACTCGGAATTTAACTTGGCTGTGCAGGAGGCAAGGCAGAAGTTTGTGGAGGCGAAGGCACAGCTCAGGAAACATGGGTTCAAGTACGGTATGCTCTACCCTGCCAGGCTCTGGGTGATATCAGATGGCAAACAGTGTTTTCTTGACAATCTGGCTAAAGTCATCGCTTTCTGCAAAAGATTGGGCCTGGGCAGCCATTACTCGAATCGCACTACCCCGGACCGCTCGCCACAGGACGGCAATGTTTCAACTAGTGCTGACCTCTTCAATGCAGGCTGAAGGGACGTGCCCTGTCTGGATAGTGGATTTCATAGAGCCACCAGATCAGTTAAAGTTTCCTACAGTTAAATGCTCTACTTTACTAGCCCCACCATACTATATACGATGACTGCCTTGACTATTACAGAACACACATAAGTACTCTTGCTTAGAACGGGCACATGGTTGTGATGTGTTGCCCGCTCCCCTAAGATGATTACGCGTTCTATAATGTTGTGGGTTTTATTGGCATTTATTAGTACTTCTGTTCCTAGTGTGGTTGGGGGGATGTTTCTGAGGGATTGTATTTTTGGTTTCCATTCTCTCTCTGGTTTCCTTTTCCTTCTCTCCTTTCCTCTTTCTTTCTTGACGAGACAGAGCTTTGCAATAGCCTCCCTATTAGAACAGACCGGGCAGACCCTTATCAGCCCGCTCTCTTCCTAAGCAGACAGTGGATATGACCCTTCTTACCTGGAACTTCCGAGGTTTAAATAGTCCACATAAGCTGGTATTATTGTACCTCACTTGACACAACACCAAGATCACATTCTTACCGGAACAACACCTGCCCCCCCAAACATCCCCTGTCTTTGCTGCCTTGTGGGGCCAGCACCATTGTTTTGAGAACTATAGCTCATTGTCCAGGGGAGTCTGCAT
Source organism: Triturus cristatus (assembly GCF_964204655.1). NCBI lineage: Eukaryota > Metazoa > Chordata > Amphibia > Caudata > Salamandridae > Triturus > Triturus cristatus. Next base: position 799,891,535 of record NC_140592.1, read on the forward strand.
ACTTATACACAAGTCCCTTCCCTTTATACACTTCAGGACTGCTACGTTATGGTTACGGGAACCATGCTGGGGAGGCGAATTGTTTCCTTCAACCTATATGCCCCCAACACGGATGACTTCCCCATCTTACCATACCGTGGCCGCCCTCCTGGATGGCACAGACATCAATGCTGTTCGTGAATTAAATATCACTCTTGACCCAGCCATGGACTCTTCCAGTACCATCCCTTGTACTATGCCATGCTCACTGCTCGCTTGTCAGGATATGATACATACACATACCCTCAGGGATGTCTAGTGCATAAAACATCCTGTAACTTGAGGTTACACTTTTTACTCCGCTACAAACTTAGGGGTCTATTAGGATTGCGGCCTGCGGTGGCGGAAAATGCCTTTTTCCGCAGGCCAGCAGCAGACAACACGCCTGCCATATTAATATGGCTAAACACAGCCCATTTCCCGTTTGCCGCGATGCGACATGCACCGCCATCAAAGTGTGCCTGCCACCGTGACGGCGTGAGCCAATGGAGACTCACCGCCATGCGGAATGACGTCCCGTCTGCTGTACAAATCAGGATGCCCCAAAAAGCCAGCCGCACCTCAGCGGAAAAACCACCCAACCAGAGACGGCGGAAGCTCGACAGCGGAGCGCGAAACCTGATTCCCGGTCCCGACCGCAATAAATCCAGCTCTTCACATCTTTCTGGTGCAGTACCTGATACATCACCAGCAACTCATGGACCGTCGCGGACACCGCCGCAGGTATGCAATAACACAATCTCGCACACAACCACAACACACAACTCATGGGCTGATACAGGGTCCCTGGCAACACCAGACACCCTGGTGGGGACAGGAACACATCCACAAGTGTACCAACACATGTCCTACCGGCCACCAAGTCACCCCTCCGCAGCCAGGTTACACATTTCCACGATCTCCAAGTAATGTCCCGGTCACGTCACCGCAGCGGTGAAGACAAGGGAAAATATTCTCACAATGCAGAAGGCAGGGCCAGCGCTAGGCATGGGCAGGGCATAAAGTACACAGGGCCACACCTCTACCTTCCACACACTGGCCCCCCCAACATGAAGGGACATGCCATTTACACCCCCCTGTGCACCCCCATGCCCAACAACAAGCTATGTGAATCCACACCCTGCACCACACAACAAACAACTAGGGAGACAGCCACAGCAGGAGTGGCTGCAGAGGAACACACAGCACAGAAGCACAGGCCCAGGGCAGCCCACACACCACAACAACCCCACATTAATGGCAAGAAAGCTGAGTATAAGCACAAAATGAACACACACACATACAATGAACAAACATCCTACTGGGCACACAGCCTGCCAAGTCACACAGACATACCCCAGACTGACACACAGCCACATACATAGACCACATGCCACCAGCAATGGAGCACAACATATAGGAAAGCCAAAGTGAGGTGCACACAAATGGAAGGCCAAGGAGATAACCAACAAGCATGTGTACATCACATGCAAGATAAGGAACAGAGAACAACACCATAACCCCATCAAAGCACACATGGCTGGCACGGTGGGTGAAGTCAAACGACAGCCACCTCAGTGCAACAACTCAGGGAGACAGCAAGGCAACCCATGTATAGGCACAGGGATGAAAGGAAGGTCCTGAAGTCAAACTGTGAACAGCCACACATATATACACAACTACTTCAATGGAGTATGCCAGCAGCACAACACACAGGGCACATTGACACACTCCATGACTGTCAAACACAAGTAGGAATCTTCACACATACCCCCTCACACCTGCAGCACACAGCCCCAGTGTCAGACACACAGAAGGGTGTCAATAATGTTCAGTCAATACACAGACAAACAATCATACTCCCTGGGGTTATCCACAAACATCATATACACACAGGGATGCCAGAACCAATGTCTGCACAAAAACAACAGCCAAACACATAACTCAACAGAAACACACACAGAACCACAACAAGACCACACATGACCTCTGCAGCAAAACTGTGGAAAGGCAATGGGAGCACAGACAGAACAGGAGTGCATAACCTCATCAGCCAGGAACAATGCACAGACAAGATACCACAACACAGACAATAAGTGTACCATCACAGAACAACACAGCCACATCAAACACACAAGATGCACATGACAATAAATCACATAGCAAACACAGCAGGACATCAGGGGGTGCACACCAGGCCAGGACAAGGCAACATATACCCACAGCACAGCACTGCATGCACAACAAGCAGTGTGTGCACACAAAACATAACAGTCCCACACAGCCATGAGTAACACACCATGAACACCCACATAAACAATCAAAACAGCACACTGACAACATCACACTCAGGAAGTCAAGCAGTACCCCAGCATACACACATACACCTAACACAACACCCACAGATGCACAAGTCTGGGACACAAAAGTGGAAACAACTTGACCAGAGGACTGGGCAGCACAAACAGTTGAACTGCACATGAGCAACCATGACTGCTGAACAGTACAAGAACAACACAGATAACTAATTGGGGAAATGTCCTGAGTGGCACATTGCTCCTGGCCAAAGATCTGCAACACAAAGCACAGTGTCACAAATGAAGTGATGGGGAGGCGCACACACAGGCAACACAAGGGGACAGCTGACATCACAGTGAAGTGGTGTGCACTTCAGTAGTGGGCATGGCAGGAGTGTACCATACACAAATAGAGGGAGTGCAGACTCACAATGTCAAGGCATCTGAAGCACAGATAGGGGATGGTATGACACCACACACCACATGCCACACTGGAGGCAATAAAGCACCATGTGACAGCAATGCAGAACACCACATCCACAATGTCAATGTCAGTGTGGTTGAGCAGGTGTGCACAGTGAGTACAAACTGTATCAAGATACACGGCTGTTCAACAAAACACAACCCTGACTTGCCAGTCACACACTCTGCATACTCACAATTGGCAAAAGCAACAAGTAGGAGTCAGCCAGAACTGCAAGGACACACCAACACACTGCATAGTGCACAACATACAACTCACACATGTGCACACAATCACAATCACAATCACAGCCCTGAACAATCACACAAACAGGCACTCTACTCTCGGTGACACATGTGTGTAGTAGACATTGCATGGGCACACACACATCAACACTCACAACAAACTCATCCCCTTCTCACTGCTCGCTTCTTGACCACCCAAGTGCACACATTGAAAGTAACCCATGTGAGTAGGATGACTGCCCATCACAACATGACCATACACCTACACTGCTGGGCACACATAAAGTATGAACTCACATACATGATGACCCTGGCCAGCCTGCCTGAAATCCTGTGGAAAGAATCCCACACTGTGCTGGCAGTGCCCCCAAACCTGACATGTGTACAATATAGCCAACATGAACAAAGAATGAAAATGATAACGGCGTACCAACTAAAAACAACATCATTGCACCCACAAGTATCAGAGTCATGAAGAACTGAAGTCCCTGTTACCCCAGTACAAAATTTAACAAGTCAGACAAGCCATTGGCAATGTTGAAGTGGCACCCAGGACATGTGGCACAGTAAGCCATATACACACAGGATAAACTTTATTCAGTAAGGACACTGACAAAACAGACAACAGGAGCAACTGTCAGTATTCACAAATTGCACAGATAGGCAACAACATTAGAGAAGAGCAAGGCACAAAATGCAGAGTTTGTCCATGAGAAGCTGCACAGCCAAGGGAAAAACAGCAAGGCCAGTGGCCAATCCAAGGTGTAGATGAGGTACATGAGAAGCTGCACAGGGAATATTTCAACACAGCAAGGAGCAACAAGGCCAGTGGTCAAAACGAAGTGCAGAGTGAGTCCATGAGAAGCTGCACAGGCAGGGGGCAAACAGCAGTGAATGACAAGGCCAGTGGGCAGGACAAAGTGCAGAGTGAGTCCATGAGAAGCTGCACAGGCAGGGGGCAAACAGTAAGGCCAGTGGCCAGTCCAAGGTGTAGATGAGGTACATGAGAAGCTGCACAGGCAAGGGACAAACACCAAGGCCAGGGGCCAGTCCAAGGTGCAGATTAGGTACATGAGAAGCTGCACAGGGAATAGTTCAACACAGCAAGGAGCAACAAGGCCAGTGGTCAAAACGAAGTGCAGATTGAGTCCATGAGATGCTGCACAGGCAGGGGGCACACAGCAGTTAACGACAAGGCCAGTGGGCAGGACAAAGTGCAGAGTGAGTCCATGAGAAGCTGTACTGGCAGGGGGCATGCAGCAGTAAACGACAAGGCCAGTGGGCAGGACAAAGTGCAGAGTGAGTCCATGAGAAGCTGCAGAGGGAATTTGTGCGACTGTACCCTGCCATAGTCAGCAACACAGACTGGGGTGTCACGATGGGCAGTACAGGCCCCGCTGTGGGAGAGACATGTATGTGAGGGTGACTAACATTCAGACTTGGATGTCAGACGGACTGGGAGCTGGCTGTGTGTCGGGCACTGTTGGAGCACTTGACTGGGGAGAGAGAGGTCCAGCTGAGGTAGAGCTATCAGTGGCTTGGCAAGCCGGAGGGCTGCTTGGACCAGGTGGTGTAGTGGCACGTGGAGGTGGAGTCATGCAGACGTGACACACAGTGTGGGTGGGAGATTGTGGAGGGGTGCCTTTCTACTTCTTGGGAATTCTAAATGGCTTGCCTGACTTTGGATCAATGGTAAGTGGTGTGGACACAACAGGCACACTCAACACCAAGGCTGCATCACATGCAGACGCTGGCCCTCCCTCTGGGGACGTGCAGGATCCACCGGTACGTTTCGCATGCCCTTGCCTTTGCCCCTCCATCCCCTGTCTACCAGGTGTTCCCCCTACAGTGCCCTCCTTTCCCTACTTCACTGGGCTTGGAATGGAAGTCGAGGTAGTGGGTGAATCTGCCTTGGAGCACTTCTTATGTGTACCCTTGGCAGGCACCACCTTCTCAGTGGGCACGGATATTGTCTGCTTGTCTTTGCGAGATGCTTTTGGGACAGGAGAGCCCTTGGCTGGGGATGGCTCTGAGGCATTTGACCCTGAGGTCTGCTTCTTTGCTTTTTGGCCCCTGGTTTCACCTGAATGGCTTTTGTCTTTGCGCTCTGGGGTGGCTTTGGTTTTCTGTGGGGATGGTGTCTGCACCATGGACCGCTTGGGCTGCTGCTGCTGCTGTGTGCTACGTGTGCTGTATCGTGACCTTAAGGCCTGTGGAGCGTGGTCTCCATTGTCAGACGTGGCCACTGGCATGGGGTGGACAAAGGGACTGGAGCTGGACTACGAGATTGTGCCAGTTGAAGAGCTGCCGTCATTGCGAAGGACAAAGACTGGACAGTCCGGTGCAGCCCACCCACGTCTGAAAGTATGCCCTCCACGAAAGCAACCACCTGAGTCAATTTTTTGTCGTGGTCTGTGAATGCATTGAGGAGAGCTGTCTGGCCTACCCACAGCTGGCGCAAAAGGTCCATAGACTCAGCACTGATGGCATCAGGGGGGACAGGGGCAGGGGCTGCAGTGCCTGGGGTGAAGGACACTCTTCCCCTCTTACTGGTGCGATCACGGGCAGCACCAGAGGAAGGGGCTGGGAGGGTGGGCACTGTTCGCTGTGTGTTGGAAGATGATGCATGTCCCCGTTCCCTGTGCCCACCAACATGGATTTGTCACCGCTGGCATCAGATGACGGTGAACTTTGCGTCTCGGGCTGTGATTCCTCCAGCAGACTCCTGTCTCCCACCGAGGCGCTGGTCACATCTGTGTCACTAGGCTCCTGTGTAGCTGTTGTGCTTGTTTCCCCACCACTGGTGTCTGTCCCCTGTCCCTCCGTGACCACGGGAGATGCTGAATGAGAGAGAGAGAGATGTAGGGTCAGTTCAGTGGCAGCAAGTGAACAAACATATGCAAGCAGAGCATCCATGAAGATGACTAAATCTACATGTTGCACGCCACCCTGTGCAATAACATTGTGCAAACACACTTTTGTTACTCAAACAGTGCGTGTAAACCAGAAAACCAGGCAGAAGTGAGCCATGTGATGACCACACAGCATGACATCCTGCATGTGGCTCCGTTCAAACAGTAACACAAATAGCTCAGACCTGAAGCCCACTACCCAGAATGCTATTGAAATGCCCAGTACTCGAATTCCCTTAGGAAGAACAGGTAGGACAAATGCATGACTGCTGCACCCAGCACAGAGGCCACTTACAAGCCACTGCATCACACTAACAACATCACATAGCCCAGCGCTGGCACAGGCTGTGTACACATGTAGCCACACACAGCCAAAGTCACCCTTCCCAGAATACTCACCCCTACTTTGCTGCTCAATCGTGCATCCAGCTCAGGCAGTGTCACGGCCAAGATGCGGCTCATTAGTGGTGTGATGCTGCGCCGTGCCAACCTGCCAGTGCGAGGGAGCAGCCCCAGTATCATCTCCGCAACGTTCTTTGCCAGCTGTGAGATGTCGTCCAACCTCTTGTAGCAGTGGGTGCGCCATCAGTTTGAGACACCCAGAGCCCGCACCTTGCTCGCAATGGCCCTCCACACGGCCTTAAGCTGGTGTAATGTGAGCTGCAGGCATGGGAGACAAGAGGGGGAAAAAATCAGTGACACAGTGTCATGTAACAAACAATATTTTTGTGACGTTTAGTATATTTTCTTGTGGTAGTGGTGATATTTAGTGTTTCTATATTATTGTTTACAAATGTCGGTATTTTAGATGCCAATATTTCACTAGTCACTGTTACTGTTATTTCTTTGTATGTATAGGATTGTGAAAGTAAGGTGCTAATATTATTTGTCGATATTTGTGCAATTCAATATTGTATTTCCTTGTAATTCAGGCATACAGACAATTTTTAAAATAGGCCAAGGTTTTGATCAGGTGTTTCAGGAAGGTTCTAATGTCCAGTGAACTTTCAGGCTACTCCGGGATATTAACAGACTGAATGTTTGATCTCCAGGATCTACTCTAGACTTCATTGTTTTTATGTATACGCCTCTTAGCTGAATTGTCTATTTGAGGGCCCATTTCTTTAGAGATGTCTGTTGGGCCAATGGGCATTTCTAGCATTCACAGTAACCGCCATTAAGGCGGTTCCTATGAATGCATTGGAACTTTGCTCTTTGGCTCTGTCAAATATGACAAAGTCGTGCAGCAAAGTTTTCAAACTTTTCAAACTTTTTTTATTGTTGTTGCTCCCATCACCATGGGACTCAGATCCCATGGTGAGGAGGGCATTTTTTGTTTCTTACTGTCCCTTACTGTCATGGTTTGCCTTGTGGTGACAGGCAGGAAAAATGACTATATGTCCATCCATCCTAATTGAGCAGACAGACATAAAGCCAATTATCTGACAACCTTTAATCCATCGGGCCGTTGGAGAACTTTGGCCAACCATGCCAAAGACGGATGAGTCTCCATCCGCTTTTAAATTTCGGCGGCAGATTATCATGTGAACCGTAAGCACACTCCGTCGTGATGGAGCATGGTTACCGCCAACATTTATATCAAGCCCTGAGTGTTTTGACATGCACTACCCCCTCCTCTAATTCAACTCTATCCTCAACATCTTTGAGATGATTTGAGAGAGTATGACTTATCTTAACAATCTATGTAACTTTGGTTTTGATATTAGCCACTTCCTCTCAAGTGTTCTCCTGATTCTGCTAACATTTCTGAGCCATTGCCAGGATATGATATAGTAGTTGTGGAATTTTTCTATAACTTTGTCTTTTTAAGGGATGATCTTGACATTTAGAGTTCTTCTTTTCTTACCCTCTCTGCCAGTTACATCAGCAGAGAGTGATAATTACCGCATGATTGTCTCCTTATCTTTTTCAACCATATCTTCTAGCAGCATGTCAGGAAATTCACCTGAAAAGAGTGTGACATTTTCTAAGGTCCAACCCTGCAAGGCTATTGCAGTGACTCAGCGGCGTCACTATAGGGGTGCGGGGGGTGCGGGGGGTGCGGACCGCACCGGGTGACACCCTCACATGGGGTGACACCAACAGGGCCGGTGTGCGCCTAGCAACCTAACCTTTCAGGAGGAGGAGGTGCCTGTGCGCAGCGCGCCCTGTTTCCTCTCCTTTCTTTTATTTGCTTCACTGTGAAATGGATCCAAAAAAGAAAATCACTTTTGCCGGAAATCAATGTCGTATTTTTCTGACATTTAATTCCAAAGTGCAGCATCTGGAATAAAAGTTTGAAAATATGAAAAATAAATAACTAAATAAAGTAAGGCAGAGTGGTAGCAAACTGGCCAGATTGATTTTATTCACACCCAAACACATTAGCACCACTTTTACAGAGTTTGCCAGTGAAGCGCTATTTTTGTTCTTGGCTTTGTTTTCCCCGGGCTTGGAACCAGTGCACCAATCCTGGAGGTACTGCAATGTGAGGATTGCAAAAAACAAAATTTGTACTGCTGCTCTGTATCTAGGGATGTTGTCTTTTTTTACCATACTGCTTACGTTTTGTAAGGATATAAGCAATGGCTATTGAATTGGGTCCATTCAAGGCCCTGTTGTCATGTCCTTAACTTTTCAGGCAAAACCACTCACTGATTTCTGAACAGTGAGTGTAAAAGTGTTAAGGTAACCATGTTGTTCCTGCTTACATTTCACATGGTTTGCAAAATGTTGCATTCCCTATGATTGTTTGCTTTTTCCAGGATGCTGTCACTTTTTTTTGTAGGCCACATATTGCTCTTGCCCAGTGCGTAATTTAAATTGAGCCGCATCCAGGTGTTTATAGCCGGCAACAATTGGGTTGTAGTTGATGGCAGTCAGAGTTTTTCTCAGTGGGGCAGTATGGTATTCAGTGGGGGAGAGGATGTGGCACTATGGCCAGAGCTGCTGAATTTGGAACTGGGGAACGAGGTTCAGCCTTAATAACCAGTCCGCCAGACCACTCTCCTGAGAGAGCACTATCTCATACTAGACCTTCGAAGGCTTCGCAAGACATTAGAAGCCCCGGTGTCGTAGCACCAGCAGGTGGACCCTAGCATGACAAGTGTAGGTTAACCTTCAAGGCTTGTCCACCACTATTCATACTGAAGTTCACCTCCAGTCTTGCGGGCAGGTCTATGAAGCAGTACACCCTAGAACAACAGTGACCCTGTCACTGAGATCACAGGGCCCCTGAGAAGGGCCAGCTCTAGGGCGGTGCAACCGGTGTGACCGCACTAGGTGCTGACTTTAGGTGGAGGCATCATTTTTGCAAGTATATTATGGTTTTAAAAGCACTTGCTGCCTCCTTCCTGGCCTCCAGTAATTTTCGGTAACAATAAAAATGTCATGATGACTCTGATGATGAATGTTATTCCTAGAGAGGGATCGGAATTTTGTCCAATGGATGATTTGACTCATGGAAAGGTAGCTCAGAGGGTTAATGTACCTGCTGCAAAGAACATGTACCATGCAGATCACAAAGTGCACATAATGTAAATAGGCCAGTGGGCTACTGTTTTTCAGAGAGATCCTTTTGTTACTTGCAGTTTATAAGTTAAAATCCTAACATAGAACAGTGAGCTATTAACTGTCATCTACTCCGCAGCAACACAAGTCACATTTTTTAATAACTTTTGATACGTTTGAGCTACAAACAATTTATTAGTTTAAATGGTCAGATCATGCTGCAGATCTTGCATTATGAGTCAAATATGGCAGAGCCATTATTATTTAGAAAACATTTGCAAACTAGGATTTTTAGCCATTCATGTTTGAACTGCTGTTTTGGAAAAGGGAGAAGTGCTGATGACAGAAACTCCATGGCTCGGAGACAAATGGCTTGTGCTTCCACATTTTATCGTATTTGGGGACATTCTGTGATTAGAAGCATATCCCACTTTGTGAATACATTTTACTGTCAATAACTCATTATGACCTTAAATAATCATGTGTATCCATTGGTTGATAAAACTGGGCAGTGAAACCAAACAAATACAAAAAATTGGGATGTTTGCGCATTCTGGCCACGCCTCTGCCCACTGATCCAATCCTTGGGTTATTACCGCCCTCTGATTCTCCGCCCACAGTTCCCCTACTTTTTTCCCCCCACTTCGACCACTAATATATCGTGTTGTTGGATAGAGGGAAAACCACACCAGTAAAAAGTACCATACCTATGATATTATAAATTCCAATAAACTGTTGACTAGCAGGTAGCCCACTGTACAACCTGATTAATGAGTCATTACCACACTGTTGTTAACAGGCACATTTTTTAAATATAGGACCTACATTTACAAACATTACTAAGGATTCTGTATGGTCCCGTTATTTGCCAACTGTGTCCACTGGCGGACTCGGAGAGGAGGAGGTCCATGCGGTAAGTCGTGAGGGGGTGACACCATGAGTTACCCGCACCGGGTGACACCAACCCTAGTGAGGCCACTGCAGTGACTACTTCTGTCATTGCCTCATTTTTCCTGGCTGTTCTGTAGCAAAGAGCTTTCCCTTCCACCATATTCTCTTTATTCCCCACCTTAAGAGCTTCATTGTGAGAAATAGATAGAAAGGAGTTTTTAGAATATGTCTGGAACTACCTTTGACTGTCTAAAATTGCTGCCACTTGAACTTTTAAAGTTCTTCTGAGACTTTTGATCTACATTCTTCTTTACCAGAGTTTTGCTGATGGTAATAGTGGCTGCAAAGGATGCATCCTTGCTTCTCCTATTCCTCAAGGGCAGACGAGGGAGCTGCCAAAGAATATTCTTCTCTCCTAATTATGACAGTGAGGAGAGGATGCGGCCTAACGTCCAGAGAACTGGGGAAACAGGTTCGAAATCTCAGCGTTGGCTCAGCTCACTTTGACTCTGGGAAAATCACTTAATGCCTGATTACGATGGCAGCAAGACGCAGTCTCACCGCCATCGGAACCATATTCACTGCCCACCATATTAGGATGGCTCCTTGAGCCCACCGGTGTGGCGGTGGGCCTCGCAATCCCTGCAATGGGATTATGATGTCCCTTTCCCACCAGCCATTCCATGGCAGTTCACCCGCCATGGAAAGGCTTGCGGAAAGGGACATTGAGGGACCGTAGTGGGCTCCCCTTCCCCCCTGGCCATTGATTTTGGGTTTACATATCCCTGCACCATGTGGCAGGCACAACATGGTGCTTGCCATGTACTGCAGGGATATGTTCCCTGTCTATTTCTTGTACTGCGGCATGTGCTGCAGCACACAGCACCCACAACAATACAGGAGATGGGCAGTACACCCACCTTGGAGGCGGTCGCATCATAATGAGTTTGCCGGGACTGCAGATACCATGTCGGGCGGTCCCGTTGTCCGATAGGGTGGCGGGCAGACATGTAATGTTATGTTATTTAGGAACTTATGTAAGCGCACATTCACCAACAGGTCTCTTGGCGCTAGTGGGTTTAAGAAGAAAAAAGAATGAGAGCATAAGGAGGAACAACTAATTATAAGCTAGGGAGAACAGCCAGATTTTCAAAGCCTTCCTGAACCGCATGTAGTCAGTCTCTAGTCTGATAGGATTAGGCAGAGAGCTCCAAAGCTCCGGACCCAGATAAGAGAAACGGGTCCCACCTATTCGTTTCCGTTTGATTCTAGGCACCTCCAAGAGATTCAAGTGCATCAATCTCAAATTGTGCTCAGGCCGGTGCTTTCTAATGCATGAAATAATAAAACTAGGGCCGGTTTCTTGAGTGGCTTTAAAAAGTATGCAGCCAGTTTTGAACACCCGCTGCTCGACTGGAAGCCAGTGGAGATCTTTAAGTAGCGGGGTGATGTGACATCTCCCATCCTTAAGATAGATTATTCTAGCTGCCTGGTTTTGAATCATCTGAAGCCAGTGTATCAGATATAGTGGTATGCCAAGATAAAGGGCATTTCCATAATCTAACTTAAAAAGGATAAGGGCAATCACAATTTGAATGCTGGCCTCTCTGCTAAAGAAACGTCTGATCTTGCACAATTTACGAAGTTGAACAAAGCAAGCAGAAGTTACTGCATTGATTTGGGCGCTCATAGATAAGTCGGAGTCTATATAGAGACCCAAAATCTTAACCAATGGTTTAGGGATAGGGACCGCACCTAGCTCGGACGGCCAATATGATGGTGTCCAATGAGTGATTTTATTGCTCGGGATGATTATTTCAGTTTTTTCCGAATTCAATTTAAGTTGGTTCTTATCCATCCAAGTTTTTACATACATCATAGAATTCCTGATAAAATCTTTGCATTCGGAAGAGTTCTCCAGAGTAAAAATAAGCTGCATGTCGTCCGCATAGTTGAAGATTTTTACCCCCCTCTGCCGAAGACTCAGGATAAGAGGACGTATGTAAATGTTAAAAAGGATAGGCGACAGGGAGGAGCCCTGTGGAACGCCACAACTCATTTCAACAGTATTGGATTTGTGGGGCAACATCCACACCGATTGTTTGCGGTTTTCTAGAAGGGACCCAAACCAGTCCAGTGCCTACCCTCCAAGACCTGCTGCGGCAATACAGTCCAACAAAATTTTGTGGTTCACGGTGTCAAATGCCGCAGACAGGTCAAGGAGGATCAGAGGCTGATTGTGATCAGTGTCAGCCTGTCCTTTAAGATCATCCAGGACAGATAAGATCACAGATTCGGTGGAATGAGCGGGACGGAAACCTGCCTGATAAATGTTCAAAAACATTGATGCTTCTAAAAGGGAACTGAGACAGGATGCCACATGAGTTTCCAGTAATTTTGATGGAAACTGAAGCAGTGAAATGGGTCGGTAGTTTTCCAACTTATTAAAATCTAAGCCTTGGTTTTTTTAAGTGGAATGACCACCACTTCCTTAAAGGCTGATGGTACGGTTCCCTGAGACAGGGAAGGATTGAGTAGCTCAAGGAAGATATCGGGGAAAGCCCGAACGATTGCTTTCTTTATGTTAATAGGGCATTCCTCCTTAGGGGGGCCAGATTTAACCTTTGCTACCAATTCCAGAAAGCGTTTCCTATCTAGCATAGGAAAGGTATCAAATAAGAAAGGATTGGGAGGAACCTTACTGTCTTCAGTATTGTAATTGCTGCAAACAATAGAATTTTTTAATTTTTTTATTTTTTCAACAAAAAAAGAGTTCAGATCATTGCAAAGTTCCTGGGTGGCTTTGATAGGTGGAGCCACACGGCTAGGATTGCAGAGTTCTTTCACAATCCTGAACATTTCCTTGGAGCTGTTCTCAGATTCAAGTACTTTATTGGTAAAGGCGAGAGTAGGAGAGTAGGGGAGAGGAGTTGGCCTAACTGCTAGGGCGCTCAACCTTGGACCTGGGGGAACTGGGTTTGAGTCTCGGTAATGACGCTAAACATCCTGTGATTCTGGGCAAATCACTTAATCTCCCTGTGCCTAACAAAAATAAATGTGTGTCCTCATGTAATGTAACTGGTGCAATGTAAAGCGCTCTGATACCTGATTGGATTCGGGTCAAGTTTGCGCTATATAAAACTCTGTAAAAAAAAATAAAGAGAGAAAGCTCTTTTTGCCTCTACAATAGCTATTTTGTACTCCTTTAATTCTGCTAAATATTTTGTTTTGGCCTCTATGGAGTATAATTTCCGCCATTTACGTTCAGCTTGGCGTACTTGAAGTTTTAGGGCTCCCAACTCCTTAGTAAACCATTTGGACGCTTCATGTTGCCTAAGGCGAGAGTATTTAGTCTGAAGGGGAGCATGGATGTTAAATGCCTTCCTTTACTATTCGGTAATCTGTCTTTCCCTATTGTCTAGGTCTCCATCAGGGGAAAGCTGCTCAGAGGAAAGACTATCCAGGAGCGCTTTCAGATCGACCAGGTTCCAATTTCTAAACGTGCTTCTAGAGGAGGATGACTGTTCTAATAGCGACAAGTTATTTAGTTTAAACTAATGATATAGTGATCTGACCAAATGCAAGGTTGAGTTACTAAGTTGTGTACGGTAACATTGGTAGACCACGCTTGATCAAGAGTGTGGCCTCCTTTGTGCGTGGGGGTGTGAACATGTTGGATAAAATTGAGGCTGGTGAGAGACTCCGTAAGTTCCTTTGACAAAGTTCCCTCATCTGTTTCATTAGCCCAATAGTTCAGATCACCTTCGACCAAAACTCAACCATAGTCTGTGGACAGGACGCAATATGATTTGCTAGAGCTTTGGGAAAATTAGGCATAGATTTAGGGGGTCTATACAATACCACTCACAAAAGGGTACTGTTGAGTAGGTCCAATTTGACCTAAGTACACCCGCCAGCCTAATCAGGCCCTTGATCTCCTGTTGCCTAAAAAACAAACAAAAAAAATGATGTGTCCTTCTGTAATGTAAAATCAAGAAGGGGGGGAGAAGTAGAGGGATAAGCTAGGTCCACCCTCCTGTTCAAGTTATAAACATACAAAAACTCAGAAATCTCGGATAGAGGACCAAGAAGTAGGGGTAGATTTTCACTCAGTTTGAGCTTGAAAATCCGGTACAGAAGGAAAAATATTCTTTCCTGAGTCCCCTCACTCACCGGGATTTCCCCACAGTGACATGCTTCATCATTGCGGCCATCTCAACCCGCTGCGGGTTGAGGCGTGCTACGACTTGCGTGATACGTAGGAGCACTTTTGTGAGGAACTATGTGTGGTGCAGTGGTGTATGTGGAGTGGAGTGACTTAAAAATATCTAACTAGTGTGCGAATTAACTTTATTCTTGCTCCTAGCTGATATGTTAAAACCGAGGTTGGTCTCTAGGGTACCTGGTTTCAATGAGTCAGGGGGCCCTAGTAGAGGTCAACATGTTTTGAGCTACCCCTATGCTCTTCTTCAGGACGACACAGGGTCCAGCCCTGTGTGTACCACTCCAAAGGTGCAGTGAAAAAGTGACTGAAGATGCTAAATAATAAGCAAAAGGTAAACTATACATACAACACTTAATAGGTCATGTAGTCTGACCCTAAATAGGTCATGTGGATTCTGAAATAAACAAAAAGAAACAAGGGTTATGGATAAAACAAACCACCCTTAATAGGGTGAGTACTACTGCAAAATAGAGACGTTTCTCATGGTGAGTGCCTAGTTTTCAACACCGTTTCTTGCGCTGTGTTAGACTGAAAAGAAAAGGAAACTGACACAGCGCTTGCCTATGAACCTGAATAGAGTAAAGAGGCGCTGTGAATCTGTTCGCGGTGACTGTATAAAGGTAAACAAGTTGATCCTCGTGACTGTGCTGTTTCGTGCTTGAAGGGCAAAAGACATATAACTTGTGAACATACAATCTTTGACATACCCAACACACTTCTTCTAAAATCAAATTTTAGCCTCATGGTAGTCGATTTTGACGTACATGACAAACAACATAGAACATATATGACATACTTATTAAAAGGCAGAGCTTTGCCTCATGGTCAATCGAGGGGGCGTGGGAGGGTTCCAACTTGAACTAAAAAACGGAAACAATGGTTATAATGCTGTTTTACGCGGGTGAAAACAACCGGGTAGTACTGAGGTCAAGACCGCAGTGTGGCCCGAGTCTCTCTCTCTTCCTGTAAAAAAAGGGACTTACTTAGTGGTTTCTTCTCTCTGTCTGTGTACCTGAATGGTTCCCTCGAGACCGCATATTGGCGTGTCTCTGGACAGGAACCGGTATTTGAGGGTGTGTTTCCGCCCAGTCATGATAGAAACGACTGGAGCGGTAACTTCCTCCAAAATGGCTGCCTCACTCTGTGCTTATGGAGTCGCCCTGTTGGATAGGGGGGTGGAGGCTAAAGTGCTAAACATTCAACCCATTCCATAAGAAATAAAGACAATACTCACGGTGAAGACTTTTTGTGATTGTTAAAAAACGGCGGTGATGTTAGTATTACAATATTTACAGTGATGACTAACGTATCGCAATGGTTTCGGTATGCAAATAGTTCGCGAGTGCTTTGATGTTAGAAAATTGTTTGCGAGCGCTCTGATTTTAAAAAGTTATAATTCTCCGGAGGAAAAAAACAGTACATGCAGAAGTGTAGTGATAACACTGCATTGATTACTAATATTGGGTGAGTGTTGGTCGGATACTAAAGCGAACTAGTGAGTAGCTAGGTTCATGACTAACATTATTGGCGATCAGTTGTAAGAGAGTAGGACCCTAAATGTCACTCATGAGGGGCGCTGACAGGTGCTAAATGTCGCGCCCGCTCTTGTGGGTGGAAGCGTTGTGCTTGTCGCATGGAAATCAAATGATGTATTTCATATGTAGAGGGTTGGTATTCCTCTATTCAGAAATGGATTCATGTAAAAAGATGTCAGACCGATCTATGTGAAATGCTTTTAACTTGAGAAAAGGTTCCACGGAATGTTATCATTCAGGCCATGGCTGTCTGTGCGTAATTTAAAGACCCAACACTGTTCCTTCTCAAGGAGTCTTTTTTCTAGGTTGTCACTGCTTTTGATATGTTCAAGGATTACCCATTTCATGTCATTGGGAGTGTGTAGTTTCTCAAGAAAATGTGATGTCATTTTTGTGGTATTCCTCTTACACCTGATGTTACTGTGGTGTTCCCCAATCCTGGTGCTTGCTTTTCTGGTGGTCATCCCGACGTAATATAAGTTGCAGGTACAGGTTATCAGGTATACTACTCCTGATGTGTTGCAATTCGTGAAATTTTGTATTTCCCATGTCATTTTGTTGTTAAAAACAACCTTTTTGGTCGCTGAGGTCAGGTGGCAGACACTGCAATTGCTGCAAGGATAGTGGCCATTGGGTAATACATGTAATGTTCTTTGCCCATCTACTCTGTTTGTGTTCATCGGGCGAGTGTGGACAAAGTAATTTTTTAGATTCTTCCCTTTTCTGTGGCTAAATATTGGCCTTGGAATGTCGGATTGCCGCTGTTCAGTATACGCCAATGCTTTTTGATGATCTTGGTCTCTTTATCTGATGCAATGTTATAAGTGGTAATACAAATTGGTCTTTTTTCCTGTGTCGTCAAGTCCTTTACATTGCGTTCAAGAAGCGCCTCTCTCTGGTTATTTGCGGCCCTCTTTTTAGCTGTAGAGATCAGATGTTTGGGGTAGTGCCTTGCTTTTAATTTTTCTGAGAGGTCTTTTGCTTGAAGGTTGTAGTCTCTTTTTTCAGTACAATTGCGTCTCAGTCGCAGAAATTGACCGAAAGGTAGATTGTCTTTTAGTTGCCTAGGGTGGAAACTATCGTAGATAAGAAGACAATTCCTAGCTGTTAGTTTAAAATGAGTGGTTGTGGATAGAAAACCCTCTAAAGCCAAAATGTTGAGGTCCAGAAATACTAACTGTGACCTACTCATGGTGTAAGTAAACTTCAGAAATGGGTCTTGGAGGTTAAGCCAATTGACGAAATCAGTTGCTTCTGTTTCGTTTCCTTCCCAGATCAAAAATACATTGTCGATGTATCGTTTCCAGAGTTTGAGGTGTTTGATGTGGGGGTTGGATTCCTTTAGTATTTTTTGTTTCTCCAACTGGTGTACATAAAGTCCGGCTACACTCGGCACAAAAGTACTGCCCATACAGGTACTGTGTACTTGGAATCTCTGTCAAGGCCAGTCTGCAGCATTCCAAAACCACGTGTCTGGGTGTGTGATAAGCCCAAGGATTTTCAAAAAGTACATCTTCCAAGATTTGTAAGGTTTCCTTGTGTGGTAGACTGGTGGAAAGACTTTCAACAGCTAGGCCAATAAGAATGTTGGTTGTAGGGTTGAATTGTAGATCTCGGAGGAGGCATAGGACAGCCTTTGTGTCCTGTAGGTACGTGCTAGTATTCTGGATGATAGGGCGTAAAAAAGCATCGGCAAATTTTGAGAGGGGTTCTAGGATTGAACCGATGCCGGACACTATAGGTCTACCTGGCGGTTTTTCAAGTGATTTATGAATCTTAGGTATTGTGTAAAAGTATGGGATTGTTGGGTTTTTGTTCTCTAGAAAATCAGCTTCCTTTTTGGTAATCCAATTGTTTGCTGTGGATTCCTCAAACAAGTAGGCTATTTCGATGCATAGGCGTTCGGTAGGGTCTTCCTTGATTGGTGTATAGTTTATTTTATCTGCCAGGAGTTGTAGGCATATTTCTCGATATGCAGTGGTGTTTTGTAATACTATTGCACCCCCTTTGTCTGCAGGTGTTATGGTTATTTCTTTCTCCATCGTTAGCTGTTGTATGGCCTCATGTTCTTTGTTGCAAGTGTTGTTGAACACTTTTATGGTTCTGGGGTCTATTTCAGACACCTCCTTAAGAACTGCTTTTTCAAAAGCTAGTAATTCCACTGGGAGGCTTGTGGTTGAAGGGGTGAAGTTAGACTTTTTGTGGAGGCCAGTGTCACTTTCTGTGCCTGTGGCAGGTGGTTTGTCCTTGAAGTAAACTTGTAATTTGATTTTGCGCATGAACTCGTTTAGTTCACAACAAAGGCGGAATTTGTCCATACTTGGCGTAGGCACAAAATCCAGTCCTTTTTCCAGAACTGATTTTTGTGTGTTGGTCAGGGTGATGTCGGAGAGATTCACCACTAAACTGGTGGATTGCTGGTTGTCGGGTATTCCGGTGGACCTATGCTCCTGGTGGGGCTCCTCCAAGTTTCCAGGGGTTGTGCCCATTGCACTTGTTGGCCTCTTCTGGATTTTCCCCTTTGGGGTCCTTTGCCGCGCCCTAAAAAAGGATGGTTCTGTGGTTCGCGTGGTTGGCTTTGGTCCCAGTAGGTGTTAGGCTGCTGTTGTTGATAAGTCTGGTGTTGGAACATTGGTGGTCCATAGAAAAAGGGTGGTGGGCCGCCATAGAGTGGAGGTCCCTGGTAACCCGGCCAGCCAAAGTTTTGGCCTCCGCGGTTTCTGGAACGTCCTCCACATGGTCGTCTTGATCTGTTTCTGTTGATGTTGTTATAGCTGCCATCAGAGTGGTCTGAAACAGTATCAGATCCGTCGCTGTCTGTGTTATATCCTGGGTTCCTCCCCAGTGGGACGTAGTCATCTCTGGTGTACGGGTACACTTTGTCATGTGAGAAGTTTTTTTGATCTTTCTTGAGTTTGGCATATTTGGTGTCTTTTAGGTTAATTTCAAAATCAGTCATTGATTTGTTAAGTTGATCTAGACTTTTTTTTAGATCTGCGACGCTCTGGAAGCTCCTGAGACGGATTTCTAGTGTTTGTATTTCTCCTTTCATTTCTTCGGACAGTCTTGCTGCAGTTTTTATAATCAGCACCAGCCAGTCTCTGGTGCAGTGCCATGAAATGAGAGACCAGTCTTTTTTGAAGGTTTTGTCCTGCTGAAAAATGAATGATTCATTGCGTACTTTCAACCCCTGTGGGGCAGTGTTAGATCTTAAGTATTCGGCCATCATGATGCCATGTACCATTGTTTTTATTTGGTTCTTTTTGAGTTCCGAGAGTTTATCCCAACATTGACTCAATTCATCTGAGTCTCTGTGGGGTACCCCAGCTAGAGGAAGCATGGATGCAATTATTCTTTCTACTTCCTCCTCTGAGAATGTGAGTCTGGATACTTCTGTCATTTTTGAGTAGTGTCACGAGGAAAAACTTAAAAACTAAAGTGTTAAATTTATTGACTCCCACAGCTGGGCGCTGTAAAACACAAAATCAAGAAGGGAGAGGGGAGAAGTAGAGAGATGAGCTAGGTCCACCCTCCTGTTCAAGTTATAAACATACAAAAACTCAGAAATCTCGGATAGAGGAACTAGTAGTAGGGGTAGATTTTTGCTCAGTTTGAGCTTGAAAATCTGGTACAGAAGGAAAAATATCCTTTCTTGAGTCCCCTTGATGGAGCGGGTAGTACAAAATTTTGTATACCCCCCATTTCTGCATGTTCATATTAATCCGAATAATCTATTAATTGTAATAATATTAATCTGCTTGAAGTGATATCTAATCAATCGTATTAATGAAAGAATTACACGTGGGATTTGCATTTGCATGGCTAAAATAATTTGTATACTAATATATGTACGCATACTAATACTAGAAAAATAGAATATTGCATGATAAATGTTGCTTTTGTGACGTAATTGTAAGTCGCACCAGATGACATCGTTGGCTGAATATAAACGCTATAAAATTGCTATTATGCTAGATAATTACATACACATGGGGAATTAGTGAGGGTTAAATATTTTAATCGTTATTTCCATGTTTTAATGACAATGTTTGTTTGTTTTGCTTAAGTTGACCAATTGGGCCTACGTTAAGATGGCTCACTTTGACTTGACGGCACTAGTCACCGTTCCACGAGGTTTTGGGTGAAGTGCACCTGCGCCACCGCGAGCAACAGTGGCCTCGTCTTGACCCAATGCAAGATGTACCCATCAAGGTCGTAACGGGAGAATTGCCAAGACTATTAAACAAAGGGCTGTCTTTTAAACCGGAACCAGCAAGTGTGATGACCTAACCAAATAGACTATGTGAGAACTTCACCGAACGACCCCAAACCCACCAATCAGGACTGCCTAAAACTGATTTTGTTACATTTTGACATTAAAATCATTATAAAAGATGGTAGAATAGTGAGTTGACAGGTCGCTGCTATTTCCCTGACGTTATGCTGATGGAGAGGACGGTGACACTGTTGGACAGCTGTTTCCCTGAATCTTTGACAGACTGAATTGCTGCCTGATTTTTGATGAATTAAAGACTTTCACGACTTGATTGACTTAGAGGACGACTAATAGCCAGATTAGGTAAATATGATGTTCTGTGGTTTGGTTAATGATCTATTAAATTTTGCAATTAATTAGATAAACAAAGTTTTGATTAATAAACAAATGTGTTGGGTTGTTTATTGAAGAGATTAGATTAAGATTGAATATAAAATAAAAGAATTGAGTTACCAATTATTCAAAAACAACTAACTGATCCATCGACTAAATGGAGGGAATATCTCGGGGTTCAGAGTTTAACAAAGGTATTCAATGTATGTTTATGTAAATTAGGTTCTTTAGGTGAAAAGGTATTCCCTTCATGTCAGCGTTTGGAAAATGTATCCCTCCCGTAAGAGCAGATCAGAAATGCGTAAGTGTTGGTGTTATGGGCCCCACCGACGAATATTTTGAGCGAATGTACTAGTGTGATATTTGATCTGTGACGAAAGAGGGTTTGACATTCCTCGCTGCATCACTTTTTCTGGTAGCAGGAAGATGGTTGTTATTGTTTTGGTTTGGTAATTATTGCTTGTACATTGCTTATCGATTATTGATTATTGATTGGTATTGGTTTATGTATTAACACTCTATGTGGAGTTGCGTCGAGTTTAATGTTGTCTGTACGACTTTTGGGATGTAGGAAGCCGGAAGTTTGTCTAATGGTTCCGTAGTAGAGCAGAGGTAAGCGCTGCTCTCGGGAAAGACGGAATTGTTGTTGCCCTGTAGGCACAAAGGGAAACGTGTGACGATTGGAGTTGCACGGCGCATTGTCTGGGTTCGGTTTGGTAGCAACGTCGTGTGTTGCCATTAGGGACATTATCTGTATAAAAGAAGTGTGTATGATAGCGAAGGTTACCGGTGAAATTTTGGTCTTGGGTACCAGGAGGCCAGAAGGTACTCTGATTACGCTTATCACTGGAAAGGTAGCAGGTGTTCTCTAAGCTTGATAGAAGGACAGAGTGGAGGGAAGTGCTACTTTGTTAACGAGTATTATAATTCTGTAGTAGGACAGACTGTTCGATGTTCTCGGAAAAGACAGAATTCTGTGTGAATGCACTACAATTTTCCTGTATGAAAGTGCGTGAATGGAAAAGGCATTCCGGTTAATTGCAAAACTCTGGTTTTATTTCTCAGGAGCATTGGGTCTCCAACTAGGTGATTTAATTCTGGAGAAACAGTTAGCTAATGCTTGTTACAAGGGTGAAGTAGAGGGATGTGCTACTTTATCAATGGAAGTAACGATTCTGTAGTAGGGCAGAGGTAAGCGCTGCTCTCGGGAAAGACAGAATTCTTGTGAGAAAGGTCTTTTGCTATTCTTTGGTTAGCTAAGCGGACAATGGTGATGTTTTTGTGTTGTTACTAACAGATTTGTAAATTTGAAACAAAACTTACCGAGTGAATTTGTAAAGGAGGGATAGACAGGAGTAGGAGCTGCGGCAGCGGCTGCTGACGTCAGAACGACCGCACTGGTATTGGCCAGTCATTTGGAAACGTAAAACGCTCTTGATTGATGCGTTAGTGTGAGTTGCGCTAGGAGTGGAGTCACAAGGTGACGTAGACACTCCTGATTGGTGCGTTAGTGTGAGTCGCACTGGGATTGGAGAATTACAAAGGTGACATAGACGCTCCGGATTGGTGTGTTAGAGTCGCGCTACGATTGGTCAGAATAGCGGTACAGTTGTAAGGAGAAACTAGCGATACACGGAAGACAGGAAAAATGTATTAGAATCCACCAGAAAAGGAGAAAAAGTCCTGGTTTGAAAGAATTAAAAAGTGGTTTAAGAAGGACAAACCGAATGTGACTAGGGAAGGACAGTTACTTCCTCCACCGAATACCCCCGCATCCTTTATGGTTGCGAAATATGGATGTCACACTTGTATTTGGTTAGACAATTGGGTAAAGTACACTAGAGACGACGGAGTCTTGGCTTTCCCAGAACATGGTTCATTTAATTTGGCAGCTCTGAGAAATTTAAGAGAGAAAATGATGAATCTAGAACCAAGCCTAGACCGACACAATTTGAAGCATTGACAAAATGGGAAGATGAGATGCATGACCGAGAGAGACAGAGGAGTGGCGGAAGGTATAGGTACATGTTTGGTAGACCATACGGACATGAGAATCATGATGATCGGATGAGAAGGTGGCGGAATGCAAGTATGACTGAAGGATTGTTTCCCATAAGAACTGCAGAGGATAATGGAGGAAGAAAATGTACAGAAAAAAGACATACTGTGGAGTCGAGAGGGTATGGAGTGAATGAATCAGAGGATGATCTTCTTGATGACATGTTTTAGAAAAATCCACCTCCGTATCGACCAGAACCAGAAATATTAACACCAAGTGCCCCAATGAAAGAAACTTTACGAATTATAAAGTCAGAACCAGTGTCTCAAGATTTAGAGAAAAATAATTCCATTAGAGAGGTAGAGAGGAAATCAGAAAGTAGGATAAATGGTGAAAATTCAGCAGAATTAGCAAAGACAACCTTAGAATTAACAGAAAAGATAAGAGAATTGACTAAAAATCTGGAAGCTGTAACAGTTCCAGTGACGATAGGTCCAGTAATGCCTATTTTTGATAAACAAAAAGATAGCGAACATTGTTTAACAGTTCCTTATAAAAGCAATAAACAGGTTGAACAGCCAAGGCTGAGCCAAAATGAAAATCCATGGATACAGACAATAAGTAATCGAACCAAATGTTTCAAACAACGCGTTTATAGGCCAGAATTTTACTGAAAAGTGTATAACGACAGTGGAGTCAATATTAGAAACACAAAAGGATTCAAAACGAGGTAATGTAGAGAAGCCAGTAGGGCCAGTAGTGAATGGTTGAGAAGCTTGCAGAGAAAAGACAAAGAATCCCAATCTATAGATGTGGCCAAATTACGAATGGTATTAGAAGAGTTAATAGTAGGAACTATCCCCACAGAGAAATAAAAAAATTACCAAGATGAGGAATTACTATTTTTGTGCAAATGTGTGACATGGAGAGCGAAGATTCTGCATGAACGACTAGAAGAAGTAGCAAATGAAATGGGCATAGATATTGAAGAGGTGAAGGCTTTGCAAAAATCATATCGAATAGATTTCACTGAAAAAGATATTGAAAACTTGAACACCACAGGACGGATAAGTCAGATTAAGGAAATAATTATTTTGTTGAGAAAATGGGGAGATGTGGATAAATGGAGAAGCAGGTGCTATTGAAAACGAGATGATGCCTCAGATAAAACATTTGCAGCATTCCCTGTGAGAGAAAAAGAAAAGGTAGTAACAAAATGCCCTATGAGGGAAATTCCAGGAAGAGGATATGTGCATGTTCCATGGACAAGACAGGATATTTTGTCATTTACAAATGATTTCCCTCGACTACGTGAAAAGCCTGTCGAGTGGTATAGGCAGGTAGACAGATTTGTGAAGTTATCTAAAGTATTATGGGTTGACCTGAATAGCCTATTTGACATAATAGTACCAGCAGATTTATGGACAGAGTGCAAACTCATGATAAATTGGCCAACACAAGAATACCCTAGGGATCCAAAAACAGGGGCTCCACACCCTGAGGTAATGAAGAAATACGAACAGGTTATTGCCTTTCTGAAAAACAAGGTTCCTCCTAAAGAGACAGATTGGGTGAAAATTGACAGAACACATCAGGAAAGTAAAGAGTCAATACATGCATATTATGAAATACTGATATTGGCCTTTAAACAGTTTAGTGGAGATGAAAATCTGAGTGAAAAGGATTTAAGTCATTTTGTATACAAATTTGTATATGGTCTATGTCCAGAAATTAGTGAGATGATAAAACAACATACTGTAGATTGGCAAAATAAGAAAATAGACGAAGTATTGAGACATGATAAATATTTCAGTGATGAGATTGAAGCAAAGCAGCGAAAATTAAAAGAAAAGGCTATGTGGGCCCAGGTAAGGGTAGCGGAGAGGCAGGAAGCTCAATTAGCGCAACAAGCGAATAATTCAGGATCAAGACAAAAATTCAGTCCTGGGAAAGGTAAAGGAAATATAGAAGAAGCTAAGAAGAAATTCCCATGTCATAATTGCGGTAGAATAGGGCATTGGAAATCCGAGTGTAAATTTCCCCCAAGTACTAACAATGAAAATCCATCATTGAATCCACAGGTGCAGAATGAGGTGAGTGGTCAACCGCAGCGACAGCAGCAGGTTGTAACACAACAGAATCAGGTGCCAAAACCGCCTTTACCACAGAGCAAAAACTCTCAGAAATGTAGTCACGAAGCGGGGTTCTACAATGAAGAACAGGTAATTAAGCTGCCACGCGCTAGCGCTGTTTCGCAGTATTGGCTACAACGCGATGAGAGTGATTCAGAAGAGGGTTATTGACGGTGCCGAAGGGAGGAAGAAGAGTGCGTACTTGGCGCAACTCTAGAAGTAGACCAGACAGGCCCATTTTTTGATGGGAAGATTAATAATGAAAGTATTACTTTCCTAGTTGATACTGGTGCTACTCAATCAACTGTTAGATCAGCTGATGTTAAGAATCTTCCTCTTTTGGACGAAACAATCCAAGTAGTTGGTGTATCCAACATGCAGATTAAAATTTATCTTACAGAGCCTGTGAAAGTGAGCATAGGGAAATTTTCTTAAATGCACCGCTTTGTCGTGTGTGATACCAGTCCTGTGAATTTATTAGGTAGGGATTTGTTGTGCAAACTGAACTGCACTATATTTTGTACCCCGGATGGGATAGCATTTGAGACCCCGGATGAAGATGTGTTGTATAAAATGACAATGGCAAACAGGGAGAAGGAGGTTACTGAAACCTATGCTGTATTTAATCCTGATGAGTTACCTAATGAATTGAAACAGTCTGTAAAAGCAGAAGTTTGGGATTTCACAGGAGAAGATGTGGGATTAATGAGAAATGTAGATCCAGTAAAAATAACAGTAAAGGAAGGAGTAAGTTATCCAAATGTCCCTCAATATAAATTGACACCTGAAATAATTGAAGGAGTAACTCCTGTGATTGAGAAAATGATAAAACAAGGAATTTTGAGAGAAATAATGAGTAGTCCATGTAATTCACCAATAATGGGACTGAAAAAGCCTAATGGGAAGTTTAGGATAGTACAAGATCTGAGAAAGATAAACAAAATTGTTGTGTCATGCTGTCCCATTGTACCGAATCCATCTGTGATTTTATATCAGATTCCCCATGACGCAGAATGGTATACAGTAATTGATCTATGCCATGCTTTTTTTCCATCCCATTGTACCATGACAGCCAGTAAATTTTTGTGTTTCGTTTCGGCAAGCGTATTTTGGCTTGGTGCCGAATACCACAGGGGTATACAGAAAGCCCCTCGATATTTATTCAGCTATTGAAGAAGTCTTTGGAAAGTCTAGAAATGCCGGAAAATTCAGTGTTAGTTCAATACATCGACGACCTTCTTGTGGCGTCGAAAGCCCGTGAAGCTTGTGAGGTAGACACTATAGCCTTGCTGAATCATTTGGCAGATGGAGGACTTAAAGTGTCACCATCAAAATTACAATTTTGTAAGAAAGAAGTACAATATTTAGGACATAACATTGAAAAAGGACTGAGAAAAATAATGATAGACAGAATCAGGATCATAAAAGGAATGAGAGCACCCATGACCCAAAGAGAGGTGAGAATGTTTCTGGGAATGGTTGGATATTGTCGTCAATGGATCAGTAACTTTTCATTGATAGCAAAACCTCTGGTACGTCTGACGAGAAGCGATGTGAAAGATCCCATTGATTTGAACAAGGATGAATTAGCGGCTTTTAAACGATTGAGAGATGGGCTGTGTGGAGCACCTGCATTAGGTATGCCTGATTACGAGAAAGAGTTTGAGTTGTACTCTGTGCTAATACAGAAGCATGGAAAACTGAGGAGACCAATTGCATATTTTTCATCAATGCTTGACCCAGTAGCTGTAGCCCTACCTGGGTGTTTGAAAGCAGTAGCTGCTACATGCCAAAGTTTGGAACAGAGTGAGAGAATTGTGATGGGATATCCTGTGAAAGTGTTTGTACCTCATGATGTGGCAATCCTTTTAACAAGGAGTCGTACTCAGTATATGACACATAGTCGGCTGACTAAGTATGAAAAGGTCATACTAGGTACAACAAATGTAAGTCTTGTGAGATGCTTGAATGTGAATCCTTCAACATTGCTGCCTGATGCTGAGAATGTGGAAGTCAGAGATGAAGCAGATCATGACTGCCTGGACGTATTTGATTTCTGTACAATACCACGACCTGACATAAAAGATGTACCTTTATCAGAAAGTGATTTTGTTATGTTTGTTGATGGGTCTTGTTTGAGAACAGATGATGGAGTGCTAAGTGCAGCATATGCGGTATGCACGGTTGCAGCAGTGATGGAAGCATCTTATCTGAAAGGAGTAAAATCGGCCCAAGTAGCAGAACTTGTTGCTCTGACTAGAGCATGCAAGATTGGGAAAAGTGTGAGAGTGACTGTGATAACTGACAGCCAGTATGGCTTCGGGGTCGTACACGACTTCGGTCTGATATTGCTGCAGAGAGAGTTTTTGACATCAAGTGGAACTCCCATTAAGAATGCTGAAGTGGTTGGAAAATTGCTTGAGGCGATACAGCTGCCTAGACAATTGGCTGTTGTGAAGTGTGCGGCCCACAGTCAAAGTGGCGATTACATCACTACTGGCAATAAATATGCGAATGACATGGCACAATACTGTGCACGTAATCAGAATTCCATCAATCGGGCCAAGGAAAGAGAGGTGATTTCTTGCTCCTTGATGTTTACTAACACTGTGGGAACATGGGAAGAAGTAAGACAATTGCAGGAAGATGAGGAAATGAAGCAGTGGATAAAAGCAGGATGTGCACCCAGAGAGAAGGATCATGTGTGGGTCTATCGGGATGGAAGACCAGTTATGCCTGATAGCATGATGTCTGCCATGGCACGGATGTATCATGGACAGGGACACATAGGGAGAGATGCCATGATCAGGTCATTTAAACAAACCTGGTACAATGCAAAATTCAGACTTGTAGCAGAAAGTCTTTGACAGAGATGCCTAATATGTCAGCAATACCATCCTGGAAGAAAGACAGTAGTGAGTCTAGGAACAATAGGTCGAGAAGGAGGGCCTTTTATCAGAATGCAAGTGGATTTCATTGAGATGCCTCCCTGTAACAGATTGAGGTATGTTTTGGTTATGGTCTGTCTGTTTTCTAGATGGGTAGAGGCATTTCCAACAAGAAGAAATAATGGGATGACAGTGGCAAAATTACTTTTGAGGGAATTTATCCCTAGATTTGGGTTCCCAGTGACAATTGAATCAGACCGAGGAGGACATTTCCATAATGAGATCATAAAACTGATTTGTGAAGCATTGAATGTACGACAAAAACTATATTGTGCCTATCGACCAGAGGCTTCTGGTATGGTGGAACAGATGAATGGTACTATCAAAAACAGGATAGGGAAAATGTGTTTAGCCACAGGTATGAAATGGCCTGATGCCTTGCCTCTGGTACTCATGACTATTAGATCAATTCCAGACAGAACTACAGGGTTAAGCCCCCATGAAATCATCATGGGACGAGCCATGCGCCACGTGTTTATACCAGTCAACAAGCTGATGACTATAACTGATGACATGGTGTTGGAATACTGTAAAAGCCTGGCTGACGCAGTTCATTTTCTGTTTCATCAGGTTGGAGCGGATGCCACCACCCTTGAAAAGAAGCCAGCACATGATCTGAGCCCAGGGGACTGGGTGAGGATAAAAGTCCACAGAAGAAGAAACTGTTTGGTTCCAAGGTGGGGAAAACCAAGACAAGTCATCTTGACCACAACAACAGCTGTAAACAGCTGTAAAGTGTGCTGGATTGAAAAACTGGATCCATACAAGCCATACATTGAGAATTCCAAATCCAGTAGACAGCACAGAAAAAGAGTATTTTGATGAATCAGAATCTAGTACTGAGTCAGATGACGGAGAGCCAAGAACAAAAGAAAACTCTGAAAGAGGGAAAGCAGAACCAAGTCTAACATTTGTCCCCAGAAGTATTTCCCTGAGAAGAAGGTTACAGATTTCTGATACCAGTTCAGACTCTGAGACCGAACAAGGAGCGCAATGTTCCAGGAAAAAACAAGGAAAGAACAAAGAAAAAGACAGTGAAGAGACAATAAAAGAAATTAATGAAAAGGAAGTGCAAGATGAAAGATTGAGAAAAATTCCACCTGAAACAACACATTTAGATGGACAGGTGCCAGATACAGAGAGAGATGTAAAGATTATTGCGGAAGACCCCCGAGGAGGTGTAGGGAACTCCAGCATCCAGTTAGAAGCAGGGACAAGTAGTCAGCAGGAAGACTGCGTGTCGGAGATTCGAGGAGGGACAGAAGTAGGGAAAACAAAAGAAGTGGTGGAAAAAGAAACTGTTGAGAGTAAACAGCAAGTTGAAACAGAGTCAGAGGAAAGCGAAGATGAAATACCTGAAGGTCGAGTTCTAAGAAAGAGAGCTTGGAGAACTGAAAAGAACGATAAAGGAAGTAAATTGAAAAGAGCTGCAAAGGACGACTTTTGGCCGAATAAAATAAAGAAATTGAGATAACGACTGACACGAGTAAATTCACCAAGGGCTGAACAGGTGAATGAAGTGACGAGTCGGGAAAAATCAAAAGAAGAAGAAACAATTGTAATTAAAGAAAGCAAAAGAACAAGGAAACCTAACCTGAAGTATAAATCACCAGAATGGACGTATGTGGCCCTGCCTGAAGTAAAAGAGGCTGATTGCCAAGGAAATCTAGAGGTGGTTATACCAGAAGTGGTTGAGGAGGACGAAGAATCGGAAATCCTGAGAGTTATCTTGTCCGATATTGGAGAAGAAGCAGATATTCAGGACATTCTGTATTCAGATCACGAAGGAAAGGTGAAAGATGACGAAATACCAAACTGAATGAGATAAAAAAAATTAAAAAACGACTGATGGAAAGACAATAAAATACGGAAAAAGACAAAAACTGGTAGAACCAAGTAGGTGCTTAGAGCCTTGGGTTAGAAAACTAGTTGTGAAGTAGAAGAGGCTAAGTCAAAAGACACAGTCCATTTTAGCAAAAATGGCAAACATAGATAGTAGAAAAGGTAGATGTACATTTTTGAAAAGATGGTGTAAAATGTGATGTTGTTGTACAGGATTACTAATGCTTCTATGGAGCATACTTGCTCTCCTGATCTCATTTAAAGTTACAATAGATACAATAGAAGGACATAGTGAAAACAAAACTAATATAGAGAAAATTCAAAGGGTAGTTCCGACTAGAATAGATAAAAACTATTTACATAAAGACAGGTCTATAACTGATTTTTCTAATAATGACTATGTAAAGAGTATGGACGTAAGGGACTACGTTTGTATGCAGTTACCTGCCTCTGTATTGGAGGGAGTGACTTATCACCACCTTCCAGTAACATATGGAATAACATGTAGTGTAATAGCTAGTCTATTTTATCAAACAGGGAAATTAGAATATTATTTTTCAGATGTAGATACTATATTTTCACAAGTACCATCAATTAACAAGCTAAACAAGGTAAAACCTGCAAAGGTATTAGGTGAATTTTTCTTGGAGACTAAAGAACTAACATTAGAATATATATTTAAGAACAATTTGACATGCAGTTTAAAGAAAGATGAAAATAAATTTTTAGAGATGGTTGAAGAAAGGAGACTGAAAATGCAAAGAAAAGTATCTGAAGGAAAAGTGGAGAAGACAGTCTGGGATGTAAAAATGGAAAAACATCTGAAAGGAGAAGCTAGTCTAACTATGGCTTTAGATTGGCCTCAGAAAGGGAAATTGTGTATTAGAAGGAATCAAACTGCATATGATAATTATTTTGTAGGTAATAGTGAGTGCCATGATACATACCGAATCATGGGTGGATGGGGATTTAAAGGTGGAAAAGATCCAGTTTTTCCTGGGTTATATTTCATTTGTGGGAACAAGGCATATTATCGTTTGCCAGACCATTGGTATGGCACATGTTATGTAGGCCTGGTTTTTCCGAAGATTTTTCATATGGATAGAGGAGAAGATGGTGTACATAGTTTAGGTAGTTATTTAGCACGTAGTAAGAGAGAATCTTGGTCAGAAATTGTGGGTGACATTTTTGGAACATTGATACCAGCAGTGGGAATATCTCTGAATGCAAACAAAATTAGAAGACTTTCAACAGTAGTGGATCGCTTGTCAACAAGCACCGCTGGAGGATTTTTATTAGTTAACACTGAAATGGTTGCCATGCGTGCTACGGTAATGCAAAATCGACTTGCCCTTGATATATTATTGGCAAAAGAGGGTGGAGTATGTGGAATGCTGAAAGTTCAACACTGTTGTACTTACATTCCTGATGAAAGTAAAGATTGGAAAATTTATATTACAAATATTACAGAATTGCATGACGAGATTGCACCACTGGAGGTTGAAGGTGTTTGGGAAAAGATTGGAAAGAAAATATCAGCTATTAAAGATTTCTTAGTAAACTTAGGTAGTACGTTTTTAGGTAAAATATTATTTCCATTAACATGTGTGATTTTCATAGTATTAATAATTAGATTAGGGTGTATCTGTCATAAAAAGAATAAAAATCAGAAAAAGTTAAAAAGAGAAAATTCAAAGAGATAGATTTAGAGGAGGTTAATGAGAACATGTACAAATCAGCAAAAAGATAAGAGACAGGGGAAAGTGAATTATGATGGATTGGTGTGGCTCACTGGTTAGAGGCGGCAGACCCGTAAGCAGAAGTCGGCCCGGGACCACGGTTCGATTCCCGACACGGCAGGGTCTTGGGCCAAGGTCAGCCGACTCGATAATTCTCTCGGTGCCTACTCTAATCATGGATCCCACTCAGCAACTCTGGGCAATAGCTTGCTTAATCTCCACTTACGGCCCCACCAGCGCCGGGGATGCTTGTCTTCACCTTGGAGATTCCCAGTAGGGATCATCTCACAGGGAAAGACAGGATGGGTTCCCCAGTTGCGCTCAGCGCCGGGATACTCGTGAGTAACTGTGCGCTTTACAAATGCAATATACATACATACATATACATGAATAAAAGCAAGAAATCACTTTGAAATTCCGTGAAAGAGATACAAAATTTTGATGGTGTGGTGATATAATCACTAAAGGGGGGATTGATGGAGTGGGTAGTACAAAATTTTGTATACCCCCCATTTCTGCGTGTTCATATTAATCCGAATAATCTATTAATTGTAATAATATTAATCTGTTTGAAGTGATATCTAATCAATCGTATTAATGAAAGAATTACATGTGGGATTTGCATTTGCATGGCTAAAATAATTTGTATACTAATATCTGTACGCACACTAATACTAGAAAAATAGAATATTGCATGATAAATGTTGCTTTTGTGACGTAATTGTAAGTCGTACCAGATTACATTGTTGGGTGAATATAAACGCTTTGAATGTTGCTATTATGCTAGAAAATTACATACACATAGAGGAATTAGTGAGGGTTAAATATTTTAATCGTTATTTCCATGTTTTAATTACGTTTTGTGTTTGTTTTGCTTAAGTTGACCAATTGGGCCTACGTTAAGATGGCTGACTTTTGACTTGACGGCACTAGTCACCGTTCCACGAGGTTTTGGGTGAAGTGCGCCTGCGCCACCATGAGCAACAGTGGCCTCGTCCTGACCCCATGCAAGATGTACCCATCAAGGTCGTAACGGGAGAATTGCCAAGACTAATAAACAAAGGACTGTCTTTTAAACCGGAACCAGCAAGTGTGATGACCTAACCAAATAGACTATGTGAGAACTTCACCGAATGACCTCAAACCCACCAATCAGGACTGCCTAAAACTGATTTTGTTACATTTTGACATTAAAATCATTATAAAAGATGGTAGAATAGTGAGTTGACAGGTCGCTGCTATTTTCCTGACATTATGCTGGCGGAGAGGATGGTGACACTGCTGGACAGCTGTTTCCCTGGATCTTTGACAGACTGAATTGCTGCCTGATTTTTGATGAATTAAAGACTTTCACGACTTGATTGACTTAGAGGACGACTAATAACCAGATTAGGTAAATATGATGTTCTGTGGTTTGGTTAATGATCGATTAAATTTTGCAATTAATTAAATAAACAAAGTTTTGATTAATAAACATATGTGTTGGGTTGTTTATTGAAGAGATTAGATTAAGATTGAAAATAAAATAAAAGAATTGAGTTACCAATTATCCAAAAACAACTAACTGATCCATCGACTAAATGGAGGGAATATCTCGGGGTTCAGAGTTTAATAAAGGTATTTAATCTATGTTTATGTTAATTATGTTCTTTAGGTGAAAACGTATTGCTTTCATGTCAGCTTTTGGAAAACTTATCTCTCCCATAAGAGCAGATCAGAAATGCGTAAGTGTTGGTGTTATGGGCCCCACCGATGAATATTTTGAGCGAATGTACTAGTGTGATATTTGATCTGTGATGAAAGAGGGTTTGACATTCCACGCTGCATCACCCTCACTCACCGGGGTTTCCCCACAGTGACATGCTTCATCATTGGGGCCATCTCAAACCGCTGCGGGTTGAGAGGTGCTACGACTTGCGTGATACGTAGGAGCACTTTTGTGAGGAACTATGTGTGGTGCAGTGGTGTATGTGGAGTGGAGTGACTTAAAAATATCTAACTAGTGGGCGAATTAACTTTATTCTTGCTCCTAGTTGATATGTTAAAACTGGGGTTGGTCTCTAGGGTACCTGGTTTCAATGAGTCAGGGGGCCCTAGTAGAGGTCAATATGTTTCGAGCTACCCCAATGCTCTTCTTCAGGATGGCAAAGGGTCCAACCCAGTGTGTACCGCTCCAAAGGTGCAGTGAAAAAGTGACTGAAGATGCTAAATAATAAGCAAAAGGTAAACTCTACATACGACACTTAATAGGTCATGTAGTCTGACCCTAAATAGGTCAAGTGGATTCTGAAATAAAGGAAAAGAAACAAGGATTATGGATAAGACAACCCGCCCTTAATAGGGTGAGTACTAGGATTACTGCAAAATAGAGATGTTCCTCATGGTGCGTGCCTAGTTTTCAACGCCGTTTCTTGCGCCGTGTTAGACTGAAAAGAAAAGGGAAACTGACACACCGCTTGCGTATGAACCTGAATAGAGTAAAGAGGCGCTGAGAATCTGTAATGTAACTGGTGCTCATGTAAAGTGATCCAATACCTTTGGGTCGAGTTTGCACCATATATGAAACTGCGCAAAAAAAAACCATATTAGGATATCTTTCTTTCCATTTTGTAGAATTGTAGTTCAGTCGTCTTGCCAAGGGATTCCTATTTGGGTCCTGCAGGTGGAAAGGTTTATGCAATTCTCTTATTTCATTATCAAATTTTCCAAGGATATGAAAGTGTTCACGGGGTTAGCAATACTAATATTCCTGGCCTCACCAGTTTGATGGGGCGCTGACTCTTTCAAACAATATTCTTAATTATATTTCACAAAGCAAGAAAAAAGCATGAAAAGTGTAAAGACAATGCAGCTGTCATGTTCCTCATCAATATTCACACATATCACTCATATATTTACTAGCTTGAAATGCCCATCTACATTTTGTGGATCCGAGAACATTTTCAGGAGTCCCAGTTCAAACAGGGATTACTGGTCTCAGATTGTAACAATCAGAGAGACTTCTTCCACCGGAGTCCTGAGGCTTTACAATTGTGCCCAAAACTAAGTACCAAGTACACCCCTTAAGCCCTTGTCCATGGAAGTGGTGTGGGGTAGAACCTCAGAAAGCAAAGAAAAATAAATTAATCAATGTCTACCTAGCGTTTTTACTTAACCGAAAAAGTACTTTACTTATGACACAGAACAAAATATTGCAGATACAAAATTTAGAAGGTGGAATGCTTGCACACATCTATTCAGCTGTCAATCGCAGTGCGGTGCAAACTAGTGGTTGTATTCTTGGGCTATTTTCCCAATTAAAGTATTCAATCAGAATTGAAAAGAGTCAGTGTCACATAGCCCTCAGGAAGAAATCTGGTAGGACTTTCCCAGGGTGCCTCTACCAGTTCCAGCCTACTCATTCCTAAAGTCACTCCTGGATATTTAAGGAGTAGCAGGTGACAACGGTTGTGAGATTAATGGTAAATGTAATTCAGCACACAAAAATCTGCTTTCTGCAGTGCATGCATGAACATACCCAACTATCCTGAGCCTAGTTTGCATTAGCAATACTGATTTGTGCTAGGGAAATGCCGTCTGCTTTTCTCACAGGGCATGCAATGTGCTTGTTTCACAATGCTCATCTGTGCTAGAGCTACACTGGCTGGGGGTGTGATTTATGATGTAAAATCTGTGCTATTGGTTTGCCAGAGACATAGATCTGCGCTAGTGGCACACTTTCTAGTTCGGACCATCATGGTTATCTCTGCTAGTGGTACGCCATTTGTTTTGGTTAATGATTCTGATCTGTGTATGGGATTGGCTGCCTTCAACCTGCTAAGTAAGTGAATGCAAGAATGAGTAAATAGGTGTATCAATGTGTTGTGTCTTGTGCAACCTGCTCCCCGGGTACTAGCCCCAGGATCTCCATCACCCCAAAAGATACTGCGCATCATCATGTTCCCAAGACTCCCACCAGGCAAGTGTCCCCAGTAATAAATGTCCTGCACTACACGGAACCAATCTAACTGTGAACCATCACATCTCCAGTACAGCCCCCCTGAAGCTGTAGCCTTCTCAAAAACAAGCATTTGCAATGCAAATAGGTCTCGCATTTGTGAGTTAGAGCTATTGACGTTGTAAATGGCAATATTTTTTACGTTTTATTTTTGGAGTGAATATATGTAGTGTGCAAAATCCCTTGCGAAGGTCCTGCACTTCGTAATAAATATATTGAAAAAGATGCAAAGTGTGGATTGTGTCAGCAATTCCTTGGCACGTACCTCATGGGTGAAGTGTCGTAACACATGCACACCATGGTGCTTTACTAATGCGAAACTCATTAATAAAAGTAGTGCTTACAGACTAACCAACGCGATCGGGATCAGAGCATGTGAATCCGAATCCTGGCTTCTCTTTCATTTTCTAGGCTATTTGACTCACTCTCCTGCGTCTTGGTTATCCTCCAAACACTGGGAGGCAATGAAGGATGCCAAGGGGCGGGGGGCAAGGGGGCTTCGGGGGTACATGAAAATGTATTCATTGCCTAGTTGTCAAAGGTCGCCCGGTGCTATTAGTTAAAAGTGTGCCGATTTCATTAAGATATTAAGAGTACTTTACTCGCATCTATGAGAAAATCGACATTAACTAAACAAAATGCCAGAATGCGTGTCAGTTTTCACTGTGTTTTAGACAGTTCTGATTGCTTAGTTTCATTGCATTAATTTTTGTATTTACTCTTTTACACAGCATCCAACGTAGATTACCTAACCCCAAAGCCCCGAGTTGTTAAATGACCCACAGAAGGGAGTGTTTTACAGTCGAGCAAATGTGTCCAAATGTAATTTTGGTAGTGCCATGGAATGATCAGCCAATGAGGTACTCGATGAGCAGGTATTTAACTACACGTTCAAAATGTACAGTATTGTGGCTGTTGATTGTTTGTACACAACCACTCTCTGAATTTGTTCATTAACATAGAGCTTCATCTACCAGACAGTGCTCACAGAGGGGCGACTAAAGCACAGAACAAAATGTATTCATTTATCCTGAGTGTGAAGGCACCTGGAAGGCTTAGGTGCCCGCCCGGAGAGGCTAGGGATCCCAGCGCTTCTACAGACTCTGCCGTGCTCCTCTGCACCAGCAGGGCACAGCCCAGAATCTGCGGCTTCTGCTAATAATAGGTGAGGGGGATGAGGTTGGGGCATGCGGGAGTTGCCGGCAGATTTCCAGGTTATTGAAAGTGATGATTCTGACGTGAGGCAATGGAGACTGACTTTGTCTGTTTTTCTGCACCAGTCTATTTCTCTACCATCTATCGGGCTCACTGTCATGTATCCATTCATCTCTCTTTCGTAGAGGTGCGCGAGTCAATATATTAATTAACAGACAGAGCCAGCCGTAGACGAGCCACGCGTATACGAGCCAGTGGGCGAGTCGTGAAAATGATCGGCATGTTAATCATACAGTAAAAATGATGTAAATGTGCTATAATGTCTCTTCAGAATTCAAAAAAGTGCATTTCTTTAGCGCTTCACAAGATTATAGCTCTGAATTGAGAGGAAGTTATTAAAAGTGCTCTATTTAAGTATGAGTTAAAACACTGCCGCTCCTCCCGCCCGATAACAATGCCATTTTTGAACTAAGAGGTGTCAGTTGCCATGCATACCCCGAACGTTGCCGAGAGTCTTATTATATTAAGAGTAACATTAAAATCTAGTTCATTAACATGAGACGTTTTTGTACAGCACGCATCTTGAACTCGCATATTTCAAGGTGGCAATAATAAAGATGAAAACGGAAGTGCCGGCAGGCAAGAAAACATGAACGGGAGTGGGTGGGGCGGGGGGTTAGAAGTCACAGACTGAGGGAGGGGGTGGGAAACAGGGAAGAAAACAGTGTTAGGAGTAAAGGGGCCAATAGCCATGGAAGGATACAAATGATGAATGAGGAGGGACTAACAAGTCTCAAACCAATCGGAAGGCAGCATTTAAGACAAAAGCCAATGGGCAGAGAGTGGGCGGAGCTTCCACGAAGCTTCCACACCACAGTATATACTGCATGCCTCGCAAAGCGATGGCAGCGCATTCGCGCTGCAACGCTAGGCGAGACCTAACAATGGGCAAGCAACCGCACTTGTTAGAGAACTCTCACCAGAGTGCAGCTTGATTCCTCCAGGTCATGTGGTACAGCAACCATTTTTTTAATGATAAAAGGTATAGAAACCCCACTTGATGCACATCCCAGTTGCTTACCATTCCTCGTAGTCAGATGGATGTTTCCTAAGTTCCTCTGCCTCCTCAAACTGAACCGAGACCTCAATTAGGGTTTCTTACTTAGCTGATTCCTGTGCCCATGCTCAAAAGAGAAGTTGAGTCTTCACGTCTTCAGTCCATGTTGCGGATCCTGGGGTGATCTTGACCTGAAACCGCCCTGTAGGCAAAATGCAAAAAAACTGATGATACATTTAGATGCAGAGTTGAAAACACTTTGCACCGAGTTTGTGTCACAAAAGTGATGCAAATCTAGTGCAAGGTGTTGTAGTGGAATTTATTTTCCAAAGCAAATCATGATTTGCATGGGAAAGTTATCTAAAGTAGCACAAAGTAGCACTATGGGCTACTTTGCTCTCCTTCGAGTTACCGTCGGTGGTACCTGAGAGTTCCTATGCAACCACAATTAGGTTCTGGCGTAACCACTATCTACTTACATTTGCAGTGATTTGCACACAAAAAAATGTGCCTCGTTGTGGTAGGTGGGACAGTGAAGCAACGTTTTAAATTCTCAGCATTTACCAAAAAGTTTGCATGCTTGCTGAACACTACAGCACATGTGCAAATTTAAAAAATCTTAAACCATAGTTTACTAGCAGGGTCCCCTTCTTGTATAAAGCTTATGATGCAGCTAAAGGGTGTCCTCCTTGGCGCATAGTAGCCTAGAGAATGTCACCTCTTTCCATTCATCACAACGCAATTTAGCAACTTTAGTTACTGTGCTGCTTAACGTGGAAAGTTAAATCTGCCACTGAGTGTCATAGGATAATTAACATTTTGCATCCAGGACTTCATATTCCCCTTTAGAACTGGACAAGGGGTAGAAGGTTGGAATACAACATCTTAAAACAGCATGCTCACTTTAAATAGTTTCTGGTTAGGGAGTGTCTAAATGTATTGTAATGCGAGCCCCAGTGGAGTCATTTCCTCTGGAAGCAAATCTAATAATCCCTGCTGTCATATTTTGTGAGGGTGGAAAAATGAGAGCGAGGAGTGGAAAGAGCCCTTCACTCATAAATGGCCGGCGCCACGCTGCCAATGAAATATGGCGATGGCTCCTAACTTGTTAGCAGCACAGCAAAGCATATTTCACATAGGGACACCGATAAAATGTTGTTTCTCGTTACCATTTGAGTTTGAACCCCAAAGGCACCTATAAATCATTTGTTGTTTGAAGCTAGTCATAAGAGCAAAACTATAAAATGAGCAGAAGACGTATAATATGCACACCAATTAAAAAAAAGGAATGTATCGCTGTGATTTCACATTGGGTTTTTCTTTCGCCTGATGGGAAGGACGCTGAGAAACGCTGGTGTATGGAATCAAGAGACATATTTCGGAGCAGTTCTCAACACATTCGGTCTCCCGCTGCTTCTCAAACAGTGATGCAAAAACTGTGGAACTCCAGCTGTTTTGAAAAGTTTAGAAGGGAATTATTTCTGATATGTAAAGCCTTTATTTGTAAACTATTTTGAAAACCATGTTTTTTTAAAAGATGTGAAAACACCCACGTATCCTTATTTTTGCATTATTGGAAACAAACAGCACATTTTAAACTCTGTATATCATTTGCCATCTTATCTCGACAGTGTGTTCAAAGTTTGTCTGGGTATTTTGACAGGGTAAAGTTATTATAGTTTAATTGCGCGTGTGCGAAAATAAAGCCTCGATTTTTAGGCTGTTCTACTTTTTGATAATCAGGAACAGTTTTAAAAGTTTAATTCAACAAGGTGCACGTGGTTATTGATGAAAAGGTAAACTAGCGATAATTGAAGATTCAGAGTCCTGCTCCTCATCTGTATTTCAAATAATTTTCTTAACAAGGTTTCTCACAAAATCTGACAAACCTGCCAAAATGTGATTGAAAAAGTATGAACATTTCCAATTTTAATGCAGCTGCCATTAAATTCATCAATATTCACATGTAAAAGTCATATCCTTACAAGCTTGATAGGCCAATCGACATTTTCCAGATGTGGAAAAAGTATTAAGAGTCCCAGGGCAGACAGGGGCTATTGGTCTCAGATTCTAACAATCAGAGCCTTCTTCCTCTCGAGTCCCGGGGCTTTACCATTGAGCCCAAAACTGAGCACCAACTACACCCCTTTAGCACCTAACCACGGAGGTGACGTGGGGTAGAACCTCAGAAAGCAATCAAACATGAAATAACAGTCTATAAATCAACACTTAGCTGAAAAAGTACTTTATTTATGAGAGTCAACAAAATATTGCAGATACAAAATTTAAAGAATGGAATGCTTGCACACATCTGTTCGGCTGTCAGTCATAGTGCGGTGTAAACTAGTGGGTGTATTTTTGGGCTACTTTCCCCGTTAAAGTATTCTATCAAAATTGAATAGGGTCAGTGTCACAACAGACATATAGCCCTCAGGAAGATATCTATTAAGAGTTTCCCAGGGTGCCTCGCGACTGATATGATCCTTCTGTTTCAGAACTTCAGTGTCACTGGGTCCTGATGGATCTGGGCTCCCCCGGCTCCACTAGACACGGCAGCAGGTCCCAAGCGACTCCCTTACCCTTCCTTGAATTAGGTTCTCCTCCTTTTGTTGTACCCTATGTCCCCAGTTTGGTTCAAACTGCACTATATCTGAACTGTTCACATGCATGCCTTAAGGTGGCAAGACTCATCGACATCGATATGTCTATAGACACTGCCCTACGACCTCTTGTGGTCACTGTGATACACTTATCTGTCTCTTCCTTTGCTGTTGGGTACTAGACACTGTTCTGTTGGCAACCACCTTTTCTTGACACACGAGCACTGCTTTGTTTGTATGCTTAAAATGTGCAAAATGTTAATAAAAAGATTTAAACAAAAAAAAGGTTTCCCAGGGTGCCTCTCTCATTTCCTTTCTACTCATTCTTAAAGTCCCTTTTGGATAGTTAATGGGTAGCAGGTGACAACAGTTCCCACAATTCACAGTCTTCGTCATGCTGCCATGCTGATACACTGCAACTTGTATAAGCACCCATCTCTCCACATGTTTTGGACATCTACAAGTGTGACCAGTGACATAAGGTCATGGTTCTTCGAACACAGCATATTCACAGGCGCTTTATCTCATTGGCAGGGGAGGCCACGGATAGGAGTACCAAGCCGTCACAGGTGCTTTACCTTCAAGGCATGTTATGTTGCAGAGGCCGCAGTGTCACAAGGCCTCATGACCTACACCAGCAGCATAGATCCTTTGCCACATTGCAATGGGCTTCATTCTGCACCTGCTGGTGCAGTTCCTAGCAGTCCTTTTTTCAAAGACAGTATCTTCTTTATTTAAGGGCACCTCTAGGACCATTCTTCTGCAGTCAGCCAGCTCCTTCTCTCAACGATGGCCTTAGGCCGCCCTTCTTCTGGCAAGGTGCAGAACTTTCCAGGTTCCTGGTCCTGAAAATGATGATCAGTGATCAATTCCTGGCACACAAGAGAGTTTCTTGTTGTTATTGGTGTGGGACCCCAGTATTCTGGTAGTGAAAAATGTAGCACAATGGCCTGCAATTTTGGTGCCATATTTATACTAAGGTTGCAGGCAGTGTTTGTGTGTTCCAGTGGTACATCTCTGGGAACTATTTCAAGCAATTCTTCCCTGTTGCTTATTAATCCTGAATATTACAGAGATAGACTTTGTCTTCACGGAAACAAAGAATCGAGAGGCTGCCCTTCTTAACTGCAAGTTAATCAGTGGGGCGGGAGACAGTAATGGGGGGGGCAGCTCTTCCAAGGAATGATAGAGCAGGAAAGGGCAGGGGAATTTCAATACACTACGGAAGGAAACTGTGTCTCTTATCCTCCACATCACAGAGTCTGTTCAACTAAGAGAACTTCAGGAAAGCTTTGGAGATGGCCTGAAATTCACATTATTGTCCGTAGAATCACTCCATCCTCCTTCTGATGTATCCCTTTGGGTCAGGAAATGAAAATGCATTCCTGTACAGCCACAGCCACATATAACAGAAACACTTCATGCAGAGTAGTCTGTACTCACACATATTTCATTGATGTCTCACATGGATGGAGTGCAGGACCCGACTGCAAGAGTCTGGAAGACCAACTGAAAAACATAGGAGTGGCCAGAAGGCAACATCCCCTGGCAGGTGACAGGTAAAAAGGCCTTCCATTAAGTATATTCAGTCAAAATAACTTTCTTTTATCGATACAATAACGACATAAAAAGTATTCTACAAACATACATTCAGGAATATTTAAAAAAAAGTTACATATTAAGGAGAAACATCTGTTAGTGTACACAATTTTATTTAAAAAAACTGTTAAAAATATAGAATATAAAACAACCACAGTCTAAGAATCAATAATTCATACATATGTAAACAGGATTCAATAGGATTGGCCCTTATTTTGCATTATGGGGGTCAGACTAGGTAATTAGTCTCATCATAGCAGATAGGTAAAAACGAAACCAAACAGAAACAGACCAAGGGATCCGGAAATAACTGGAGGTAATCGAGGGCTGGGCGACATTGTCTGAAGTTTAATTTATGCATAAGCAGGAGAATATATCTATATCTTTCCGTAATGTACAACTTGCATAAAAAACCAAAATGCAAGTCATTCTGAGTAGATCGCATATCGCATGGACAAAAAGGGAGGGCATCAATGGAATACGTTTTAGATGGGTAGCCTAACATGAAAGGAATATATTTTAATAGGAATCTTAATAGTACAAATCTGTGTTGGAGGTTCATAACAAATGTTAGATAGGAGGTTGGTGTATTATTTATACTAGGGGCTATATGGTATTGTCTCACTGTGCGTAAATTGCAGATGAGCTCATATCTCTTTTTACCAAAATAGTCTAATAAACTGACCTTCAGTTCTTTTTTAGATATTGTCTGTTGGACTAGGCACTTTTGGCAGGTTCACCCCTAAACTTTTTGCAATTATCCTACGCTTTTTCCCTGTGTAGTGTTGGTGGTTTTTGGCCTCTGCGCACTTTAGCACTGTGACCCATTGTAAAGTGCGTGCGCGCTCTGAGTGCGCGTGGTGAGATTGGCCTGCCCTCCCATAGGAATGCATGGGGGATATGAGTGTCCATAGTAATTCCTGGTGTGAGAGGAGTGCAGGGTTGAGTTTAGTATGTGCGAACTCGTGAGAATAAATGCTGCGCAATGGTGTGCGCAGATTTAGTGTGACTAGTGGAGAAGTGCCACTTTTAGAAGTGGGCATTTCTGTGTGCGGTGTACCTGCCTGCCTAATGTGTAGTGCATGTCTGGCTTGTGATTGACAGGTGCTGGATGGTGTGGGGAATTCCAGGAGCCAGGGTGAGTCAGCCCAGTGGTGAATAGAGA
This sequence comes from Triturus cristatus, assembly GCF_964204655.1. Lineage (NCBI taxonomy): Eukaryota > Metazoa > Chordata > Amphibia > Caudata > Salamandridae > Triturus > Triturus cristatus. The sequence goes on from NC_140592.1 coordinate 799,934,473, forward strand.
GATCTGCATCTAGATGGGACGGAGGAGTTGCACCTGGGAACTGAATAGGCCTGTGCCTTCCCTCCACAATGCTGGCTCCACCCCGTCTGAGCACCTAGCCCCCGCCTGACAAAGGAGAGAGGAGCTGAGCACAACAAAGTGCTCCAAAGCTCCCCCAAAACAGTTGCATCTGGTTTTCCCCCAGCCCTGTGCTGACAAAGGAAAAATGTGTATAAAAGAAGGGGCTGTGACCCCATGAAGGTGTGTGTGCTTGTATTCTTGAGGGAACACGCTGCCAGGAGGAACCGCCGCGGGACCCAGCTGCTGCTTCCTGAGGGTCCCTGCGTGCTGGCCTGCCTGGCTGGACTTTGCTGGGGTCTCCCCAGCACCAAGGACTCTTTCTTTTTTTTCATTTGTAAAGACTTTGTGGCACCTAGCGCCTGGGAGCGCTTTTATGCAGACCTTGACTATTTTTTTTAATTGCAGCACGGAGCTGCAAGCATTTTAAATAGGGATTCCCCCGCGAGTGCCTTTTATCCAGTAGGTGCCCACCCTGTATCTGTGCACTGTGAAATCTAAGTTGGAGACTACCCCGAATCGGTACCTTGGAGGCGGGTGCAGGCACAGTGCTTGAGCGGCCCCGCCTGCCAGAGGGCCGCTCCAACGTTGGGGGCATTGGTTTCTAGGAGTCCACCGAGTGGGGCTCCCCTGCACTGATTTCTTTTGGGGGCATTTTCAGTTGGAGTCCCAGAGCGGGGCCCAGAGGCACTGTAGTGCCAGAGCTTGTTCGCTGGCCATCTTCCCCAGCTTCCCTGCGAGAACGCAGGCAGCTGCAACGTTTGGAGGCACAGTTATTTTGTGAGAGTCCCAGTGGGGGACAGAGGGTGCCAGGGCCCAATTTGGTGATTATACAGCTGCCCAGCAATTAGTGGGCAGCTGCCATGTTTAGGCCTGATCTTTTGCTTTGCTGCTTTTGCTGCATGCGCAGCTAGCCCGGAGATTCTGGACATCGAGCATTTGAGCCCCTGTGAGAGGCCAGTTGGCCTGGGGCCTGGTTCAGTGTGTTGTGCCCACGATTGGGGCACACTGTTCTTAGGCTAATCTGTTGCCTAGGGTATTTACGCTTGTGATGCCTAATGTGATGCTGTGGTGTTTATGCATAATGTATTTATGCCCCTGAGGTTTATGCATCCTCTGTTTTACATTGCAGGATCTCATACTAAGTTCCTAACTTTACCAGTTGTTACTGGTTGTGCGCAACATTTACTATTTGTTCTACATTTACAATTGGTGATTTGTGATGGTTGTGACAGTGGCCCCATTGGCCCCGTCGTGTCTAAATAGTCCCCTGTAGATACTGCCCAGTGCCAGTTGGCACAGTGTATATTATGTGATTATGATCTAATGTGTTTATTATAATACAAAGGCTATTTTTATATATAACCTTGTGTGGAGTTCCTTTTGTGGTGTGCCTGGGGTGTTGTTGCTGTGTGCATGCGCAAACTCTTTACACATTGCCTCCGGGATAAGCCTGACTGCTCGTGTCAAGCTACCAAGGGGGTGAGCAGGGGTTATCTTTGGCGTGTAACTTCCTTGCCCTGACTAGAGTGGTGGTTTCTGCCTGGCTTTGGCGCAAGCCTTAGCCAACCAGAAATCCCATTTCTAACATTGTCATACATAACATTGGATCCTCATATAAGGTAAGTAAGCCAATTGTCTGTAGGTTAGGCTCAATGTATTTTAACCATTTTATTTTTCCTACACCATCTAGATTTCAACATCCAGGATGTCTCTGGTTAAGCTTAGGGTTGCTTTCTTCCAGACTGAATGCCACAGAAGGATAGGTGCAATACGAGTAGTATCCATAATGGAAGGAACATTCAGCTCAGAGTGACAGTTATAAGAGGAACAGGATTGTGGAACACATATCAATCTTTTCAGAAGGCCGTCCTCTATACACTGCAATTTTGATATGTTAGATAAACCCCAGAAAAATTCCCCATACAAGGCGACAGATAGTGTTTTTGAACACATCACACAGAGTCATATCTAATATGACTGTCCTGCTGTCACTCCCTGCAGGGACGCCCGAAGAAGGCTTCAATGCACGGCCCCCCAGGATCCGAATTCTGTTAGCTCAGCTCACTCACTATAATTGCTTAAACAGCAAAACAGCAACATACCAACATTCTATGATCTCATGAGCTTGGCTAAAGAGAATAGGGAAGGTATGAGAGATACAACAGATTATACCTGCAGCACTTTTTAGAAACAAAACATTTGCACTTATTGACATGTCACCGACACACCTTCTGAGAATTGAGCATGACCATAATATCACGGGATTTTGGGATCCATTACTGATGCTCTTTAAACTGAGCCTTATAGACATGTCTACATGTATATAAAATCATAAATATTCCGTTCATTAACGTGTGGGAGGTCAGATAGATCTCTGTATGAATGTCAGAGATTCAGCAATGATAAGTGTGGACTTTAGCACATATTTGTGACCATATTTTAGAAGCAACATGAATTCAGGTTCTCCCTAAACTCTGAGAACCACAGCGAAGCCATATTATCTAAATGCAGACATCCTAGAAGAAGCAAAAGGGATGTTTTTCTACTCCAGAATAATGTATCTAGGTTCATGCAGCTGTTTGCAGAATTTAATAAATCAACAGAAGCAGATGTCTTAGTTTGAATTTACTTGGGCATTAGGAGAACTGTACATGGCTCACCAATAAATCTCTCCAAGCTTGTCACAAGTAATCGAACTCATTTCATGAAGTAATATCCTTGTGCCTTAATAACCCTAATCTCTTGCCTTTTTACACAGACCAAGTACAAGGGAGAAGGAGTCACAGACGATTCCTTTCTGACAAGGAACCATCAATACAGAGAACGGGTTTGAATGAAATCAAAATATACACAACATGTTTCTTGAATGCCCTAAACAGGGGGAAAAAGATTTTCTACATACAATGTTCCAATTCAAAATTTTGTTTTAACACTGCCATAAACTTTAGAACAAATATATTTAAGCAGGTGGCTCTTCAGTATCTCTTTAACTCAAGTATGTGTATGGCTGTTTGCAAAAGACGGCTTCTAGTTTGTTACACACCTCATCAGACAACTGGACTAAGGCTTTCAAGAATCCGCAGTATCTAATCCTGCTGTTACTTGGCAAATGTGATACCTTTGGTCTACCCTCTCAAATGGCTCAAGCTGGTGCTTAGCATTGTATATGATGCATTATGTTGTAATAACTCTGTGCATGGCCAGAGAGTGTCCTTGAAAGCATCAATGAGGGGTGTCTACCAGCTGGAGACGGGAAACAGTCAGAAAAACACTAGCAGAGCCACGCGTGTTCCGATAAACGCAAGTGCTACCACGATTGCATTAACCACGCATATGCCTTAGCCAGGCATATGCGTGGTGAAGGCAGTGAGCGGTCTACCTGCCGCTGCTGGGTGGAAGTAGGAAGGATTGGACGTGGATGGAGGAGCCAGAGGACACGGTGTGGTGAGTGGGGCTGTAGCTGGTTTTTGGGGGGTAGTTCGTAAGGGTTTGGGGGGTTCGTTTTCAAGGCAGTGGGGGTTGGGGTCGTTTTTGAGGGCTGGGTTAGTTTTTAGGGCTGGGGGCGGTAGGGGTAGTTTTTAGGCCTCAGTGGGATGGGGTAGTTTTTAGGGTTGGGGGGATTCAGGGTAGTTTTTTTAATTAGCGGTTATGGTTTTAGGCCTCAGGGCAGTGGAAGGGGTTGGGGTAGTTTTAGGACAGCGTGAGGGGGTTGGGGTATATGGGGTGTATGTTAAGGGACAGGGTTTTAGGCCTCACGTTAAAGGGAGGGGGATGGGTAGTCAGGGTAAATTTTAAGGCTAGGAAAATGCGGGTAGTATTTTAAATTAGGGGTTAGGGTTAGGGTTTTAGGTCTCATTGCAGTGGAAGGAGTTGGGGTAGTTTTAGGGACAGCGTGGGGGTGTGGGTTGGGGTAAAAGGTAGGGGGAGGGGAATGGGTTGTTTTTAGGGAAGGTTTTGGGCCTCAGTGCGGGGGTCAGAGTAGTGGCGACCTTAGCCACGCATAACCCCTTACCATTCATGCCTTTACCATCAAATTACATGGTAAAGGCATGCATGGTGAAGGAATGCGTGGTTAAGACGCATTTGTGGTTCGGGCTGCATGGTAGAGGCAAGCGTGGTTTAGACAAGGGTGCCTCTACCATGCAACAGCTGGAGACTACATCAATTGCAGCACATGCCCACATATGATAGAATATGGTGCATGGTGGACTGACGTGCCATCCCACCAATATGTTTTGAGAGTGACAGGACACCGCTAAAGTCTGTATCTGTACATTCCTTTGTAATGTAGATCTGAAGCATGGAATATCCCTATACAAGGATTAAGAGAATTTCTCCCTTCCCATTTCTCCCAACTTGATGGATGCTTGAAATATTACTGCAATTCTGTCGCTTCGGACGTTTTATTTTCATTTATGTTTGTTTCTTGTGTTTTCTATATTCTGGGTATAGCATGATTTTATGATTTATGCTGTTGACCTTTTCACTATGAATAGTTACAAAACGATTAATAATATTGTCTAATGTTTCAAGCACGTTTTTTCACGGTTAATTGTTTTTGAGGTTTCTGGAATCTTTTTCTTCTAAGCGATGGAGTGTTATGTGGGGCGCTAACACACATCTGTAAGTTGGACACGTGTGATTTCATGCATTTGACTCCTTCTCTACCTTTGAGTACAAATGACTCACTGGATAGGGAGGCTCCCTTGACTTCATGTGTAAATTCTGGGCATTCACTAACCTCACTCACAAAGCATGTCTTCCAATGTTAGTTGTGGAGTTTTAGTATCTACCCTCTTGATGACATCTCCTAGGTATACAGATGAGGCTCCATCGCCCTGCTCCATTGTGCTACTCCCTGAGACTGTCTCCAACAGAGAACTCTAAAATAGCCCAGGATATAGGAAAGAGACAAAAAAAGACTTCATTTTGTCTGAACCAAAAATCCTAATTTTAGATGTACGCTACCCGAAGACAAACAGCGTTAAAACTGAGCTCCTTTCCCTCACCATCAAACCAGATGCATGGTGGGTGACATTCTAAACTAACCTTAGCAATAAAAAAGATATCAGAAATCAATGTAGGTCACAGACGCAGTCCTAAAAGCCATTGGCATGCCGACACAGCAACTATGCTGCACAGGGCCGGCTTTAGGGCAGTGCGACTGGTGCGGCCACACTGGGCGCTGACCTGTAGAGGGGGGATGACCTCAAGGCGGGGGACGCTGTGTTTATCAATATTTTATGATTAAAGAAATGAGGGGCACTTTTGCCTGGTGGGGGTGAGAGAATCCGGGGAGGTGGCGTTGGGGTGTGGGGATGCCACAAATGATTGTCCCACCGGGCGCCACCAACTCTAAAGCTGGCTCTGATGCTGCAACAGAACCATCATGATCTAATCAGTGGCAGGAGTCTCCTGTACATCAAAGTGATATTACACAACCAAGAACGAAGAAGAGAACATTGACAAAACGTCAATTTCATCTCCTCCTCAGCTCTGCACAAAAGCACCGAATTCATTCACTAGTTCCTGAGCTGTTTTCACAACGGCATTGTGACATCACATTTATTTACTGAAAGCAGCCAAACTGAAAACACACACCTGTGAAAAGTTGTGTGCTGCTGTGTTTGAGTGCGACCACAATGTGTTTTAAGGTCTTTGATCCTTGTTGAAACTTGTGGCTTTCTTATTCAGTGATCAGCATTGAGGGATTGGTCTCTTGCTGTAGCAGGACACCAGTATTCATCCATTTGCATTGCTCTGCAGCATTTAAAGTCATCACCATCCAACAAGGTGAGGTTCCTCTGAAGAGTTTTAATGGGCGCAAAACATTGTTGTCTTAGTGAAAACAGAAATGTTCTCACTATTCAATGAAAAGAGATTACCTCATTGAAAACTGAACGATATTTTACTGCTAAAAGAGCAATACAATGGGAATGAAAGACGCAAGAACTACAGTTTCCACAAGGCAATGAGATATTACTGAAATCACCCAACTGTAATCAATTATTTGTTACTTTGTTTGAGTGTTACTGCAATCTGGTTGAGGGGTAAATCTCCCCCTTAAGTTGTCTAAATGCTTATAGAATAACATTCTGTGCAAGAAGCATAGAGGGCTGGAGAAAATAGCAAGGTGCAAAGCTAATGTGATCAATGGGATTAGCATTAAGGGGCCAATTTAGAGTTTGAGTACCCTACCACATTTTGGAAGAGTACCCTGAGTGTCAAACCCTTGGTCTGCTCAATAATGAGTCGAGCGGAGAGTCATCTTTCTGACATTTGTGCCTTCATTGGCTCCACCGTTGGAAAGCTTACTCTGATGAACCAATGTAGTAGGATCCATCAGAGTAACCACATCGGACTGCCCCCCCTTTTTAGAGAGGATGATCTGATGATAACACCAATTCCCAGGGAGGAAACTTGTGGGGGTCATTAGACTTTTGTTTTTCAAACTTCTGCTTTGGGAGTTTGTTTTGGAAAAACAAAAAGGTTTCTTGCCCTGCAACCAGAAAGATAGCGGCAAGGCACCAAATTTGAGGTGCGTTTAGAGGAATCCTGATAACAGAAAATCCTCTGAAGGCACAGAGGTCATCTCTGAACCAGCAGTTTTATCTAAATATGGCTGGCATTAGTCCACCAGAGTGGTATTGACCTCTGACATCCTGGAGGACAGGGGGCTGCCCACTGAACTCTAAGTGGACCGATAACTTACAATCAGAGGCTGCAGCATGCCTGCCTCTGCACATGTTGAAACTGCACAAAAAGATACAGATTTTGTAAAGGTATTCTTAAAACATAGACAAAGACCTCAGTCTTCCTTATCAACGGTAACACTAAAATCCTAGCAGAAGGTTCTTAAAGATTGGATGCTTAACATTGCACCAGACTTTAAGTGTCCTCATCAGACTGTATTTACTCATGTGGAAGACATGACATACAAACAATGTAAATTTTGTTCCGACAGTGATGGAGTGAAAGCTGGATACAAGGACCAAATTAGTTCAACAGAGGGCCCGATACTGATGCCGGCATGAAGGGCTCCTGCCCTCTTCGTGCACTGCTGTTCAGATTGCTTTCCGACCGAGCCACTCAGATGGGCTCTGTCAGAAAGGAATCCGACTCTGTTTTCCGGATGGCTTCCGTCGGGCTCGGAGAGCCCGTATGCCATCTGGAAACCCTTCAGTATCCCCCTGGCCGGCTCTTTCCATCCGGGGGAGTACGATGGCAGTTTCCCACTGTCTTTCTGTGCCGGCCTTTCTGACACAGAAAGGCAGTGGGAAACGGTCTTTGGGGTCCCCCAGATGGGCCCTTATGGGAGCGAGGCCGCCAACTGGTGGCCTCTATGGCACCAATGGTGCCCCCCTGTTGATCCCTGCACCTGGTGGCAGGCACCTTGGGGTGCCAGCCACAGGGTGCAGGCATGTACTGCGCCTCTGCACTTAGCGATGCAAGCATGCATTCCATGCGAAATGCATGCTCCCGTTGTTAAGTATAGGATTGTGACTGAACAGGCTTCGGTCACATCCTACTTGCAGGTCTGGAACCCAGGGCCGTTTCTACCATTAGGCAAGCCAAGGCGGCGGCAGAGGGCAGCAAAAGGGAGCTTTTTTTTAATTTGAAATCAAACAGCAAAAAAATGGAGCAAATTAGGAGAAAAGGGGAAGGGGCGGAATTTTTCAATTCTCGTCTGGAGCGGCAAAACACCTAGAAACGGCCCTGCTGGAACCAACGACAAGAGGTCGTACGGTTCCAGTTCCTGACCGATGTCCGACATACTCCGGTCCATCTGACCTCAGAATCAGCCCCAATGTGCCTTAAATCCTGATGCGCAGTTGGTGTGGTGTCGCTTTGAGAGATTTCCCGTCATCTGGCATCGGTTCAGAAAGGGTGCGAGGGCAAGATGCGAGGTCCTGCATCAGGTTCCGTTGCACTGCGTCAGTTTCAACGAAGCTGTGCAGTGAGCCTTTGCGGTTAGTCGCATGGATTCTGAAGAAGCTGAGCAGTAAGGCTTTGCATTGCATAGCGTTGATTCTGTTGAGTATAGCAGCTACGTTGTGACATCCATGGGACTCCACGTTGCTCGACGTCAGTTCCGATGAAGCTTGTAGCTGTGCGGTGAGGCTTTGCAGGGCTTTGCGTCACTTGGTATCGGATTTGTTGAAGACCTCTGCTGGGCTGCCAAGGCGCCTGTATCCTGAATTGCAAGGGTCCAGGACAGGAAGGGGACCACTTAGGGGGTTAAGACTCACAGCAGGCAGAGTCCAGGTGCAGGGTTCAAGAGATTTGGAGCCTTTTCAGGCCCTGAAACTCTGATCAGGAGGCCAGCCACCTAGCTCTTGGTGTAACTCTGGTGGTCCTGGGTTCAAGATGCTGATCCAGTCCTTCTCACTGAGGCATCAGGGCAGCAGAGTAGCAGTGCAATAGAATAGCAGTCCTTCTTGCATCCCTCTGTCTCCCTCCCCCTCTCTCTCCCTGTCTAGGTCCCTCTCCCTCTCTCTCTCCCTCCTTCTATCTCTCTGTCTCCCTCCCTCCCTCTCCCTCCATCTCCCTCCCTCCGTCTCCCTCCCTCTGTCTCCCTCCCTCTTGTTTCCCTCCCTCTCTCTCTGTCTCCCTCCCTCCCTCTCACTCACTCTGTTTGTCTCCCTCTCTCTGTCTCCCTCCCTCTCCCGCCCTCTCCCTCTCTCTCCCTGTCTCCCTCCCTCTCCCTCTCTCTCTCTCCCTCCCTCTATCTCTCTCTCTCCCTCTGTCTCACTCAGTGTTTGTCTCCCTCCCTCTGTCTCCCTCCCCCTCTCTCTCCCTGTCTCCATCCCTCTCCCTCTCTCTCTCCCTCCTTCTATCTCTCTCTCTCCCTCTGTCTCACTCAGTGTTTGTCTCCCTCCCTCTCTGTCTCCCTCCCTCTGTCTGTCTCCCTCACTCTGTGTCTCCCTCACTCTGTCTCCCTCACTCTGTGTCTCCCTCACCCTCTCCCTCCCTCCCTCTCTCTCCGTCTCTCTTCCTCCCTTTGTCTCCCTCCCTCTTGTCTCCCTCTCCCTCCCTCCCTCTCCCTCCCTCTGGCTCCCTCCCTACCTCTTGTCTCCCTCCCTCTCACTCTGTCTCCCTCCCTCCCTCCTTCTGTCTCACTCACTCTGTTTGTCTCCCTCTCTCTCTGTCTCCCTCCCTCCCTCTCCCTCCATCTCCCTCCCTCCGTCTCCCTCCCTCTGTCTCCCTCCCTCTATCTCTCTCTCTCCCTCTGTCTCACTCAGTGTTTGTCTCCCTCCCTCTCTGGCTCCCTCCCTCTATCTCCCTCCCCCTCTCTCTCCCTGTCTCCGTCCCTCTCCCTCTCTCTCTCCCTCCTTCTATGTCTCTCTCTCCCTCTGTCTCACTCAGTGTTTGTCTCCCTCCCCCTCTCTCACTCCCTCTCCCCGTCTCCCTCCCTCTCTCTCCCTCTGTCTCACTCAGTGTTTGTCTCCCTTTCTCTGTGTCTCCCTCCCTCACTCTCCCTCTGTTCTCCCTCTGTCTCTCTCCCTCTGTCTCCCTCCCTCTCCCTCTGTCTCCTTGTCTGTCTCCCTCTCTCTCTGTCTCTCCCTCTCTGTCTCCCGCTCTCTGTCTTCCCCCACTCCCTCCCTCTGTCGCACTGTCTTCCTTCCGCTGTAAACTCACCCGCTGCTCTCACTAGCTGCTGCCCCCCCTTCCCCTCACCCTGCTGTCCCTGTCACCTCACCCCGCGCTGAGACAGCTTCCATGGAACACACGCAGCCGCCGCACCCAAGTACTTCACAGGTCTTTTAAAGACCATTCACTTGTTAATGAGGCTTTGTTGAATTTCACCTCTTCTTAGCGCCCCTGCATCTCCACTCAAAAGCGCCCCTCAATCTCCACTCAATCAAAGTGGAGATGCAGGGGCGCTAAGAAGAGGTGAAATACAACAAAGCCTTATTAACAAGTGAATGGTTTTTAAAAGAATCGCCCGGCCCCCATAGCTCCGCGCTGCTGCAACCGGCAATATAAAAAAACAGAGGTATGTTGCCTGCAAGGTTCGTGGGCCGCCAAGGAAGGCTTGCCGGGCCGCTGGCGGCCCACGGGCCGTACTATGAGTACCCGTGCTCTAGAGTTTTTATCCCCAGAGGTGTTTGGAATTTTCTTACACATTGCCTTGGCCCTAGGTTTTCTGGAAGCACAAAAGACTAGTGTCAAACCCTTTGTGCGTGTGCTGTGATGTGCAAGTGCGGCAAATGACAGCTCCACCCTCCTATCAAGGCAGAGATGGTCCATCCTGCCAACACATATTCCCCCTTTGTCTCACTGCCCGGGAATAATACACAAAGACCAACTGCCAGCTACACCTAGTCATGTGACCCAGAATGCAAGCTGCAAGCACCAAATGGTTGGGACAAGAAAATGCCAACTTTCTGAATCCATGTTTCACTAGTATTGATTCCAGTGAAAGTGAATATACTGAGTTTAAACCTAAAAGCACTTTTATAGCCCCCAGTTCACACAAGGTTTTAGACACCTTTGAATCATTGGTGAAAAGGGATTTATCTTTGTTACCGACTCCATCCAGGAAACATCACAACTTAACAGCATCAGATAGAAAAGCATTGAAATCTTTGAGGACCAATAATGCATTGGTGTATTTTCCAGCTGATAAGGGTGGCGCCCTGGTCGTTATGGACAGCCACTTTTATGAAGCCAAGGTGAATAAAATGTTATCTGATGAGTCCCCATACTTATCGCTTAGCGAGGACCCCGACTTCAGAATTTCAAGGAACACTTTTCAAAATCTTAACGCACACTAAAGATATGGGGTGGATATACTCCAAGACGTTTGACTTTTTGTATTCAAGGTTTCCGCGTAGGCCATACATATACATGTTACCAAAAATTAATAAGAGTCTCCGGGACCCCCCACTACGTTCCATTGTGTCAGGTTATAGCTCCATTCACGAACCATTGAGCCACTACTTAGACACATTTTTACAGACCATTGTGCAGGCAGGACCAACTTACGTGCAAGACACAATTCATTTCTTGAAGTTACTAGGAGATCTTATTTTACCACCAGAAGAAGAAATTTGGCTAGGGACAGTAGATGTGGTATAACTATACACCTTGAGGGTATTAAAGCCATTGAGTGGGCCCTGCTACAGCAGGAGCACATTGCTGCCAATAAAGTTTTCCTTTTGGAATTATTGCAGTTTTGTCTCTTTCACAGTTATTTCCAATGGAAGGACAGGTACTTCCTCCAAACCAATGGTACATCCATGGATTTTGCGGGGGCGCCTAGCTATGCCAACATCTTCATGATGAAGTTTGAACAAGAGAACATACTAATGATTCCACATGGACTGACCATCTCATCATATACCGGTATATTGATGACATTTTCATCATATGGCAAGGAGAGAAACAGGATCTAGAAAGGAAGCTTTTAGCACTTAACAACATTAATCCCAGGATTCAATTTACATTTACCTTAGACAAGCGTACAATATCATATTTGGACGTAGATGTTCAATTGCATGACTCCAAGATAGTCACTAAGGTTTTTAAAAAAAACACAGATCGCAACAACACATTATTGTTTGACAGTTTCCATCCTGGCTCTCTTAAGAGGCATCTCCCATTTTCCCAATTTCTGAGGATCAAGCGCATCACGACAGATTCCGCACAATTGACAGAGTCCCTTGAGTTTGCCAAACAAAATTTTGTAGCAAGGGGTTACCCGAGAGAAATACTGAAGGATTCTGAAGCCAGATTAGCAGAGATTCCCAGATCAACATTATTAGAAAAGGTGAAACCCAAAGAGAAAAGAGAGGTATTTGTTTCCATCTTCTCAACCCAATCGCCTGCGATCAAAAAAGCCATTTTGAAAAGATGGGATCTGCTACAAGCAGGACCCGACTTCGTTGATCTTTTCAAGGATCAGCCGATTTTTGCGTATAAACGCTCTAGTAACATCAGTGAATTACTCAAGAAGCGAGACTTTCTAGACACACATCAGGTCAAGGGCATGTTGAAGTGTTACAACTGTTCCCATTGTAACAACGTAATAACAGGTACATCCATATCACACCCCTGGACAGGTAAATCTATCAGACTACGGTTTACAGCTAATTGCAACACGCAGAATGTCATCTACGTAATATGGTGCCCTTGTGGCATGCATTACGTGGGTAAGACTGAGAGGTCATTACGCACTCGCATCGTAGAGCACAAAAGCAGGATCATCACTAGAACCTTAAGTTCCCCTTTAGCCAGTCATTGGGTTGACGCACATCACACAAAAGCACAACTCTGATTCAGTGTATTAGAGGTTTGCGCGACTACAACGACAGGGACACCACGAAATACATCACTCAGAGGGAGACATTCTGGATCAGGTACTTGGACACCATGAGCCCCAAGGGTTTGAATGATAGATTGGAATTAGCATGCTTTTTATGAAGGCATTTTTGTTAGTAACATCGATATTCGATACATGTATCTACATTTCATAATTAGGCGATACAGACAACACACAGCATCTCACTTCTCTAGTTTTTAGCTGGATTAATGAGTTGGGTTATATTTGGCTGATCATTCTGCATACATTTCATATCATAGACATATACCACTTTTTTATGTGCAAAAATTGATGTGAGAACATGTTTATGTTAAACAGCACGCCGGCATTTTATGCATTGACATTTACCATCTTGAGGTTTATGTTTATATCTTAAGCAATTTTTTACAAGCTGTATTAGTCTTGGTCACAGTCACTCATTATGTGGTTAGTATATGCAAACACCATGTTTAAACATTTTGTAACATTGTGTTATTGTACCACATACCTTGTAAGCTCATTGAGTATGGATGTTTAGTTTTCAAGATCAGTGTTGTTCCATCCACATTTGGATTCTTCCAGTGGACTGTTTTATCAAGCTAGTATTTGTTACAGATACATGCCATATGGAACTGTTAATCTACAGATGCTACTTTAGCAGTGTCATAGCAAACAAGTGTGTATTACGAGTAATATTTGATATGGTTGGATGTTAATTAGATAACAAACATGTTCATGAACACGCTTTATGATAATATTCTGAATGTCATATAAAATATATGTTGAGATTTCAGAGAACCATTATAATTTCTCACATACTGATCCTTTGCACACCACTGCATGTCTTTATTTGTCTCTCACTTCTATTCTTCACTTACATTTTATTTGTTAAATGCACCAGGTTTCGGTTCAAATATGAGTTTGGTACACGTGTTGGTGATTAGACATTTTGTTCAACAGGATGAGTATTGATTGCGATGTGTGATTTTATTGTTAGAGAACACGGGCGTGAGCACAATTTTTATCTTTTCTTTATTGACATTTCTTTCATTTCATTATTTGGAGATAAGCGCGTGGCATAGTATTCTATCTGAGCAATTCAGTCCTTTCCAAGATGGCCGCTGTATTCATGTTCCCCAATTGTCTAGTATCCTTTATCTATTTCCATTATTTATGCACGCAGCACGCACAAAGTTCACTCGCGGTTGTTTTTTTTAAACATCAAGCGCTGTACGCGGTTCAGAGAAGAAAGGCACGCTACTTACACCAGTAAGTCTTTTCACTACTAACTAGAGAATACGCCACTTGGCATCTCACTTATGTATACAGTTAGTAATAGACCGTTTTTTGTCTCACAGAACACTTGTTCATCCTTGTGAGGAGAGGTGGAAACTGAGTGTGATATTCAGCACGCAGTAAGTGTCTTCACTCGTTTGGAGATATTTCCGTGCATTTGATTGTTCAACAAATGCTGATAGTGATCACACATCATTTACAGATTCCATCCAACAGTTTCATTCTTCATGAATCTATACTACGCGTCTTTGAAAATATCACATTGTTACAAATTGTGCCGTCAAACGCCAGGTGAGTGTTGAGCATTCTCTGGCATTATCAGCACTGTGGTAACACACGCTGGCAATCCACATGTCTCTGAGTCATATAACATATACATCTCTTTTGGCTTTACAGGTAGTTTAATACATTTGAACTGTTGAACCAGTGATTTGGTCCTTGTTTAGATTTCCATCAGGTAGATACACTCTTCTATCACATATTGTGCATGGTTTTCTTTTACTCGAATTCACAAGGTGATCAGTCTTGTTTTCACTTTGTGTGTGCTTGGTGTGTTTGTGTCGCCACACCCACTACATTTTAGTGGTCTCTACTTCAGTCTGTTCAATTTTGCTCATTTATGAGAATTACGTTAGTACATGTTTTTTAATTTAGACAGTCATGTTATTCCACCAATTTTTTTGAGACATGAAATGATATATTTGTTTATAGATTTCCCTGAAGAAGGGTGCTGGTTACACCCGAAATGCATTGGGATTAAAGAAACAGCATTTCATTGTTTGGGATCAGAACAATATGGACTCTTGGAATTCATTGTGATTTGGATTTACTTCTTAACGAGCGAATAAAAGAAGCATACCATCAAGAAGGAAGTGGTTAACGGTTTACTCACCTTTTTGAATGACTTTGTATTTTGGAGGTGATGTTAAATTAAGAATAATTTTGATTTCCATTTGTGAAAATTGTTTTGCTTTTGTGTAAAGTGTTTAAAGTTCTATATGATTAGTTTATACACACTCATGCAGGAGTGTATTAGGTAGTGCACACCCTGTCTAGAACATTACGCTCTAGTTCATATCTTCTATTTTGAAACAGGTGGCAGGGTGGTACCACTTCAGGGAGTGCACACCAAGTCAGAATAACATTGGACACCAGGTTTATTCTGTGTACTAGTTTAGTTTGAGTGCGCGCAAACTGTGGTTAGTCTTTTTTTTTTTTTTACTTTCTGAAAGTGTCATTTTCAGAATTGTGACTTAAAATCTGACTTTACCATGCAAGAGCGTTTTAAATTACAATTCATTAGACATCCAACTCGGCATTCCTACCTGCTCCCAATTGAAAGTTATCTCCTAGTAAATTAATCTTATCCCACGAGAGAGGTAGGCTTTGCAGTAGTGGAAAACAAATGAAAGAGTTTTTCACCACCAGGACAAGTAAAAATGTAAAAGTAGATGTAAATACAATTCAACCTGCCCCTCTGGACTGTGAAGGGCCTACACTAGGGGTGACTCATATGTATTAAAAAGAAAGGTTTATGTCTGGCAAAAGGTTCATTTCGATAAGAGGGAACTTTGGATCCTGGGAAAATAAATCTCTCGAGCTCAGGACCAAGATTACCTCTTGAGGAAAAGCTCAGTTCTCCATATGGCCTCAGCGTGGCAAAAGGAACTACATTCATTATCCCTATATTGACAGGCTACCTAGCTACCCGTTAAGGCGAGAATGGTTAAGGTTAAGAATTGGGGTAAATGCTTGCTATGCGAATAAAGGGGTAAACAGCTCTATGATAAACAACAAAGGAAAATGCACCTGCACTTTAGGAACTACATGTGATATTTTACATTTATTATTGGATTGTCAGAAGGTTTTAGAAATACGAAGAGAGTTTTTATGTCCGATTTTTAAAAAGTATGATATTAAAAATAGGACGCAGGCTTTAAACCTTTTAGTGGAAATGATTAATTGAGATATGGCTTGTGCCATGGGGAAATATATAAAAAAAGTTAAAGAGTTCCTTAAATGTAATGAGTTTTGAGGTGACTAGATTTTTAAGTTACGAGGAGAATGTGCTATGAAAGGACAAAAGTATCGCAGTGAGAAATATATGAATGCTTATGAAATTAAAAATGAAATTGTGCGTTTTAGAAATATTTTAAAATAATTTTAAAAGACTTGAGGATTATAGGGTTTAAGAATGTGTTTAGAGTATTTTATTATTCTTACCTACTTATTTTATTGAATGATATGTTGCCTATTTGTATACTTTCATGGTTGTAAAAGACCAAATAAAGTTTTTATTGAGTGACTGACTGACAGGTCCAAATGGCAATTTAAAACACAGACTTCAATGGCAGCCCTGATCTATGTGTTAAAGGCAACCTATATTGTGGTACAATTGATGTTACAGTCCAACTAGTATCATTTAATTTACAGGCCCTTGGCACATGCAATACCTAGAGTCTCGAATCCTGAGTGATTTTCAAGCGGGCTTTCTCGCAAAAATTAATACTCTGGACCAGGCCTTTCGCCTCCTTTGCATCTATTGGAAGGAAGTGGCAGGCAAGGGAGGGAAGCTTTATGTGGCCTTTGTTGATCTACGGTCTGCCTTTGATCTAGTCCCTCGAGCCAGCCTATGGAGAGTTTTAAAAGAGTTTGGCCTACCGAGAAACTTTTTAGATTTTTTAATCAGATTACATTCATCAAACACAGCACGGGTGCAGTAGGGGTAGAATAATAAAGCCACAGAAACCTTCCCAGTCCTGCTTGGAGCGAGACAGGGATGTGTGTTCGCCCCCACACTTTTTACTCTTTTTATTAATGGGGTGGTTGACTTTTTAGACAGATGGGTGTGATGCTCCAAAATTTAGCCCAGGAAGAGTTCCTGCTCTCCTTTTCACCAACAAAACCCTTCTAATTTCTAAATCCCCGCAGGGTCTACAACAACTCTTGAACTATTTTATCAAGTTTGGGACGAGTGGTGCATGGTGTTAAATGAGGCTAAAACAAAATACATTATTTTCATGAGAGGAATCGCCAAATCCTCCAAAATGTAGGTAATGTAATGTAGGAGATTCTTATAGAGCGCAGACTGCCACCCTACGGGTATCCTGGCGCTTAAGACTCAAATATGACCAACATGAGAGCACCCCAAAGTAACACAAGGGAGACTGCAATCAGTCCTTAGGAAAAAGCCAAGTTTTCAGGCTCTTTTTAAACTCAATCAGAGAGTTAGCTTGTTTGATACTTTGGGGCAGCTCATTCCATCGACGTGCGGCCACCACACTGAGGGCTCTGTGTTAGTTGTCAGTAGCAAACTGGAGTTAGTTGATGCTTTCGATTACCTATGTATTTGCTTGAACTCGACAACACACTGGGCCACCCACATTGAGAAAGCAAAACTATAATTAATTCAACTGACGGCTCATATTACTAAAAATCACAGGAAAACCCTTCCAGGCAGCTAGCACCAACCCTGGAAATCTATAATACCAAGTTTCTAGGGGGGTCCTCTATGGAGCAGAACTCTGGTGCACGGGCAATACTAATTGTTTGTCTACCACTGAAAATGGCTTTCTTAGATCTTTGGTTGACCGACCTTCTAGTACCCCTCTGACGCCCCTCTACCTAGACCTTGCTCACAGACAGCTGGCCCATAAATTGAATTACAAACTTCTCATGTTCTGGCACAGGCTATGGTTCGTGGATGATCTTTTGTCCTATCGAGAGACACTAATTGGCCTCTTGAAGTTCCCCCAGGTAATTCCAATCCCTTGGTTCAGATCTTTAAGGAATTTACTGGGGGGGATTGGGATGGAGGGGTTTTGGGCAAACCCGGAAAGCCTTGGCATCACGCCAAGGGCCAGGCTGAAAGTGATGTTTTGGGAAGCTATATCAGAAAAGGTTTTGGCAAAAGCTGAGAGATGCTTGACTCACAATTTTTAAAACTTTAAACCTGTCTCCCTTTTTGAGGATAGCATTGATGAAACTGTCCCCCTCTGCAACACAAACTATTTTTTCAGTTTCGCTACAAGACCTTAGCCACAAAACAGTTTTGTATAAAGTGGTGCTGCGATGCTTTTAATGATGATCTCTGTCCCGTGTGCCATGTTAGTTCATAATCCATTGTGCATTTGCTCTTTTTCTGCCCATACTACAAATCTTTGAGGAAAAATTGGATAATTCCGCTATGTAGACTGGTCGGCCCTGGCCATTACCTTGAGGTGCTGAGAATTTTGACCACCAATACACGCAGAATAATGGTCGACAGACTTTCTAGATACAGGCATGCACTGTGGATTAAGCGCTCCAAATGCATTGTATGATCCACTGTACATTTGATATGTTTTTAACATTTCTGTTTTTGTTTTTCCTTCTTAAAACCATTTTATGGTATTTTTGCTATTTAGTCCAATCTTTTATACTTTGCATTTTATTCCTCATGTGCTGTGTACTTTTATGATCTTCATGATCGAAATAAAGTTAGATGATGATGATGACTAGGGACGTACAAATAATTTAAATGCTAAATAAATCAAATGTGCCAATTGGGTATAGCCCATTTCACCATTTTTAAAGGCGCGGGCACAAGCACTTTAGCATTGATTAGCAATGGTAAAATGAGCAAAGTCGTAAGGCCAGCAAAACCGAAGTCAGCAAAAAGAGGAGGATTGAAGGGAAAACGTTAGGTGAAACCCATGCCAAGGATGTTAAGTCCAACACAATTCTTATTCAACTTAAACAAAATTAGAGAAATTGTTGAACTTTTGAGGGGCTAGATTTTCTATTTCCACTCCAAAGTAAGCGAAAGAAGATAAAGTGTTGGACTTTGGAGGGGTTAGAATTACTATTCCCACTACAGCTTGAACAAAAGCAGGGAAAGTGTTGGACTTTAAGGCCGGCGAACACTAGTCCTATTTCAATCTAAGTGGCAGTGGGTCATGTGCTGGGTATTAGAAGGCTTTGATTTACTATTCCCCCTCCAATGTAAGCAGATTCAGAGAAAGTGATGGATTTTAGAAGTGTTAGATTGACTTTTCCCTCTAAGCAAACTAACAGTAGAGAAAGTGTACAACTTTGGAGCAGTTTGTTGTATTGTTTTCACTTCAATGTAAGCAACAGTTGGGGAAGTGTTAGACTTTGGAGGTGTTAGAGTTTCTATTCCCATTACAATCTAACCAATAGTAGAAATATGTTGTTCTTTGGAGTGATTTGGTTTGCTAGTCCCTCCTCAATGTAAACAAAAATCAGGGAAAGCTTTGGACTTTGGAAGGGTTAAATTTACTATTTCCATTACAGTCTTAGCAACAGTAGGGAAAGAGCTGGAATTTCAAGATGTTAGAATGACTATTCCCACATCAATATATGCAGTAAAGAAAGTGTTTGGAGGGGTTCAGTATACTATAACCACTCCAATCTAAGCAACAGTAAGGAAAATGTTGGTCTGTGCAGGGGGTTAAATGTACTACTTCCACTCCAAAATAAGCAAAAGCAGAGAAATAATATTCCCACTTCAATATAAGCAACAGTAGGGAAAGTGTTAGAGTTTGGAGGTGTTAGAGTTACTATTGCTATTTCAATCTGAGCAATAGCAGGAACATTGTTGGACTCTGGTGGGATTTGATTTGGTATTCCCACTCCAATGTAAACAAATTCAGGCAAAGTATTAGAATTTGGAAAGGTTAGATTTATTGTTCTCATTCTAATCTAGGCAACAGTATGTAAAGTGTAGGACTATCGAGATGTTAGAATTACTATTTCCACAATATAAGAACACTGGGGAAAGTGTTGAACTTTGCAGGGGTTTCCATTACTATTCCCAATCCATTCTAAGTAAAAGCAGATAACATGTGGGACTTTGGAGGGATTACATTTACTATTCTGACTCTCAGTCAATAACTTTTATTGTGTGATTAATAAAAATCTTTACAATGTTCTTGTGAATTCTCTTAGCAGAAGCAATACAGAAAACATAAGTAAAATGCAATGTCTAAGTGACAATCACATAAAAAGAGTTAAAATATCTTAAAGAAACAGTATTATCAAGTTGCATTTGATGCTCTAAAACAAAGGCATGAGGTTAGCAGCAGACCCAGGAGTGCTCAGTAGTTGCTAAAGTGCTGTAAGTGCAGAAGTTCTTAAAAATTAGGTGATTGAAACCATAGCAGCCGAAGTAGCGATAATACAGATAGCACAACATTTAAGAATAGCTCAAGAGCATAGAAAGTCAATAGTATCAGCAGTGTTGAAATAAAGTAAGAAGCATGAAGGTAGCAGTTAACATTAAAGTGCTTTCCGGTAGAAGACATGGCTGTAAAGTACAACAATTCTTAAAAGAGGGTTCTAGGTTCATAATAGCAAGATTAGCTGTGCCATCAGTGATGGTAAGTATAGTGGTAGTTAAAAGGCAAGGAACAATGATGGTTTTGACAGTGTTCAAATACTGTACATGATATTGCACAAGTGCTAAACAGTGTTCTAATTGAATGTGTAGTCTTACACATGATAAACACTAGAAGGTGCATGCCACTCCAAGCTTAATGAATTTGGATCTTGTCCTTTCCAAATGTAAGTTTGGGCAGTCTTGTTGAGGTCTTTGAGGAGGTTCGGTACCCATGTGATGTATTTCCCAAATTTAGCCAGCTCAGTTGGCTTTATCGTAGTGAAGACAAAATACCTAGTCTCATTGCAGGTTCTTATGTGGCTTAAGAAGAGCGGCTTTAACAGAGTACGCCTAGCATGGAGCAGCATTGGACAGCAACATAATAAATGGTTAAAACATTTTGATGTATAGCCACACAGCTTGCACTTCACAATCTTGGATAAGGAGGGCCAATTTGGGTTTGTTTCTCTAAATTGTAGGCCCATCAAACTTGCAGCCAATATTTGTTTAAGGCAGGCTTTCCCAATTGAGCACTGAAAGTATAAATGTGGCCTCAATCAGGGTGAGTAATTAATAACTTATGAGATTGGCAGTGCTTCTAATAATGGTGTGCTCTTCAGTTGTCCATGTCGCTTGACTTTGACAGTGCCTTTATCTGCTTTTTCAGAATAGTTTTAAATGCGGTGCGCAAGAGCAATATTTTGTTCAGTACGGACAGGTCTATTTAGAGGGTATTGGACGACTCATTTAGGTAAATAGACCAAGGGCTGCTCTTGGTTTTAAATATGTGCTGGAGAACAAATTTTTCAAGGTGTTAGGTGCAGCTGTAATTCAACTATAATCGTATTGTATAAAAGCGCCCATATTGGGCCATGATTTGCCAGACAGCCTCTTATGTATAAGGGTATCCTAAAGACTCTCTTGTATGCTTTTAGATGGAGCTGTTCTATAATTTTAGTAAATTGCCCCTGGAAAGCTTTATAGCCATAGGTAATTGCAGGTAGAAGGGTGGCCCGAAGCACCCCTCGTTATGGAACTGAAGAGTATTGAGCTGGTCTAGTGATGTTTAGTGCAGCCTTTTCTTTAAGGTGGCTCAGTTGAATTTTAGTTTCACCGTTTGCACACACTCCCAAATAAATATCTGATTTTGCCCCAAGATTTTTAGAGGGCCCATAATCGAGCAATAGTTTGATTTCTTGGTCATCCTCCCAAAGGTTTTAACTTTTGTCTTTGACTCATTCGCCATAATTTTATTTGCCTTGTTGTACTTATGGAGGGCATTTAGGACTTTCTGGATCCCAATTTTAGAATGGTCAAACAGGACGATATTTTTTGCATATTGCAGTTGGGGCATTTTAATATCTCCAATTGTTGGCAGGATTAGCTTTGCATATTTTAGAGCCACTGTCATGTCCTCAGTGTCCAGAGTGAAAAACTTGAAGCAAAGACACAGCCTTGCTTTAATCCATTCTCCATGAGAATTGTCTTCACTATGACCGTCTGGGACAGCTTGACCCTCCCCCATGTTGAAGGGTACAAGAATATTATCGCATTGAGCAAATTGTTTGGGATGCCCCAGACCCGAAGTCTCCTTCATAAGTTGCCCCTGTCCCCTGAGTCAAATGTGGCCAAGTAATTAACAAAACATGCGCAGAAGGGGGATGACTTCTGACTGGTTGCTTGGTGAGTTAGGTAAGAGAGTGAGACTATGTTGTCCGTGGTTGAAGAGTTTGACCCACTCAAATTTCAGCAACAGTAGGGAAGTTGTTGGATTTCAGTGGAGTTAGATTAAACATTCCAACTCCAATATAAGCAAAATGAGGTACGTTTTTAGACTTTGGGAGTAGGGGTTAAATTTACTATTCCCACTCCAACATCCCCAAATCAGGAAAAGTGTTGGACATTGAAATGATTAAATTTACTATTGCCACTGCAATCTAAGCAACAGTAGGAAAAGTGGTAAATGTTTTAGGAGTTAGATTTATCATAACAAATCTAAATAATTTGTAAAAATAGAAGTAAGTACCTAATAACATAAAAATATTAAAACATATCTAAAATATAAAATCTATGCATTTCAAAGAAATACAATTAAATATACAAATAGAATGAAATGTAACGTTAAAAATTATTTAACAAATATAAAACTCAATACATATATTAAAAATAAATGCACTTATCTTCCTACACCTAAACCAACAAGTCAAATCAAAATTAATACATATACATTTATTTATAGAAAATGTTATTGTTAAATATGCTTATCAACAAGTTACCAATGAACAAAACATCAACAAATAATTGACATAACAAATAAGCAATTACATATTTTACGTAATTAAAAAGCTCATTAAAAAATTAAAAACAATAAATAATATTTTCAATATGTTCCCACCCTAATCCTCTCCAAACCCCAAGAACCTACTACTAAATTATGATTTACTAATTGAACTTTAGGAAATTTAAACTACACAATAAAAATCACATAGATTGCCTCTTCAATTAAAATAACAATTGACCAACTAAATAATTAACATAATTATCACCAATTAAATAGTTATTTTGACATAAAAAGTAATGTGAAATAGCAAAATCATTTGAAATTGTAATACTTTCACACCCTAATCTCTTACAAACCCAAAATTCTGATAGCAAATTACTAATTAAACTGTAGAAAATTAAGTTAAATTACCCATTTAAAATCAGAAAATACACTTAAGTAATAATAGTACTAAATTTCAATTAACTATTTTACATAATTAATTACTAAGTAAATAGTTAATTAACATATAATAATAATTTAAGGTACAATAACAATCTTTTACAATCTAAATAAACTCCTAACTTATTCATAGGCAAACCCAACAAACGGCTACTAAATTATAAGCTACAAATTAAATGGAAAAATATTACTTCTAAATTAAAACTTACAACCTCTCCTAAAAAATAAAACAGTTATTATATATATACTAATACCTAAAATTAATATAATAACTAATATATTACATTATTTAAAAAACATTTTAAGACAATTATATTCAATTAAACAAGATTGTATTCAACTATATTTAAAGAATAATATTAGATATGTAAAACATTATATTCATACATTCAATATTCTATTCCACAATAGTTTTTACTTGATGATATTTTTGACATGATATTATTGTACCATGATATTTTTGGTCATTCACTACTGACACTGTTGCCCATTTCTAGCTCCTCTTGGTTACTGGCTACATTTCATCAACATTTTTTCCAAATATCTACAAGGCACGCTATGTGGTCCAACTTTTAAAGAAACAGACTTTGAATTACAGGGGTCTTATCAAAGGCTCCCTCCAATTTTATTTTCATACTAAGCTGTGTGTAGTTCCTCAAAGGTCAATCCCTGTGTCTATGTGTATTCAGTATCTACTTGTATAGGCTGGGGTCAACGTACAGAGTGCTGCATCTATATTTACTAGGTGGCTGGTGACAGACATCTTTATTTTAAGTTGACCTATTCACTGCTAACACATATTGCTGAATGGACTGTTTCATGCCATTAAGGAGTAGATTTCTTACTATATCACCAAAAAAGTAATTTATTTTTATAATTTTGTTTCTCCCCACTGCTTCTCACATTTTGGATATCCGCACTAAGCATTTTTGACTCACTTTACTCTTTGTCATTCTTGGTCAAATCTCTTGTCTTCAATCACTTTTAATGGCATTCTTAATTTTCTATCAAGTAATAGCAAATAGACTTTTGATTTTTCCCTCCAAATCTATCTCTTAGGAAAGAATCTGTATTCTTCTTTCTGTTTCTAGTGGAATTTCATCCATATTGATTTGCTTGTTTCCTCCCTTGCCTGTCTAATGGCAGTGAAGCACCCTGTTGCCTTAAATATATCTGGGTACAGGCATTCAATATAACCACATTTCTTGTTATTTTACTTGGCTGACCAGTGCACTTTGGGATTTCATTCAATCTGTGCTGCCTCATCTGTAAGGTGCTTGTCACACACACTCTGTATTCTTACATGGCAAGCAAATGGTTACTAATGGAACCAGAATGAGTTGATGAAGGGGTACGCTGCCTATATCAAACATTTTTCCAGCAAGACTCTGCTCAGGTTTTTACACTACTACGCCACTGCTTTGTATTTTGATCCCTTCTTACAACAGGTCTTCAATGCCTTTATTATTTATTCACTGGGTCAGGATACCACTTCCTTTTAACATGTATTTCCCTGCTACCGTCTGTCCTAGATTTTCAATGACATCTGTTGTTATTTGTGTTGCTTTGTGTTTTTTTTCAAGTCAATTTCCATTTTTCCTATTTTTTCCTATTTTCTCAACTTTTTCTGAGCGTTTTATTGTATTTTTCATTTACTTCTCCCATGTTCTCCTACTGTTTTTGAAAAATGTCTTCTGTTTTATTTGTGATATTTAAGAATTTGTTAGTAGAGTCTAGAATTTTCTAGCACCTTCTACATGGTAGTGATCTTTGACAACTCACCAACCTTGTGATCAAATTTAGGATGTCCAATAAGGTTCATAGTGTGTTCTGAAACAGTTTGCACCCCAAAAAATGAGGAAGCCTGAACTATGTCTCATAGCGTCCGACAAATGGTTCAGCAGGGTACTCTCAATTGTATGGAGATAATGTGCATCCTTCAAAAGTTAATAGCATATCTCCTAGCCTTTAACGAGAGGAGCAGAGTAATTTACCAGAAAATCATTAGTCAATGGAAAAAAGCCTACTTTTGCCAAACACATTTATAAATCTTTATACAAAACAAAAAAATCTACAGTGATCTGATCAACCTAGTCTCCCTAAAGGACACTCAATGCTGAACACTATTGCAGTTTTCTGAAACAAAAATGCAAAGATCTAGGGTTCGAACTTAAACACTCTTCCTTTAACCAATCTCTATGCCTTTCATCTAATATGTTTGTGGAATGCTATATGAAACAAATCTTTTCTCTGTGAGCTTGTGATATAATCACTATGATGAACATCTTTCTTTTGATGGAAATGGTCCCTATTTATCTGAATAATGCAATAATTTCCACACTCGTACTGAAATCAGCTACAGTCCCTCAAATACTGGCTGTTCTTTGTTCAGTTTCTATTTTATCATACCACTGCAAAATTGTGCCGAGATTAGTAACAAGTTATTGTAAAGAGGATTCACACGAAGACTCTTTGAAGTGTTTATTGCTAACACCCACCAAATACACAGCGATGACAGCAGGCTTCAGCTCCAACTGTCCCTTCAATTCCTTGTACACTCTAAACCCATGTCATCACATTCTGAGACAGAACTACCACTTAAAGGAGAAACTACAACACATCTTCCCCTTATAGAAATGTAAAAGAACACAAAATAAAAAATAAAAAGAAGAAAGATGAAATAACACAGCTTAAGCAAATACATAAGACTTGCAGATACAAAGATAACAACCATTAGTACTTTACACAGTAGTCTTGAAGATACGATGGTGGTCTCCTGATTCTGAAACCATGAGTAGATGGACCAGATCGAGTACAATTTTCATTACATTTTGGAACTTTGGGCTGAGACAGAGAATCTCTGTGTCCATTCACAGAATGGGCACATCTTGACAAACGAGACATACTCCACACATCTCCCCCATCAAGCATAACTACATTCCTCATGACTTTAACAATACGCCTCGGTCCAAAATATTTTGTACCACCCTTGGGAGACCAAACTGCTTTCTTAACAAACACCATGTCACCAATTTTCCAAGTAGATTGACATACCCCATTTTTCATATCAAATCTACGCTTGTAATTCTCTTGGTATTTGTTAAGTCTCCAATTCTTCACAACACAACCTCTATCTTTCACACTCAACCAGAGAGGATTTAACTTAGAACCAGCTGTTCTCCCCTTAAGTTTTTCAAATGGGGAACAGCCAGTAACACTATTAGGTGTATTCCTATGCGCCCACAATTTTTCTCTAAGAATGGGCTTAAGTGGAGCTCTTCTCTCTAAGGCACTCTGAGCAGAAGCTCTAATTAATCTATTCATACTTTCAACTAACCCATTTGCCTGGGGGGCATAAAGAGCAGTTCTGTGATGTGTGACTGAAAGTTCTTTCAAAAAGTCTGTCATTTCTTGAGAGGTAAACTGCACCCCATTATCCGAAACAAGAACATCGGGTATACCGAAGAGAGGGAAAAAAAAAACAAGAATGGTGTCAATTACAATCCTTCCTGAATTCCACAGAATTTGCATCAGGAACCAACATCATATCCCATCCTCGTCGCCAGTATTGTAAAGAGGATTCACACGAAGACTCTTTGAAGTGTTTATTGCTAACACCCACCAAATACACAGCGATGACAGCAGGCTTCAGCTCCAACTGTCCCTTCAATCCCTTGTACACTCTAAACCCATGTCATCACATTCTGAGACAGAACTACTACTTAAAGGAGAAACTACAACACAAGTCAAGTACAAGATCTCATTGAACAGAACCAGCAGTTTCTTGACTTCCAATCAGGTTTACAACCTTCAAGAGAGATGTAATTAGTGCATGCTGGCATCCCAGGGACTGTTGCACCAGTTGAGAGGTTGGTTCATGAAGTGTGGTATTGCTTTAAAGTGGATTAGCTCATTCCTTTGTACAAGAGCCACTTCAAATGTAAGCTAATTCTATTCACATCTACTACTACCTGGTTAATAATTCAAAACACTATAGCAACATCACCAATTGTTTGGGTTGCATACAACACCGCTTCAGAAAAAGCTTCCTATGTGCATACCTCTATGTCACACTGATGTAATACTGCCTCATTTCTCTTCATTAAACTCTCTTTCACAGGATAGAGTTCACCATAATGCCTCTTTTCAATTGAAATTTTAACTTTCACCATAACAATCACCCTGCTTCACTCAGCTAACTGCCCTCCATTCGTTGAGTAACAGAAGAGGGAAACAGATGCAGGTTCCATTTAAAAATTGATTCCAGTTTCCAATCCCAAGTCTTGCAAATAATTGTTCATTTTGTATAACACTGTTATATTTCTTTAAATAAATAACTTCTTCATATATTTATTTAAAATGGGGAGATCACCTGTGCACTATTCAGAGATATGAAATGTCCCCATGACAGGTGTGAGTTGCTCATCCAGTCCTGCTATATTCCTTTGCCTTGTTCAGCATTCCGTCCATCATTTGTTATTTTTGCTTTTGTTGCGAAAAGTGGGAAGGGTATGCTCAGATGTGGGTCCCCCGCTCACTATGCGGCTGGATTCAAGCAAGCCGAGCTGATGAGTGGTGATATCACAAAACCAGTCTTAGATGCTTGTTTTCAGTCTAGGGAGGACCTGGCCTGGCAGTTCGGGATTGACCATTCCCATGGGGAGCAGGGGCAAGACAGACTTGCATATGGCAGCGTCCAAATTTCAATGGTGTAGTGAGCAAAAAAAACAATGGATTAAACACAGATCTGTAACTGGGGTTGAATGTTTGATTTGTTCAGCACTCTGTCCATCATCTGTTCTTTTTGCATGTGTTGCACTAAGTGGGAAGGGTATGCCCAGACGTGGGTTCCGTGCTCCCTTCACCACTGGATTCAAGCCAGCCTGGCTGATGAGGGGAGATACCTCAAAACTGGTCCCCGGATGCTTGTTTTCAGTCTACAGGGGACCTGGCCTGGCAGTTCGGGCTGGACTGTTCCCATGGGGAGCAGGGGCAAGACTGATTTGCATATGGCAGGGTCCAAACTGGAATGGTGTGGCAATCAAAAAAACAATGGATTTAACAAAGATCTTTGATTTGTTCAGCATTCTGTCCATAATCTGTTCTTTTTGCATTTGTCACCCTAAGTGGGAAAATTATGCTTAGACGTGGGTCCCGAGCTCGCTATGCCACTGGATTCAAGCTAGCCTGGTTGATGAAGGGTGATACGCAGAAACTGGTCCCAGGATGCTTGTTTCCGGTCCAGGAAGGACCTGGCCTGGCAGTTTGCGCTGCATTGTTTCCATGGGGAGCAGGGTCAAGACTGATTTCATATGGCTGGGTTCAAACTGGAATGGTGTGGTGAGCAAAAATAAAAGGGATTTAACCAAGATCTGTGACTAGGGGTGAATTTATGATTTGTTTAGCTTTCCGTCCATCATCTGTTGTTTTAACTTTCTACAAGTGGCATTTACAGAATTGTGACTTAAAATTCAACTTCACCATTTGAGAGTGTTTTATAATGTTTAGACACCAAACTGGATATCCCCCCTTGTTCCCAATTGAAATTCAGCACTTATTAAATGTAATAAGGTATGTAATAAGGTAACCAAATGTTATTCAATAGGGGCGGTAAGCATTGCAGTAGAGAAAAACATATTTAAGAGTTTTTCACTACCAGGACATGTTAAAGTTAAAAGTACATATCCAACTTTTTAAATACACTGAACCCTACCCTATCGGCTGTTTAGAGGTGACTGATATGTATTCAAAAGGAAGGTTTTGGCCTGGCATAAGCTTTAATTTGATGGGTCAAAATGGCAGTCTTGAACACTCAGGCTACAATGGCAAGCCTGAGACATGTTTAAAGGACTACATAAGTGGGTAGCAGAATCAGTGCAGCAGGTCCACTAGTAGCATTTAATTTACAGGCCTGTGTACAGATAGTATCACTTTAATAGCGGTTTACAAGTAAATTAAATGTGCCGACTGGGTGTAACCTTATTTAACCATGTTTAAAGAAGAGAGCACAAGCACTTTAACATTGGTTAGTAGTGGCATAGTGTACAGAATCCAAAAGTCAGCAAAAATGAAGTCAGCAAGAACAGGAGAATGGATGCAAAATGGTGGGAAAAACACCACACCAACCAGAACCAACCTAGGCGCCATTGCAGACAGGATTGTTTTTGTGCAGAAAGAGGCACCTTCCTGCACATTAACAATCCCAAGAGGCGGTCTTTTCTTTCTATGTGTGCTGCAGAATTCAGCACATATTGAAGGAGGGGACAAACGAGGAGAAATACAAATATTTCTCCTTGTTACACCTGCTTTGGCACTGTCCCAGGTTTACGTGATTAAGTAAATCTGGGGCAGCGCCAAAGTCCATGGGTGTTGCATGGAAAAACCCACGCCAACACCCATGGAACGCCTCATTGACGCAAAGTAAGGCAACGCGGCGACTTACTCCATATGTATGAGGCCATGCAAAGCCACTTGAGGCATCGGGGGGGAGGAAACAGTGTTTCTTCTCCCCTGATGTCTCAATGCAGGGCATTCTTGGTGCATGATCACGCACAGCGTCGCAATCGTGCACCAGAAATGCCCCCACTAGACACCAGGGATGTCCTTTTCTGTGTTAAGGAAGTGACCCCTTGGGCAAGGGCCGCTTCCTATGGGGGAAATTTAATTTCAGACTTTTTCTGCCCCACCCCCCCGGGGACAGATTGGCTTATTTTTGGCCGTTTCTGGACCCGGGGGGGACGGGGACAGAAAATCCCACTAGAGTAAAGGAATTGTTTTTGTTTTTTTTTAAATCGGAAGCGACCCCTTGGGAAAAGGTCGCTTCCAGGGGCCCAAATTATTTTTAAGTATATTCTGCACCCTCTGGGGGCAGAAAACCCCACTAGACACCAGGGAATTTATTTATTTTTAAATGGAAGCGACCCCTTGGGCAAGGGTCGCTTCCAGGGGCCAATTTTATTTAAAAAGTATATTCTGCCCCCCGGTCCCCCCCCGCGGGGACAGATTGGTTTGTTTAATTGGCCTTTCTGCCCATGGCAAAAACTCCACTAGACACCAGGGAGTGTTTTACATTTTAAATGGAAGCGACCCCTTGGGCAAGGGTTACTTCCTTATGGGCTTAAATAATTTTTAAGACTTTTCCTGCCCCCCGGGGACAGATCACCTATATTTTTTTGCGTTTCTGGCCCGGGGGGGCAGAAAAGCCCACTAGAGCAAGGGATTTAAAAATAAATTAATTGGTTGCTTCAAGAGGACATATATTTTTTTATTTGTGCAGATCAGACCGTTTATTTGGCCTTTCTGCCCCCATTTGAGTAGTGACATAGCGTGTTATAATGTGAATTGATTTTATTTCTTGTGAATTGTAATTGTAATGCTTTATTTCTCCCTTTTTGTTCTAGTTCAAGGTTTTTGCGCTTTAGACTGTTGCAGGTTGCGGTTTCGTTACTGGTGGTTCTGCTGTTTGTGTAGTTTGGTAAGAGACTTTTTTTGTACAATGTAAATGAGCTTCATTTTTCTGCATGAATGTGTTTTTTGCAAATTGTGTAATAATACCAGTATGTTTGGCTTCTGTTTTTTGAGTGTCTAAAACTTTTTGCATTTGTGCTTGATGTGTATTTTGTTGTCTTTTGAGTAATTGTTTTTATTTTTCTTTCTAGTGGGATATCGTTGATTTTTGCTGTATCTTTGCAGAGTAGGTGCTGGTGAGTGTAGCTGTCTCTTGTAAGTGAATCATATAGTTTTTGAGTATATAGATCTTTGTGATAAAGGCACACATTTTTTACTTACTTATTTTGCACAGTGTTTGTTGCTTTTGACTTGTTTGTGCAGTCTCCTTTCTTAGTGAGGATAATGGCTAGCCGCAGGATTACTGCTCATCAGGTTGTTGGTATGCTTTTTGAGTCTTTCTCTGACCATGGTCCAGAGACTGACTCTGATTCTGAGGCAGAAGTGGGAGGGGAAGATTCAGGCAGTGAGTTTTCTCTCCACATGGCATCATCCGCTGATGAAGCTACTCTCAGTGCGGATGAAGCTACTCTTAGTGCGGATGAAGTACCTGTGTTAGAGGAGGACATTGATGTGCCGATAGTGCAGCAAGAGGCATCTGGGCTGCAGCCTGGAGCTGCAAGACTTCCCGTTGGTATAGTGCGGCAAGAGGCATATGGGCTGCAGCCTGGGGCTGCAAGGCTTCCCGTTGAAAGTGCTGACCTCTGGGTTGCCCCAGGCATGGTGCAACCGGCATTTCCAGACTTTACTGGTGTTCCAGGGTGTAGAGTGAATACTGAAAACTTTTGCCAATACATTTTTTTCTGTTCTTTATGGACGATGTGTTTTTGGCAGAGATGGTTGAGCAGACTAATTTGTATGCCGAACAGTTTGTGAGGGACAACAGTGCCAGCCTTAAGCCCCACTCTAGAGCTACCCGGTGGACTCCCACAAAACTAGAAGAGATGAAGAAGTTCTTGGGTTTAACTTTTTTGATGGACTTGCTAAGGAAGCCATCAATGTCTTCATATTGGTCTACTAGTTCCTTGATGGCAACTGCTATATTTCCGGAAGTCATGAGTCGTGATAAATATTTGCTTCTGCTTCGGATGATTCATTTTGTCGATAATGGTTTAGCGTTGCCACAAGATCACCCTGATTGTGACTGTCTTTTTAAGATTTGGCCTGTCATTAATCACCAGTAAGGAATCCAGGATTATCCCCCCTGGTTGTCCGCTACTTTTGGAGGGACTGAGAAAATTGTGTGGGAACTTGGTAGAGGACTTTTTAACAAAGGCCACCATTTATATGTAGATAACTTCTACACTGGTGTGCGGTTGTTCAGGGAATTGGCCAAAGTGGACACAATCCGCTCTAACCGTAAAGGTTTCCCAAAAGAACTTGTTTGTCAAAAGCTTGTGCGGGGACAGTGCAGTGCATTGCATAGCGAGGAGCTTCTAGCTGTGAAGTTTTCAGACAGGAGAGATGTCTACATGCTGACTACCATCCATGATGAAAGCACTGCACCTGTGACTGTTTGGGGTCAGGCTGCTGAAGCGCGCAAACCTGTGTGCATTTTAGACTATAATAGGCACATGGGTGGTGTTGACAGAGTAGATCAGAGGTTGTGCAGTAATCTCTGTTTTGTCTCTCTGCCAAGCTGCACATTTCATTTAAGAATAACCTAACAACTGTAGTTTTTGTCGTAAACTAAACACCCATGGGAGTGCATGGTGATGTCTCTCTTGTGGATCCCAACAAGTTATCTTACCCACAATGTCCTGCAAACCTCAAAATGTGACTGTGACATTTTCCTTGCATTATTGTGCCCAAATTTTCACACTGTGGAAAGTAACAACAAATTTCCAACCCCCAGCATTTCTCCAAGTATCCCAATATAAATGGTACCTCACTTGTATGGGTGGGCCAAGTACCCGCGGCAGGGAAGGGCCCAAAACCTATTGAGGCGACATCAAAATTACCTCTCACAAACCAACCTGGTTTTGCAAGGGAGGTCCATAAGTTTTTGGCCCGGGGCTCGGCAGCCATCTAGGGAAACCAACCTAACCCACGCATTTCTGGAAACTAAACATCCAGCGAGGTATGGCTTGCGTGGGTCCCCCATCATTCTCCTACCCAGAATCCCCTGCAAACCTCAAATTTAGTGTGGGAAAGTTCTGGAATATACGTGGATCCACAAATTTCCTCCCACCCAGTGTTACTCCAGGTCTCCCCATAAAAATGGTACCTCACTTGCGTAGGTAGGCATAGTGGCTGCAACAGGAAATGGCCCAAATCATACTGTGGAGACTTCAAAATTACCTAGAGCAAAACTACCTGGTTTGGGGGGAGCACCTGAGATTTTGGCCCTGGGCTCGGCGGCCATCTTGGAAAGTACGAAACCAAAACTTTTATGAAAACTAGACACCCGGGGGAGTCCAATGAGGTATGGCTTGCGTGGATCCTCCAACGTTTTCCTACCCAAAATGCCATGCAAACCTCAAATTGGAATCACCATGCCGGCACAAATGTCCTACCACCCAGCGTTCCCCTTGATCTCCCGAGTAAAATGATACCTCACTTGTGTGTGTGGGTGTCCAAAGCAGAATTGGCTAAAAACGTATTTTTAAAAAAATGTAGTGCTTAGAATTCTTGGTGCTATACTTTAAATCCCTATGTTTTGGGCTCTTCCTAGCCACAGGCCTTTGGCCCACCCACACAAATGAGATATCATTTTAATCGGGAGACCAAGGGAAATGGTGGGTGATAGGACATTTGTGCCAGTACAGTGATTCCACACAAAAATATGTGGAAAATGTGTTTTTTTCAGCTAAATGTGAGGTTTGCATGGCATTCTGGGTAGGAAATCATTGGGGGATCCACGCAAGCCATACCTCATTGGACTCCCCCGGGTGTCTAGTTTTCAGAAAAGTTTGGGTTTGGTACTTTCCCAAGATGGCCACCAAGCCCAGGGCCAAAATCTTAGGTGCCCCCCCCCCCCCAAACCAGGTACTTTTGCTACAGGTAATTTTGAAGTCTCCACAGTACGATTTGGGCCATTTCCACTCTGGGTGGGAGGAAATTTGTGGATCCATGCTCATTCCAGAACTTTCCACCACAGAAATGTGAGGAAAAAGGGAATTTTTCGGCGAAATTTGAGGTTTGCAGGGGATTCTGGGTAGGAGAATGATGGGGGACCCACACAAGACATACCTCGCTGGACTCCCCCGGGTGTCTAGTTTCCAGAAATGTTTGGGTTAGGTAGGTTTCCCTAGATGGCTGCCGATCCCTGGGCCAAATACTCTAGGGACCCCCATGCAAAACCAGGTTGGTAATTTTGATGTCGCCTCAATAGCTTTTGGGCCCTTGCCTGTCGCGGGTCCTTGACCCACTCACACAAGTGAGGTACCATTTTTATTGGGAGACCTGAGGGACTGCGAGGTAGGAGGAAATTTGTGGATCCACCCAGATTCCAGAACTTTCCACCACAGAAATGTGGGGAAAATGTGTTATTTTAATTTTTTTGGGCTTGCAAGCGAATCCGGGTAACAGAACCTGGTGGGAGGCAGTCAAGTCACCCCATCCTGGATTCCCCTTGGTGTCTAGTTTTCAAAAATGTATATGTTTGCTAGGTTTCCGTAGGTGCCGGCACAGCTATGGTTCAAAAACTACAACTAGACACTTTGCCAAAAAAGGGTCATATTTCACTGCGAAGTTGAGGTGTGTCCAACGTTGCATTTTGCGCCGTTTCCTGTCGCAGTCACTAGGCCGACCCACACAAGTGAGGAACCATTTTTCTCGGCAGACTTTGGGGAACGAGGGGTGGGTCGAAATTTGAGAATCCACGCAGATAAATAAAATTTCGTTGTGTGCACTGCATCGCATTTGGGGATGCAGTGAGCGCAACAAAATTTGTCTTATTTATTTATATGTGTACTTACCTGAAAAAATCCGTAATCCATAGTTTACTACCCCCCACCCTGCCCCTCCCCCTCCCCACGTCACCACCCGGCAGTTACTCCCACTACCAACCGCAGCTGGACTAGCAGTATTTAATTTACAGGTCCTGGGTAAATATAGTACCATATATTAGGGATTTACAAGTAAAGTAAATGTGCCAATCAGATGTATACCAATATTGACAAGTTTAAAGAGGAGAGCACAAGCACTTTATCACTAGTTAGCAGGAGTAAAGGCCAAATTCTTGGGTGACTCTGCAGATGGGCAAATTCCCAACACGTACCCTCATAAAAGCAGTTTCATTCAGCACAGAGGCTGCCTGATTCAAATAGACACCAACCCCCGTTGGGATACCAATCATGAGGTGAAAAGACAGTGAATATGTCTTTGTAGGTCTCATAATGGGGGTGTCTTCAGCTCAAAAGACTATTGAAGCTTTACAAGAAGTAATATAGGTATTTACTAATATTTCACACAATGCTGCACATCCTCTCAAGTTGCTGGTCTCCATTATACAAAGAGGAAAACAAGGATAGAGCCATGGAGCAAGAGGCAGCCGGTGAAGCAGTAGGTTCAGCTTGCTCTCACCTCTCCGACACCCGCTAAGCGCTACCTTTTACAGTCGCTCCATCTTCTTTCCACCCTCTCTCTTGCACACTTGCATTCCCAGCAGCACTATGTGCTGAAGCTTGACTCACTTTGGGATCACCGGGAATAGAGGGCAGTGGCCCTGAGAAAAGACATCATTGCGTATAATTGCAATTAACCAGAACCTATCCCTGCCCTCATCCCCCTCCATCTTGTTCTATGTGGACTCGAGCTGTCTTGAATCGGAGCTGGACCTGAAAGAGAGGACATGATGATGATTCATGCCATGCTTCAAGGAGACAACGAATGAGGTAGCGTTTGAGATAAAATAGAAGCCCTGTAGAGGCACTGCCATAGTGGCCTGGCGGCTTGAGGGCGAGGTTGAGGCACAGCAGGGAGGCTACGAGTGAGAATGTGAGTGAGCTGAATGAGCTGCCATGCTTTTCAAACTCGCTGGCAGTTTGAATGTATTGAAAAGCCCCTTAAGCTGCTCTAATGGCAGCATCCCCTCGCTGGCTCAAAAACAGGCTCCCTTGATACATAGCATTGCACCACGGAGCAGAGCTAAGTGTAGTGTTCACTGTCTAGCATAGGCCCATGCTCAGACCAACATGGAAGGCTCCAAAGCATTAGATGTATGCTATGCACAGCAGCACACAGGCAATGTATCATTTTCTGGAACTAATCAACATACTCCACTTTGTTTGCACCTTCTTCCAGGAGACATCAGTATTTCATTCAAGGACAAACCTGCCTATCTAAGTGGATCAAGCTTTGCATCACAATCTATTGGTGTTTGTATTGATCAGCCTCCAGTAATGGCACCTTGGTTCAAAGTGGTACAAAGGGGATTTGGCTCTGTGAAAAGAGGACATTTCCAGCACAAAATCCCCTTTGTGCTGGAAAGTAAATCACTGTGCCTCTTTGCATCACGTTGTGTCACTCTAGCACTGGTGCAGAGTCCTAGTAAATCTGGAACAATATTCTTTAAATGTAAAGGCAATGTGCTTTGAAGGCTTTGCTGACTACTCCTCAAGCGCACATTCCCACACTCTAGATCGTTGAAGTTCCTTGAAAATCCATAATGATTAAATGAATGTGCTGACAACTGAAGACCTAAAAGGCTCATTGATATTTTCCTGATTAGTTTGCTAGCATGTAAACCAAATAGGCTCAAAGAGTATGTGAAGTATGGTAACATATATTATAATCACGAGGGAACTCCACAGTGTGTGGAGAAGGGAACAAGAGGCGTGGGGTTCTAGGAGCTAGCAGCCTCCACTACTAAATGTTTACCACAAAAAGCTGCTCCTAGTGAGATGGCCCTATTACAGTTACAAAAACATTGTGAGTGAAGGTATCTCACAAAAAGTGAAGGACTGGTCTCACACACCACCTGGTGTCATGCTTCATCATCGGCCAGTCCACGCCCTCTAAAACCTTCGTTTGATAGAGGGCGGGCATACACCTGACGACAGGGATGCACTTCTAAGCTATTGAGTGGGGGCCCGTGAAAATGTGTGTGAGGTTAAAAATCATTATAGTTATCAGGAAATCTATTTTAATGTGGCTAATAACTATATAATACTAACAACATTGGACGGTGAGTGGGGTGTTTAGTGTCCCCTAACCATCTCGTGAGTGGTCAACATGTTTCTGCCGTGCCGGCCCAGGTGGGTCCAAGGCATTCATCAGGACCTAAGTGTAAACAGGGGGGCTCCGTTCTTACCAACTGGTGGCAAGAAATTACCACTGTGCGGCTAAGGCCACTTTCCACTTCCTAACCTGCTTCCAAATGTCAAGCCTAGAGAAAGAGCAATACATTTCATACATTTTTGTAACAGTAGGAATGGGTCAAGAGAACAATTAAAAGCATCGAGAAACAGCGCATGCGTAGGTTCCTATAAGTGAGTGACTATTCACATGACTTGTGACACTCTATGTGTGTACACAGAGACAGGAAATTGTAAGAGCAAGGTGGCTCCCATAAATCTTACCCTAATCGCAAAAACTACTTGCCCCATGGGGGGAGGGGAGGGGAAACTCCTGCTCGTTCTGGAAGGAAAAAATGTAAACCATAAACTGCATGAATAAACATATTGGAGGAAGACCTCCAACCATATATGCAAAACACCCACATTCGCACAAGAATGGATCAATGGATCCTGGTGTATCACTCAGCTCAGTCTCACTCTTACTGCCTCAGGAAAGTATCCCTTGTGTGTCCTAGGTAGCTGCTCCCGGTCCTCCCGAATGTTGAAGTGGGGGAGTGGGACCGGCACTTTTATAGTGCAGCTGTGTGTTTAATTGATAGCGGTGGTGTGGAATTAGCCGAGAGAGTGCCTCCCGGTGTGCCGCTTCCGATTTCACAAGCGGACATGGATCACATGAATGCCGGTAAATGCCTGGTTTAAAGATGGCGGAAGCGCGCGTCCAATGGTGTAGCTAATGGATTGGGATATGCCCAAATAAGCAGTGACACAGGCATGACGGAGCAGGGAGGAGAAGCGTGACTGGCTGGGGGTGCGTTCCACGGTGTGGGTATCCCATGTGAGTTAGGGATACGGGGCGTGGTTAAACGTGCGGGCGTAGCGCGCAAGAGCGTGTTTGGTTGCCCGGGTGATGCGGAGGCATCTGAAGAAAAAAATGAGTCCGAAGTCGGACTGGGACATGCGGTACAGATTGGCCGGAAACGGCACACTTGTCTATAAGGAAAAAAGAAGATGGTGTAAAGAAGCCACATACTCATAGTTGTAATGGGTATATTAAAAGCGCATGTGCACATGGTCAGTGATGTCACTGCAATGAGTGGTGGTGTCATGCGGCCCACTATGGCGTTTTGGCGGCTTGTGGAGTTTCCAAGGTGACGCGATAGCGTTGAGGGTAATGAGAAGTCTGTAGTCATTATTTTAGAATGGGTGTATGCAGAAAGAGCGTGGTCAGAGCTAATCGCAAAGTCACTGGGCTGAACTAAACGTCAGGTATGAACACTGAGGTAGCAAATGTCAGGAAAATACACACAGTGGGTAGCCCAGAGCTTGTATATCACAGGTGTTGTTGGGCGGTGAGACCAATGTGTGATTTAACGTTAAATTACACATAGGGGGCAGTGAAGGAGATATGTGGCCCTAGTTCATTGGGTTGGATGTCAATAGATCGAATGCGTTGTGGCGCCAGTTTATAAGGGAAGAGGTGGGTCGATGTTTAGGTCATGCTGTGACCACTCTAAATACAAATTAATGAGGAGGCAGTGAGGTATGGTCGTGAGATGTGTAGATCTTAGACCAGTATCATCGTCCCAATTGTAGCCACGGGATGTCATCGTTGAGGCACTTCTCATGGGACCGCAGGCGATAGACCCATCGTTGTTCCCTCACGTGTAGGGCTTTTGAGAGGTCAAATTTGCTTTTATTCATCACCACGAGAATGGTCTGTGTCATTATGATTTCTTTCGGCAAAATGACGTGTCAATTTAGTGTTTGTTCTTTTACACCTGATGGTGCTACGGTGTTCGTTAATGCGGATTTTGATTTTTCTTGTTGTCATGCCTACATATTTAAGGCCGCATGGACATGTTATTAAGTAAACAACATTTTCGGTGTTGCAGTTGCTGAATGTTCGTAGTTGCCATGGTTTTCCGGTGCCTATGTTCACTTCTTTTGTTTTGTTGGCGAGGTTGCAGGATGTGCATCCGTCACAGGCAAAATGACCCACCACTCGTGGTTGGTCGCAGAGTCTCTGTTGTTCTACACCATCTGTGGTTGGCATTTGGGCATGTACTAATTCATCTCGCAAGCTTTTGTTGCGTTTAAATGCAAACAATGGTGGTTCCCACTGTTTCCCAGCGCTGTTCAGGATATGCCATCTCTTCCTAATGATTTTTTGTACTGTATTGGAGGCAGGAGTAAATGTGGTGACACACACTGTTCTCCCAATGTTCTCTTTAACCACGTCCTCCAATAGTGCTTTCCTTGGATTGTTTCTTGCTCGTTTTTTAGCCTTTCTCAACATTTTGTTAGGGTAATGGCGTTCAAGGAGTTTCTTTTCCAGTTGGACTGCCTGTTCTTCGAAGGTATCATTGTTGGAGCAATTCCTCCTAACGCGAAGGAATTGTCCTACCGGTAGATTTTGTCTTATGGCCTTTGGGTGGTAGCTCTCATATAAGAGTAAGCTATTCTTATCGGTGGGCTTGTTGTGCACCTTAGTTGCTATCCCTTCGTTGGTCAGTGTGATATCCAGGTCTAGGAAAACTGCATGGTTTTTGTTGATTGTGTGTGTGAACCTGAGGTGTCTGTCTTTGGTGATGACCCATTGGACAAATTTTGTTGCATCCTCTTCAGTTCCATTCCACACTATCAGCACGTTGTCTATATAACGCTTCCAAATCTTTAGGTGTTTCAAGAATGGGTTGTGTGGACTGTGGATAAAGTCGTCCTCGAATTGTTGGAAATATAAGCAGGCCATACTGGGGGCAAAGGTGCTGCCCATCAAAGTTCCCGTGATTTGATGGTAGATGACTTTCTCGAATTCAAAGAAATTCTCCGTGAGGGCCAGTTCAGCACATTCCATCACAAAGTGTTGTGGGGTTATGAAATCCCACTCCCTGTTAAGGATGATGTTCTCCATGACTTCCAGGGTCCGTCTTTGTGGTATGCTCGTGTAAAGAGCTTCTATGTCCATTGTTATAAACCAGTCGTTGGTTATATCCACCACCAGGTCTCTGAGGAGACATAGAACGTCCTGGTAACATACCTAAAATCTCTCCTCACCCCCAAAGCGATGCATCACATGTATTAACGTTATGCACAAACTCTGGAGGGGAGCCTTCAATGTATTCAGCCATCAAAGTGATACATCAAAGTCAATGTTGTATTTCCATCGATTCCCAGAGAAAACATTTCAATGGGATGTCTGCTTAAGCCAACCCTTTAAAAACTTGTAAATTGTGGGTCTAAACATGCAACTAGGGTAAAGTAAAAATGTTAAATGAAATTCTCTCAAGGTCTTTAAGAATTCCATACTACAAGGGTCCAAAAAGAAATTAAATGTGAGCAGGTCAGGATAATGTGTAACTGTGATTTACAAACCAGATTCATTTCTTATACAAAAAAAGAGACAACCCGTACTTGTGTTGCCTTGTTAGCCAAGATGAAAATACATAGTTGAAGTTCAGCGCATAAATAGAATACTGGACACCCAAGTTAGGCACAGATGTATGACCAATTTGCATGCTCAAAATCGCTCGCAAAATGATTTGCGCATGCAAAAATGGCCGTATACAATGTACAAAAGTCAATCGCAAATGTCCAAATTGCTTTGCGCGTGAATACCGACGCCCAAAAAAAGTGCCCGCTTTTTGCATCATCAAAATTGCAAGTTGCAATTTGCGACACGCAAAATTGCATGTACAGAGCAGTCGCAAATTGTGAGTAAGCGCAAAAGGTACATTTGCGCATGCAATTTACCACTAAGTAGAAACAGGTGGTAATCAGGAACAACCTATAAAAACAGACCCAGAATGCATCACAAACCTTTCCCCAATGGCTGCCCTGCACGTGTTAGCAAGAAGGAGGCGGATAATGGCAGCATTGCAGAGGAGGAGAAGACAGGAGAGGTTATTCAGAGTCAGGCTGACATTGTTTGATAACACAGGGGAGGAGATTTATGAGCAGTACAGGCTAAGTAGCAGGGTCATCCTAGACCTCATTGACGCCTTGAAGCCACAACTTGAGAGCAGAACCTTGCGCAGTAATGCAATTCCCACACATGTACAAGTCTTGTGCTCCCTCCACCTCTTGGCCACTGGTAGTTACCAGGATGTCATTGCAGTGGCTGGTGGTGTATCTCAGAGTGCGCTTTTGCGTTTTTTCCATACTTTCCTAGACGCCATGCTATACACATCCATCAACACACATACGTGGCCAGAGATAATGAGGAATTAGACCAGACAAAGCTTGATTTTTACAGAATAGCAAGGTTCTCACAGGTCATAGGGTGCATAGATGGGACCCATGTGCCCATATGTCCACCACCCCGCATTGAAGACATTTTTTGTAACAGAAAAAGCACACATTCCCTCAATATCCAAGTAGTGTGTGATGCTAAAAACATCATCACAGACATTGTAGCCAAATTCCGTGGAAGCACCCATGATTCATATATTTTCAGGCACAGTGGTCTATATCAAAGGTTAGAAAGATGTGACTTTGATGATGGATACCTCCTAGGTAATGTTATTACCAGTCCCCAGGCAAATGTTTATTCACTTGTAAGTCTGTAAGCATTTAACCTCAACATCACATATCTCATAACATGTGACAGTGCGTATGCCCAGCGTCCGTGGATCATCACACCGTATCTGTCTCCCAACAATATACATGAAAGGCGGTAAAACACTGCACACAGGCGCACAAGGACAGTGATCGAGCGTACTTTTGGAATATTGAAATCACGATTCAGATGCCTACATAAGAGTGGTAGAGCTCTGCAGTATGCACCAGAGACAGTCTGTAAAATCATGGCAACTTGCGCCATGCTGCACAACATGACGTGCAGGGGTGGAATGCCCATGGATGTGTCTGACACAGATTCGGAGGATGAGTACCCTGGACCACATGCCCTACATCAAAGGGATGGTAGTGCTGCAGTAAAGGGGAGAAGGCACAGGGACCATATTGCCAACAACTATTTCTGAAAGGTACATACACATCAGTTAGACACTCAGCTGTACATAAGACAGAACAATTTGTGAACCTCAATGGGTGCTTTAATTTTCAAGGCATTCATTATTAAACTAAGGACAACAGGTCCATCATTAACTGTAGACATAAGCAAAATAAAAGTAAATTGGCGTTACATCACCACAAATGATGAAAACGAAATAATTGTAAAG
This sequence comes from Triturus cristatus, assembly GCF_964204655.1. Taxonomy (NCBI): domain Eukaryota; kingdom Metazoa; phylum Chordata; class Amphibia; order Caudata; family Salamandridae; genus Triturus; species Triturus cristatus. Next base: position 799,976,159 of record NC_140592.1, read on the forward strand.
TTGTTTTGGGAGACAAGAATGTTAATTTCCTGCTCCTCCGTGTAGCCTGGCAAGAGCTGGCACTACCCAACCCAAGGTGCCGGCTGCTGCTTCTGCACATCATTGGTGTCTCCGTGGCTGAAATGCTCCTCCGGCTTGACACTTCGCTGTCAGTGCCACCAATGTCAACACCACCAATGATCTGATTGGTCTGCAGTGTTTCAACTGCTGCTGTAATTTTTTCAAGGCCACGAGCTATGTCCCCACTGTAGTGGCCCATCTCTACCTGCAGGCCAAGTGTGCGCTGGCTATATTTGTTTGTAGCATGTGCCAGTTTATTGATGGCCCTGCTCAAATGATCAAGTTTCTGGCCCCTACTGCCCTCCATGTGCCTTAGATTTGCCCTTTATGCAGACCACTCTTGATAAGTCTGCCACAGTGTTGGTTAGGGAATCCAGTTTGGATTCAATCCTGGCCTGAATCTCAGCCAGTTGATTGGTGATCATGCGAAAGCCATGGCTCATCCTGACATTTCGTTGTCTTTGGATTTTGTTTTGCAGGCACTGTATTTGCACCATTTCACGGTCTACTGAAGCAGACATGGCATGACTGGCTGATACAGTGGAGGACAAACCTTTGTTCTGACACAGGGACTGTTGTGTTGGCCGTGAGAGATGCACACGGGTGGACAGAGTGCCTCCTGGTGTTGTGTCCTGCTGTGCAGCTGAAGTGACAGTGGGTGTGGACTCAGAAGTGGTTGCAGCCACAGTAGATGGGACAATCGATGACCTGTGCCCACTTGTTTCCCCAAAGTCAAGCCCTTCCTCCATCTGCTCAGGCTCATGGCTACCCGCTGTTTCATCAGCAGTGTTGTCTGCTTCTAATGGTGTGTCTATTTGACAAAAAATAATAGAAAATAATAAAAAAAATTAGTTTCACTGTTTCAGTGGTGCTGCAATGTTTATCAGCTCAACTCATCCCCTCACTACACTGAATTTATCAAAGACTACATCTCCCATGATGCAACACTAGTGTTGTTTGTAGTTTGTGCATGGATGTTTGCTGGTGGTTGATTAGCATGCATGCACAGTACAGGCTTTAGTGGGCATTCACACATCACATGCACATTTTCACTTACCAGTATTTATTGATGGCTGAGATGTATCAAAGCTCCCAAAGCCTGCGAAAGCTGCTCTCTTAAGGGTAGCTTCCACCATTGCTTCAGCTGGTGATGGTCCTGCTGAAGATGATGGTCCCCCTACGGTTCTTTTCGCCCCTTCCAGCCGTGCTGCCACCCTCTTCTTTGCCCTGGAGCGGAGATCCTACTAGCACTTTTTGATGTCGTCTATCAAGCGGTGTGCAACTCCTAGAGCATTTATCCCTTGCTGCATACTACACCAGACTTTCCTCTTTTCAATCTTGGGCAGACGGGTGAGACACTACCAAAGAGTTCATCGTGGTGGTTGCAGCATTCCTCCGAGATTATATTGAGCTCTTTCTCTGAAAACGTCAACTTTTTCAGCCACTCCGTGCTTCCCTTCTTGCTGTCCTTCCCACTCATGTTGTCTCTGGTTCTCTATCAGCAGTGTGTAACAGTGCTGCTGCACCTGAACATGTGCTTGATTTTTGTTCAGGAGAATCCTTGGGCACCCCTTCCTGTTTTGAGGTCCTTCAGCTCGAACAGGAAATGTTTACTTTTTTTTTAATGAATTTCTCTATTTGCAAGTGCTTTATTGGCCTGTTTAATGCACACTCACAAATAGCGGATGCAAAATTGACTTTTTAATGGGACTCGCTATTTGCGAGAAATTAACGACTCACAAATAGCGAGTGGGCCAAATAGCGTTGCGAGTCAATAATGATTCACAATCATGTTGTCTGTGGTGTTAGTAGGTATCAAATAGCGACTCGTTATTTGCGAGTCGCAATTTATTGCAAATTGCGAGTCACTATTTTCACAGGTCGTACATCTGGCCCTTAATGTGTTGACAGCATTTCTTTAATGAACATTTGTATTTTTAATATGGCATAGGGAAATGCCCTTCTCTAGTCCCTATTGCTGTTTAAACTGCCCAGGTGAACCAAGTATAATTGAAACAAACTTAACTAGTAAGCTGGTAAAATGTAAGTGGTATGATATGGCACACGTTTGTGACATATTTCCCCAATAATCTATTATCCTGCCACACAGAGGTATCTTTCTTAAATAGCTCAGGCATTTGATCTTCACCCAGATTAGAAAGTGAGATTCCCTTTGTCAAGCCTTTCAGAGGAACTCCACAAATTCATTAGCCGTGCACTGAAGCAAAACATGTCAGTTAAAAATGAAATTGCAGAGATAGGAACTCTTGCTTTAAAAAAAAATGATGTCATGCAGTGAAGTGCTACATTTGTGAGAGTGAGTGACAGCTGTGTGTGGTGCGCAGATGGCCAAGATGATTTCTATAGCCTTTAAGTAGTCTGCTGGGGGCCCTGGCTGGTACATTTATTGTGGGTGACTCGGCTACATGAGAACTCAGATTAAACATGCCATGAGAGTGAGTAGGTAGGCAGTGAAAGGGATCAGTGAAGCTGCATTGAAATGCAAGATACATTTCTTTACCCAAAATCCCTGTACAAGCTCCCTATTTTATCTTTTACCTCATTGCCACTCATGTTTTTGAGTCGCCCTTGCGTCACACTAGGGGGTGCGAGGGTGATGCAAAACCTTAGTGAGATTTATCGAGCCATGCAAGGACGCCTTGCGTGGCCTTTCATCAGTGGCGTAGCTAGGCCATAGGCCTCCAGTGGCGGCCCCTGCACATTCCGCCAGTGGCCGAATGTGCGAGTGAGGGGGTGCTTGCAATTCCTGCAGTCGTAAGAGTGGGGGTGGGGGGGCAGGCGGCCACCCCAAAACTCATGCTGCCTGGGGCAGATGGGCCCCCTTGCTATGCCACTGCCCTGCATGGCTCGATCAATTTAGAGTAACGCAAGGCAGGGCAAATCACTGGCTTGCGTTACTCTGTGGCAGGGAGGTATTCCATGGGTGGAGCATGGGTGTTCCAATGCATCCATCCATTGGTTTTGGCGGATTTACAGATTTACCATTAGTAGTAGACCTGGGAATGTGTCAAAATGCAACGCCTACCCGGTGAGGCACAATGAGGAGAAATCGATTTATTTCTCCTCATTTTTTCCTCGCTCTACGAGTGATGCATTCTGCAGCACATATAGAAAGAGGAAAAGGCCTCTCAGGATTGCTTTTGTACAGGAAGGTTTCCCTTCCTTCACAAAAACAATCCTGCCTACAGTGCCGTCACCCTTGTACCATAACGCAAGGGTGTCTGCGTTGGTGCTAGGCAGCTAAAAGTGTGCCAGTGAAAGTAAAGGACAGGAATGTGCTGTATAATAGTAAATACGGGGCATTCCTGGCCTTCCCCTTTCACGCAGCACAGTGCAGCAAGGTGGCTTGCTGCGTTGCGCTGACTGAAAAAATGAGTAATGAGGCCCTATGTATATCTACATAATTTAAACTGGGTATGGCACTAATTCAATTAAGACCCCAAAAGAAGCGCATTCAATATTGAAAATGTTGGATCCTGCATGGTAGTGTTCATGGCTACTAAAAATTGTGGTTACAATTGAATGTATGTGAGCTAAAAAGGGGCTCTTATCTACTAAACTATTTATGGTGTCTAGGAACCCAGTGAGCTAATCAGTAACTACAAGACACAGTCACGCTTAATGTATTCTGAAAGGCAGAGGACACAACCAGGTCACTTAAAATATATAAATGAAAATATGTGCTCTAGAACAGTCGGGCATTGTCATAAGAACCGCATATCGATGTGCCTTCACGAGCTCCCATTACGAACGTTGTATGACTCTCCGGCATATAAAGATCCCGAGATATTAATTTCTGCCAATATGAGTGTGTTAGGGGTGGGTAGAATAGGCAGTTATCCATATTTTCAATTAGATTATCCAAGATAAAATTATTGAGTATTGTTTCAATTTTAGAAGTCCCTAAATAACGCTGATTGTCCATCAAGGTCACCGAAGACGAAAGGACAACTTGTGGTAAATATCACTTTGTAATGGTTACTATCCACTTTGCAAAAAGAGAGTGCTAGAGGTGAAGTTTGAAATAGGCTAATTTATATTTTTAATACTCTCACCATCCAATGAGGAGCTTACTTGTTTCACTGCTCAACCAACGCTGCTAATCATCAAGTCTATTTGAGAAGCTGGGTCCACTGCAAAAGGAATGTTAAAACACCTAAATGTGGTGAGTACATGTGGTGCATGTTACATGTGGACACACAGACAACAGCCAAGGCAGCCCTTTCTTGCACATAGTTTTGCAATATGGCATTTGTCTAATCATTGAATTGCTCAGTTTCATCCCATTCTTGATAAACGCACGCAGTGGCTTTGCATGTCTTGACCCGTGTGACTTGCAGGTTTGCATTGCACATATGACCTGATGAATGGTGCAAGTATGAGGGCTACCCCTCCTACATATGCACTGTCTCAGGTAGCGCACCCAGATATGCCCATTAGAGCATTGATTATTTACTGTTATTACATCTGTCATGCACCCAAGTTATCTATGAAAATATTACACATATACTGTTCTGTTGTACAGCCTATGATAAGATCAGGAAGGAAATGAAACCACCACTATGCAATAAAATGGGGTTCAGGAGACATCAAGAAGCCCTAAGAGTCTGGAAATATGGCACTTCCCCTATATAATTTTTTGTCTGAGTAGATACCTACTCGCTGTTGGATTTGCACGTGATAAGATGGGTCAAAAATGTCAATGAATGATGATTTTTCTACATGGTGGGTCTGAGAACCTAATGTTTAACGATACTATTATTTAATGATTTTAACTGAATTATGCATTGTATCAGTACAGCTGGGGTTCTAAAACGATGAAATAATGTAGGAATTGTGATTAATTTTGGCAAATGAAATATTTGATTAATGGGTTTAAACAATCAAATATGCATGAATTGCATTGATTTTGCCAAATGAAACATTGGATTGTATATATGCTTTTATGCTTTTTTTACCGAAATAAAAGCTAATAATAATAAAAGCTCTGTCATATACTTCAGATATACTTAGCAACCAGTAGTTCATTCCCATATCTTCCATTCCGTAAGTGATCACTGATGATGGAGTACCTGAAGATATATGAGTCATATACACTCCTGTGGTATTTGGCCAACATATTGGTGAACATGCCCAGATGGTTCACAATGGCCTGGACAAATGCAGAAGATGGCATCGGGGACACAGGGTAGGAAGCCGAGAAAGATGGATAGGAGATTCCTGCCATTCTAACTGTTTCAATCTGGAATGATCTAGATGCCAACATGTGGAGGCCAGCCATGAACTTTACCTGTGGAGGGATGTTGGTGAACTTGGGAGTTGGTGGCTGAACCATAGGCACTGTCTGGTGTAGCAGGTGGACTATGGACGGTAGTAGGTGATGACCTCAGCCTCCCTGAGATCAATGAGGGAAGTCTGCTGCCGATAAACATGCTCCCTTCTCCTGCACTGTCTTTGTGGTGGTGAGGGAGGAGGGGTGGGTGGTTGGGGTGGTGGTGGTGGCCGTTGTCTCCTTGTGACTCCCAGCACAAAATCAACACCTCCATGGCATAGCTGTGCTTTCTACTCTGTTCTGTTTGGCCTCTCTTTATATGCCAATGCCAGTGTGTCATTTCCTATGCCTTGGTTACAGAGGCACAATAATTTGGGACTCTGTATGACACTTGCAGCGATGCGTCACTTTTCCCTAATCTCGTAAATACCAATGCATCAGTTTTACACTGGAAATTACGATGGAACACCTACCTTGCATATATTACTTCTTAAGCGACGCAACCAGTTTAGGCGCAGGTACATTATGATGCAGGACTCCAAGATGTGACTCATCAGCCTTGATGCTTCAACTTGTAAATGTGGAGTACTGACTGTGCCACCATTGCATCAAAAAAATATGGCACATTGGTTGGTGGTGCAAACTCCTTGTAAATAAGCCCCTGAGGGATTTGAGTCCCTTAAAGCAGTCCTGAGCAGTCCTGAACAGTTTTCCCATACCTGAAATCCACATGAGGCAATCCACCCACCTGTCCCCCGTTGACTCCAAAATGATAGAATTATTTGCTTTGCTGCTAGTAACAGATGTGTGATGAGCTGTCTTTTTCCTCTGTGAAGCGGTTAGATGCCCTTGGATGGCTCCCCCCCAAAAATGCCTTTATACAGTGTGCCAGTGCTAAGCTCATTATTTCTTCGAATATATCCAGCACTAACGCCCAAAATGGCATTATCCAAGGGCAGGACCAGACAATGTGTGTGTAGAGGTAAGGAAGGATCAGGGGAAACACAAGGTTGTTTCAACTTTGGTTTTATTGAAACCAGTCTCATTTTACGAGGTGCCAGAGTCAGGAATGATCAAGTCCGGTCAAGTGGTCCCGTCCTGTTCGGTTAACAGGCGTGGATCTTGTCTTCTTCTCCCCGGGTTCCGGTCTCGTCCCAGTCCTGGTCGGAGGCTCAGGAGACAAGAGAGAATATGGCAGACGTGAGGGCCGGTAATACAAATTCCAAGGGGGAAGGGAAGTATGGGACCCCCGTGCTCGGTTCACTCTCTAGTGACATGAGGGTTGGTGCGGGAAAGATCTCGGGGAACAGCGGGGCGATTCTAAGTACTCGCATTCGCCTTCCTCCCCATCCTGCCCATGATACGGTCTCGTACCTGTGTGAGCCATGCTCCTCCTGGAGCGTGGCTAGGCGATCGGCGGGAACGTTGCCTCCTGGCTTCTTGGGTCCTCTTTCCTCCTTCAGGCTGGATCCTTGATCGGCTTGCGGCGTCTCCCTGTAGCTTTCCTCCGGCTCACCGTGCTCTCCTTTCCAGCGTCTTCCGGGTTCCTTTTCTGTTTCTTCCCTGAGGACGAGCATCTCCTGGGCGGAGTCTTCGGAAGTGTTCTCCCAGTTAAAGAGGCCAGAACCAAAATACACCTTGTCAGTCTCATGTGGTGCATGCCCTTCAGCAGTCCACTCATTAGTCTGTGAAGAAAGGAAAGAGGGTGTTTCAGGGGCTGCAGTCCTCCAGCCCCCCTCATGCTCTTGACCCCCTTGATTCAGAACGGAACCGTGACAGTGTGTCAAGGCCTCATCCTGTTTACATCCCCTCAATGCCACCTAGTGAGTATAATGCCTTCTGTATAGTATTTTTACCATTGTTTGTTTCCCCCCTGCATGGATGGTGAAGTTGGTTGTACATATGAAGACATTGTGCCATTGTTTATTGTCTTGGTTTATCTGTAATTCTTTTTCCCGAGCCCGTTGGAACAGGGGTTTCTCTGCCCCCTTCTGGTGTTAAGTATCTCATAAACACAGTAAATAGTGTGCTGTTTTCCAGTGCAAATAAGCAGGGATGTCTCAGAAATTGTCAGTTCTCTGCTTGACTCCTGTTTGATTCTTTGGTCATGGATTCAGGGTCATAACTGCATGAATCTAAAACTTTCCAATTCTGGTGGACCAAATCCATCTTTTAAGTGTTTTCAAATGTTTTGACTTCTCCTTTTTCAAACATGTCCCATGTTGTTTTCCACCCACCTTTGAGCCTTTTTTGATACGCAAGCCTATTGAGACCAGGTGTAAATTTGCTGTTTCTCCATAGGGGCCTGAAGGGAGTGAGGTCCTCCTTTTTTTAACCACAAAACAGTCCCATATCTGCAATGTGGCCCTTGTTTTTGGTGACAAAAATAGCACTGGACTCCTTTGTATCTTCAATGTCCAGGGAACCTCCCACAAACGTCCTCCACTTATAATGTGATCCGTCAGGCATCAGCCTTTTTCTGTTTCTCTCCTGGTCCAGGGTACCAGGAGGTGTAAGTGGGACACTTCGAAAGTAATCAAAAAAGTCAGGGACCACTAACTCTTTCAAGATGGGGTCTTAATCTGCATTAGTGTCTAACTATCCTCTTCATGTCTTATCAAATCAACGTAGAGCAGAGAGATTGAAGCTCGTGTATATAATCCTCTGGAGTGTGTAAAATTAGCACTTGAAAAAAATACAAGATCTTCAGGAGGACTGGAACTTTAAGTACTGTTAGCCTTCCTAGAAGCAATAGCGGTGTATGCCTCCAGATGCCTAGTTGAGCCTTCACCATCCTTTTTAGTTGTTGGAGGTTCATGTTTCTAGTTTACACTGAGGTGTTTGCTAAAGCTATCCCCAGTTATATAATAGCGGTGTATGTGTATCTCGCTGGTATGGCTTTTGGCTGCCTCGATATATATATATATTTTTTTACGAAGTTTTATATAGCACAATCTTGACCCGGTATCAGGTATCAGAGCGCTTTACATAGCACCAGTTGCGTTACATGAGGACACATTCATTTTTTGTTAGACACGGGGAGATTAAATGATTTGGCCAGAATCACAGGATGTTCAGTGTCATTGCCGACTCGAACCCGGTTCCCCAGATTTGAGGTCCACCGCCCTAGCCATTAGGGCAACTCCTCTCCCTCCTCCTATTGCCTGGTTACCTCCACTCGCTCTGTGCGCAGTATCTATACAGATGAAATCTGGTGTGTGACTGTTGAGGATTATTTCAGCAAGGTCTTGAATAAAGCTCTTAATGTTTTTTCTCTCTTTGCCCTCTGAAACTCCTCTTGTGCATATGTTACAAAGTCCAGAGAGATTCTCCAAGCCTTCTTATTTTTCCTGGATTAGGACGAGTTGGTAGTTTCTATTGATCGATATCTTTCGAGGTTGAAACTACTTTTGTATTGTATGTTTTCATGGGAGTCAACTCTATGACCCAAATCATCCAGATCCTGGATCTTCTCTGATTGTGCTGATCTAATTTTTAAGATCTGTGAAAAACTGCAACATTGTGCTCTGGTCAGTTTTTCATATTCATAGTATGCACCTGGGGCCTTGCCTTGATCTCCCCTTGCCTGCTTAAGTGGTTTGAGTCCACCTTCTGATATGTTTACTGAGGTTGACTTGCAGTCGATTTTTGAATTTGCCTACTCTTTCTGGCCTATTTGATAGCATTGTGAACTGGATCTTGGTGCCCCTTACACACTGGTCTTTCTGTATAGGTTCCTATTTCTATTTAGGGCCTCCTATTGCCCTCCTCTGTGGTAGGGAGACTAAATCACCGTCCTTTCCTGCCCTTAGTTGTGTGGGCAGCACAACTGAGACTGCCTTTGCAACTTTCATATATAGAAACTTTAGGGCAAGGCTATGCTTGTCAAAATACATATGGAGTTGTGGGTTGAATTTCATACATAGAACTCTGTTGTCTAAGTGGGGGGCAACCTTTCAGTCGTGGGGGTTGCCCACAACACCCTCCACTTAATGCCTAGTCCCCCGCTGTCTTTCAAATAAGAAGCCAAGCTTCATTTTATACCTCAGGCCAACGTGTTGTGCTAGGGGGCATGACCAGGGCATCACTCATTCCTGTCACCCCAACAGACATCGGTCACTTTAAAGCGTGTTATCTTTCAGCGATGTGCAGTGTCAAACTTTGAACCCTGCCTCGTGGCCTGCCCTCCTCTGGACACCAGGTCGGTTGCTCAGCTTAGGGTCCGACAGTGGGTCCTTGCATTGTCCTCCTCTGCAACGCTCAGGCCTTTCGCCACAACAAGACCCCCAAATCTGACTAGAGCCACTGCCTGTTCCTCTGAGGATATGTCAGACCACGGTCCACGGTCCTGGTTTCATTACATCTGCTGCCTTGAGCGGGATATGTTATGCCCCCTCTGCGGACCTCTGTTTCATGGCCAATGAAAGTGCCAGTCCCATGTGCCCTCAGCTCAGGTCCTCAGGACAACGTTGCCAATCTTGTGCCTGGATGAAGGGCGTCATCGTCCCCAAGTTTCCGCCATTGGCACCATTTTCCACTGCTTACGTGTTTAACAAGTGGGTCTCTCCTCTCACAGTGACAGCCTCACTCAGAGTCAGCCTCACTCAGAGTCAGCCTCACTCAGTCTTCTTTATTTCCTTGGGGCCTCTGCTTTGCTTCCAGCGGTCTTTATCTTTTTGGAATACTTCAGTGAGGGCAGGCAGTGCTCCCCTGTGCAACGGCCTACTGACCCTGCCGCTGCTCACCGATTTCCAAAGGAGATTGGGCCCACGATGAGAATAAGGGACCACTCCAACTTGGAAGTCAGTAACTCATCAATGGTTTGTGACAGGAGCTACGTCTGCAAACCATTGATAATTAGGTTACCAAATCTCTATTTGGAAGGAAGGCCCCTCATCACGTCCCTTCCAAACTGCGATTCAGTTATGATTTCTAAACTTATTTTGCGATTTTAAAAAACTTTTCCTAATCACAAAACACTGTTAGAAATTTGTAAAAGGGTTTTTGTAGTTGCAAGCCCTATGTTTAACTAAACTGTAGGGCTTTCGACTGCACAACCTCTTTGAGAATCTCTCCTTTGGTGTTATTAGTTGTCTCATTTAATGTAAAAAAATCACAGGTTATTTGATGTTCCTACCTTTTTTTTTTTTTAAGTTCAGAAAATTTTTATTAAAGAAAAATGTTCAAATGTTACAAAATAAGACATACGATAAGAAAAGGATAACAAACAAAAGCAAATATCAGATTAAGTAATGGCAACAACACAGGCTGTAATATGGAACATCAAAGATTGAGAGTAATTATAAGCAAAAACTGGCAAATGGTATAAATAATGCATTAAAACAAGGGATATGAAATATACATTATGCGTAAAAGATAAGTTAAAAAAGAAGGAAAAAGGAATACCTTATTTAACAAAAAGTAGGAAGTCATGGAGGTTTAGCAACTTCTTGCTGTAACGGGGATAAGGACAGAGAGGTACAAGCACTCAAGTAAAAAAATACTGTAACTGGACTCCACAATTCTCTTCGCTTAGTAGCTAAGGTTAAAGGATAAACAAAAGTCGTGTCTAATCTATGATTGTAGCAAACAGCATACCACCAAGCCTTATAAGATAATTTGGTAGAATCCTTCCAATTTTTAGTTATTTGCTGAAATGCTACCGCTAATAGCAAATTGTTAGATCTGGGGGTCTCTAGTTGGCAGGGTAGGTACCACTGTCCAAGTAGGGACCCTTGCTTCTAGTCAGGGAAAGGGGGATACACTGTTAAGATAACCCCTGCTCACCCTCTAGGTAGCTTGGCCTGAGCAGTCTAGGCTATCAAAGGCAATGTGTAAAGTATTTGTACCAACACTCACAGTAACACAGTGAAAACACCACAGATTTACTCCACACCAGTTTTAGAAAAATACGGTATCTTTACTAAAAACTTCACAAGACCAAATACTACAGAAAAACCAACATACAATTAAAAAGATTACTTTAAAGATAGTTCAAGAGTTTGCAGAAAGTACTCCAGGATGTAAAAGTCAGTGTCCTGCACAATGCGACTCTCAATGCACAAAATGCGACACTCTTGTGCCCAACAGTACCAGTAGTTGCGATAAGGTTCCCAAAAGCTATAACAAGGAAGATGGCAAAGGCGATGCGATACTCCTGAGATCTTGGGGAGGCTTTGCAGCAGCCCTGCTTCACGCATCAGAGGTGGATGCGCCGGCTCCGATCTGTAGGGGGAGGATGCGATGACTTTGGCTTTCGTTGCGTAGGTTTCTTAGGGGGAAGCTTCACGCACAGGTATGATGCGACAATCTTCGGTGCGGCGCGATGCGCGGCGCGGCGTTGACTTCTGGCGCGGCAACCCTCGATGCGTCGCGGTGCGCGGCGCAGCGTTGACTTTGGGCGCCGCAACCCTCGATGCGTCACGGGACGGGACTCTGCGTCGACACACGCAGCGACTGGATACTTTCAAGCACCGGCAGTGGTGCGGCCCGCAAACTGGTTCTGCGACGACCCTCGCAGCGGCAGGAATCTTCTCTCACCGGAACGATGCTCGACGCACTCAGCAATGCGGGGACTCCGGGTGCTGCGATGACGCCGCGATGAAATTTTCCTCGCACTCTCGTTCTTGCGACACGCAATTGGATGATGCGTTGGGTACCAGTTACTCTTTTTCACGCTTATGCTTCCCAGCTCCCAAACACAGCAAAACGACCTCCTGAGGCCCCAAGACTGGGCAAGCACTCCAAGGCAGGTCAGAACTCCTTCAGCAGAGTTCCAGCGGAGCTGGTGGTGAAGTCCTTTTGTTCCTGGGACTTCTTAACAGGGAGCCAGCTCTTCTCAGGCCCTTGGAGATCAGAATCAAAAGAAGGGGACACAGCAAAGTCCTTCCCCTCTCCTTGGCAGCAAAGCAAAATAGCAAGCAGGCAGTCTTCTCCTCTTCAGTTCTTTTCAGCTTTCTCCTTGGCAGAGGTTTCTTCTTAGTTCCAAAGTGATCTAAAGTTTAGGTGTCTGGGGTCCTCTTCTTATACCCCTCCAAGTCTTTGTCTCTCTTTTTTCCAATGGGGGGATTCCCCTGCTCAAACCGGTTCCTGGGTGTGATCTGCTCTGGAGAACCTGGTTCCTTTCAGAGTGAGGGGCAGGGTCGTTAGACGCTCAGCAGGAGGTGGAGCCTTCTTTGTGCCAGCAGAGGCAGAGTCCTCAGCCTGGCCAGCAGGGGGTGGAGCCAGCATTGTGCTGGCAGAGGCAGCCCTATTCAAACCCAGGGGCTACTCCTCCCACCCATCTAAGGCAGATCTCCCTATTCACCCTGCTGCTGACTCATCCAGACTCCTGGAGCCACCTAGCCCATCACATGACACCAGTCAGCCAACCAGCACACAGGCACACAGAAGATAGGCATGTAAACAGCCTCCCCCATTCTATCCTATGGGCAAGATAGCCTCTCAGCAGTGAAAAACGAAAATGGCTGTAATTCACTACCAGGGCATGTTACACACCTCAGTACATGCCCTACCTTTCAGATACACTGCACCCAGCCCAGGGGGGTACTTAGGGCCACCATAGGGATGCCTTACATGTACAGAAAGGGAAGGATAAGGCCTGGTCAGTGGTTGCACTGGCCAGGTCGACATGGCAGTCCTGGACTGCACATAGGCACTGCAAGCAGGCCTAAGACATCATTTTAGCGCTACTCCTGTGGGTGGCACAATCAGTGCTGCAGCCCACTAGTAGCATTTGAATCACCAGCCCTGGCACACCCAGTGCACTTTACTAGGGGCTAACAGGTGAAACAAATATACCAATCATGGATAACCAATCAATATAACAATTTATAGAGAGAGCATATGCACTTTAGCACTGATCAGCAGTGGTAAAGTGCCCAGAGTCCTATTGCCAACAACCACGGGTCAGAAAAAATAAAGGAGGAAGAAGCAAAAAGTTTGGGGATAACCCTGCAAAAAGGGCCGTTTCCAACACAACCCCCTTCCAGCCTAAAGCCAGGGTAGACCAAGCGATACCTCGATGGGATTCCCTGCTTAGGGCGATAGAACACGGAAACTGGCCCAAACAGCAGGGCACTATTCCTGTTCTACGCCTTCCTGAACCCGGTTGGATCTCTCCATCCATACTCTCAGGGTCCACCAAGCCAACCCATGTGGAACCCTTCTCTTCACCTGTGGATACCACCTGTGCATCACCTAGCCTTAACTTGCTCACAGATGTGTCCCAACAGACAGACAGCAAGCCGCAGTGACCAGTGACAGTGGTCAGGGATGAGACCCAGGCCTTATGCCTCTCAGGGCCCTCAAACCCCTGTGGCGTCAGAAGGAGGGGGGCAGTAGCCCCAGGTGCTCGGCACCCTTCGTCCACTTCCTTTCCTGTCAGGTCGGGTCTGACAACCTGGCACTGACCCACCAGCCCCGGGCCTGTATCCGGCGGCTGGACAGGAGGCTGGGATGGGCCGTTCCATACCCGTTCCTCCTCTTCCTTGGGGCTCTGTACCCTCCCACCTGGAGTCATAAGTCAGTCATAAGTCATAAAATTTATATAGCGCACTACATACCCAGAGGGTTTCAAGGCGCTTGGGGAGGGGAGGGGGGTTATTTGTCAAATATCCACGTTTTAAGTTGTTTTCTGAACGCTAGGTGATTCTGGGTGAGGCGAAGGTAAGCGGGGAGTGAGTTCCATGTTTTGGCAGCCAGGTATGAGAAGGATCTGCCTCCAATGGTGGTTTTGTTGATGCGAGGGACAGTGGCGAATGCTTGGCTGGAAGATCGAAGTTGGCGGGAGGGGGTGTAGAAGGACAGTCGAGAGTTGAGGCAATCTGGTCCGATGTCGTAGAGTGATTTGTGTGCGTGGGTAAGCAGTCGGAAAGTGCTTACCCACGCACACAAATCACTCTAGTCAGGGCACCTGTGGCAGGTGTCCTGCACCATTCGCCCACCAGTTCAGGGGTTCTATCCTGCAACTGGGACTCCAGGTCAGGGGGGACACCCCGGACCTGGCCCTCCAACCTAGGGTCTAAACCCTCCAGGTGAACCGGGGTCAGAGGCGAGGACTCCCTCCCTCTGCACCCCCTTCCAGAGTTCTGCACCCTCCCCACTGGAGTGGTACCCCTGGATGCCAAACCGGGTAGGACACAGCTTACAGATGTCCTTCCCCCCAGGTCAGGCAGATCCTGAACCTGGCCTCCCAACCCAGGGACTAAACCATGCGGTTGCACACCTGCCTGGCATGCCAGGACTTCTGGGGACTCACACAGTATCTCCCCGAGGGTAACACATGACTCATGTGTCTCGTGACAGTCTGCCTGGCGCAGAACTCCCGGCCCCTGTCCACCTGACAGTGCGCGAAGATCCCCCAGGACAGAAGTGGTGTCACCATGGTCACTCCTAGGGGACTCAGCCCTTCTGGCTGGTCCCTGACCCACTGGTTCTCCCACTGGGGAACACATCCCCCTCTCACCCCTCAGTCTGGACTTCTGCACCCTCCCAACTGGAGCGGTATCGCCAGACACCAGAACCACTGGAGCTCTGTTTACAGAGGCTCCAGGTTCTCCTGACACTAGGAGATCCTCCTCAAATGGCCTACTAGCACTGTCTAGGCCCCCAACCTGGTGTTCCCTTAAGGAACCCACCAGGCCCTGAGACTGGGTTTCGGGCACCTTGGGACCCACAGTCCCACACTCACCCCTTCTCCACTGAGACAGGACGTGAGCCCCTACACCCCTCCCACTACACTGGGACCTAACCGGGCTACACTGAACCTCTTGCACCTCACAGGTCTGGAAGATATCTGTGCCACTCCTTTTGGGATCACTCCCCAATGCCTCTCCAGACCTTCTGGCATCCAACCAAAGGTCTGCCTCCAACGCAAGCTCTCTGGAACCAGAGAACTCACACTCCAACGGGTGTTGGCATAGCTCTGGAAAACAGGGACTTAAAATATGCTCTCCAACAAATGAATCACACAGCCCCCCACAGTTGTTAACCAAGCTACCTTTTGCCTCACCCTCCAGTGCCTCACACAAGTACCCCACACCACTCTCCTGAGATTGGCAAGACAATACCTGACTGTCTCTGTCACACAACTCACACTCTTCTGGGTGGTCTTTACACTCACACACCAAGGTTTCTACCATGGGGGAACCCCTCTCCCTGTACCTCTCCTCTAGGGTCAGTAGAGTGTCCCTCCCATCACTAGGAATATTGTCTCCTGTGCCAGTTCCCCAATCTACTTCAGGGACACTGCATCCCACAGGAACTACATCATAAACCTGAACCCCCTGGTGTATGTCAACCCCCTCCTTCAAGTTAGGTGCCACATCTCTGGGTGTTTGTACCTTTCTTTCAGCACTAGAAACTACAATCTTGCTGCCACCATCTGAGCTGGACTCCACCTCCAACTCAGCAAAGCTCACTTCTTGAGCTACCCATTTTTCTTCTTCAGCTGAGACACTCATGGCCTCAAGCCTCTCGAGCTCCAAATCAAGCTCCCTCATCCTCAACACATGAGCCAAAAGCAATTTTCTTTCCTCCAACGCCTTTTCTACTTCCAATTGCTTCATTTCCATTTTCATTATTTCTAATTCATGGTTTCTCACCCTTTGATTCTCCTCCAACTCCTCTGGAGTGAGACCCCTACTGGAATGGGAGCTGCCAGCCCTTGAGACTGGTCTGCCCACGGGCCGATCTTGGGGAACAAAAACATTCTCTTCATCTGCATCATCCTCCTCTTGGGCCTCCCACCAGGCCTTCAAGACTCTTTGTAGCACATCCTTTCTAGATCCGCTTTTCACAGGGCAACCAAGGTCTTTGCAGAATTGCTTGAGCTCCTCAACTTTGTACGAATACAGATCCTCAATGGAAAACTCCAATTCTGCCCTCTCACTTGTTGCCACCTGAGACATGATGCTCTTGAAGAGTTACTCAAAAATAGAATCAAAAATACAGTATGTGGTTGCGTATTGGTCTGCACTCAAACTAGTGATGTACACCAATTACTGTGGGTCAAGTACAAATACAAGTTCAATCCTCACCGCTGACCACCAATGTTAGATCTGGGGGTCTCTAGTTGGCGGGGTAGGTACCACTGTCCAAGTAGGGACCCTTGCTTCTAGTCAGGGAAAGGGGGATACACTGTGAAGATAACCCCTGCTCACCCTCTAGGTAGGTTGGCCTGAGCAGTCTAGGCTATCAAAGGCAATGTGTAAAGTATTTGTACCAACACTCACAGTAACACAGTGAAAACACCACAGATTTACTCCACACCAGTGTTAGAAAAATAAGGTATCTTTACTAAAAAACTTCACAAGACCAAATACTACAGAAAAACCAACATACAATTAAAAAGATTACTTTAAAGATAGTTCAAGAGTTTGCAGAAAGTACTCCAGGATGTAAAAGTCAGTGTCCTGCACAATGCGACTCTCAATGCACAAAATGCGACACTCTCGTGCCCAACAGTACCTGTAGTTGCGATAAGGTTCCCAAAAGCTATAACAAGGAAGATGGCAAAGGCGATGCGATACTCCTGAGATCTTGGGGAGGCTTTGCAACAGCCCTGCTTCACGCAGCAGAGGTGGATGCGCCAGCTCCGATCTGTAGGGGGAGGATGCGATGACTTTGGCTTTCATTGCGTAGGTTTCTTAGGGGGAAGCTTCACGCACAGGTATGATGCGACGATCTTCGGTGCGGCGCGATGCGCGGCATTGACTTCTGGCGCCGCAACCCTCGATGCGTCACAGTGCGCGGCGCAGCATTGACTTCGGGCGCCGCAACCCTCGATGTGTCACGGGACGGGACTCTGCGTCGACACACACAGCGACTGGATACTTTCACGCAGTGGTGCGGCCCGCAAACTGGTTCTGCGACGACCCTCGCAGCGGCAGGAATCTTCTCGCACCGGAACGATGCTCGACGCACTCGGCGATGCGGGGACTCCGGGTGCTGCGATGACGCCACGATGAAATTTTCCTCGCACTCTCGTTCTTGCGACACGCAATCCGATGATGCGTTGGGTACCAGTTACTCTTTTTCACGCTTCTGCTTCCCAGCTCCCAAACACAGCAAAACGACCTCCTGAGGCCCCAAGACTGGGCAAGCACTCCAAGGCATGTCAGAACTCCTTCAGCAGAGTTCCAGGGGAGCTGGTGGTGAAGTCCTTTTGTTCCTGGGACTTCTTAACAGGGAGCCAGCTCTTCTCAGGCCCTTGGAGATCAGAATCAAAAGAAGGGGACACAGCAAAGTCCTTCCCCTCTCCTTGGCAGCAAAGCAAAACAGCAAGCAGGCAGTCTTCTCCTCTTCAGTTCTTTTCAGCTTTCTCCTTGGCAGAGGTTTCTTCTTAGTTCCAAAGTGATCTAAAGTTTAGGTGTCTGGGGTCCTCTTCTTATACCCCTCCAAGTCGTTGTCTCTCTTTGTTCCAGTGGGGGGATTCCCCTGCTCAAACCGGTTCCTGGGTGTGCTCTGCTCTGGAGCACCTGGTTCCTTTCAGAGTGAGGGGCAGGGTCATTAGACGCTCAGCACGAGGTGGAGCCTTCTTTGTGCCAGCAGAGGCAGAGTCCTCAGCCTGGCCAGCAGGGGGTGGAGCCAGCATTGTGCTGGCAGAGGCAGCCCTATTCAAACCCAGGGGCTACTCCTCCCACCCATCTAAGGCAGATCTCCCTATTCACCCTGCTGCTGACTCATCCAGACTCCTGGAGCCACCTAGCCCATCACATGACACCAGTCAGCCAACCAGCACACAGGCACACAGAAGATAGGCATGTAAACAGCCTCCCCCATTCTATCCTATGGGCAAGATAGCCTCTCAGCAGTGAAAAACGAAAATGGCTGTAATTCACTACCAGGGCATGTTACACACCTCAGTACATGCCCTACCTTTCAGATACACTGCACCCAGCCCAGGGGGGTACTTAGGGCCACCATAGGGATGCCTTACATGTACAGAAAGGGAAGGATAAGGCCTGGTCAGTGGTTGCACTGGCCAGGTCGACATGGCAGTCCTGGACTGCACATAGGCACTGCAAGCAGGCCTAAGACATCATTTTAGCGCTACTCCTGTGGGTGGCACAATCAGTGCTGCAGCCCACTAGTAGCATTTGAATCACCAGCCCTGGCACACCCAGTGCACTTTACTAGGGGCTAACAGGTGAAACAAATATACCAATCATGGATAACCAATCAATATAACAATTTATAGAGAGAGCATATGCACTTTAGCACTGATCAGCAGTGGTAAAGTGCCCAGAGTCCTATTGCCAACAACCACGGGTCAGAAAAAATAAAGGAGGAAGAAGCAAAAAGTTTGGGGATAACCCTGCAAAAAGGGCCGTTTCCAATACAACCCCCTTCCAGCCTAAAGCCAGGGTAGACCAAGCGATACCTCGATGGGATTCCCTGCTTAGGGCGATAGAACACGGAAACTGGCCCAAACAGCAGGGCACTATTCCTGTTCTACGCCTTCCTGAACCCGGTTGGATCTCTCCATCCATACTCTCCGGGTCCACCAAGCCAACCCATGTGGAACCCTTCTCTTCACCTGTGGATACCACCTGTGCATCACCTAGCCTTAACTTGCTCACAGATGTGTCCCAACAGACAGACTGCAAGCCGCAGTGACCAGTGACAGTGGTCAGGGATGAGACCCAGGCCTTATGCCTCTCAGGGCCCTCAAACCCCTGTGGCGTCAGAAGGAGGGGGGCAGTAGCCCCAGGTGCTCGGCACCCTTCGTCCACTTCCTTTCCTGTCAGGTCGGGTCTGACAACCTGGCACTGACCCACCAGCCCCGGGCCTGTATCCGGCGGCTGGACAGGAGGCTGGGATGGGCCGTTCCATACCCGTTCCTCCTCTTCCTTGGGGCTCTGTACCCTCCCACCTGGAGCGGTACCCCCTTCTAGAATAGTCAGGGCACCTGTGGCAGGTGTCCTGCACCATTCGCCCACCAGTTCAGGGGTTCTATCCTGCAACTGGGACTCCAGGTCAGGGGGGACACCCCGGACCTGGCCCTCCAACCTAGGGTCTAAACCCTCCAGGTGAACCGGGGTCAGAGGCGAGGACTCCCTCCCTCTGCACCCCCTTCCAGAGTTCTGCACCCTCCCCACTGGAGTGGTACCCCTGGATGCCAAACCGGGTAGGACACAGCTTACAGATGTCCTTCCCCCCAGGTCAGGCAGATCCTGAACCTGGCCTCCCAACCCAGGGACTAAACCATGTGGTTGCACACCTGCCTGGCATGCCAGGACTTCTGGGGACTCACACAGTATCTCCCCGAGGGTGACACATGACTCATGTGTCTCGTGACAGTCTGCCTGGCGCAGATCTCCCGGCCCCTGTCCACCTGACAGTGCGCGAAGATCCCCCAGGACAGAAGTGGTGTCACCATGGTCACTCCTAGGGGACTCAGCCCTTCTGGCTGGTCCCTGACCCACTGGTTCTCCCACTGGGGAACACATCCCCCTCTCACCCCTCAGTCTGGACTTCTGCACCCTCCCAACTGGAGCGGTATCGCCAGACACCAGAACCACTGGAGCTCTGTTTACAGAGGCTCCAGGTTCTCCTGACACTAGGAGATCCTCCTCAAATGGCCTACTAGCACTGTCTAGGCCCCCAACCTGGTGTTCCCTTAAGGAACCCACCAGGCCCTGAGACTGGGTTTCGGGCACCTTGGGACCCACAGTCCCACACTCACCCCTTCTCCACTGAGACAGGACGTGAGCCCCTACACCCCTCCCACTACACTGGGACCTAACCGGGCTACACTGAACCTCTTGCACCTCACAGGTCTGGAAGATATCTGTGCCACTCCTTTTGGGATCACTCCCCAATGCCTCTCCAGACCTTCTGGCATCCAACCAAAGGTCTGCCTCCAACGCAAGCTCTCTGGAACTAGAGAACTCACACTCCAACGGGTGTTGGCATAGCTCTGGAAAACAGGGACTTAAAATATGCTCTCCAACAAATGAATCACACAGCCCCCCACAGTTGTTAACCAAGCTACCTTTTGCCTCACCCTCCAGTGCCTCACACAAGTACCCCACACCACTCTCCTGAGATTGGCAAGACAATACCTGACTGTCTCTGTCACACAACTCACACTCTTCTGGGCGGTCTTTACACTCACACACCAAGGTTTCTACCATGGGGGAACCCCTCTCCCTGTACCTCTCCTCTAGGGTCAGTAGAGTGTCCCTCCCATCAATAGGAATATTGTCTCCTGTGCCAGTTCCCCAATCTACTTCAGGGACACTGCATCCCACAGGAACTACATCATAAACCTGAACCCCCTGGTGTATGTCAACCCCCTCCTTCAAGTTAGGTGCCACATCTCTGGGTGTTTGTACCTTTCTTTCAGCACTAGAAACTACAATCTTGCTGCCACCATCTGAGCTGGACTCCACCTCCAACTCAGCAAAGCTCACTTCTTGAGCTACCCATTTTTCTTCTTCAGCTGAGACACTCATGGCCTCAAGCCTCTCGAGCTCCAAATCAAGCTCCCTCATCCTCAACACATGAGCCAAAAGCAATTTTCTTTCCTCCAACGCCTTTTCTACTTCCAATTGCTTCATTTCCATTTTCATTATTTCTAATTCATGGTTTCTCACCCTTTGATTCTCCTCCAACTCCTCTGGAGTGAGACCCCTACTGGAATGGGAGCTGCCAGCCCTTGAGACTGGTCTGCCCACGGGCCGATCTTGGGGAACAAAACCATTCTCTTCATCTGCATCATCCTCCTCTTGGGCCTCCCACCAGGCCTTCAAGACTCTTTGTAGCACATCCTTTCTAGATCCGCTTTTCACAGGGCAACCAAGGTCTTTGCAGAATTGCTTGAGCTCCTCAACTTTGTACGAATACAGATCCTCAATGGAAAACTCCAATTCTGCCCTCTCACTTGTTGCCACCTGAGACATGATGCTCTTGAAGAGTTACTCAAAAATAGAATCAAAAATACAGTATGTGGTTGCGTATTGGTCTGCACTCAAACTAGTGATGTACACCAATTACTGTGGGTCAAGTACAAATACAAGTTCAATCCTCACCGCTGACCACCAATGTTAGATCTGGGGGTCTCTAGTTGGCGGGGTAGGTACCACTGTCCAAGTAGGGACCCTTGCTTCTAGTCAGGGAAAGGGGGATACACTGTTAAGATAACCCCTGCTCCCCCTCTAGGTAGGTTGGCCTGAGCAGTCTAGGCTATCAAAGGCAATGTGTAAAGTATTTGTACCAACACTCACAGTAACACAGTGAAAACACCACAGATTTACTCCACACCAGTTTTAGAAAAATAAGGTATCTTTACTAAAAAACTTCACAAGACCAAATACTACAGAAAAACCAACATACAATTAAAAAGATTACTTTAAAGATAGTTCAAGAGTTTGCAGAAAGTACTCCAGGATGTAAAAGTCAGTGTCCTGCACAATGCGACTCTCAATGCACAAAATGCGACACTCTCGTGCCCAACAGTACCTGTAGTTGCGATAAGGTTCCCAAAAGCTATAACAAGGAAGATGGCAAAGGCGATGCGATACTCCTGAGATCTTGGGGAGGCTTTGCAACAGCCCTGCTTCACGCAGCAGAGGTGGATGCGCCAGCTCCGATCTGTAGGGGGAGGATGCGATGACTTTGGCTTTCATTGCGTAGGTTTCTTAGGGGGAAGCTTCACGCACAGGTATGATGCGACGATCTTCGGTGCGGCGCGATGCGCGGCATTGACTTCTGGCGCTGCAACCCTCGATGCATCACAGTGCGCGGCGCAGCATTGACTTCGGGCGCCGCAACCCTCGATGTGTCACGGGACGGGACTCTGCGTCGACACACACAGCGACTGGATACTTTCACGCAGTGGTGCGGCCCGCAAACTGGTTCTGCGACGACCCTCGCAGCGGCAGGAATCTTCTCGCACCGGAACGATGCTCGACGCACTCGGCGATGCGGGGACTCCGGGTGCTGCGATGACGCCACGATGAAATTTTCCTCGCACTCTCGTTCTTGCGACACACAATCCGATGATGCGTTGGGTACCACTTACTCTTTTTCACGCTTCTGCTTCCCAGCTCCCAAACACAGCAAAACGACCTCCTGAGGCCCCAAGACTGGGCAAGCACTCCAAGGCATGTCAGAACTCCTTCAGCAGAGTTCCAGGGGAGCTGGTGGTGAAGTCCTTTTGTTCCTGGGACTTCTTAACAGGGAGCCAGCTCTTCTCAGGCCCTTGGAGATCAGAATCAAAAGAAGGGGACACAGCAAAGTCCTTCCCCTCTCCTTGGCAGCAAAGCAAAACAGCAAGCAGGCAGTCTTCTCCTCTTCAGTTCTTTTCAGCTTTCTCCTTGGCAGAGGTTTCTTCTTAGTTCCAAAGTGATCTAAAGTTTAGGTGTCTGGGGTCCTCTTCTTATACCCCTCCAAGTCGTTGTCTCTCTTTGTTCCAGTGGGGGGATTCCCCTGCTCAAACCAGTTCCTGGGTGTGCTCTGCTCTGGAGCACCTGGTTCCTTTCAGAGTGAGGGGCAGGGTCATTAGACGCTCAGCACGAGGTGGAGCCTTCTTTGTGCCAGCAGAGGCAGAGTCCTCAGCCTGGCCAGCAGGGGGTGGAGCCAGCATTGTGCTGGCAGAGGCAGCCCTATTCAAACCCAGGGGCTACTCCTCCCACCCATCTAAGGCAGATCTCCCTATTCACCCTGCTGCTGACTCATCCAGACTCCTGGAGCCACCTAGCCCATCACATGACACCAGTCAGCCAACCAGCACACAGGCACACAGGAAGGTTAAACAGGAGAATAGCTACTTTCTAAAAAGTGCTATTCGCACACAGTGAATTTAAAAACCATCTTGCTAAAAAGATGTATAATTAAATTCTGAACACAAAGATACCAAACTTGGATTTTCTATCTTGCCCTTATGGGAAGATAGCGGTACAAAAGGGAGTGGTGATGGACGGAGCATCAGAACCAATCAAACACTCATATCCAGTCAAGAGATCTGGGTTTAATCCATCACCGTTCTTTAGCCCACTCTGCCACCCCAGTTCAGACATGGCCATATGCAAATCAGTCTGACCCAGTGCCTCATGGGAACAATCCAGCCCGAACTGCCAAGCCATGCCTTCCCTGGACCGGAAACAAGCTTCCTAGGACCGGTTTCTGGCATTTCAGCCATCTTCAGCCAGGCTTGCTTGAATCCAGTGGCAAAGTGAGCAAGGGACTCAACGTCTGAGCATATCCTGCCAACTTATGGCGAACAAAGCGGTACAAAAGGGAGTGGTGATGGACGGAGCATCAGAACCAATCAAACACTCAGACCCAGTCAAGAGATCTGGGTTTAATCCATCACCGTTCTTTAGCCCACTCTGCCACCCCAGTTCAGACATGGCCATATGCAAATCAGTCTGACCCAGTGCCTCATGGGAACAGTCCAGCCCGAACTGCCAAGCCATGCCTTCCCTGGACCGGAAACAAGCTTCCTAGGACCAGTTTCTGGCATTTCAGCCGTCTTCAGCCAGGCTTGCTTGAATCCAGTGGCAAAGTGAGCAAGGGACTCAACGTCTGAGCATATCCTGCCAACTTATGGCGAACAAAGCGGTACAAAAGGGAGTGGTGATGGACGGAGCATCAGAACCAATCAAACACTCATACCCAGTCAAGAGATCTGGGTTTGATCCATCACCGTTCTTTAGCCCACTCTGCAACCCCAGTTCAGACATGGCCATATGCAAATCAGTCTGACCCAGTGCCTCATGGGAACAGTCCAGCCCAAACTGCCAAGCCATGCCTTCCCTGGACCGGAAACAAGCTTCCTAGGACCGGTTTCTGGCATTTCAGCCGTCTTCAGCCAGGCTTGCTTGAATCCAGTGGCAAAGTGAACAAGGGACTCAACGTCTGAGCATATCCTGCCAACTTATGGCAAACAAAGCGGTACAAAAGGGAGTGGTGATGGACGGAGCATCATAACCAATCAAACACTCATACCCAGTCAAGAGATCTGGGTTTAATCCATCACCGTTCTTTAGCCCACTCTGCCACCCCAGTTCAGACATGGCCATATGCAAATCAGTCTGACCCAGTGCCTCATGGGAACAGTCCAGCCCGAACTGCCAAGCCATGCCTTCCCTGGACCGGAAACAAGCTTCCTAGGACCGGTTTCTGGCATTTCAGCCGTCTTCAGCCAGGCTTGCTTGAATCCAGTGGCAAAGTGAGCAAGGGACTCAACGTCTGAGCATATCCTGCCAACTTATGCCAAACAAAGCGGTACAAAAGGGAGTGGTGATGGACGGAGCATCAGAACCAATCAAACACTCATACCCAGTAAAGAGATCTGGGTTTAATCCATCACCGTTCTTTAGCCCACTCTGCCACCCCAGTTCAGACATGGCCATATGCAAATCAGTCTGACCCAGTGCCTCATGGGAACAGTCCAGCGCGAACTGCCAAGCCATGCCTTCCCTGGACCGGAAACAAGCTTCCTAGGACCGGTTGCTGGCATTTCAGCCGTCTTCAGCCAGGCTTGCTTGAATCCAGTCAAACACTCATACCCAGTCAAGCGATCTGGGTTTTGCCATATGCAAATCAGTCTGACCCAGTGCCTCATGGGAACAGTCCAGCCCGAACTGCCAAGCCATGCCTTCCCTGGACCGGAAACAAGCTTCCTAGGACCGGTTTCTGGCACTGGGTCAGACTGATTTGCATATGGCCATGTCTGAACTGGGGTGGCAGAGTGGGCTAAAGAATGGTGATGGATTAAACCCAGATCTCTTGACTGGGTATGAGTGTTTGATTGGTTCTGATGCTCCGTCCATCACCACCCCCTTTTGTACCGCTTTGTTCGCCATAAGTTGGCAGGGGATGCTCAGACGTGAGTCCCTTGCTCACTTTGCTATTGGATTCAAGCAAGCCTGGCTGAAGACGGCTGAAATGTCAGAAACTGGTCCTAGGAACCTTGTTTCCGGTCCAGGGAAGGCATGGCTTGGCAGTTCGGGCTGGACTGATCGCATGAGGCACAGGGTCAGACTGATTTGCATCTGGCCATGTCTGAACTGGGGTGGCAGAGTGGGCTAAAGAACGGTGATGGATCAAACCCAGATCTGTTGACTGGGTGTGAGTGTTTGATTGGTTCTGATGCTCCGTCCATCACCACCCCCTTTTGTACCGCTTTGTTCGCCATAAGTTGGCAGGGTATGCTCAGACGTGAGTCCCTTGCTCACTTTGCTACTGGATTCAAGCAAGCCTGGCTGAAGACGGCTGAAATGACAGAAACCGGTCCTAGGAAGCTTCTTTCCGGTCCAGGGAAGGCATGGCTTGGCAGTTCGGGCTGGACTGTTCCCATGAGGCACAGGGTCAGACTGATTTGCATATGGCCATGTCTGAACTGGGGTGGCAGAGTGGGCTAAAGAACGGTGATGGATCAAACCCAGATCTGTTGACTGGGTGTGAGTGTTTGATTGGTTCTGATGCTCCGTCCATCACCACTCCCTTTTGTACCGCTTTGTTCGCCATAAGTTGGCAGGATATGCTCAGACGTTGAGTCCCTTGCTCACTTTGCTACTGGATTCAAGCAAGCCTGGCTGAAATGTCAGAAACCGGTCCTAGGAAGCTTGTTTCCGGTCCAGGGAAGGCATGGCTTGGCAGTTCGGGCTGGACTGTTCCCATGAGGCACAGGGTCAGACTGATTTGCATATGGCCATGTCTGAACTGGGGTGGCAGAGTGGGCTAAAGAACGGTGATGGATCAAACCCAGATCTGTTGACTGGGTGTGAGTGTTTGATTGGTTCTGATGCTCCGTCCATCACCACCCCCTTTTGAACCGCTTTGTTCGCCATAAGTTGGCAGGGTATGCTCAGACGTGAGTCCCTTGCTCACTTTGCTACTGGATTCAAGCAAGCCTGGCTGAAGACGGCTGAAATGTCAGAAACCGGTCCTAGGAAGCTTGTTTCCGGTCCAGGGAAGGCATCTCTTGGCAGTTCGGGCTGGACTGTTCCCATGAGGCACAGGGTCAGACTGATTTGCATATGGCCATTTATGAACTGGGGTGGCAGAGTGGGCTAAAGAACGGTGATGGATCAAACCCAGATCTGTTGACTGGGTGTGAGTGTTTGATTGGTTCTGATGCTCCGTCCATCACCACCCCCTTTTGTACCGCTTTGTTTGCCATAAGTTGGCAGGGTATGCTCAGACGTGAGTCCCTTGCTCACTTTGCTACTGGATTCAAGCAAGCCTGGCTGAAGACGGCTGAAATGTCAGAAACCGGTCCTAGATAGCTTGTTTCCGGTCCAGGGAAGGCATGGCTTGGCAGTTTGGGCTGGACTGTTCCCATGAGGCACAGGGTCAGACTGATTTGCATATGGCCATGTCTGAACTGGGGTGGCAGAGTGGGCTAAAGAACGCTGATGGATCAAACCCAGATCTGTTGACTGGGTGTGAGTGTTTGATTGGTTCTGATGCTCCGTCCATCACCACCCCCTTTTGTACCGCTTTGTTCGCCATAAGTTGGCAGGGTATGCTCAGACGTGAGTCCCTTGCTCACTTTGCTACTGGATTCAAGCAAGCCTGGCTGAAATGTCAGAAACCGGTCCTAGGAAGCTTGTTTCCGGTCCAGGGAAGGCATGGCTTGGCAGTTCGGGCTGGACTGTTCCCATGAGGCACAGGGTCAGACTGATTTGCATATGGCCATGTCTGAACTGGGGTGGCAGAGTGGGCTAAAGAACGGTGATGGATCAAACCCAGATCTGTTGACTGGGTGTGAGTGTTTGATTGGTTCTGATGCTCCGTCCATCACCACCCCCTTTTGTACCGCTTTGTTTGCCATAAGTTGGCAGGGTATGCTCAGACGTGAGTCCCTTGCTCACTTTGCTACTGGATTCAAGCAAGCCTGGCTGAAGACGGCTGAAATGTCAGAAACCGGTCCTAGGAAGCTTGTTTCCGGTCCAGGGAAGGCATGGCTTGGCAGTTCGGGCTGGACTGTTCCCATGAGGCACAGGGTCAGACTGATTTGCATATGGCCATGTCTGAACTGGGGTGGCAGAGTGGGCTAAAGAACGGTGATGGATCAAACCCAGATCTGTTGACTGGGTGTGAGTGTTTGATTGGTTCTGATGCTCCGTCCATCACCACCCCCTTTTGTACCGCTTTGTTTGCCATAAGTTGGCAGGGTATGCTCAGACGTGAGTCCCTTGCTCACTTTGCTACAGGATTCAAGCAAGCCTGGCTGAAGACGGCTGAAATGTCAGAAACCGGTCCTAGGAAGCTTGTTTCCGGTCCAGGGAAGGCATGGCTTGGCAGTTCGGGCTGGACTGTTCCCATGAGGCACAGGGTCAGACTGATTTGCATATGGCCATGTCTGAACTGGGGTGGCAGAGTGGGCTAAAGAACGGTGATGGATCAAACCCAGATCTGTTGACTGGGTGTGAGTGTTTGATTGGTTCTGATGCTCCATCCATCACCACCCCCTTTTGTACCGCTTTGTTTGCCATAAGTTGGCAGGGTATGCTCAGACGTGAGTCCCTTGCTCACTTTGCTACTGGATTCAAGCAAGCCTGGCTGAAGACGGCTGAAATGTCAGAAACCGGTCCTAGGAAGCTTGTTTCCGGTCCAGGGAAGGCATGGCTTGGCAGTTCGGGCTGGACTGTTCCCATGAGGCACAGGGTCAGACTGATTTGCATATGGCCATTTCTGAACTGGGGTGGCAGAGTGGGCTAAAGAACGGTGATGGATCAAACCCAGATCTGTTGACTGGGTGTGAGTGTTTGATTGGTTCTGATGCTCCGTCCATCACCACCCCCTTTTGTACCGCTTTGTTCGCCATCAGTTGGCAGGGTATGCTCAGATGTGAGTCCCTTGCTCACTTTGCCACTGGATTCAAGCAAGCCTGGTTGAAGACGGCTGAAATGCCAGAAACCGGTCCTAGGAAGCTTGTTTCCGGTCCAGGGAAGGCATGGCTTGGCAGTTCGGGCTGGACTGTTCCCATGAGGCACAGGGTCAGACTGATTTGCATATGGCCATGTCTGAACTGGGGTGGCAGAGTGGGCTAAAGAACGGTGATGGATCAAACCCAGATCTGTTGACTGGGTGTGAGTGTTTGATTGGTTCTGATGCTCCGTCCATCACCACCCCCTTTTGTACCGCTTTGTTTGCCATAAGTTGGCAGGGTATGCTCAGACGTGAGTCCCTTGCTCACTTTGCTACTGGATTCAAGCAAGCCTGGCTGAAGACGGCTGAAATGTCAGAAACCGGTCCTAGGAAGCTTGTTTCCGGTCCAGGGAAGGCATGGCTTGGCAGTTCGGGCTGGACTGTTCCCATGAGGCACAGGGTCAGACTGATTTGCATATGGCCATGTCTGAACTGGGGTGGCAGAGTGGGCTAAAGAACGGTGATGGATCAAACCCAGATCTGTTGACTGGGTGTGAGTGTTTGATTGGTTCTGATGCTCCGTCCATCACCACCCCCTTTTGTACCGCTTTGTTCGCCATAAGTTGGCAGGGTATGCTCAGACGTGAGTCCCTTGCTCACTTTGCTACTGGATTCAAGCAAGCCTGGCTGAAATGTCAGAAACCGGTCCTAGGAAGCTTGTTTCCGGTCCAGGGAAGGCATGGCTTGGCAGTTCGGGCTGGACTGTTCCCATGAGGCACAGGGTCAGACTGATTTGCATATGGCCATGTCTGAACTGGGGTGGCAGAGTGGGCTAAAGAACGGTGATGGATCAAACCCAGATCTGTTGACTGGGTGTGAGTGTTTGATTGGTTCTGATGCTCCATCCATCACCACCCCCTTTTGTACCGCTTTGTTTGCCATAAGTTGGCAGGGTATGCTCAGACGTGAGTCCCTTGCTCACTTTGCTACTGGATTCAAGCAAGCCTGGCTGAAGACGGCTGAAATGTCAGAAACCGGTCCTAGGAAGCTTGTTTCCGGTCCAGGGAAGGCATGGCTTGGCAGTTCGGGCTGGACTGTTCCCATGAGGCACAGGGTCAGACTGATTTGCATATGGCCATGTCTGAACTGGGGTGGCAGAGTGGGCTAAAGAACGGTGATGGATCAAACCCAGATCTGTTGACTGGGTGTGAGTGCTTGATTGGTTCTGATGCTCCGTCCATCACCACCCCCTTTTGTACCCCTTATGGGAAGATAGGCATGTAAACAGCCTCACCCATTCTATCCTATGGGCAAGATAGCCTCTCAGCAGTGAAAAACGAAAATGGCTGTAATTCACTACCAGGGCATGTTACACACCTCAGTACATGCCCTACCTTTCAGAGACACTGCACCCAGCCCAGGGGGGTACTTAGGGCCACCATAGGGATGCCTTACATGTACAGAAAGGGAAGGATAAGGCCTGGTCAGTGGTTGCACTGGCCAGGTCGACATGGCAGTCCTGGACTGCACATGGGCACTGCAAGCAGGCCTAAGACATCATTTTAGCGCTACTCCTGTGGGTGGCACAATCAGTGCTGCAGCCCACTAGTAGCATTTGAATCACCAGCCCTGGCACACCCAGTGCACTTTACTAGGGGCTAACAGGTGAAACAAATATACCAAAAATGGATAACCAATCAATATAACAATTTATACAGAGAGCATATGCACTTTAGCACTGATCAGCAGTGGTAAAGTGCCCAGAGTCCTATTGCCAACAACCACGGGTCAGAAAAAATAAAGGAGGAAGAAGCAAAAAGTTTGGGGATAACCCTGCAAAAAGGGCCGTTTCCAACACAAATCTATTATTCTAACACTGCAAGTACAATGACCCCAGATGGGAGAGAGACTCCCTAGGAAAATGTGCGAGAGAGAAAAGGAGTGGGTGGAAGAAAAAATCTTATTAATTTGAGACCAAACCTGCTTCCAGAAGCTAAGAACAAGGTGACAACTAAAAAGCATGTGAAAAAGATCTGCATTTGGTAAGGAGCAGGACCAACACCTGTCAGAGGTGTCTGAGAAGTGTTTGCTGAGAATGGATGGTGAAAACAATAAACGATTATAAATAAAAAACAGTGTTTGAGTGGTACTAGCGGCCCTGGAGGATCTACAAATCTTCAACCACAATTTGTCCCATAACTCAATGGGCCAAGAGGTTGCAAAATCTTTTTCCCAATTCTCCTCTGTCGCAGTTTTAATGCGGGGGAAGGATAGAGAGTGAAGAAAGGCGTATATCTTTGAAGCTTTAGAATGTTTGAGAAGTAAAGAATTCAGCGAGGACGCATCAGAAGGTGCACGATTTGATGAAGGAGGTAAAGCAAGATGAACCTCGTAGGCTTGCTGTAATGCGTGTGTCAATAACAAATATTTGGCTTGAAAGGCGAGAGGTAAATTGAAGGAGGTAGCAGCTAGATCAAAGGAGATGATTTGAGTATGATGAAACAGTTGGCGCACCCAAACAAGGCCTCGAGATCTCCAGGATTTCCAAAAAATCGGCTTATTGTTGATTAAAATAGACGTGTTATGCCAAATAGGTTGATCAAAAAAGGATGAATAAGGTAAACAAGGGAAGATTTTTAAAGAATGTTTAAGAATGGGAGTTGATATAGATTGAGGACGACGAGAAAACATAAGAAATTCTTTGAAGGAAAATGGAGAAATAAAAGACTGTTCTAAGGTCAACCAGAGCGGAGAGGATGATGAGGAGTCTTCAATCCAATGAGAGACTTGATGTAACAGGAAGGACTTATGATACAAGGAAAAGTTCAGAAAGTTCACCCCACCTTCTCTTTTAGAGCGCATTAGCTTATATAAAGACATACGGGATTTTTTATGCCCCCATAAAAAGAAAGATAGAATAGAATTAATTTTCTTGAAATATTTTAAGGGAATAGCAAGTGGTATGTTGGATATTGTAAACAAAACAATGGGAGAGAGCATCATCTTGATTGTGTCCAATCGTCCCCACCACGACAAGTATAGAGGATGCCATTTGTTAGTGAGAGTGGTTAGTTTTTGTACACAATCGTCCATACACCTAGCGATCGTACCCGAAAGAGAGGAGTGAAAATTGAGTCCTAAATATTTAATTTAATTAGGGCTCCAAGTAAAACCTGAAGCAGAGAAATCACCTTTAAAAGTTGCTTTAGTGAGTGGTAAAATTTCGCATTTATCTCTATTTAGTTTATAGCCCGACACTTGAGCAAAGGAGTGAACTTCGTCTAAAAATGCAGGAAGGGAAGTATCTGGTTGGGACAAAAATAATAAGACATCATCAGCGTAAGCTGCCATCTGAATGTCGGTACCATGAAAGTTAAAACCATGTATATTATCATTCTGCCGGATGTGCCAAAGAAAGGGTTCTAAAGCAAGATTAAACAGAAAGGGTGAAAGTGGGCAGCCCTGTCTAACCCCTCTCCCTAGCGAAAAGTAGGAAGATAAGCCCCCGTTTGCCGAAATCGCTGCTCTGGGACAAGAATAGAGAAAAGATATCAGGGAAGAGACTTTTGTTCCAAAACCAAACCACCTCAAAGTTTTAAACAAATAAGGCCACTCAACCCGATCAAAAGCTTTTTCCGCATCCAAAGCTATGGCTGCGAGGGAATGTGGGTAATGTGAGGACTTGGAGAGAATGTCAAAAAATAATCTAGTGTTATCTGACAACAGTCTGCCTTTAACAAAACTGGATTGTTCTTTCCCTAAAAGGTCAGGTAATGAAGACTCTAAACGCAAGGCTAATGCTTTGGAAATTTTTTTATAGTCTATGTTTACTAGGGAAATAGGACGGTAGTTTTTGCAGTGCTGAGGGTCCTTGCCCGGTTTCGGAATAATACAAATAAGGGCATCAGAGAAGGATACAGAGGCAGAACCGGTTTGAAGAAAGGTAGAAATAAGCAGATGTAATTTGGGGATTAGCAAATTAGAAAAACAGGAAAAGAATTCAACAGTGAAGCCATCCGGTCCCGGAGCCTTCCCATTTTTGAGGGCGTGAAGAGCCCGGAGGAGCTCCCTGTGAATAAGATCGGTTTCTAAAGAGGAGAGATCCGGAGGAGTATTAAAAGGAGGAGAGATGGTTGACAAAAATTGGGATATGGACTGCTCAGTTGAAGATGCTTCAGAGGAATACAATGTTTCATAGAAGTGTAAGAATTCCTGTAAAATGTCTTCGCTTTTATGTTTCAAGAACACGTCATGACCATAAACCGATTCAATGTTAACGTTATTTTGTCTCACCTTTAGATAATTAGCCAATAATTTACCAGCCTTATTCTGCCCGCCATAGAACTTGGCGCTGGACTTTAAGAGAAAGTTAGAGGCATTAAATGTGGAGTCTTTATTAAATTGAAGTTTGGCAGAAATGAGGTCGTTTAAGCAATCTTTTGATTTAGAACTATAATATAAGTGCTCTAATTGTTTAATTTTGGAAAGTAGAACATAGGTGGCTTGCTGGGCTTTCTTTCGTTTACGAGAAACATAATTGATGATGAAATCTCTGGCTGATGCTTTGAAAGCGTCCCAAACTAAAGGAAAAGGAACTTCGCCTGTATGATTAAACAAAAAATATTCGTGAAAAAAGGATGTAAAAGAAGAAACAAATTGTTCATCAAGAAGGAGAGCATTATTAAAGCGCCATTTTTTAATGGAAGTAGGCTTTCGCAATACATCCAGGGTAATGGAAACTGGGGCATGGTCCGAAATCAAGATGGAGCCAATATCAGAAGAAATAAGGGATTGGGTAAAATGATGTGAGATAAAAAAATAATCTAGTCGAGATTGAGTCTGGTGAGGGGGTGAGAAGAGAGAATATTCTCGCAAGGTAGGATTACATAACCTCCAGGCATCAGTGAGTTTGTATTGTGCAATGAGGTGAGTGAAAGACTTTTGTGATTTATGCGGAGTGTAAGCGCTAGCAGAATGTCTATCCAGAAAGGGGTCAAACACTTCATTGCAATCACCTACTAAAATGAAGTTATCAACATAATGTTGAGTGATTAATGGAGCTAAAGAAGTCCAGAAGGAGGCGTCTCCACTTGTTGGAGTGTATACATTTAAAATGGAAATAGGAACATTATCTAGATTAAAATTAACTAACACCCATCTACCTGAAGTATCAGCAAAATGCGTCACTGACTTGACTGGAAGAGATTTTTTAAAGAGAATCAAAACGCCATTGCGCTTACCATCACCTGGGGAAAAATACACTTCACCCACCCAACCTCTTTTTAGTTTGGCAGACTCATCTGCTGACAAATGTGATTCCTGTAAACATGCTATATCTGCATTGAGTTTGGTCAAGTGAGATAGAACTCTCTGTCTTTTAATTGGTGAATGTAAACCTCTAACATTCCATGAAATTATTTTCAAAGGCATAAAACAATGTTAAGGGAGTATATCAAGATACCAGTAAAGGATGAATTATGTAAATGAAAGATATTAAAAGCATATATACATATGGAGAAGAAACAACAAATATAAAGGAAGATAGTTTCATAAAAAAGCAGCAGAGTGAAAGCCAGTTAAATGATGGAGAAAAAAGGAGAGAATAGAAACGAAGAAGTCTAGTGAAGTCATAAGCAAAAATGAAGAGACTGAAACAGGGAGGAAGGACAAAAAATGTGCTGAAGAGAAATACAGCCAAGGGGGAAGTGAGGAACTGAGGAGCATAAAGAAGAAAGAAGAAGAAATGTAAAAACATTAGAACAACAGAGGAAGAATAAAAAACGTACATATTGTCGAGAACAAACAAAAAGGGGAGGAGGGTGGAGGCCACATAGAACAGTGACGGGCCATAAGCTCCCAAGGGAAGGCAGGACAACCGCAACGAACTCCATGGATATGAAGGTGGATGGTGATGAAAACGAAAAAATCTGTGCGAAAGGGAAGA
Source organism: Triturus cristatus (assembly GCF_964204655.1). NCBI lineage: Eukaryota > Metazoa > Chordata > Amphibia > Caudata > Salamandridae > Triturus > Triturus cristatus. The sequence goes on from NC_140592.1 coordinate 800,010,286, forward strand.
AAGGGAAAAAAGGATGCAAGTTAAACATAGAGAGTATATAAGTTTGACGTAAAACAAGCATTTAGGAAAACTGTATAAGCATAACAATCATGAAAAACCAACAAGAACATAGCATAAAATCATTAATACGAGATAAGTGAGTGATAACCAATTATTAAGAAGAACTGGATGAAGCAGCAATGTCCATATTGTTGACGTTATGAGAGTACAGAAAGCTTTTTAGTTTTATCGGGTCATCATAAGTAGTAGTCTTGTTGTTGAAAGTCACCTTGAATAGGCAGGGATGAAAAAGTCCATATCTCGCTCCCATAGAACGAAGCTGTGGTCGAAGTGAAAGGAATTCTTTGCGCCGGTCAGCAGTGGATTTAGCATAATCCTGTGATAAGAAAAGCTGATTTCCAGACCAAGTAAGCCGAGGAAGTGCTTTGGCTGCAGATAGGATGGTGAGCAAATCTGTATATTTCAAAAAATAGAGGATAACCCCTCTCGGCCTTTTAGTGTGAGTAGTAGAAAATCCATTAGGAGGAGGACCTAAACGATGAGCCCTTTGTATGTTAAGATTAGTGGTATCCGGCAACTGGAGAATCTTTGGCAAGAAGGATTTGAAAAAAGCAAGGGTATCAGACCCCTCTGAATTTTCTGCCAGGCCATAAATACGAAGATTATTTCTCCTACTTCTATTCTCCAAATTCTCAATTTGTTTGTGGAGCGTAGAGACTTGAACACACAATGGATCAACCTTGGCAACAGAAGAAGTAAGAGTATCCACATTTTGTTCTAGAAGGGTTACACGACCATCAATATTAGACCACTTGTCGGAAAGCAGCTGAAGAGTGTTTTTGGTTTCCTCAAGAGTAGTTTTGGTTTCTTCAATAAAAGGGCGCAAGGCTCTGATTTCTTCCAAAACGATATCCATCGTTACTGATGAGGTTTGTTTGGGAGGAGAAGGTGGGTCTTTTTTTAGCCTTTTGGTGGAACCTTTGGTAACACCACTGGTTTATGGCGCTGAAGTAGAAGAAGAGCTCTTAGTAGAGGGTTCAGATGAATCATCCATTTCCAGGCACCGATATCTAGATCCCGTGTGTAGGAGAAATTTACGAGGAGTCGGAGAAGGCTTGCATAGCTCTTTATACAATCTACCCATAGAGGAGATGGCAAAAGCCAATAAAATATGCCACAGCAGGCAAACAAGCAATATAAGGCTCCTAATATAAATGCAAATCTAAACATGAATAAAATATGACCATATATAATAACAATTTTGAGTCATTAAAACAATTGGGCCATCGAAATAGAACTTGTAAACTAAATTGTGTACAAACAAGTGCAGTAAAACTAAGTGCTATGAGTATAAGTTATTATTGACTAAGCCTCAGAGATAGGTCAAGTAAAGATATAGCATGTTATATCAAGAAAGGAAAGAACTCCCAGGGAAAGAACATATAATGTAGGTAGTCAGTGTGAGAGGTTAATGAAGTTTGAAGGGTAGAAACAGGGAAGTGAAGAAAAAGGAACGTAATATATAGTGTAGTGCAACAACAGGCTGGAAAAACATGACAGAAAAAGAAGAAGAAAAAATAGGGTCACCATTAGGTACATAGACAGTAACAGTTCTAGAAAAAAGAAATGATAAACTTAGCGATAAGAGCGCCAAGTAGAGCATGAGAAAAGAACATTTGATACATAAACAAATTAAACCTCATAAAAATCGGATATGGATTTACAGCAGTTTAAAAAAGAAATGCACTATAAGAAAAAGTGACAATGACATCCAAAAGCGTGGTTAAAACAACCCTTTGTGGGTATAATTGAAAGAAACAGGGCTATTTATCCTTTAAATGGAACATTAGTCAGCTTAGAGGTACATTGCAAATCTACGGAGAGTAGAGCTCAATCAGCTACTTCAACAAGATGGCGGCTGCATTATCTGAAGAGAACACCTCATATAGTCATGGAATAATTAGGAACATGGCACATAAAAGTGAAAAAAGAAATGCGACCCATATTTGTTTAGGTGCAGAGGGGAGTATCTTCAAATAAATTGATGATTAGTCAAACTGCGACATCACTATGAAGGTGTAGTAAGAGTCAGAAGCGACAGGAAATTCAAACTGCTCAAAATTGCTCAAAAAAGAAAAAGAAACTCTCAAGCAGTAGCTGAATTACTTCAAGGCAGATAAGAGAGTCTGTCAAGGCGATCCGCAGGCTGCCAGTAGAGAGAACACTCAGATTAAACCACCGATATCTCAACTGATCCAGAAACGCTAGAAGCGGAGCTCCGTCAGCGTTGGCACAAAATGGCGGCTGTTAGGCTGAATGCCGGCACCTCACACATTTGCCGAGAGAAAAGGAATACCCACAGGCAATAACTGGTGTCCAAAATCATCCCAGCAGACCTTCACCCGTTCCGAAGTCGATATCCATGACTTCTGTGAGTGAAGACGTCGTAAGGAGTTTTGTCGCGGTCCTCAACCTCCGCGCCGCCCGGGAGAGCTATTAAAAAGCCGCCATGTTCCGCGGGCGCTAGCCACGCCCCCCTTGATGTTCCTACCTATGCTGTCGGTTTCATACGCCAGACACATGATGCAATATTCAGGAAATGGAATTGCGACCAATTTTGATCAGATGTGCTAAATATGGCTTTACAGGTAAAAGATGAAAAAATCCTGAAAAAAGGATTAATTTGCTTTTGACTTAAATAGAAATGATATCCTTGGTACACATGGTTTATCTCTCTCTATGTCTATATATGTTTAGGGATGTCCCTATTTGTTTACTTAAGAAATACTTTTTCTTATATTCAAGATTTACACAGTTTTTGAGAACCTAAACAGCCCCACTGGCCTTACAGATCCCTATGTTACTCTGTCAATAGGGGAGGGTCCCTGCCCGATCTCAGGTTTTATTCATGGGCATACCTTTGCAAATGTTTGCCATATATTTCTACATATATTTATGTATGAAAGTTCTTTGGTTGGAACTTTGGCTCATTGAACGGTGCATTGAGATTTCCAGACCTGAAGACGTCAAGGCCATCAGAACTTTCTGATCTCAAAACCATGCATAGTACAAAGCATGAAAACCCTGCTGTTCCTGACTCTGTTGGGGCACCTTACCTGTCCTGCTGCAAACCCAGGGGAGGCACATTATCTCGGCACAGGTAAGTGGGTAGCAAAATTACTTACTGCATGACTATATACAATTTATAAAGCTATTGAATATTAATGTGAATTAAAATCTTAAGAATTTCATAAAGGTATAGTGTTTGTTGTTTATGTTTATGTGTTTCATAGAGCACGTCTATCACCCCACTGGGGCATCATGGTGCTGTGAGCATGTCCTAAACCAATTCACAGCTGTATTCCAATTCTCTCTCTTTATGCGGGAAAGAGCCAGGTCTTCAAATATCTCCTAAAGGCTAAGTTTGGATGCAGATCTCAGAGTATGTGCAGAACAGGACAGTTTAAAGCTTGATTCAGAGGTGACAGGCCTAGTTGGTGTACAGCTTTATATACTAAGCAAAATGATTTAAGCAATACTCTTTCCTTTAAGGGTAACCAGTGAAATTTGCCAGTTCTAGGGTTCTATGAAAACTGCATTGCATGTTTTTAACAAATTTTGCTTCAAAGTTCTCGATTAATTGCAATTTTGTTTGAAGAGATATGTTGGTAAACCAATATAGATGGAATTACAATAGCCCAACAAAGAGGACACACATGCATTTAGGACTGTGATCTTTAGAGGTGGGGTAAATAAATGAAGCACTGGTTTAAGTGAGGCAGGTGAAGTAAACATGTTTTAGTCACAGTTAATACTTGGTCTGACAGGGTCAGTAAAGACTCGGTTTGTGCACCTAAGTTCCGAACTCTTCGCACCAAAATAGAAGAGGAGGTCCTAAACTCTTTGGCCAAAACATAGATGGAGGTGGTGTAAAGGGTTTCACTAAACCTAAGATCTCTTTAGGAGCCTTTGAGTTTCAGATGGTTTGCACTCACCCAACATTTCACTTGTTCTGGACAATGAAGCAGATTTAATGCAGCTATCAGATCACTCTTTTGAGCTCTTTTTTATCTGAGTGTCATTGGCACATTGTGAGAAGTCGGGTCAGCATATGGTGCTTGCTTATGTAAGTGTAGGACTGTGCACTAACCCGGGCAACCCTTATGGTGATTTTAGGGGTTTAGATAACCTTAGAAAGCTCTCTAAGCGGTAGCTGTGGAGAGCAGCCTTCAAGTGTAATCTAGGAGGAGTGCAAAGCAGCTCGGTTTACCAGTATCTAATTGTTTAATATATTCACAATGCACACAATATTTTGGACATAGAAGAGCACAAGTAGCACCAATACACTTTAGTCCCCAGAGAGGCGACCAGACCATATATCAAAATAGTAGGATACAAACCACGACCTAAGTCAAGACTGGACCTAGGAGGCGTAGGAGAGTCAGGGACCCAAGGAACCACCCCAGTGAGAGTCTAGGAACCCCACGAAGGTTGGGTGAGAAGAGGATACCCAACCGTGTACACAATATTAATCAGCAGGTGCATCTCGGTTGCAGTCTTACCACAGAAGGACGAAAGAGTCTGTTGGAACCCAGAAGTGAGTTTCAATCGAAGACTACCTGAAATCAGAGGGGACAGAGTCTATACCACACAGGGGTGTCCAAGGGGCATGGAAGACGAAGGCCCCTCAAGTTAAAGGATTCAGATAGTAACAAAATGATGAGGTGCTTCAAGTTTGGGTACACCAAATCAGTAGCTCTGCCCGAGCCATCGGGATGCTGAAGACAACAGAATCGGCCCGTCCAACCAACTGCATCAGCACGGGTCAGTTATAGCGGGGACAGACTCGTCGACAGAACCTCTTGATGCGTCCAACTCTGTTGGCACGAATCGGTAATAGTAACCGTTGCGGTCACCGGGTGATTGAAGCGATGCAGCTTCATTGTGCACACTGGTTTGGTTACCGGGCATTCTACAGAGGATGCTGGCCTCAACTCGACGAGAGGACAGCTCAGGCCTCGAGGGAATGCAGATCCACCACCTGTGTTGCAGGGCCTTGTGGAGTCCGTTGGAACCCAGGTTCGGCAAACCAGTTGATCCTGTTGCCATGCCTGCAGATGCAGGGGAGTGACTCCTTCACTCCAAGGGAGATTCCTTTGGATGTCTTTAGATGCCCACAGGCTCAGGACGGAACCTGTATGGAGCACGGACACTGATGGTGCAGCGGGCTCGCAGGACGTCGAAGACAGGAGTAGACAGAGTCTTCCCAGGTGCTGTCTCGGTCCCAAAGCAAAAGACGATGAGATCAGTTTGGCGCAGTCTGCATGATTCAGCCAGGATGTCCAGACGGTCAAAGAAGAAGTGGGGTTGGATCTGAATCGAACCCCAGGACGGATTTAGAGACCCACCCACAGGTAAGCTCTTAAGTACCCTAAGTTTAGGGTTGGGACGATTCAGGGGTCCCTCCCAGAAGAGGGGTCGGACAGTGGGGAGGACACTCCCATGTCCCTTGTCCAGTTTCATGCCAGAGCAGAGAGCCAATGGCTCCCTGATATGGTTTGAACTGGAGTACTCAAGGAGGACGTAAATTAATCACTGTATGTAGTGTGGACATGGACCCATTAGGTGCTTTTAACCGCCACACATAGCCAACTGAACGGTAATAACTCCAGATTAGTTGCATCACTTATTTTGGTTTTAAACATATCCTGAGCCGCCAACATTAAAATTTAGGGCAAGGATTCTCAGAGATATTTTTAACTGTAAAATATCACCTCACATCACACCGCTGTGTTCAGGCGTCGTAGCACAACCGGGGGGCATTCGGCCGCCCGGTTTGGACCCCAATGATGAAGCATGACACCAACCAGGTTGGTGTGTGAGGGATCTTTTAAAAGCACCTAATGGGTCCATGTCCACACTACATACAGTGATTAATTTACACACACATAGTGGGTCCGTCCACATTGTTTAAGTTTAATATCTATTTGGGGAACAGGACGCACCCTCTGCCCTATCCCTTGCTCTCCCCTTGATTTCTTCTAGTATTCAAGGAGGGCACCAAATGTGCCCTTCCAGCAGACTATATGGTGCTGGCAAGTGCCCCCACCCTAGCCCAATACACTAGGTCATGTCTGGGAGGTGGTCACCTATTATCCTACCTTCCCCTGCTCTGGCTTGGACCAGCAGCAGGAGGGCAGAATTGTGTCTGTGGTCAGCAGCATCCCTAGGTTGCTGTCAGGCTCTGTAAGATCAGTCCCTGGAGCATGGAGGGCCTCCCGGAGGGGCCCTACCATGGATGGAATCATATTGCCAACACAAGATAAGGTGTTGGGGTATGATTCCAACCTGTTTGCTACCAAACATGCCCAGGTACTTTCCAGCCAGTTTAAAGATGGTCCGAGCATAATGATGCATGGCCTCTCTATATAGTAATGGCTGATTCACTTACAACATTTGGAGAGTGGACTTCAGAGTTTGTAGGGGTGTTCTGCTCATGCAGGGCCACCCTCACACTCAGAACCAAGCAACCTGCCTTTGGGACTGAAAGGCCTGCTAGAGGGGTGACTTATAGGTTCCATGGGCAGTGATGTTAGATATAAGGAAACTTATATCTTTTGTGAGAGGTGCACACACGAACTCACCCAGGCTGCAATGGTAGGCCTGTAGCCATAGTTTGGAGAGTCCCTTGTGGGTGGCATAATACATGTGCAGCCCATAGGGGACCCCTGGGGTACGGTACCCAGGCCCTAGGTACCTCAGTACCATATACTAGGTACTTACAAGGGTGCCCCAGTAGCCAAATAGCAATGTACCAGACACACACCATAGCCAATTTAGGGAGGAAGCACAGTGACTGGGGTCCTGATTAGCAGGATCCCAGTCAGACTAGTCAGAAAACAGTTGAACACCAGCAAGAAGTGGGGGTAACCAAGAAAACAAATCCTACTTTCCTTAACACATAAAAAAAGACTTTAGGCCAAAAGTCTCAAATAGCTGAGACAATGGAGGCAAATATAAATTTAAAAGCAGGGAAGGCAAAATGAAGCCCTGGGGAAATCCACATGCACATTTTCTTAATGACTATCCATACAATGAGAATTGGACTGGAAAAAATCTACTATACTTAGTGGAGTCGCTCCTTCCATAGACCCCCTCCAGTGTCTCTTTCCGTTACCGTGTTTTCCCCCATCCCAGCCATCCAGACCTTCCCCACAGCACTATTTAATTGCGTCCACTGTGCGGTGAAAGTGCAGTCCACTAACCCTAATGGACTTGCTCCTCCCACAGAGCAGCACTGTCTGGGAGCTGCTGCTGTCCCCAACTGCTGCTGCTGACCCAGAGGTCAGGAGTTCGAGGCACTCCTCCACCCACAGGCTCCTGACTGCACCTCATCCCTGGTGGTCCAATGGTACATTGTCACCACTCTGATGCTTGGCTGCCCTTCTGTCTCTCTTTCTGCTTCAAAAATATACAAAAAGAACCTCTACCTATATGGTTTTGAAGTATGCTATACGTCATGTATTTTCATAGACCACATTTACACTTACATCGCAAATATTGACATCATTCAAAGAAATGTAATCATTGCTCAATTTGTTATTTTATTTTTTTATATACATAAACTTTTCTATATAGAAAAGTTTATATATATAAAAAATAAAAACAAATAGTGGTCTATGAAAATACATGACGTATCGCATACTTCAAATCCATATAGGTAGAGGTTCTTTTTGTATATTTTTGGCCTTTTCACCCTGCTTCCCTACCTACATTTAACCTTTAACCCTTGTCTATAGTGGTTCTCTTTCTGCTGCTTCTGTCTCTCTTTCTGCATTTTTCTCGCTCTTTCTATTCCTGCCTCTGTCTTTGACTTGTTTTCTTTCCTTTTCCTATTCCTCCTTTGTTTTTCTCTCTCGTCACCCCTGTTGCAGTGATTCCCCATGGCCTTCCAGCGTCCCTTCCCGCATTTTCCCACCTCCCAGCTGTCCAGCACCCCCCCCCCCCACAGCACTACTTAATGGTGGGCGCAGCTCGCTGAAAGTGCAATCCATGATCTTAAGTGGACTTGCTCCTTCCACAGCGCAGCACTGTCTGGTAGCTGCTACGGTCCCCATCTGCTGCTGCTGACCCGAGGTCAGGAGTTTGAGGCCCTCCTCCACCCTCAGGCTCCTACCTTTACCTCATCCCTGGTGGTCCAGTGGTAGAACATCACCCCTCTGCTGCTTGACTGCCTTTCTGTCTCTCTTTTTGCTTTTTCTGTCTCTCTCTCTCGCTCTCATTTTATTCCTGCCTCTGTCTTTGGCTTGTTTTCTTTCCTTTTCCTCCTGTCTCTCTCTCTCGTCACCCCTCCTGCTATCCCCAACAGCCCCATCCCCCTCCAGTGTCCCTTCCCACTCCCGCGTTTTCCCACCTCTCAGCTGTCCAGACCCTGCCGCACTACTTAATAGCAGCAGCTGGGTGGCTGTGTGCTGCTGGTGCGCAGAAGACGCACCAAAGGCAAGCCCATCAGCGCCCATCTGTGCCTATACCGCACCCAGGACATTGGTCCTAGGACATTCCACCGCTATGATGCAAGCATCCTCCTCGTCCTCAACCGTGGACGCCACGCCGCCTGCCATCTAGCATCACTGAAGACCCATTGACCATTTGCCAGCGGTAACTGGAACCGCACCTTCACCCACGTCAAAACAGCAGCTCTTCTCGCTGCCCAGCCGACCAACAGCGCACCCGTCCGGCTCAACTGCCTCCTCCACAATATGCGGTCCCTCCACAAACACACTACAGAACCTCCTCGACTCCACCTCTCCTGACATTGCTTTCTTCACAGTAACCTGGACTAACCCCTGCTCCAGACCGAACATCATCATCACCATCCCCGATGGCTACAAAATCACCTGCAACCGCCCAGGAGGAGGAATCGTTATTGTCCACAAGAGCACACTCTGACTGACCAAGCTCTCTAACCACCCAACAACCATTGAACACCTCCACTTCCAGTCCTGGACCAACACGGCCCTCTGCGGCACCTGGTCTACAGCCCCCTGGAGTGGACCGTTCCTCACGGATGCCATCAGAGACCTCATCGCACCTCAGGCTCACACATCCACCGACTACATCCTACTCTGGGACCTCAGCTTCCACATTGACAACCCCAGTGACCAGAACACCGCCCCCCTTGTTGAGAACCTCACCAACATTGGACTCAAGCAGCTAGTCACAGCACTGACCCGCACAGTCAGACACACCCTCAACCCGCCTTCTCTGACAGCGGGAACATAAGCTACAGCCACACCACCGAACTCTCCTGGACTGACCACCACTGCGTGCATCTCGCCTTCGCCACATCCACATACACCACCACCCTCACCGCCCCCCCTCGCAGCTGGTTCAAGGCCACCAAAGAACTTCTCATCAACTCCTTCAGCACAACTACTTTGACTATGCCAACGGATGCCAACACCGCAGCACGCAACCTCCACCGATAGATCTCCAACTGTGCTGACATCCTGGCCCCCTCAAGAAAAGACCAGGCAAGCAACACTCCAAGAAAGCCAGCTGGTTCACCCCCGCCCTCCACGAGTCCAGACACGCCTCCAGACAACTCGAGAAGAGATGGAAGAACAACAAAACCTGGGAAACTCACACAACCTTCAAATCTGCCATCAACGCACACCGCCTCCGCCGCAAAACCACAAAGAAAAAGCCCTCTAACACAGAATCAATGCCAATGCACACAACAGCAAAGAACTCTTCACCATTGTCAAGGAGTTCACCAGGCCAAACAGTGAGACCACAGACTTCCTCCCTCTCAAGACCTCTGCAACAAACTCGGCACCTTCTTCCACCACAAGATCAGGAAGATCTACGACAGCTTTGGCACCCTAGACCCAGCCACTATGCCCGCCACCATCACACACAAACATACCGCACCCCAACAGACTGTGCTCTGCTGGACCCCACTCACAACAGAGGACACACTCAAGACCATAAAGAGCATCCACTCAGGATCCCTGAGAGATCCTTGCCCGTACCACATCTTCCACAGAGCAGCCGACGCCATCACCCCCAGCTTTGCCGCACCATCAACTGCTCCATTGAAACCGCCATCTTCCCTGACAACTGGAAACACGCCGAGTTCAACCCTCTGCTGAAGAAGCCGTCCTCAGACCTGACAGACCTCATGAACTTCACACCCTTCTCCCTACTCTCCCCATCTCAGTCCAGGTCATCGAGAAGGCCATCAAAGCTGAATTCTCTGAGTTAATCCAAGTGAACCATATCCTGGAAACCTCGGAATCCGGCTTAGGAAGCAACCACAGCATGGAGACTGCATACCTAGCCACCCCCGAAGACATCTGCTACCTCCTTGACTTGGGTGAGACCTCAGCCCTCATCCTACTAGACCTCTTAGCCACCTACACCGTCTCCCACTGCACCCTAATAAAGAGACTCCACGACTCCGGCATCAGCGACAAGTCACTGGCCTGGATACATTCCTTACTCACCTGCCATACTCAGGGAGTTAGACTACATTTATTCCTCTCAGAACCCACAGAGATCAGCTGTGGGGTGCCCCAGGGTTTCTCCCTGAGCCCTACCCTCTTCAACATCTACACATCCCCCCTCGCAGCTATCATCGGAAGCCACGGACTCAACATTGTCTCCTACTCAAACAACACCCAGCTGATCCTCTCCCTCACCAACGAACCCACAACCACCAGAACCAACTTTCACAATGGAATGAAGGCCACTGCTACCTAGATTAAACCATTTTAGCACTGTTTCTTGAAACCCAATCCTTTCTAGAGTGGTAAGGGGATATAATAATGTTTATGATGTCAAATATTGCAATGAAACCAATTAATATCAAAGCTGCAGGAATATCATCACTCGCCCTACGTCTAAGCTCACCCAGAGCTGTTATGATCATTAACTCCTTGCAATGTCCTTCTCATAAACCCATTTGTGCTGGGGTGGAGGTGATTATTTGCTGCCACAAAGCTAGAGATTTGTTGAAACAAGTACTTTTCTGTGATTTTGCTAAGGGAGGACAGTTGAGAGACTGGTCTGTAATTTGAAAATATCTCTGGATCAAAACCCCTCTTGTTTATAAGCGGGGGCATCAATCCTATCATTAACATATCGGGAATGATACCTTCTTTCAGCGAAGCATTCACAAATGCTGACACTTTTCGTTATATATCTTTCAGGTACCTGGTCAGCCGTGCACCCCCTAGGATCCTCATTATTTCAGTAATAAAAGCAGATCTTCATTGGTACGATAATTAAACTCAGTGAATGTGCTTATATTTAAACTGTTCATTGCAGCCTGTGTGACTTGGTGTCCCTCCATTGCCAAGGATGCTAGTATATTTAACATTTTCTGGCAGAAGTGTTCAGCTATCTGATTACATTTTTCCTCTGAGGGATTGCATAAATTGTTAAGCACAACAAACAGCACCTCTGAAATGTTAGCAGTTTTTTTTTTCTCTGCCTAAAAGTTTGCTTTAGTTGATTTGGAATTCTTATTATAGAGTCTATTGGCATTCAAGTTTATTCTCTAGGGTATACCAATACATCCATTTTCTTGCTAAGGGTCTTAATTTGGCTTATATTATTTTTAATTCTGTAATGTACCAGCCATTCAAAGGTCTATTTTGTCATTCACATAGATATTTGTCTTAGGCAGCTTCATTGTAGGTATACTTTAAACCCTCTGCACCACTCTCTAGTGAGTTGGAGACTCCTAGGGACTATCCCTGGATCTTTCTGGTTATCATCAGGCAGCTAGAGGACGTGGATGAGAAAGCTGATAAACACCAGCAGCCAGACCAAGGTAGACATTATACATCTCCTTACTTCAGGTCTTGACTTGGACTTCTAGGTTCAATAAACACAAGCTGCAGCCCAAGCACACATGATAATTTACATTACAAATCTGATTACTCCAGTTTGCCTTTTCTTTCCCTCTATTAAAGAGGACATTGCTGACAGGCTCCATAAGCCCATGTCAACTTTGATAAGAGCAGAGCACATGCTCTATTTATACCATTAACAAGGCACAGCATGGTCACACCTCCACCCAGTGCCCCTCTTTCAAATGTCACTCCCCGGTACATCAACCAGACCATTTGACCAATGGATGTGAAATTGCACAGGCACAATTGCCACAACGTTTTGTGTTTTATTGCATTTTATAGTTGATAGTATTTTGGGATATTATTGTTTTTAAAAGATTGTACTTTTGATGCACTTTTATGGTGTTTTTTTCAATCAAAAACGAATAAAGAATTATTATATACTACAACACTGTGAATAATTCAGAGTGCATGCATTGCAGACAGTTTCTGAGAATGTGCAAACATCTATGCTCTGGAGGCCAGGAAGGCAGGGTTCCTTTCACTGAGATATATAGTAAAGTAGCATGAGGGTGCCATGCACATGTGCAAGACTTATGCTGCAATGGGAGGAACCACCACTTTTCCCATTCTTTCTATTCAATGACATTTCTCGCAGCTGTTTTCATAAACAAAAACACAAGTAGTTTTTAGATAAACATGATTGCACTCAGCGACCAACATCTTTGCTTGTCATTACCACACAAATTACGTCAAGTTTCTTTGATGGACGACCGCCAAATCTATACTTGCCAGTCACTGAGCACACAACCTTACCACTCATGATGTGTGCACATTTCACAGTCTTCTCTAGCATTCTGATATCACTTGCATCACAGTAGCTGCATTACCTGTGACTGTCAACACATCTCACCATTTGTATACAAATGTCTCTATTGTTTATCATTTTGTATCTGTTGAATGTCATTATCAATATGTATGTAATGTCTAATATGCCCCAACTGAGCCAAGTGAGCTAGTCAGACAGGCAGTGAGCATGTATCCCAACTTGGATGCTGTTGGACTTGGCCCTGTCTGCAAGGACATCCCCAAACTTTTTTGCCTACACCCTCTTGTTTACTGAACTTGTTTTTGCGGGTGTAGGACTCTGCATACTTTACCACTGCTAACCAGTGCAAAAGTGATTGTTGCTCTCTCTTTCAAACATGGCAAAATTGGCTTACATCCAATTGGAATATTTAATTTGCTTGTATCTCCCTAGTAAAGTGGTACTATGTGTACCCAGTGCCTGTAAATGAAATGCTCCTAGTGGGCCTGCAGCACTCTTTGTGCCACCCACTCAAGTAGCCCTTTGAATATGTCTTAGGCCTGCCATTGCATCCTGTTTGTGCAGTGTTAAACTGCCATTTCAATCTGGCAAAATTAACCTTTTGTGAGGCCTAAACCTTCCTTTTAAGACAAATAAGTCACCCCTAGGGTAGGCCCAATAGCCCATAGGGCAGGGTGCAGTGTATTTAAAAAGTTGAACAGTACTTTTGAGTTTCACATCTCATGGAAGTGAAAACTCTTGAATTAATTTTTAATTTCTACTAAGTGGTAACTTTCAATTGGGAACAGATGAGAATGTCATGTTTGGTGTCCGAGAAATTGTAATTAAACATCCTCTTTAATGGTAAAGTCGCATCTTAAGTTACAATTTTGAAAATGACACTTTTTGAAAGTTAGAATTTCCCTGCCCTAACCATTTGGTGCCTGCAGCCTGCTCCTTGGTCACATGACTGTATGTAGTTGGGGAGTTTTTTTATTCCTCCTCAGACAGTCACACAATAGAGGGATTAGGTGTGCCTGGATGGGCCATTAACTGGCAGGATGGGGGAACAGAGCCAGGCACAGCCCCACTTGCAACTGAATAGGCAGTGCCCTGCCTTCTTACAAAGGACTTGTCATCACTGCGTTGTTCATGTAGCCAGCTTTAGGCCAGGACAGGGGAGGCATGGAACTTCAAGGATATTTAAGGAAAATCCCTAGACCCTTCTCCTACTTCACGACTGGCACCAAGTATAAATATTGGATCCTCAGTCCCAACTCTCCCGTACACTCCTGGACCTGTGAAAGCTATAGAAGAAGGACTGCTGTTCTGCTGTGCTGCCATAAGGACTGCCACTCTGCTGCCCTGCTACTCTGTTTGCTCTGGAGCCTACTACTGCCCTGCTGGCTAAGAAGTAAGACTGGACCTGCACCCTTCATCCCAGGCTGAAGTGACTCCAAGGGTCAGAGGTCTGAGCACTTATTTTGAGCTACAGGGACATAACCAGTTCCAGAGGCTCCATGTCACTGCCCAGATGGCCTGCTGCCTGGACCTTTGAGTGGGCCAGAAACTCAGTGGCAGCCCCTCCATTAGGGTGGAGGAGTGCAGATCCCCTGCCACCACCCACACAAAAAACAATAATAAAACAGGTTTCTAACCGGCTTTATTATCGTTTTATTTTAATCCCCCTGGACCCGCCACCAGAACTCTGACGAGTTTCGGGGGTGCATCCAGGGTGATGAAACTGTGGTGGGGAGTGCTATTGCACCCTTGTCCCTTCACTGCGCATGAGGTGTTTGGCCGGCCGTTTCAGGCCAGCCCCAACATCTCATGCGCAGTGAAACTTTCTGAAGCCCCAAAGGTGTTGCAGGGGATGGAGAGAGCAGGCACAGGCTCCCAGTCTGCCTGGGAGCTCAAAGCCATACCGGTCAGGCCAATCCAGACGCCATATTCCTGCAACATCATGATTGGCCGCAGTAAGGGAGCCTGTCCCAGAAGCAGGAAGAGAGTGATGGAGCGGATGGCGAAGTAGGGGGCGGTCTGGTATGTTTATTATTAATCCTTTTGGTCCCCGACCCCGCCACCTCCCTCCTCCAGCCAGCCTTCCCCACTTTGGCAGGGTACGGCCAGCGACTGCAAAAACTGGAATTGCCTGAGCCCTGCAGGCCTCGGCTGGCATGAGTTCCTGATCCCCAAAGAGGTGCCTCTCATGTCCTGAACCACTGTTGAGCTCCTCTTCAAAGAATAGGAGAAAAGTTGAATCTTTAGGCTCTTCACAAATGAGCCAATTCGTGCCAAGATCATGCTGCCCACACCACCCACCAGCACGAAATTCTGGAGAACCAGACTCTTTGCGTCACAGTGACTACCAGTAACACTGTTAGACCTGACAGCCTTCGGGTGGTTTCTCCAAACATTTTGCCTGCTTATCTTCACTTTTTGATGAAGTCTTTTTGATGGCCTTATGACTCTGAGCACTTTACCACTTCTAACCAATGCTGAAGAGCGTGTGATTCTCCCCTAACAGGGTCTGATTGACTTATCCATAATTTGTATAGTTAATTTATCTGTAAGCCTCGAGTACAGTGCACAACTTCTGCCCAGGGTCAGTAAATTAAATGCTACTTGTGGCCAGCAGCATTGATTTTACCACCCACACAAGTAGCCCTTTAAACATGTCTCGGGCCTGCCACTGCAGAACCTGTGTGTGCAGTCTACATTGTTGTGTGTGGATTTAGATTCCGTATATAGGTTTCCCGATTTATGCCCTTATATAGGTACAGTTCATATTACCCTTATTTAGGCAGAGAAAATCCAGCCCTTATTTAGGCATTGTCCATGCTAACCAAATACAGGCATGGTCTCCTACATACGTCAATCCACATCACAACGAGTTCTTGGAAAACCAGACTCTTAAGCCTTTAGGAATTTCCCTTGCTTGGATATTGATTTCTCCAAGAACTCATTTATTATGCATGAACATCTATTCCTTAGGTGTTCATTCATGACGTTCTGATGCCCGACTTTTACGTCAATACAGGCATTCCTAAACACCTTCAAGGTATAAATATACCTGCACTTGCCCTGGCAAACCACGGTTCCGGTACGGTCCAGTGCCTACTTGCGGTTCACCACGGCAAGATCGGAAGGAAATCGAGTTCCCGCCTGATGCACTGACCAGACGCTGTCATCCTCCTCGCAGAGAATCCAGCTCCAGTGTTTCTGACTCCCCTTGCGGGGTGTTAGATATCGAGTCCCGGAAAGAGATTCCAACCTCACACATTCTAAAGTATGGAGCAAACTAGAACTTAGAGAAACTTTTGGCAACTCTTGGCAAAACTAAAACTATAGCTAGCTATACTTTAGAAAACAGCACCTACTTCTTATCTCGTACTACACTTAGGTTAGGTACACTGGGGTAGAACTATTTAGAAGCATCAGATGAGTATTCACATTTTAGCCTGTGTTATCTACATATGTATTTTATCAATATATGTCATAGCTACAAACCATGCTATTGCAGTATTATTTTATCTAACTGCTAACCCTGTACATATTGTATTACGCATCCTGTCTCATGATTGTAGCAGTTCCTATCTCTTGCATGAGAAATACGACTGTTCAATAAACCCCTTTTTACTGAAACGTCCGTCTCTCTATTTCTGTGCAACTCTGTAGAAATGAAGCATGCACGATTGACTGAGTCAAACTGTTATCTATTGTTTCCACGATTCTGAGACTGTTCAGATTCTAAAAGGAAACAAAGTTGTCATGTTTATGCGGTTGTCAGAAACTAATCCCTTCTTGTATATTCGAGAAGTTTCTAGTGACCTCTGAGTTAGCTGGCACACACAAGTAATTAAGTTTAATGTACTCGATAGAGACATACTGACCTCCGTCCAATGTCAAAACTATAGTGTATATATTCCAATGTGCAGAGCCTATCAGGGATATCGGAACTACACTACATGGTGCCCAACAGGTCGGTAAGGCACTAATTTAACGCTAGATACTGAAGCAACTCAGTCGTGCTTTTCTCAGAGACCCCTACTCATAATACTCCATAAGACGTCTGGAGTGGGTAGGGATAATATCCGCCATAGCTGAGTAGGACAAAAATCCTATGTATTAGCTGTTTGGTTTGTTCAACGTTGAAGGATACAGCGTTCCAAAATATTGTGCACCTTATCTTTGTTCCCTTGAAACTTGCTCTGAAACTTTCATTAAACAATGACCAAAAACAGCACAAACTCCGATAATGGTTGAGCTGTACCCGACTAAGTCGTAGCAGCTTTTGATTATACAGGTTTTGATGAAACCGATGAAAATTCGAAAATCATCGCTCCAAATTTAAAGTGAGCCATCACTCTAAAACTTATCAAACATGGCCTAACACCAAGAGGTGGTAGGGCAGTTTTTGTGATAGAGACACATGAATCTCATCAGACAGAGGTATTCTATTAATGGATAGTATTCCCAGAATCAAATCCAGTAACTAAAACGTTTCACTTCTACAAAGAAGATGAACCACCTGAGGAATATATTCCTTTCTAGGATATTGAAATTTCACTCACATACCAGCAGCATGATCTCTGGTTTAAAGGCACCCTAAAACATTACAATCACATTACCAGGCTCGGTCCACTAGGTAGACCAGGAGCAACATTGCCGAATTTAGCCGGCTACACACCTCATCCGGACATTGAAGCAATGTCAGACGTAGAATTACCTAATCAGATACAAAATGTTATAGAATTACACAGTTAAACCACAACTGTCTGAAGGTCCTGAAAAGGCCTTTACTAAAAACAATCCTACCTCTTTTAAAAAGAAGTGGGAAAATAACAAACAACATTCAAAAGAAAAAGATTCTCAACCCCGAGGTAGGTCTCCTCAAAAGGAGCCCTCTGAAAGGAGGTATAACCTCAGGAATAGGGATTATTTGAGAAAACCTGACAGGTATCAAGATACTGATACACGTGCCTCTCGTACCTTTCAGATATCATCACAGACATTGGAAAGAAGAGGACGGTCAGAGAACAAAGAAGAACGCGTGAAGTCCAAAGACGATCAACACGTTCAGAAAAACAAATCAAAACCTCAATTCTCCAAAAAGATAGTAGCAGGTCTGAAGATCAGACATGCCGAGGATTCTGAGAACACAACTCAAGAACGGAGAATGGGCTCAGACAATGTTGGACAGCGCAGCAGAAGTTACAGTAGCTCGCCAGAACCTGAAGGGACTTCTGGAGACAATGGACTTGAATGAGGACATTCAAGTTGAAACTGCAGATATCAGGGATAGTTCTCCACATAGGTTATATGAAATAACACTCCGGATGGAGGGAGACATACCAAGAAAAGTGAAAGCACTCTTTTGGGATCGACTTTCAAAGGGTTATGATATACTTCTAGCAGAACAAGACTGGCCACCAGAATTTGTCAGAGAGTGCCCACATGGCGAAGACATCATTATGCCAGCCTTCTCTAACCATGTTCCTGTACATTTAAAATATACTTATGCCAGGAAATGGGCAGTGGCACAGGCCCCAGCATTATACAAAATCATGTAGGATGGGATGAGGACTCACTTCACCACAACATCCAGTTAAAAAATCAACCAACTGCACAAAGGCAGTACCCGGTTAAGCAAGAAGCTAAAAAACAGGTTAGGGAGATTTTAGATCAACTTGAATACCAAGGGATGATTGAAACATGCACCTCATCAATGAACAATCCTTTATTTCCTATTTCCAAACCAGACAATACATATCGTCTAGTTTTGGATTACAGACACTTAAACTCTTGTTGTAAAAACATTTGCAGTGCAAAATGCACACAGTACAGCATTAATGAATAACATTGTCCGTAAAAAGTACAAAAGCACATTAGACATTTCAAATGGTTTCTTTTGACAAAATATTGCACCTGAAGTAGATATTTGACCACTTTCTCAATAATAGGGACACAGCATCAATTTTGTTGACTCACATAGGGGTTCAAAAATAGCCCGGGGTTATTCTCAGCAAGAGTAATAGTGTTACTACAAATTTATGATGATGAGGCATTGTCATATGTCGATGATATATACCTGACAGACGATGACCGGGACAGACACTTGAACAGGGTGAACACCATTATATTGGGCTTCGCCTCTGAGGGTTACAAATTCAACTTTAAAAAGTCCAGAATTGCCCATCTCAATGTCCTTTTCCTAGGATATGAACTTTAAAGTGAAGGCAAAAGCCTGTCAGCCAACTTTTAAGAAAAGTGTGCGCTGCCCCAACCTCCAAAAACACTGAAAAGCTTACAGTCGATTCTAGGTTTCCTGAATTTTGGAAGAACATACATTCTAAACTACGCAGAGAGGGTTAAACCGCTCTACGAATTAATCAAACCTGATTTAAAAGCCACAACTTGGACACAAGAACACACAGAAATTCTGCGTTCACTTCAAACAGACATGTTAGCAACTAAACACTTGCAAACACGCGTAAATGTACGCAGCTTAGTGATCCGAATCATTCCGGGTCAATGCGGATTCACCTACTTAACTTTTAACGATGGGGGGAAAAGTACCAATTGCATATAAATCACACTTGTATACACATGCAGAAATGAAATTCACTTCTACAGAAAAGATTCTGACATCAGTTCAAACAGCTGTAGCAAAAGAAAGAGCCCTAGCACAGGGGAAACGCATTATGGTCGTGACTCCTGTACCAGCCTTAGAGGCAGTTACTAAAGCTAGCATTCCGATTGCAAAAGCTTTACATCCAAGATGGATACAATGGGTTAATTCTCTTGCTGCAACTGATGTTGAATATGTTTTTAATCCTTATTTAAAAACACAAGCATTCCTGCAATACGAACATGAATGTCCTCTGCCTACTGAAATTCTCCCTCTTGATCAGTACAAATTTATAATTTATACTGACGGATCTGCACAACCTGCTACGGAGAGTAAACAAGCTTACAGTGCGGCATGAGCGATCGTTAAAGGTCGTGTGCACGATGGCAAATTTAGACCAATGGTCACAAAAACGCAATCTCTAGGAGATTGTACAGCTCAGCGAGCTGAACTACAAGCATTCAAGATGGCACTAGAAAACACGGATCGCGAATTCCCCCCACTCATAGTGTGCAATTCTTTTTACTGTGTTCAATCTTACAATGAATATTTACAGAATTGGCTTCAAAATGGTTTCAAAGATGCAAAAGGTGGCACAATTAAGCATAAAACGCTTTGGGAACAAGTAGTTCAGTTGCAAAACGAACTACAAAACACCCACGTGATACACATGCTGAGTCATCAACGTGATGGTGTTCATGTTAAGGGGAATTCATTGGCTGATAAAGCTGCGAAAGGGGCTGTGCAAACGGCTTCCGCAGCTGAAATCACACGTTCAAAAACGAAAATAATACTGCCTGTCAATGCTTCAAGCAAAGGCAGCGGTGCAGCGTTACCTAAAAAATGTTCACTCAAATACTCATATATAATTGATGCGAACAGCGGTCCGTTTGCTCGAATCCCTGGAGTAGGGGATAGGGTAATGCCAAACATGGAACGAAGAGCAGCTTTGATTTATGAAGCACATCTGGGAGAGGGTCTGACACATCAGGGGATCTCTAAAACAATTTTAAAATTAAAAGAGATGTACTGGTGGCCAGGAATTAATCCACTGATCCATACCTTCATCGATAACTGCATAGACTGCAATAGAGGTCGCAGTACAGAACGCCACCTGATACCTGACTACACCATAGCCAGCCCAGTTCAGACACCATTATTAGACAGCATTAGACTATCTACTTCCAGGCGTCCTCTTGGACAAATGCAATCCCATGAGCACTAAATCTAGGTTCCTATGGATGCGGCCGCAGCGCTCGGCTGGCGCTCTAACTGTTATAAAAGATTTGTGAGTCTTTATCGGCACATACGCAATAGGCACACTACATTCTGACCAGGGTCCTGCGTTTATCTCTCGAGCTTACAAAGAAGCCATGGCCAGTTTGGACACAGCATTGCGGTATTCTTCTCCATTCCATCCTGTGGGAAATTCTGTTGTGGAAAGAAAAAAACGGGAAATAAAGCAGTCTATAACAGCTAGGATATTAGGTTCGGGTGATGGGTGGGTCAAACACCTTTATGGGGTCCAGCGCGCACTTAACAACTTGCCAAGAAGTTCTCTAGGGGGTGTCACTCCATATGAAGTTCTATTTGGAACTAGAATGTTGAATCCGGACCTTGATATGCAAGGCACAGTGATGGAAAATTAAAAGTTTGATATCACAGATCGTTTGGCTGTTTTACAGGACTTAAATGAACTAAGAACGAAACAAAGTAACGTGCTCCTGAAGCCAACCATCACTGGGGGAAAACCGTCCGTCCCAGCAAGGCCTGTTTGGATCCCAAAGCTTGGTGATCTAGTCAGAGAAAAGATTGCGGACAAGAAGGAATTTGGGCCTTCTTACAGACAACCAGTACCTGTCCTAGCAATCCACGGATCAAGAACAATACTTTTGCCGCCCCTTGCTGGTAAAAAGGAGAAGAGATTTGTGTCCATCGACCTGATCAAACCACACTATGTGGCCGATACTAAGCAGTAGGCCAAGTGGACTTCGCCAATGTAGCAGACGCACTCCTCTAGCTACCATCCAAGAGGTTCAAACTGAAAGACTCATCACCTTTGAAGATTCTGCAGTGAGAAATGAAGGACTAAGCAACAAATCTATGGAACTCGTCCCTCTTGAAACTCAAATAACAGTTCGTCCTGATACACCTGTCTACAACAACGTAACAAGTGATCCAATGGTTCCAGCAAATTCAACGAATCCTGATGCAATTCAAACCATTGACAGAACTGCCTCTGGCTATTTCATTAACTTTGATACCATTTCTGAGGATCCCAGTGAACCTGAAACGACGCCAGTACAAAGAACTTTGAAAGAACAAGCAACAGACTTTTTTCATCTCCTGAAAAAGACTTATCTGGTTTCACCATGGATTGAACAATGGATTGTTTTGGGAATATTCTTCTTTCTGCTATGGTTAGCTCTGGTAATAACTCTGGGTATGCTGATAAGTGGAAGATATATTCAAATGGACACAGCAGGTAAAAGAGTGAACTTACTTCTCCAGCCACACAAATCATCCCATCATGAAGCAAGAGACTTGTCAGCAGTGACCATCACAGCCATTCCTATACATGGTGGCATAGTTTGGGACCAAACTGAATAAGACATTGTTGGACCGTCTGAGCTTTTGAAGATTTCACACTTATTTAAAATTTCGTTAAGTGACTTTATTACCTCTAGTACCTTTTCTGATGATTGGGACTTCGAGGCTGTTAATAACATGATGTCTGATCTAGAGATGTCTACAGTATTCACAAATCATGAATATTTAGAGGGTTCATCAGGCTATGAACAAATGTATTGTTATAACCACTATGGTTATCATTTCTTGAATAAATCTGCAACACCTAGAAATGTATTTATATATAACCAATGGGAACATTGTCCTACACCTCCAAAGGGTAGTTCGAAAACTTTTGCAATGAAATTTCCATATTTTTCAGGCTACAATTTGTCTAATCCAGAAGCGTTTTACTTTAAAAATGTGAACAAGACAGGAACAAAAAATATGTTAACCAATATGAAACAGATTTATTCTGCAGCCTTTATTGCCCAACTGTCTAGACAGGGTTTCGGCTTTTGGAAAAACAACATTGAGACAAAATCTGTCTGGGGTACACAAGATTGGCAAGTACATGTGGTAGAAGCTTTGCTTAGAGCCTGTATCATCCCTGAGCAAATTATGTTTTTGAATGACACTGTCCAACAAACGTCTTGCCTTGGATTAGCCAAGATCAAAGACATGAACACACCGACCATACCAATACCTGCAAGTAATAGCACTACACGGGGGGAGGTCGACGTACATAATATTTTGGCATCACAACAGATCAGATCCAGAATGGAAAAAATTGTTGCTCTGGCCAACAGACACGAATAACTGTCAAGATCGATTCCTGAACAAAATACAGGGTTTCACTATCAATAGGCCAGACCAACGCTATGTTCAAAGACAGCATCGAGGGGTAGGAACAACATACAGTGTAGGGAAACTTTGCCTTGATTGGCTACAGAAAGCTACTGAAGGATGTAAAACAACACTTAACTTTTTCTTTTTAGAAGGCGCAGACCTTAGAGAATTCTTGCTAGGACCAAGAAAACCGCGTCAAAAACGTTTCATATATGCCGGTATCTACGCTGCTTATAATGAAGCATGGAAGGTTACCCAAGCAGAGACTGCAGAATGAATACGAGAAATTGATCGTAATTATTTAGAGAAAATGGGTTAACGACTCTGTCATCCAGAATATATTAATTGGACAGCATAGTGTCTTCTGTCATAGACATCATGGAACAAGACTTGGTCATGTTGCAACATGGTCAGTCTCAGCTACGTTCTATCATGCTATTGAGCTGGACGCTACAAAACTTGCGTGCAGGCTATGTGCCTTGGCGTTTAATCAACACTATGTCACTGTTTTCAGAATTCAATCTCACTGATAAACAGATCAGACTGGCACAAAGGGGAGAAGACTACACTGTGCTGAGCATTGAAAAACTGGAAAAATTACCATTCACAGTTGCAGAAAAACCAGCTACTGAATGGCTCATACATGGTAAAATTACTCTGCCAGTTACAACTTTCCATTTTCAGTATTGCCTAAAACATATACCAGTAGGAAGATATGAAAGGTTGGGTAAAGGATACATCAAGACATCCTGGGATTTACCTTACACACATAGATGTTGGAGTGGGGAACGTGAAGTGTTTCTTAGCGGTGAAAACTGTGAACACGCACTAAGCGGTTCTCTCCTTTGTCAGGATATTAACTTACACGGGGCCTGTGATGGCTCCACTACAAATGTATCCTGTCACCTGCAAGGTTCACCAGCTGCAGTGATTAATCCAATTTTTGGCCAACTTTCTAATGGGAGTTACATTATGTTGAATGATCACAGATGCTGTGGCATGTTGCCAGGTATTCCATATCTAGTTACGGTTACATCCAGGGTCACTTGCTGTATGCAAGTCTTGTTTCCACAAATAGACACACTCAGGGAGTCGCCTTTATGGCCTTCACTGAACATCTCTTCTATACGAATTGGCACTCTAAGCAGAATGAAAGCCATTCTTTTACAGAAAACAGTGCCACTGACCTCGGCCAGAGAAACCTATGATCTCCAAGTCGCAAGGACTTCTGCTGAGATACATACCCTTTTGTTTACAAACTGCCCTGAACATATCTCAGAAATGTTAGGTCGTATCTTAAACATGCCTGATATGAGCGGTGTTATACATATATTTAAGAACGTATGTGTGGGACTGTTAACACCTTTTCAAGCAGTCCTCGGCATATTTCCAAACTTCGTGCACTCTGTGTTTGGCGGACTGCCGCTCCTTTTAGCACTCGTTGCAGGGATCCTATTTTTACTGCTACGATATGGCAAGCCACATCACCAGCGACACCCAATTCACCATGGAGAGAGCTCTATTGAAGATGAAGTGTCGTGAGCGCATGGTCCAAATTTTGGGTTTACCTCGTCTACGAGAACTAAACACCACATGGTTTCTGTCATTCAGACCAATCTGGCAAGATTGCATCTTACCTGTTCTACACTGCCTGCTCTGCGGTGAAGAATGTGTGCTAGACATCTGTA
Organism: Triturus cristatus; assembly: GCF_964204655.1. Lineage (NCBI taxonomy): Eukaryota > Metazoa > Chordata > Amphibia > Caudata > Salamandridae > Triturus > Triturus cristatus. The sequence goes on from NC_140592.1 coordinate 800,034,691, forward strand.
TAACACTCACATCAGTCATGCCTACGGATATTGATACTCTGCTGGACCCGGTAATAGCCCATGTTCTGTGTGGTCCCCAGCGGCTACCAATCCTGATGACGGCATTCATTGAGATCTCACAGACGCAAATTGCTACTGCTGAGGTACAAGAAGAAACATCAGGCACGCAGGTAACATCTCCGACGGCAGACGATGTGTTCTACGAGGTGTAACGGCGGTGCGGTGTCCTTGACGAATGTTTGACTACAGGACAGCACCCGAACACATGAGAGCTGCATGATGCTAGTAGGCATCAATCAGTAGAAAATCTACTGAAGTTGGAGCTAATATACGGACAGGTGAGTGCATTAGGCCTCACGTTTTGGGTTGCATGTAGCACATGCACTGTTACACGGCAGGGACCTTAAAAATAAGGCACAGAAAGATAACGCCCTGACGAAGGCCCTCAGACCCGACCGGGCTACCCATATGGGCCGAAACATGTTGGCATACAATTGAGGGTACATTTGAACAGAATTAAGTTCAAAACGACCCCAAGAGAAAAAGTTTATTGATACCATGAGTACCCGTGAATAAAGGACTCAGGAGGGGTATACTCATAGGTATTTTTAACCCAATCTGGTTCCCTGCTTGACCAGTTACTCATTTATCTAAGCACTCCCATTACATCTTTGGTTGAGTCCGCCCAGAGAGTACCATCTTCTCTGGGTGTGGAGTATTTGCCTATGATGAAGCATGTCACTATTATGTGAGTGAGGCTTTTACTTCAATATCTTTGATATTCCACCTGATAAGTAGGTAGTTGAATAACACCCTAATACATCCTTAGATCGGGTTATTCTACCAGTCTAACAGTAGTTGCTGATTGTAAAAAAAAAAACATCCTATTCGAACATTGCTGAAGAAACCAATGCTCAAGGGGATAGTTCACATCTATGTGCGGTTAATCTTCTAAACGAGGTATTCCAACTTTCACCTGCAACGGTAGACGACTTTTTGTCTACAGGATTAGAAGATTTCATGTTTTCTCCAGGCCCACACACTGACTTTTGATAGCAATGGTTTTGTACTGCATTTTTAGGACATATGTTTTAGATATGTTTTAGCATGTTTTAGCTGATCGTGCGATACTCTCTTTTAGATATGTTTAGTATGTTTGGGATTTAGTAATGTCGTTCATACGAAACTGGAGTGGGTGTTGTGTGTAGATTTAGATTCCATATATAGGTTTCCCGATTATGCCCTTATTTAGGTGCAATTCATATTTGCCCTTATTTAGGAATAGAAAATCCAGCCCTTATTTAGGCATTCTCCATGCTAACCAAATACAGGCATGGTCTCCTACATCCATCAATCCACATCACAACGAGTTCTTGGAAAACCAGACTCTTAAACCTTTAGGAATTTCCCTTGCTTGGATATTGATTTCTCCAAGAACTCATTTATTATGCATGAACATCTATTCCTTAGAGGTCCATTCATGACGTTCCGATGCCCGACTTTTACGTCAATACAGGTATTCCTAAACACCTTCAAGGTATAAATATAACTGCACTTGCCCTGGCAAACCACGGTTCCGGTACGGTCCTGTTCGACTGCCTACTTGAGGTTCGCCATGGCAAGTTCGGAAGGAGATCAAGTTCCCGCCCGATGCACTGACCAGACGCTGTCATCGTCCTCGCAGAGAATCCAGCTCCAGTGTTTCTGACTCCCCTTGCGGGGTGTTAGATATCGAGTCCCGGAAAGAGATTCCAACCTCACACATTCTAAGGTATGGGGCAGACTAGAACTTAGAGAAACTTATGGCAACTCTTGGCAAAACTAAAACTATAGCTAGCTATGCTTTAGAAAACAGCACCTACTTCTTACCTCGTACTACACTTAGGTTAGGTACACTGGGGTAGAACTATTTAGAAGCATCAGTTGAGTATTCACATTTTAGCCTGTGTTATTTATGTTTGTATTTTATGAATATATGTCATAGCTACAAACCATGCTATTGCAGTATTATTTTATCTTACTGCTAACCCTGTACGTATTGTACTTCTCATCCTGTCTCGCGATTATAGCAGTTCATATCTCTTGCATGAGAAATAAGACTGTTCAATAAACCCCTTTTTATTGAAACGCCCGTCTCTCTATTTCTGAGCAACTCTGTAGAAACGAAACATGCACGATTGACTGAGTGAAACTGTTATCTATTGTTTCCACGGTTCTGAGATTGTTCCGTCTCTAAGGGAAACAAAGTTGTCATGTTTATGCGATTTTCAGAAACTAATCCCTTCTTGTATATTCGAGAAGTGTCTTTTGACCTCTGAGTTAGCTGGCACACACAAGTAATTAAGTTTAATGTACTCGATAGAGACATACTGACCTCAGTCCTATGTCAAAACTATAGTGTATATTATTCCAATGCGCAGAGCCTATCAGGGATATAGGAACTACACTACAACATTGCCATGTCGACCTGGCATTTAAAACCCTTTTCTAAGCCTTAAACTCCCCTTATATTACATATAGGTCACCCCTAAGGTAGGCCCTAGGTAGCCCATAGGGCATGGTGCTGTTTAAGTAAAAGGTAGGACATGTACTTTTACCTTTTGCATGTCTTGGTAGTGAAAAAACACCTACATTCATTGTTCACCAATGTGAGGCCTACCCCTCTCACAGGTTAACATCAGAAATACCTTATTATACTTATAAGCAGTGATTCCTGGTTGAGAAGGATTAGCACTGTCATATTTAGTATCATTGGAGTGGTAATCATAAATACTCTTTGATGGAAAAGTTGGATTTAACATTACTATTTTAGAAATGCGACTTTTAGATAGATAGCACCTACAAGAGGGGTTGGGCCCTTATCTATCCACAAGGCTGAGCCACTAAGTTTTCAAACATCCACAGCCAACTGCCAGTATCGACTAACTTTCTTTCCACTAAGTTACCTTGGTGACTACTATAATCATTAGTAGTGATCACCATGTATTTGTTCAATCAGAAACATATTTTGCTTTCTACAAAAAACTCATCATACAGAAGAAAACAATCAATTGGTATCCCAATTGTTAAATCTCATTAAATCCCCCAACAACATTATTTATTACACCAAAACAATGGACACAACTATTATAAAAAAAAAACAATACACAAAAACAAAATATACAAAACAATTATATCAATTCTAATTGTTTTGATTGCCCAACAAGGAGATAAATAATTATTTACACAATCCCCCAAAAATTATTTCTCCTTTATCAAATGGGCTAGGCAACCTAACACATGAGCACTGGCAAATCCAGGGGTACAGATCACTTGTTTTATGCAATCTCTTTCACCCTGATTTTCAGCACAAACTTTTTGAGTACTTGTTGGTTGCACAAGTGGTCAATGTGTTTCGAACCTTTGACTTATTTTGTGGGTTCTCCTCGGGACTCAGAACTGTAAAAAGAAAAAAAAAAGGAAAAACAAACAATGCATCTACCTACACCTCAGTTCTTTAGAGGTTTATTCCAGAAATCCAGGAATGATGTTGAGCTCAGGTCTCACTTGGAGACGCATGGGTTGCCAGAGTGGGCATGCGTGTCCACTTGATCGATGGCGGCCAGAGAGGGTGATCAAGGGGACTTGGGGCCTGAAACAGTGGCCCAAGTCCCTGCCAAGAGAAAGGGCAAGGGTCGCAGGAAACCGGCCCCTGAAGTTCCCACGGACTGGGAGGAAGCGGACCTCGAGGGGGACGCCCCGGTGCCTACAGGGTGGCAGGTAGCTGAACTGGGATACCTCTGAGCTGGCCCATTGGCAGCAAGAAGGGGGTCCCACCAGGGAGGAATTCTGCAAGGAGCAGAAGGAGTGCCCTTCTCTGGAGGGTCTGCGGTGGCAGGCTGCAGACCAGGCAGCTGGTGATCAGTCCGGATCACATTGGATCTACTGGAAGAATGATCTCCTGAACAGTGAGCCTAAGGTTGCTGAGGCTGGGTCAGCCCGTGTGCTGGTGGTACCCCAGCGCTTCAGGACCTTCTTACTGGGTCTGGCTCATGACGTGCCTTTGGCAGGACATTTGGGGCAGGACAAGACCTTTGACAGGTTTGTCACCCACTTCTTCTGGCCCCAAATGCGAAGGCAGTCAGATGGACATTGCAGGTCTTGCCAAACTTGCAAGTCAAGTGGTAAGAGTAGGAGGAAGGTCAAAGCTCCTCTCCAACCTTTTCCAGTGGTTGGAACGCCCTTTGAAAGGGTAGGGATGGACATTGTGGGGCCACTGAATCCCAAGACAGCCATGGGCAACAGGTACATCCTGGTCTTGGTGGACCATGCCACCCGGTACCTGGAGGCCATCCTTCTCAGAACAACGACAGCGCCAGTGGTGGGCCGGGCATTAATGGGGATCTTTTCCCGAGTGGGGTTCCCCAGAGAGGTGGTTTCTGACAGGGAGACCAATTTCATATCCAAGTATATGACATCCCTGTGGAAGGAGTGTGGTGTAACGTACAAGTTCACCACCCCTTACCACCCACAAGGTAACGGTCTGGTGGAGAGATTCAACCAGACCTTGAAGGGCATGATTAAGGGTCTAACAGAATCCATGAGGCGTAAGTGGCACGTCCTCTTGCCGTGCCTTCTCTTTGCGTACAGGGAGGTACCACAGAAGTCTCTTGGGCTCAGTCCCTTTGAGCTTCTGTATGGTCACCCTGTGAGAGGACCTCTGAGTTTGGTGAAGGAAGGCTGGGAGGCAGCTCCCAGGAAAACTGCCCAGGATGTGTTTAGTTAAATACTGGCCTTCAGAAACCAAACCGCCCGCTTCAGGAAACTCGCTCGGGCGGACCTGGAAGGAAGTCAGGAAGAAATGAAGAAGTGGTATGACCAGAATGCCACTCTGGTCGAATTTCAACATGGGCAAAAAGTGTGGGTCATGGCCCTAGTGGAACCTTGTGCCTTGCAGGACAGGTGGACTGGGCCGTTTGAGGTGGTGGAGCGCAAAAGTGATGTCACCTAACTGGTGGATTTTTGGGCTCCCAGGAACCCTTTGAGGGTCCTCCACGTGAACCGCATCAAACCCCACTTCAAGAGGTCCGAAGTGAGCCTGCTCTTGGTGACAGAAGATGGGACGGAAGAGGAGAGTGAACCTCTCCCTGACCTCATGTCTACCAAGGAGCACGATGAGTCAGTGAAAGGTGTGATCTTCTCCCCTACACTGAGCCCAGAACAGCAGAGCGAATGTCACCAGTTGTTGGGACGGTTTGCCCCACTGTTCTCCCTGACCCCAGGTGTTACTCCCTGGCGTACCCATAACATGGACACCGGTGACAGACCTCCTGTGAAGCACAAGATTTACAAATTGACTGACCGGGTCAAGTCCGGGATTAAAGAGGAGGTCTCTAAGATGTTGGCATTAGGGGAAATGGAGCCTTCCAACAGTCCTTGGGCCAGCCCAGTGGTGTTGGTCCCAAAGGCTGCTGCACCCGGTGCCACTCCAGAACTGCAGTTTTGTGTGGACTACCGTGGGCTCAATGCCATCACCAGGACTGACGCACATCCCATCCCCAGAGCTGATGAGCTCATAGATCAGTTGGGAACTTCCAAGTTCCTCAGCACGTTTGATTTACTTTCTGGGTACTGGCAGATTGCCTTAACCGATGGGGCCAAGGAGAGGTCAGCATTTTCAACCCCAGAAGGACATTACCAGTCCCGGGTGATGCCCTTTGGGTTGAAGAATGCCCCTGCCACCTTTCAAAGGTTGGTCAACCAGGTGTTGGCTGGGCTAGAGGATTTCAGTGCCGCCTACCTGGATGACATCGCAGTGTTCAGTTCCAGCTGGGAAGAACACTTCCAGCACCTCGGTGAAGTGTTGAAGGCGCTGCAGAGGGAAGGCCTCATGATCAAGGCCAGTAAGTGCCAGATCGGGCAGGGTTTGGTGGTATACTTGGGACACCAGGTAGGAAGCAGCCAGGTGGCGCCCCTACAACCCAAGATTAACACCATTCTGGCTTGGGAGCCCCCCAAGACCCAGACAGAGGTGAGGGCCTTCTTAGGACTCACCGGGTACTACAGGAGGTTTGTTAAGAGGCATGGCACCATTGTTTCCCCCTTAACAGAGCTGACTTCTAGGAAGCAGCCCAAGAAGGTGATCTGGACTGAGTCCTGCCAGAAGGCTTTTGAAGCCCTGAAGGCCGCCATGTGCACAGCACCCGTGCTCAAGGCCCCCGACTTCTCCAAGGAATTTGTCGTGCAGATTGACGCATCAGAGCATGGAGTGGGAGCGGTGCTCCCACAACTGAACAAAGAGGGCCTAGACCAGCCTGTAGTCTTCCTTAGCCGGAGACTACTCCCCAGGGAACAGAGGTGGAGTGCCAGAGAAAGGGAAGCTTTCACTGTGGTCTGGGCACTGAAGAAGATGACCACACCTGTTTGGGACTCACTTCCTGATTCAGACAGACCACAGGCCCCTCAGATGGTTGATGCAAATGAGAGTTGAGAATCCAAATCTACTGAGGTGGTACATCTCCCTAAATGGAATGGACTTTACGGTGGAACACCGTCCTGGCACAGAACACGCCAAAGCTGATGGTCTATCCAGGTTCTTCCGCCTTAGTGAAGAAAACTCCCAGGAGCGTGGGTATTTCTTCCTACTTTCAGCTGGAGCGAACATGTGTTAGATTTGGCATCTTTTGGCATGTTTTCCCTGAGTTTTTGCTTTCTGACCTCCCGGTTTTGACTCTCTTTTTGCTGGCGTAGTGTTTCTGTGCACTTTTGTCGCTGCTGATCAGTGGTAAAGTGCAAGTGCTCCTGTGGTAAATTGTGTTATGGCTTGGTGTTTCCATGATTGGATATTTGATTTACTTGTTAGTCCCTAGTAAAGTACACTGAGTGTGCCAGGGCCTGTGAATCAAATGCTACTAGCGGGCCTGCAGCACTGATTGTGCCACCCATGTGAGTACCCCGGAAAAGGTAACTCAGACCCTCCATTGCGGAGTCTGTACGCAGTTTGTAACTGCCATGTCGACTTGGCCAGTGCACACACTTGCAAGTCCCTCACCTTCCCTTTTCTAGCATGTCAGCCACCTCTAAGGTAGGCCCAAGGTACCCCTGTGGGCCGGGTGCAGTGTATGTGAAAGGTAGAACATGCCATGGTGTGTGTGGCTTGTCCTGATAGTGAATTACAGCCAATTTCGTTTTTCGCTATTGCAAGGCTACCTGTTACCCATAGGACAGAATGGGGAGTTTGTTTATAACATCTTTAAACAGAACTGGCCCGGGGAATTAGGTAGGAAAATAAAGTTTAGTATGCCTAGTGAAGGTGATTTTTACATTCTGTGTTTGAAAATACCACTTTTAGAAAGAAGGTATTGTCTTGCTCAGCCATCCCATGTGCCTCTGCTGGAATGTGGATTGCCTGTCTGGGTTTTGAATGACAGAAGGCTGGGGAGCAGGAGTGGCTCCAGATAGTCCAGGTGGGTCAGGAAAGGGCTGAATAGACCTGGGCTGCAATTGGGGAAGGGGGAGGAGATTTCCTTGCACCTCAAAGGGTCTGGTCTGCCTCTGACCATGCCGTCTCCACCTCCTACCAGGAAGTCACACCAGAGAAGGCAGAACTGGTTCTGGCTGGGCACAGACACTCTCTGCCTAAGAGATCAAAGGATTTGGGGATATAAATACTGGGGCCCAGACCCCTGAACTTTAGAACTCTTTTGGACCAAGAAGACTGCCAAAAAGAAGAGCTGGAGAAGCTGTGAGGAGGAACTACCACTTTGCCGTGTGCTTTGCTGTGTTGGCCTGCAGTGGCTGCTTCTGTCTTGGGCAGTGAAAGGACTGGACTAAACTTTTTGCAATCTACTTTTGTGAGTTTCTCTAAGGGCTTGAGGTAGAGGTTGGCCCATGTTCAAGAAGTCTCAGGAACAACAAAGACTTCAAGCTCTTCTGCCCTCAGCACTGGGGACTGTGTGTTTTGTGCTGCAACAGAAGAAAAGCTACCCGACGACGTCTACGACACCACTGCCGACTCTGTGTTCTGAAGGCACCGCAGAGGGCACTGCCACAACGCCGTGCCGCAACGCCGCAACGCGACCCTGGTCTCACCAATGACACCTGCTGATGCCGCCACTGAGCTACTGCTCGCACCGCAACCTGTGGGCACTGCACTCCGCACCACCTCGCTTCATGACACCGCCGTGGTATCCCCGACGATGCTCCATGCCAAATTATACACTGCTGCTTGCACCGTGGTTTGAGGGCACCGCTCGTAAAGTTACACGATGCACCGCTCTCATCCCACACCGCAGCCATGGCCCACTGACTCCGGCGCCATTGACTCCACTTCATCAGCCAACAACAGCGCTTCAGCAACGACGACAGCGATGCTTGCAACGTGACCTGCCAGCACCGCGACGAGCACCGCATTCACTTTGCACCATGACCCTGGTCTCACCGACGACTCTATCTGATGCAGCCAATGAGCCACTGCTCGCACTGCGACCTGAGGGCACAGCACACCGCAGCGCTGCACTTTGCACCGCAGCACCCGACGCCTGCCAGCGCTCCTGTCTTCAACAGAGAGGAGTTCAATCTGCAATGCGGTGACTTCGAGGACCCCGACGACTCCTGCACCAACCTCCGGAACCGACGCCTGCAGATGCTGTGCTTTTGGAAGCTCAACGAGAGGTCGCCGACGCCCTGCGTTTCTAAAAGGAACTGTTTGCGGGTCTTCCCGACACCGTAGCTGGCCCGTGACACCGCTGTCAGCCAGAACTGTTTGGATTTGTTTGCTCACCATGCCGTGATATCCCTAGGCAGAGCTATCAACATCAAGGAACTGTTTTTCATGCATGTTTTGATAACCAAAGATTTTTAAGTACTGTATTGTGGATTTTTATCGTTTTTGGTCTTGTCTTAAGTATATAGCAATATTGGCTATTTTTCTAAACTAGTGTGGTGTCCTTTTGTAGTGCTTACACTGTATTACTGTTGGTTATGTGCAAATGCTTCACACACTGCTTCTAAGATAAGCCTGACTGCTCGTGCCAGGCTACCAAGGGGGTGAGCCGGGCTTATTTTAGGAGTGTAGCTCCCTTATCCTGACTAGAGTTGTGGTTTCTGCCCGACTTTGGCACATGCCCGAGCCGCCCGAAAAAACCCCATTTCAAACACAGGCACATGTGCATTTCTAGTAAACCTAAGTATTGTTGCCACCATTGTATGGCAGTCTTCCAGCACACGTAACGTCCCATTTCAGTTTTGGAGTCTGGGCACCCTTTATGGTTCTTGGATTCTTGCTGATTGGAGTCAAGACTGTGTGTTCTGTGTAGTCGGTGAAGTTCAGTTTTACCAATGCCTTGTGTAGTAATGGTTTCTACTGGACAACGGGCTGAATAGGATGTGATCAATCCTATCCCAGATTTTTCTAGTGTATTATGTGAAATGATATACAAAAAATAAGCCTGGGCAGCAAAATAAAAGTGCCCCCCGCCCCCATCAGCAAAAAAGATAGCTAAAAACGAAATGGTAATATCAGGGAAATCAAAAAAAAATGGTCCACCTGGCCACAAAACTGGTCCACAACTGCTAAAAAACGACCCTCACCTGTCATACCAGCTCATCAGCCACTGCCTGGTTGTCCTATAGGACAGTCCGACCCTGCAGAGTCCACAGGCCCGGGAAGCCCACTGCATATCTGCCAACTTCTAAAAATGTTCTACTATGTGAGAAGAGGGGGACTGGTCTTAGAGGTGTGGAAGCCTGAGGCATTTCTAACCAAGAGACAAAAAACCAAAAGTTTCTGAGGCTGCCCCCGATGTCCTGAGGGGCACAAAATCAGTAATGCAAATGGTTGTGTAGAGCCTCCAAACAGGAGCTACTTACCCACTCTACACACCTTGTGTTCCACTGCGTAATATCTGCCCTTCACTGGGTAACTGTGTAAAGGGAACCCCTATTCCCTGACAAATAATTGCGCCATGTGAGTTGGAAGATCTTCCATTGCACACTAATAGTATGCGCACAACGTGACATTCACTCCTCCCAATTGTCCAAGAACTCTCAGAATCAGAGCGTGTTGTTCATGGCGTAGCCTTTTTATTCACGAAACAGGTAATTCACCAGTGGCCAACACGAGAGTAACACATGACGAAGGCTGCAAGGCAATTAGGCACGACATTACACTTGAACTTGAGCTTGGCCGTACACTTTAGTGGTCTTGACCTGTCAAAGGCAGTAAATAAGATATGCACCACAGTACATTTTAACTCTTGAACTTGGCCATACACTTGAACTTGGTCGTCCTGGCCCACCAAGTCCCCCCTCTGCTGTGCACGTTGTGCCAGCAGGCCCCAACGCGCTCCAGCAAACAGTTGTACTACTTGAAAACCAGGGCCCCGCATGGCACACTGGCATGCCCACCGGGGTACCTGCACTCAGGAAGCCTCCCCAAGGTTCACCTCAGTCCATACGTTGTGGGTTAGTGCAGAAGAGTCCAGGACCACCAGCAGGTCAGTCCCCCCTTCCGCATACGCTCTGCACACGTGGCTCCTACCCCCTCCTGGGCCCATCCAGTTGCTGTACCGCCACAGGGCGAGACGCTCCCTGGCGCGCTCGCCTTCCCTCCCCCCCTGCGCTAACTGTGCTCCACAATAGCCCCTAGTATTGTTCATATAAAGAGCTACTGCCCTTCTACCAACATATGCCCTCCAACTTGATGCCACCGCTCTCTTTTATTATCTGGGAAGTCCTGTGATAAATTACCTGCACCCTCTCAGTGGCCATAGAGTTGTGAAGGCCCTCAGTTCACACTATCTCCCGTTTTCCTTGAAGGAATCCATGCCCGTCTGCCCGGAAGCTGTGACGAGCTGTATTTCCACCATCCTGTATCCCAAAGGGAACTACTACCCCAGGACCTCCGATAAATTTCTGCTAGCGCAACCCTCATTACTTTCCTCTGGGCATCTGAGGTATTACTGCTCGCCTTGATCAGCTTCTTCGCCACCTTGTCCAAGGCCTTAACCGGAGCCCACTTAACCTATACTGCCTGCGGTATTACTACCGACCACATATAAAGACTTCCTTTCGGACCATTGGTCATTAAGCAGCGGCGTAATACCGAACCCTCTTACGGCCTTGTGATAAATTACCTGGGCCAAGAATGCTTTATACAATTATGTCTTGGCAACTAGCAAGAGCCTCTCATAGTGCCCATCGGGTTGGGAAGGCCCCCATTACACTATCTCCCGGTTTACCTTAAGATATCCACCTCCATCCCCAAGGAAACTGGTGTCCTAGGACCTCCAATCGACCCACCTCCCAGCAGCTCGAATCCCAAAGAAGAACTGCAGGCGGCCCCGGTAGGAATACAAAGTCTATGCCCCCAGCATGACAATCCTCTTTTCCTTCAGCCAGCCCCCGGGCTCCCAATGTCCTCACCTGCTGATAGCAGCCATAGTCCCTTTACCAATCTGGCACCCCCTTGTGCGTAGCGACTACTCAGCTATGCTGCATGTTTCGTGTCCTTCAAAAGACCCTCTTGTGCCGGTCTTTTACTGGCCTGTACTTCTGCACTACTGCCCTCTGTACTCTGCCCACTGCCTGTTAATCGTGTTACCCACCATTAGTCCTCGCTAAAACTGTTGACACGTAAAAGGAAAGGAAAAAAGGGACATCGAGTAAAGCAACCCTAATGATGGTTGATTTGGTAGCAATTCCCTTTGCCCGGGGATTAAGCCACAAATAAATCGCCACCCGTTATTAGGATGCACTTTTTAAAATGCATTTCCTTCCCAAGGCCCATTCCGTGATAATTGTGTTGCACACCACAGGTCCTCCCCAAGGATAGCTGACCCTTAAAGGAAATGAGAAGCTCTGCATACAAATATTTGGCCACTCAGCATTTCCTTCCCCAAGTCCACTCCGTTAATTGTGTTGTACACCATAAGACCTCACTATGGTCTACTGACACCATTCCCCACACTACCTGTGGATTACATCACCAATAAATTGCCACCTGTTACTGGGATGAGTTTTGAAATGCCTTTCATTCCCAAGGCCCCCTCTTTGAGAATTGTAATTTACACCCTAAGTCCCTTACGATAGACTGCTGTAGTTGAAAGGAAAGGAGAAGATCTGCACCGAAATATTTGGCAATTAAGCCAGTTCCAATGAATCTCCACATTTTATTGGGATGAGCTTTTAAAATGGAGCTCCTTCCCAAGGCTCACTCCATGTAAATTGTGTTGCACACCCTCAGTCCTCACTAAGGACTACTGGCACATTGACTACGGATTACGTCACAAATGAATCCTAGGGATTATGTCACCTATCCCTTTCTACACGTTATTTGAGATGAGCTTTAACCTAAGTTGTAACCTCCTTACTACCTCCACGGGATAATGAAATGCATAGGTATTTGGCCTTGTACCCTGGGGAGATGATCTGGTCATTGACTACCCCTTACCCTTTTCCCTAGAAGGGGGGGGGGGGAATTGTCCCCCTGCCACCGAAGTGACGCTGGTAGCGTCAAGCGCAAGCCTTGCCACAGCAGCTTTAGATGTGGTTTGCGATGTTCCGTGATAGAGTATTAAAGCTGGGGTTCTGGCCATCTGCTTGCGGCTATAGTGCTCTATATACTGGTAATTTACAATAAGAGAGGGCATCAGCAACTGTCTTGTCTAAGCTTTCGTCCAAACATCCCAATCATGTGGATGGTAAGTGCAACTGAGAGCCAAGTACAACAGCTCCCTTAATGACGCACACCAAAAACGGGGATGGCCCTGTGCCGCACCAAAGGTAACTGTAATTACAATGTAATTAAGCCCGCAAATGGAAAGTGCAACACAGAGCTAAGTACGCCAACCCCCTAATGCCGCACCCTAACACAGGGATCCCGCCCATTCCACTAACCATTGGTTACCTCGAACCATAGGTAACCGTAATTAAGGCTAGGCATGAGTTCTATCTTTATATTATGGGCATAAAGATACATGACAAATGCTTATGTTCACAGTTCAACCCTACTGTACCCCCTGGCGATTTTAGTTGCTTAACATAGATCGCCCTACTAACCTCAGACGGTCACCAATCTGAAGACAAATGACATATAATAGAGCTTTGGAAAGCAGTAGCGAAGGGTGTAGACTGCCACTGATCTGAAGGCAAATTACATATAATAACGCTATGGGGAGCAGTCACGAAGGGTGTAATTCCCGCATTATTCCCCCATAGTAGCCTAAAAATCCGCACCGTATTACCTAGCATACAAGTCGAAAGCTACGCTTTCCCGACTCACCAAATTTTCGAGATCCGCAAAAAATTGGTGCAACCCCCATGTATCCAAAGCTGCCTATTTTCCCAAAATTACCCTGAAACCGTAGCCAGGGTGCAGCATCACGGAGATACACCACAAGCCTCCCATCCAGGTACTAACCGGGCACAACCCTGTTTAACTTACACAGATGTCCGTCCATAGTCCATAAAGCAGCACACCGCTCTGCTGCGTTGGGGAGGGGGCGAAAGCGCACCCCGATGATCTGCGGTCAACACGAACGGCCCACAGGAGAAACAGTGCGCCATGGTCCCGGAGGTATAGGAGCGCTTTACATATCGCCATAATTACATTAGCACACAAGGCAGGGAGAATAACTAAATTGCCCATAGAACATGTTGGACGCGACCACGAGGCTCGAAACCATGGTTACCTACTCCACCACGTGGCCGACGGACTGCATCGTCTCCCCAAAGCTCGGGAAAACCTACATAAACCGGGCCCCCCCCACTTGGAAAAAACATACCAGTTAATTCTACTTCACCCGAAGTGGGCGCTTGCCGTCAACAGGCATCCCGGTATAGTAAGAACACCAGCGAGCGCCGGAGCAGATCGCCTGGCCTAGCCTGCACCAGAGCATGAAAAGCAGCCTGAAACTCGCTACCGTGAAGTAGCTAATGAGACAATGGCGCATCCCATCGGGCACCCGGCGCGTAGGGGAGCGTCCCGTGCCGAAGTCGCCCCCCACCCTAACTCGGCCCTCCTCTGGGGTAACCAACTAATGAATAGGACTTGTGGGCCCACCAATATGTACTGTCTGGAGGATCGAACAATCTGCCCGGGTGTGGAGTACATATTTTAGTGCTAAGCAGTAGGCAGCGGTGGGATCCGAACCTACGGCTCCAGAGGGACTGGTGCCGAAATCCAGCGCCTTGGACCGCTTGGCCGCGACACCACGAAACAATACATATTGGCAAAAATTACCCACAGGTGACCGGATCGCCGACTAAAGCCCCGTGTTGCCAAAACAAAATCCGGGCCGGCGGCGAACTAACTAGATAGCCCCCGTACACAGGAAGGGGACGAGTCTGCCATCATAAAAACAAATGTGCCCAGGATCACGTGATGTAGACGCGAATACAACGCTCGACCCCTGGGGTCCAGCACCAGCGCGGCCAACTCAAAGCCACCCGAGCTGGAGTAGCCCCCCCCCTAGGAAACACCCCCGGGACCACAATCACCCGCACACGTAATGTTGGGCCCCAGAAAATTACGACCGCAATAAAACGCGCTGTATACAGTGTGGAATGTCGAACAAAATCCCGGACGAGGGGGAAATGATGAAATTGCCCCCGTCACCCCGGATGTGGACGCAACCTTGGAGCTGCGGGACACACTGCATACATTCAATTCAATGCCCCCCACAGATGTTGAAACACGCAAGACCCGCCAAATTCTCCCACACTAACGTCGGCCGCTCCTGGCCCTGATGGCACCATCTCTCCGACCAGACCCTTATACCAGCAGTAAAGCAGCATGCAAACTCCCGCCGGCACGCAACCGTGCCCCTAAACACATCGCCGGACATATCGCTCACGAATTCCTGCCCCCTTCGAGCAGCCACACTCTCTGCTCACTGAGGGCTGCCCTTCCCGCCTGCCTCGCCACCGAGGGACTCTTCAGCCTGCTTCTCAATACAAGCTGGCGCAGCACCTTCCGTGCAGAAACTTTCCTCTGCCGTGTGCGGTTGCTCTTGGGCCACTGGACGTCCTGCTCACCCGTTCAGAGCCCCGTGCCCTGCCCCGCTCACACAGACAACACTGGCCTCCGCAACAGCAGGATCAGATTACCCAATCAAAAATCGCCGGATTAATGTGTCTTCTCTGCAGACGGCCGTGTACATGTGAGGGAGGCACTCCCTTCGCCTGATGTGTAACCTCATCTGCTCTCAGTCTGCCATTACACCGAGAATTACCCCCTCACCGAAGCAGGCTCCCACCAGGAGGAAGGATCCCCAAACAGATGAGGGAAAAACTAAACAGGAGGTTACTTATACAGCCCACGACTCGTGAAACAAACGACGCCAGCAGCATCGCCACACCAGGGGACCGGACGGCATGTCCAGCTGGGGATAAAAGTCCACTGCACTGCGGCTCTACGTGCCCCCAGGTAGACTGCCTGCACCACCGATCGGACTAATGCCCGCTCACCCGGTGCGAATCACCAAGAACCTCACCAGAGCGGTGAGTGCCACCGCACCGCGGGTGACCGGGGCAGGCCAAGCGGCCCCTTCCGACGGCACCCGATCGCCCGTGGCCTTAATTGACTACTGGCACTAAATAGCTCAGCAGAAACAAGCACACGCCACCTATACATGTTCAATTAATCTATCAGTGTTAGTTAACAAGCGTCTCTATAAAAGCAAGGAAATCCTGCTACAAACAACTCTAATCATGTGCACTACCAGAAACCGTGGACATCAAGGGGTGCAGGGCAGGGGCCTTGTGCACCCGGACCTCATACCCTACGCTCACCTCCTAATCGCGATTCACGTGGCCCGTGACTGGGCCTCTCCACCCCCGATGTCCGCCGTACAGTCGGTGCCAGGGCGACGGGAACCATATCTTCTCTGTAACCATGCGGCCCTCTAAAGGAAATACACACGAAAACAAAGGTGCGTCCCCCGCATATGGCAGCGGGACGCACTCTAATACACGATCGTCAATGTATCCTAAAACTAAAGAACCCCATGTGGACGAGCTACGCCTAGGCCCCCTCAAACCTCCTGTGCCACACTCAGCACACCGCCGACTCGAACTCTCTCCTCATCGACGATGCGCCCCTGCAGCTTGCCGGAGGTCCAAGGGGACAAAGAGGCTGACGATCGCGGGGCGCGGACTTACATATCCTCCCAGCGCATCCCGATGACATCACCTCATCCAGCCCCCTTTTTCGGCCCCGGAGGAGGCCCAGTCCCGTGGCGCTACTAAGGGCGCCCCTCCTCTAGGCACGGGGGGGCGCCGGTCATTGCTCACATATTTTACTACCCAATCAGCATTCAGTGCAGCATTTTTTTAATTTGCTTTATGAATCATGGCCTCCTTCCCCGTCACTGCTATGGCTTTATACATGTTTTTTTTCCGAGCATACATTTTTTATAAATCCAGATTTTGGGGGAACACGTAATGTACAAGCCCACATCAATCATAAATTCTTATTTTAAGGGCACTATTCAAACGGGTTTTGCTGTACGTAGGCTAGCCTTATTTTAATGACAGCCCTGGCTCACTGCTGGACTTCAGAAGCCAGGAGTAAATGACAGCAAATTCTTTGTGAAGCAGGACATAGCTGTTTGTTTGTGTATCGTGCCTACATTCAAATATATTCTAGAAAATGAAAAGAACAAATGCGAATTAATTTTTCTAGTGACTTTTCAACATAATATGTTGGCAGAAACAATGGCGACACATGTTTCTGCTGGTTGAAAGATATGTGTAGTCATTACTAGAAATGTTTTCCTAATACAGTCATGACAGCTGCACTAAAGCAGCAGCGATTCTTTTTTTTTTTTTTAAATAACTTTAGTGTATTTTAACAGCTGTTCTCCGTTTCTTTACCATCACTTTGGATTAGCAAGCAAGTTTGCCATTAATAGTTTGAAGACCAGAGGATGGATGTTTTACCCAAGCTGCACTACAGCTGCTTTCTTTCACCAGACAGCTGGGTGACACCGTTTTTTTCACTCAAAAAGTGTGAACGGGCCGGTGGAGAACTCCTTCCTCTGAGCGCGCCCTGATGTGTCCTTGTGAGTCGGGAAAGTTTAGAGTGATGTGCAGTGATGACATCATCACCTGGGCCTTCTCAGCCGCTCTCGCCAGGATTACCGAGAGCAGGGGAAGGGAGCAGGAAGTCTGACAGTCCAGCCTGCAGTGGGACTGCTGGTGTTTTTCTTACTCCGTGTCCTGGCATGGTTCCTGTAAAATACAAACACACACAGAGCGCTATTGTTTCTAGCCCTCTTACCGACCCACTGATCCTAATATGGAATTCAGCAGGAAACTCATGATTTCCTGACACGCACAACACGCCGGAGAAAGAGAAAAATCCCTACTGCCGACTAATGCTCCATGCCACGCGAGACCCCGAACCTCTGAGGCTAATTGGGTGGGGTTAGCAGCAAGAGGCTTCGGTTTCTCTAGCCGGGTTGGGGGAAAGTCAAAAAAGTCTCACACGGTTTTTAACTGTATTTCTGTGTTGCAACACATACCAAGATATCTCTGTCAGAATGAGGTAAGCTTCCTGACTCAAACCAGTAAGGGAATCTGTATTTTAGAAATACGTGGACCAAACGGCCAATTACCCCGTTTTTTTGCAAAATGTGGTGATTGTTCGAGGATATTGCAACAGCATGGGGGCACTGGCGTGATTCCTTGAGCTTTCAAAAAAGAAAAACGAAAAAGGAGCTCGCTGCTGTTTGTCGGCCTGTGCAGTTTGCCGGTTGCTGAAATGGGCACGAGAGAGGAAGACGCCGGCAGCAGGACTGTGAAGATGCTCAAGTGTGTGGTGGTAGGGGATGGCGCGGTTGGCAAAACATGCCTGCTGATGAGTTATGCGAATGACGCGTTCCCAGAGGAGTACGTCCCTACGGTGTTCGACCACTATGCAGGTAAGGTTTTTGTAACTTCAAACTAATTAGGTAACTTGTGATTGCGTGTAAACGGAACCCCGCAGTGCCAGTTTGAGGACTGTTAGCAACCAATTAGAGTTACATAAACTATTAAGAAGGGACGTGTGTATTATTTTCGGCTGGTAGAGCTCACGTGCTGCTTATTATGGAGACTAGAGTAATTCAATTAGGACAGATTGAGTTAATTGCAAGCAATGCATTCGTCAATTGGCGTTGTTTTAGTTGGCTTCTGCTGGTGTGCGATTAACCGTTGCTCCATGTAAAATCTTAACTTGTTATTTACACTTTTATGCATGGAAATGTAATCTATGTTTGTATTCAGGACTGGATTTTTAAGGCACCTAGTAATCTTTTATCTTAATTTTTTGCTGTAAAAAAAAAGTTGTTTACGTTGTGTCATTTTGAAACTGTATATGCCGTACAAATTCATGTGTGAAACTAATCTAAATATTTTTTTTTTTTAAATGCTGAATTTTGAACTAGCATTTCTGTTATGTCACATAAGTGAGGTCTGCGGGGGCTCACGCTAACATTTATTGGCTCTTCACCTTCACAAAGTGTTTTTTTTAGACCAACAGTGGATCGAAACTTTTTGTAGAGTTGATGTTTGTGCTAGCTACAGTTAGCGTTGGGTTTCTGGATCTTCACTACCAGTAAAATGCAGAATACTTTTGCTGTAGTGCCATTTCGTCTTTCATTATCTCCCACTTGCAGGTTCTTTTAATATCTGCTTTCTTCCTTTGTCCCTGCGTTTCTATCTTTCTCTTCCATTCTTCATTTTCTGCCTTTTTCTCTCTTGTGCATAATCTGAAAATACGTCCTGGCCCCCTAGAAATGAGTGCTGGTGCTCACCTTCGGCAATCACTGGCAAAAATATGCTCCGAATGGATAGCAGAATGTTCATGTATTATTTCTCTGTCCGTTTCTGCAGGCCGGCACTAATCTAAAAGTCACTTTGTACAACCCCGCGATGCATCCATAGAACAGTCTTGCTTTTTTTGTCTGTGGGACACTTTCATCTCTATATTTATCTTTGAAAATATGTTGATTTGAATGTGAAATCAACTTTCATACCCCACATATCCTCTTTCATTGCCTTCTGTTGTAATTTAGTAGAAAGGCACCGGAGGATGTTTGTGGGTAATCCTTTAAGACCCACAAGATTCCATAGAAGCCAAAAGTCCAAATGTTGGTTCCCGCACAGCACTGCAAGATCCATAACAGATCTGTCAGGAGACCCACTCTCTAGATTCATTGTAAGTAGATGTCCTTAAAACTGTTATTGACCTGACCCTCATGGACCAGTACTGGGTACAGCTACTCTAGAATCAATGTGGCAATGTTGAAACATCTCAACATGCTTAGGAATACAAGGCTGATGAGGATATATAAACATCATACCCAGAGACGCTGGTCAGATGTTTTAAATAAATGCAGACAGTGTTTGAGTTGAAATGTGGAAATGGAGAATAGACTAGAAAATCGTGAATTGTAAAATGTACAACCAACAAACAGTGCTGTCCATACACACAGGTAAAAAGAGTATTCCTGACTTGGTACACATTGTTAAATTTGATTTGAATGCGTACATAGCTCATTAAAAAAATGTAATCACACATTGTTAGGCTGTTGTTCACTGCAAACCAACCAAGAGGGTGGTGGAACTGCTGTTTGTTCCATTGAAAGTTAGAATTTCATGTTGTAAGGAGAAGTCCAGACGTGAACATGTTCAAGGTTCCAAAACAGGACACAAACCACAATAAAGCTGGCATCGCTGTTGGCTATCGGGAGGTGTGAAGCTTGTAGTTGGGATACTCTGGCTTGGTTTTCTCTTAGAGGTTCTCTGCGATATGACTCAAAGGTGCTTGTACATAATGCAGTTCCCCTTGAGTGATTGTGGGTCTTTGCTTGGCCATGTGGGTTTTTAGTTATTTTACCTTACTCGTAACTACTCGGAAGCAAATTACGCCTATTTCACACCCTCCTAGTCTGCAATTACTGGGAGATCCTTAGGGTGGAACTGATGTGTCCACAGGGTGGTGTTTGCAGTGAAGCATGTTATTGTCCTGTAGATTCTGTGCCTTCCACTTCTTGCAAGGGCTCTGAATGAGCAGTATATCGCTCTTAACATAGGCAACTAGAAGTTTCAGGTCTTGACTGACTTGTGAATGCATTTTTTGAAGTAGGAAATCTTGTCAACTGAGAGCCCTAGTTATTAAATGCTCTACTTGAGGGGATGCTCAACCTGATAATGGGCTGGACATTAAGGCTTAAGAGCATGGTCTGGAAGCAGAGTGGGGGTAACATTGTAAGGTCTGTTCTCATACTCTCTGGTTTGTAGGCGCTTGGTAGTTTTCATTGTCCAATGTCTGCATTGTAATCTGTATCTTGGTAAGGGGCTGTTGCTCCTAAAGGGCGGAGGAGCATCACCCCTACTGCTGCGAGCGCAGCAGGCAAACACAAATAAATATAATGGCATGGCTATACCATTTTATTTTGCCCTCACCTCTTGCTGTGTACAGCATGAGTGTGATGGCAGGGAGCAGGGCTGAATCCTGCAATTGCAGGAAGACTGCTGCCCCTTTCAGTGTGCATGTCGGATTGGATGGCAGTCTTGTGACGGCAGCCCAACATGTGCACTGTAGACTCAGCAATACCAGGGCTGTGAAACAGCTGAGGAATTGCTGGCACGGTCCCCTAGCCTCAAAATGAGTGCTGGGTTGACCTGCTCCAACCAATCCTGGAGCTGCTCTCATGCTGAAAACAGCATGACAGCAGCTCAAGGATTCATTTGATTCGCATTCCACTGGGCAGGAAGGAATTCCTCCCATTCCTTCTTGTGTACGCCAGGGGGGGAGAAGTGCCTCATTGGGCTGAAGCCGCATTTATGGTGAGTTTGGCACCATCGCGCTTCACCAAATGCTAGCAATGATATCCGCTACTACGCTTAGTGTTGGACAAATTGGACACACCCCACTTTGGGGCCTTATATGAGGTGTTTCACATTAATATTCAGAGGAATCATAGGTAGATTTGATACATGATACACTTCATCTTCCATAAGGAGTCGTTTCAAAATCCAGGTTATTTTAACAAGCTTAATCCATTGATACGTAAAAGGGAGTTCACTGTGTGGCTATAAGGAAGTACCTGGTTGAAGAGAGTAAATACTTGACATGCTATACACAATCTCCCACTATACCTGGGCAAACCTTTAAAGGACAGATAAGTGTGTTATGCCCCCTTAAGCTACTCCTTAATATCTAAAAAAAAATAGCCTGTGAAAGTGTTTGACAGATCAAGAACCTGGAACTGAGCAGGACTATAAAGTGGTCCAGGGAACTTTTGGCAGTATTTGGACTGAAGGGGCAAGCTGCCTGTGCTATAGTTGTTCGTTTGGAAAAAAATATATTTTAAGAAGGACGACGGAACTAAAGGGACCTGGGGAAGTCTTGGCATTCTCAGAACAGCTAACTGGTTATTCAGTCACTAAGCTTAAAAGAAATAACATTTTTTGGTTAAGGATGGAGATGAAGATATTTCACCAATAACCAAAAACCTACTGAACCTGGGATCCGGAACATCATGCTGCCAGGCGTAAAGTGCTACAACCCCTTTGTGTGGAGTTGTAAGCGCCATATAAATGCAAATGTAATACAAATACAATATATATTTCACACTACTAGTAATAGCGTAACACTCAGCGGTTGGGCAGTTGATTGTAGTTCATACAGGCAGTATAATAATGCCTTTTTATTGCTCGACACTCTTAAATTCACATGAGACAAAACTGCTATGGGGCATGTTCATCACCCAGTACTGTACCAGTACTCAACAAATGAACCACCCATCTCCACCTGAACAGGCATGGAATAATTAAAGAGATCAGTGACAGGCTGCTGGCCAATGGAGGATTTTCATGTAGTCTTCCACTGCAGGTCCCAACTAGCTACATACTATTTCCACTTCTTTACATCACATAATGACATTCAGATATTGGATAATATTAAGTAAATCCATCACAGCAGATCTCTCCACCATTTCTCTCTTTAACCTATGCGTGCTCACTGCCATAAAGTTTAAACAAAATATCTCAGGAGGGGCAGCCCTATGCAGTAAACAGTTAAGTGAATTATGAACATATCAATTACCATAAAAGGACCTTCATAGCTGATCAAAGCTGCCAGCTTACTGAAAACCATAAACTGTGCACGTATCTCTCACACTTCATCACCCATCAAGCGCTGCTAGGGCTGTGCCCCATAGCATGATCACCTCACCCCGGTCGCCCTCAAGCGCAACATAGAAACATTTCCCACATAGGATCACAACAAAGACAACCCATTTCCAACCACACACCCTACACAGTGTAGTCTGCAACCCATGCAAGCAAGCACTTCAGCAACTCCTATAGGGGTGGTAAGCGGTATATGAATATTAAAATTCAATACGATACAATGAAGACGCACTGGCGTAACGAAAATTGAGGGGGCCTCCCTGCAAGGAAGGTGAAGGGGCCCCCTCTGAGCTCAATCAAGAGCTCTCCGGCAAGAGTGCGGTGCTGAGGGGGCCCCCTGGAGGTTGGGGCCCCCCGCACAGCGGGGGCTGCGGGGGCCTGTGTTACGCCCGTGCGAAGACAAATATCCTCAGATAATGTTAGCAGTTGCTCACAGGAGGGGTGGTGGTGCCTAGATTGTCTGTTGATGGTGCATTGTTCTCCGCTTTAAGTAAGAGATGGTTCCAGGAGCAATTTGATCTTTTGACTTAACCCCAAGACGCAATTTCCTTCTTCTCTGTTCTGAATCCTAAGCTTGAATTCATGCATTTCCATTACTAAAATACACATATACATTTTATTGGAATTTCTCATAAGACATGGTAACTTTTTAGATCAGTTTATACTTGGGTATTTTCTTTAAAGTTCTTTTGCCGTGATTCCCTCAAAAGATTTCAACAAGAGACTACATCAAGCTCACTGCACTTATTGTACAGTGACATTAGCCATCAGCTGCCGGGGGTCAAATTCTGTTATTGTTTTAAACCATAATTAACCTTTATCGCGCACGGTTTTGTACTTTTCACGTCTTGTCCAGGACTTTAAGTTCCTGACTTAAGGGTCTTGAGAAGCTGCAGAAGAAAAGTCTTTTAATATTAACAACTTGTTTTAATGTTTTGCTCCATACGAAACTTTTTTCATTGAAGTATCATAAATACCTTGTTACAATTATCCAACGTGAGGGTACCTGATTGTCCAGCCTCAGAAGGATGGAAGGCAGAGATAGCTTTGCCATATTCAAGCTTGTGATCTGCAGGTCGCTGCATATTTCAGCAGTGTGCGGTCAACTTACTGAGCCAGCACCAGTCAATGAATCCTGAGTCTGCCTGATGTAGGTTTCTCGTCCTCATGACACAAAAGAATGTTTCCACAAGCAATGCCAGTCACGTCTTCCTATATGTGTTCTCTTGGTCATCCCAGTGAGCAAACTCTGCACAAGCATTTGACAAGCAATGGCGCATTTATGATAAAGGGATCCAGTCAGCCTGCTGTACAGATGGGCTGATCTAAATCTGGAATCTCATAACTGTTTAAGGCAACGTTTGGCAGAATGTCTGATGTGTCAGTTCAGCAAAGATGGAAACTGCAATTTATGACCAATAAAGACCGGCACATGTGACACTGAAGGGATTCGAGATTAGTCGAGGTTTGAAGTGCTTTATGGTGCTTACTAGAAGCCTCCCTGAATCGGTCCAATATACCCTAGGTTGGTAGACACAAAATGATTATTCCAAAGCTATGCCTGATCTACCTTATGGATTCGTCTTTTCCTGGTTCAAGGGTGATTTGGGGTTCCATTACCAAGCTTTTAAAATACACACTTAGAAATTGTGTTTCACAGCATAGCACCCAAAGCTGCTGTGCTGTGTTGTGTGAAAGGGAGACATCAAGACCGTCCCATACCTACTAAGACAGATCTACTAAGATATGACATTCCTGTTGTTATCCTCTGCGTCAGTGTGCTTTAGGCATCCTTGCACCGCACGCACTTTCCACTAGTGTGCAAGGGTGTGTTCGTGAAGCCTCACAAAGGGTTGGTACTGAATAGCTAACCTTCCAGTTCAAAATTCTATGCCTAGACCTCGTTTAATATTTTTTCTAAATTTGTATGTGTGTTTTACAGTACAACACACAGGGAAAGTCGGAGAAGTTTGGAGAAATAAAACTTTTCAACAAACTTGCACCTGCCTGGAGGAGGTGTAATACATTTAGACACAAATCCCTGTCTGCCAATTTTAGTAAATAGGGATTTGTATCAAAACGCATGAACGGTTGCATGGATATGCCCATATTCCACCCATTGGGCACGCCCTTAACCAAAAGTAAGTACTACATAGTACTACTTAGCCTTATTAACCACTACTTTCCAGCACAAAATACGTTTTTGCTGAAATGTAAACCCCAGTTCCAGTGGCGAAGCAAGGGGGGACGGGACAAATTTTGTGGGTGGCGGCCTCCCCCCTTACCTATGGCCATCGCAGGAATAGCCAGCGCACCCCCGCCCTTACATACCGCCACGGACGGCAAACACAGGGACCGCCACGGGCGGCACAAGGGTTAGCTACGCCACTGTCCAGTTCAACACTTTTGTGATGTAAACCTGACGCAAAGTGCTAATAAATTTGAGCCCAAGCCTTCCCTGTTCACCATTGCTCACCTTTAGCATCCCAAACAAAGCAGTGCTGCACACAAAGGAAAACATTAATGGTAAATGTGCATGTGAAATTTACCATTCTTTCATTTAGAGCAGTGCTTCCCAACTTTTTAGAACCATGGCCCAATTTTTAGAACAACCAACATTCGTTATCCACTTAGCTTTCATGGACATGAGGAGGGGAATTGTTTAATGTAACTAAAGCATAGTGTGGTAGCGCACTGGCATTTACAGGTCGCATCATTTCAATTGAAATGGTCATTAGATTTGCACAGAAATACAGTTTTACTGATAAAACTATATTTCACACAAATGATAATACGTCGAAATCGGGTTTTAATGAATATTTTTCTTTTGTGCATCACCAAGTAAAGTGCCTTGATTAGTTTTGATCCTATTAAAATCTTTGTTTCCATCATACTTCAGAATTACAAAAAAAAATGCTTCATTTTTGATTTTCTAACTACTGAATGTGTGCAGTGTATTTGCAGGTATTAACATTTTGTTGTGTGTTACCCAAAAATTACATCATACAGCCTCTCCTTTACACCCGCTGTAATCCAGAAAGATTGTCTAATAATTCACTTTCCTTCTCTTTCTCTGACTGCAAAGAGAGAGGAGCTTGTAAGCACCATTCCCCATGTTAAAATAATAAGCAACAGTTTGTTAGAAGACGTAGCCTGACATTTGAGTCCTGTCTTTGAAGTGCAGTAAAGGTAACCAGGTAATTTCAGAATTTAGCTTCTTTATTTAATGCTTGGACTTTCGCGACCAACCAAAAATCAGCTTGCAATCTACCAGTGCATAGCAACCCACAGTCTGGGAAACACTGGTTTAGAGGTTTAAAACCAGCTCCACCACCTCTCCTTCTCTGGTTACCTTATATTCTAGTAACTCTGTTTATTCTCCTCTGAAGGCTTCAGCAACTGTCACATCAGAGGCTTTGATCAGCTTATTATACACTCTTGCCGGCTGATTATCTGGTGGTCTATACAAAACTGCAAACCATTCCCCCATAACAACTTATGTAATTCCAGAGCGCCTTATGACGTGAGCAAAGTGGTTTGCAGTGCTATACAAAAACTCAAAACAGTGCAAGACTATGAATGTAAAGTTAGCACCAGGACCTTATTACAGATAGTGTCTTGGGGGCACAATGGGTGTGTGACCCTCTTTTTGTGCCGCAGGGCACTTTGGCTTTACAGAAGGGGCTTCAGATGCTTGTGCGGCCCCTTCTGTAAAAGTGATAGCACGGATGCACATGTAGCACTAGCACTATTTTCGGAGGGTGTTCTCTCATTTGCCTGGGGGGCTGGCCCCATGCAAATGAGGGAATCACTTTGACTCTGCACCCGTGCAGTATTATGGACTCCGGCGCAGAAGCAAACATGCCCTCAGGAAGCACACTGACAAGGCTCCACAAAATGGTGGTGCACAGTCAGCGCGCCACCAGTGAGCAGCCCACTGGAAGGGGCAAGAGGGTCCGCTGGACCCCACAAACATCCCTCTGCAGGCGAGTGCTGTCATTCACTGCACCTGCCCACAGGGGGATCTCTCTCCCTATTTCAAAGATCAGGCGAGTTGCCAGCTGCAATTTGAAACATGGAGTGGCTTAGAAGCAGTCGCTTTGTATTTAATTGAATGCACTGTCCCCAGGGTATCATTAATTCACTGCTACCCTGAGTGCCATCCATTCATCATAATAGGATGCGCTGTCCCTGTTTGACCAAGCTCACCTTTTAGAGGTGTTCCTTAGCACAAGTAAGGGCAGTGCGCCCTATTAGTAATACGGGCCCGGATTGCTATGACACACTCAATCAGAAAACAGCGCTACCTTATGTTAAAGTGGCGCAAATGCTGAAAAACCTCCCTGACAAAGTTATTGTTAATAAGTAAAGCAAAAACGACATTTTAACACACATAATGAAATGTCAAGTAGGATCATGACCATTCCAGTTCATGCCTGGCACCATCATAAACAATAGATTCTTGTAATGCAAAAGCCAAAGAAGAGCTTTTAGGGGCTCATATTTATTCAACAAAGGTGGCAAAGATTCAGAAGAAGTTTGTTTTGATCATATTTTCAGAGGCTCGCGGATCACTATGGGACAGGTGAATGTTTAATTGTGTATTTCCATATTTCAGCTGCATGGAGCACAAATTGAGTTTCAGCTGATCTATTGCTTTTGATGGCTCGCTGTTTTTGTAACCAGAGTCATAATTTGTGGTTTGGTAGGGTGTTCCCAGCCAGTACTTGTTACACCCAGCTGCCTTGAAACAATAACTTTTTATGTGGCAGTGAAAGGTTTAAATCACAAACTAGCCTTCACCGGTAGCCAATGAAGCCTTCTAACCATTGAATAATGTGATCACTATGGTGGGTTTGTTTGCTCTAGCCCTAATTGCTGCACACGGTAGGACCTAAAACTTCCGTAGTTACGTTCATGTTGCCCATTCCTTCATTAAATTGAAAAACTGTACTTTGAAATCTACTTTAGATATTTTGAATTTGGGTTCATCCATTTTGAACATTGTGTATAATGCAGGTTTGTGATCAGTGCTTTATTTGTAAAATGTTAAGTCCAGGTGCTCAAATCTTTTTAGGAGGCCACACCTATTTCACCAGACTCCACCCACGTCCTCCACTGGCTCCCCCACTTCCTCTAATGGCTCCATACACATCCTCAACTGGCACTGCTAAAAGCCAGATGTCATACTACCTCACGGATACAGTGGGTTCCAGTGCCATGAGGCGCATCTAGTGCTTCAACGGAAGTCTGTCCGATGGACAGTAAGTAACACTTCACAATACTCGAAACACACTTTTACCAAGTGGGACCCTACAGTACAAGGGTGACCTTTTATCCACACGAACATTTATCAAATGGAACAGGAGACATTTTTAATACACACTATCCGGCTGTTTAACACACAATCATGACCCAGGATCATCTAAACCCAGTGACTTACTTTACCACACAGACATTTGCTTCACGTCAGGCTCTTTACCACACAGACGAAATTTAATCCTTCCACTTTACCACGCTGGCATTTTTCAGCTTTTCCCACATGCGTGTCCTACCACGAGACCTTAACCACAGGGATTAATCAAGTGGTCCTTGGCCCTGTGGGACTTTGGTCATACACACCATGTAACATCCATAAAGTTTCTTTTAGATCAAAACAAGACCTCACATATTCAAAACAGGAGAGGGTCACCGAGAGTTTTTTACAATAATAATAGTCAGCTGCTGTATTACAATATTGAAAACACACGTCACGATCCCTGAATATTAGATGAAAACACATTTAGAATTTGGAGAGTATGCCTGTGCACGGTCAGTGACGTGGCTGTGGAGGGCATGAAAGAGCTGAAACTGGATCATAAATTCAAACCTGTTCTGAACGTCGACCCACAAAATACGTTTGGCCCAGGGACCGAAAATACCTTAAGACGTCCTTGATCTTTCCTTCCTAAAACCTAAGCCTTTTCCCATCATTTGTATACGTATTAAGTGTGAGTGTCAATTTGAATGCATCTGGGAGGCTCAGTGTTTTGTCTGACATGTTCAATCACTCCTGGCTTAGTACACAACATCACTTTGTATCACGGGTCTTGTAGTTTTGTGCAATACACATGGGCTTAAAAAACAAAAAACACCAGCTCCAAAACCTTAAATAAAAAGGTTAAGCTGAGTTTTGTCATTTAGGTAACCTGACAGTCATTAAACAGCAGCTCCTTGCATCCATGGAACTGTGTGTGCTAGGATACACATGTTGTCTGTTAAACTAATTAAATTTACTGCTGAAATGCTTAGGAATATAACATACGCACAGAGTTTTGTACCCTTTTAACGTCACGAATAAAAACTATTTTGACATCAAAATACACCAGTCATTAAAAGAAATAATATGTACTGCCTTTTACAAATCGGTGGTAGGTCGTGGCCACAATCGGATTAAATACAGGAAAGTATATGGTCCTTGGAGCCTTCTTAAATAGTATGTGAACGGTAAAGAAAAATGTCAATGGGTGTATGTTGTTGGAAGGGGAGAGGTGTGGCGCAGCGGCAGGGCGGCTGACTCCGGAGCGTGGGACTCACGGTTCGATTCCCAGCGCTGGAGGCAGAACAACTCAACATCATGTGACTCTGGGCAATAGCTCGCTTAATCTCCCCTACGGCCCCCAGTGCCTTGAGACCCTTACGGGGGATAAGTTTGCACATTACAAATACCAGTTTATAATTTTTTTTTTGTTGCAGAGTTTTATATAGCGCAAACTTGAACCAACATGAGGACACACATTCATTTTTTGTTAGGCACGGGTAGATTAAGTGATTTGCCCAGAATCACAGGATGTTCAGCGTCATTACCGAGACTCGAACCCAGTTCCCCAGGTCCGAGGTCGAGCGCCCTAGCTGTTAGGCCAACTCCTCTCGAAGAAGTAACATTCTCGTCTTATCCTAATTTTTGTGATAATATCTTTATTTTCAGGTAGGCCGGGGTTGATAGCAATAACTGGGGAGAGGATGTGGCCACTATCAACGTTTGTGAAACATTTTTTGAGCCCCCGAGGGCTTCCGACGATTATATACCTGTAATTGGATGTACAGGTCATTGTATATTGAAAACGAGGCTAGCTGCGTCATCATTCTCCTTAGAAGGCAGTGCACAATTGTTTCTCTGTCCTGATGAAGACCCCACGGTGATGTTTTTCAAAGACACACGTAATTAGGGGTCGAAACGTGCATAATACCACTTCATTCAATTTCCTTTTTTTTCACTATTGTAAAAAAAAACTACTTATGTTAGTTGTGTATATGGTGTATTTGTCCTGTTGTATATTAATTATTCTTTAAAATACATGATTATTTCAATATATTAATTAACACTATTCAATTTAGGTGTGTTGTTTGTTTGTATAAACAGTGTTGTGATTTATTGAATCATTAATTGCTGTCCTACCTCTGTGAGGACTAAGTAAGAAATATAATAATTCCTTTTGTGACAGAACCACTGCTTGTATAACAGATTTGGAAAGAGGACCAAGAGAGGACTGCCCTCCTGCCTTTGAAGCTGCAGGAAGAGAGGCTGCAGATTGCAAGGATTGCACCAGCTGAACTTTGGGGCTAGTGAGTTTGGACTATGCCTTTGGCTCCTGGCTCAGGGAAAAGTTGATCCCCAGCCCCAGATTGAAGCAGTGACTCTAAGGGTCAGTCAGCTGCCCCCCTGGAACAGCACCAAGGACAAAAAAGCTGAGGATACCCAAACTGGCAAAGCAGTAGCCACTCCCTAGGGATCGATGCTGGCTGCCAGTGAGTATGTCAAGAGACAAATCT
Organism: Triturus cristatus; assembly: GCF_964204655.1. Classification (NCBI taxonomy): domain Eukaryota; kingdom Metazoa; phylum Chordata; class Amphibia; order Caudata; family Salamandridae; genus Triturus; species Triturus cristatus. The sequence goes on from NC_140592.1 coordinate 800,064,664, forward strand.
AAGATAGCCAAAAGTTGCTCAGAAGTGTTATCAGTGACAGGATTCATTGCACAAGAGTGGCACTAGCCCCCACCAAGCATACTCGGTGTGAATGCTGTTTTGTGAGATCAGTAGTCCAGCTGAAGCTGGCCTTCTGTCGCAAAGAGGACGTTGTGGGCTCTAAGTGCCATGGTCAAAGTTTCCTCACCCCACCCATGTACTGAGGGATCAACCACACTTCAACCCTATTGACCGCACAGTTCCAGGAGTATCTCTGAGCATCTTTTCTGCATGCAACCCCAGCATCAGGACCACTCCGTTATGGTCTATGGTGGTCATTTAATAAAGGTTGGAACTTGACTGGAAAAGGCACTGGTGACCAGGTAACTGTATAAAGTAACCCTACTGGACTCCTAGAACCCTGTCATGTCAGATAGGATTGCCCAAGCCAGTCCAGAGTCACCAAACAAACTGTTTCAAACTTTTCAAAAGTTTTAAAAGTTTTTGTTGACTAATGCTTGTTTGCGGTTGGATTTAAAAGTATTTATGTCTTCTAAAATATGTATCTCTGGAACCCCCCAGTGGATTTTGATGATCAAGGATTGTAAAATGAATACAAATGTGCTCTATTTTTATAAATTGTTGTTGTGTCTCTTTCTTGTTGTGTGACTTTCTTATTCTGTTGTTTGGTGATGTAAAATGCTTCACACTAAGTTCCTTTGTTTATCCTTGCTGCTCAAAGTCACAGCTACCCAGGGTTGAGCTTATGGTTTACAAATTAGCCTGTCTGGACCCAAGGCCGGTTTTGCACGTGTATTCCACAATAAAGTCCCACTGCCATATCGTATAATACACCCAAATCATCACACTCCTCAACTAAAACAGCAGTTTCTACAATTGTTATTTTGGTGAAGCCTCTTCTGTAGAAGACCACTACGTGAACCATGTTAGTTTGACACAGAACTATATCTAAGTGTTCATCATGTGCTGGAAAAAAACTCCAAAATGTAAGTATCACCTATAATGTGAATACAGGAAATGTAACCTTAATCAGGGTATGCATTTCAAGTACCTATTAGTATATTTCTTCAAACTTTATTCTCCACTACAATTGCATTGTTGTACATAAACCGCAAGGTCTAGCATCTTCGTACCAAAGTAAGTCAGACAAGTACGCTGGAGAGGTGGCATAGATTATCCGGTGGGCCATCAGCAAAGGGTGCAGAACTTAGTAAGTTTGGTGGGGGGCATAGCTCATGTCCAGCTCCCATCACTTTTTTGCTCGGGTAGCATTCAACTCTTTAAGACCCACTGGGTTTGCAGTTTTGTCGAGTGAAAGGTGGAGTGGGGAAGGAGAACTTCTAAATGTGTGAATTCTTCACAAAATAAACCCTACTCTCAACCTCTAGATCCCTTTCCAACTAACCTGCTGCAAGTTTCAAGCCTGAGTTTCACATTAAGCTTCAAATAAATTCCATTCTGTAATGAAAAAAACGTGCTTTCAGTCTGGCACCTTGACCAATGTATCAGGGGAGTTAGATCTTGCGGACTGTCAAACTGCTGAGCTAATAATTAAAGCTTTTCATTTTCTTCCTAGTGGCTCAAAAACCTAATGTAAAATCACCTGCCTGTAAAAGGACCTTTCCGGGAACACTTAAAGTAATTGAATGTTTGACTAAAAATATGTGTATAATCTTATTTAATTGAATAATAGAGCAAGCAGGACACTAGAGATCGGAAGAGAGGTTTATGCAGTGGGACACTGTAAAATTAAAAACCGCTGTCATTGACCTATCAGTCTAAACTTCCGCAACTCCATTAAACACTGAGCCATGCTTTAAACACCAAGATCCAGCTATGTCCATCATCTTGATGTTACCAGGAAGTATCGTTGTCAAATTGTAAATCAAGATCATTCAGTTTAATTAGTAAAACATTTACTGGGATTTGCACAATTAATTAGCCAGACCTTAATTGACAATATTTCAAACAAAAAGGCAAAGTGTATGGCATCAGGAAAGGAATTCTTGAAAGGAAAACTTGATAAGAAGGATGGAATATCACTGTGCATCCTAGCCAGATGCCATCAGAGCACAACCTTCAACTTGGACAATTCTACAAATGTTGAGAGCTAAAAATATCAGAAAATACCATTAATATTATTTTTATTAGATGGTGATGATACTACTACTACTACTACTAATAATAATAACACTGATGGTTATGAATTACATATTTAAACCACTACTAAAAACATCTACTCTTTAAAATAAATACTTTATAATATAATGGAAATATAATGGAATACACCTGCTATCCATTAATTTTTCTTGACATTGTGACTACTGTGTTCATTTATTTAAACTGAGATCTTTAAGCGAAGCATTTACATACTGCAAAGACTGAATAAGCAGTGGCAAAGCCAATATGCCTGGCCCTGGCGAGAAGGTGCAATGGTCATTTTGTTATGTAAACTTATGCCACAAATAGAAAGAAGGAAAGAAAATGGAAACTTGACCCCGCCTAAACATGGCATACATTTGTTAAATTAGTAAAAACAATAAAATAAGCATTGCAACTAATTTTAATAGAAGAGTACATGTGCTTCCTAGCAGACATTTGCAATTAGAATAGGGAAGTGTTTTTAGTTTTAATGCACATCTGAAGAAACTATCATGTTTGTTGGCACAAATAACACTTCTACTGGCTTGAATTGCTGTAATCTGCGCGTAAAATGTAGTTTAAACACACAAGGATGACAAAGGATATAACAAGTAGTAATGAATGAGAAGTTTGTGTTATTAGCTAGAATGGTTTGCATTTCTCATTGGACACAAAATAGTATGTCATGCACTCTTCTCTCTATGAAACCACACATCTTAGTCGTAGTGAAATGTATAAGCAAACTCAAAATTAATTTCTTTCGTGACAAAAAAATGTAAAATATGTGCAGTTAGTAATATAAATAGATATTTATCGTATATGTTTAGAAGGACTGGCACATAGCCATAAAAAAAGCGAGACGAAGTTCAAATCACGTCCAAGGTAAAAATGATTTGACCAGATTGTCTCTATGTCAGTGTACAACAATCCTGATCATCCAATGATGTCATGGAAAATGTATGATCCTACTGACAAGAATACCGCAGATGGGTGCTGCTTTTGCCACATGTAACATGATACTGAAAGTGCATTGACACGCAGATGGCTTGCTTTTTGTTTGCACCTGCAGAAAGAGGGGCCTTGTGTCTACCGCACCCTCCCTCCCCACACTAGTCAACTGACAGTAGTGCCAAGTCAGGACGAGGATGCCATGGGAGGCAGATGCCAACCGAGGTTGAGCAGGGTGGTGACTTGCCCTCAATTGGTGCCCTGTCCAAGAACAAGATCATTACCAATTCTGCCAAGTCTGCTAAATCCACTTGCAATAAGCAGAAGCGCAGAGCGAATCAATCTCACTCTGCAATCGCCAGCCAATTGAGCTCCTTAGGGACTATGACACCTAACACTTCTGTCCCAATAAATGATGTCTTTAGGATATTCTGGCACAATTTGGTAGAGAGTTGGCGGTCTTCTTGACTCCAAGCTGCAGAGCATATTTGATCACTTGGAAACTATTGAGGAAACACAATCTACTCTGATCCTGATGCCAGTCTCAGAACCAACAAAGACTGATGTCATTAACTGTGGATATACTGTCACTGGCCTGATGTTAGAGTCTAGCAACCTGTCCACAGGAAGGAGGAGTTTGATCCCTTGCCCACAGGTAGTGTGTGTGAGGCAAGATCAGCAATGGTCTGTCCACTAAAAGGATGCGAGGTTACAGGCCAAACCTCAGAGTTACCTTGGATACCTGTAAGTGCACCCCCTATTTCAAGCCAGATGGGCTTGGTCGCTGGCCTTGCTACCCAATGTGAACTTCCTCTGGTGGCTTGCACCTCTGTCATTGTCCTTGCTAACGTGCCAACCATTCGTCCAGGGTTGGTTGAATCCACGATAGAGATAATCCACAAATCAATTCACTGGATCCATCGGAATTTGAGATACTAGGGCAAGTCGTTTTATAAAGTACTTATGGCTAGCATGTTGGGATGGCTGGGGAAGAGGACTAAAGAACATATGGGATATTGTGTCTTTGTGACGTTTAAAAAACGACTATTGCTGGGCATTTGATTAGGGCTTCAGCCTTTGGTCAACACAAGTAAAGTAATATTGAGATTTTGCCCCTTTGTTATTTTTATAGCGATGTGGCGATTCATTTTCAAAATCGGGAGGGGCGTTCAGATCTTTATTCTGCCCCTTCACAGCGCTTTAGCATCCAGACGCAGAACCAATTTGCACCTTTGGGAGACTTGGCTGATATAGATTGACTTAGCCCTGGCCAAGTTAAGAAGGAGTGCCATCCGCAGGATGCTTCCCGAGGTATGGACCAGCCTATTGGCAGCAATAGTTTAATGGTGGATACTGTTTACTATGTCAGTTCCACCATGCCCAATCCTTTAGGCAGTGGCCCAGATACTGTAAAGGGGAGGTTGCCCAATATGACTGTTACCACAGAGTAGGTTTAAATATTATTTTGTAATATTGCTGGCCTTACCAACAAAATTGATCATGAGAACTGGGTCTCTTTTATCCAAAATGATGACATCATCGTTTTTTCAAGACACCCAGGCTGAGGAGACTATTTGCCTGGATTGTTATGTTGCTTATAATGTTCCAGCGATTCCATCTCCCTTAGGTACAGCAAGCATGGGCCTAATGCCGAGTATCCCTGATTTGCAAAGTTAGTTTGGTCCGCAATGATAGCATTTTAGCCAAGCTTTTTTATCTAAATGGCCAGTGGTTTGAGCAGTATTTTCTTAAACTTTTATAATGGATGCCTGGGTCTAACCCCTATTTAAACATTAACATGCTTTCAGATTTTATTCAAGCTCTTGATTCTAAATTTGCCTATTTGCACACAGGATATAAGATTATTTTTGTTGGTATTTTTACACAAAAATAGAGTCTCATCAGTAGGATGGTGTTTTTAATATGTTTGATTTACTAACCTCAGATTGTGTTTCTCCATTCATGGATCTGAGAGCCAAAGCTCTTTTACATTTAATTAACTGTTCGGATTGTATTAATGTTGTGAATTGTTAGACCCTCCTTTACCTTACAAATGCCACCTATGTTTGGGGGGGCCTATGGCTCTGTCATAGACTATATGTTTGTTTCTAGAGCTCTGTTGGGCTGTGTTTATAAGGGTGGAATGGAAGATAGTATATTCAGTGACCATAATACCCTAAGGCTTGATTACCAAGGGGGCCAAAAGTTATAAAGGGGCAGCTATGGGTTTTTTAGTCATCAAGTCTAAAACTTGAAACTGACGAGCACACATGCTGCGGGCCACCGAGCCATCGCTGATAATGCCTACTACATAAAAGTCTTCGGAAACTTGGATTCATTTATATTTGGTTGAAATCTACAATGTCCGTTTGAATACACTTTTCTGTCATTCTATAAAGCCCTGAAGAAGTCTCTTCGTGAAACGAAATGCTTCAGCTATGGTCTTCTGTTTTAAGGAAAAACGCAATAAAGAGAAATCCTTTTAAGAAATCAAACACCTGGATTTGGATATCTTCTTGAGTGCTCACTGTCTCTTGAATACTGACATTGGTTGTTACAATTTGTTGAATAGTGCTGAACCCTTTTGTGTATAAAGTCTCAAGGGCTCCGCTTGGCCTGGAAGATTGTCGACACAATAGCCCATATGCTAGAGTTGTGTACTAAGCATCTTGATACGTTATTTGATTGTCTTACTTCCTCTGTGGATCAGCGTGCTGTGGTCAACCAATTAGTCTATTTGGGCACAACAGTTTGCAAACTAATCATGAAGCCTATTAGTCAACTCAATCACAATGAAAAATGGTTTGATTCATGTTGTAGAAAGGCCTCTGTTAACCTACACAAAGCTCTGAAGGAACTGCCAAGAGACAGCTATAAGGTCTAACATTGTAGGACAGAACATAAGTCTATAAGTCTGCCCTATGTCACAGGCACAAGGAAATTCACTTAACCTCTTGGGGGAAGGTAGTGCTGGCCTGTAGTCAGAAAGACTCCAGGGCTTTTGGGGCAGTTGTGAACAACTTTAGCTCTATGGGAACTAATAATAATAATTCAGTTATTAGCCCTGAGATTTGGGTTAGTAACTTCAGTGTATTACATGCCTCTCGCTGCCACAACAAGAGTGCTGAAACTGAGGAAGTTTTTCAATTGTCAATAGAATTTACCCTGGATGAAGTTTGGAAGGCCATCTATAGAGGACCCAGGGCCAGACGGTGTCTCTATGGATTTGTCACCCCGAGTGGGACGGGTATGCTCAGACGTGAGTCCCGTGCTCTCCATGCCACTGGAATCAAACTATCCTGGCTGAATAGGGGTGAAACCTCGAAACCGGTCCTAGGATGCTTGGTTCCAGTCCAGGGAGGACCTGGCTTGGCAGTTCGGGCTGGACTGTTCCCATGAGGTACAGGGTCAAGACGGATTTGCATATGGCTGGGTTCAAACCGGAATGGCATGGTGAGCAAAAAAACGATGGATTTAGGCCCAGATCTCTGTACTGGGGTGAATCTATGACATTGTTCTGCATTCTGTACATCAACTGTTGTTTTTGCATTTGTATAAATCCCTTCCAGAACTCTGGGTGCCTCTGCTATGCAACTGTTTTAACACTTTGGTTAAGATGGGTATGGTATCCTTCTCTTTTCTCTGTCTGGCCCTTCCTCTGTGTTCTGTACTCTGCTGCTCAGCCAGTCTAAGTGATGTCACAGAATGTTCCCTGTGTGTATGTTTGAGTGGAATTGTCAGTTGCTGTATGTGGGCCTTGCAGCAGGGATGCTGCTCACGGTGGGGCTGATTTACCTGATACCACTTTCAATACTACTAAAACCAACATATCCTCTAATGTTCCTGTCCTGACTGAACCAAAGAATACATCTTATTTTTGGATAAAACTACATTTCAGTCTACCTCCTTTCTTAAATTTCACAATGTGCCTTCCAGACTCTTGGCATACTGCCACTATCATTCTTATCTTTAAAAAGGGTGCTCACCAATTATTGGCCAATGTCCCTCCCCGACTGCCATGCAGATCGCTGGGAGGGTTGTCCTGGAGTGTCTTCTGTCTTGGGTTAGGAAATGGAGCATGCTGTCGGAGGTGTAGTATGCTTTCAGAGATGGGCTGTTTGGCACGGTGGAGCAATACCTGAATCTTCACCTGCTGATCAGCTGATCAGCAAGCATACCATCATCAGGCAGGGCTCCATCTGTCTGGCTTTCATGGACCAGCCCCTTCAACAGCGTAGTGAGATCCAAGGTGTGGGAAAACTTGACTAACCTTGTGGATGGTGGCTTAATTGAACTTAACATCCCCTACATTAAGATCTCTCAGCGTCTGTTAGGTTTGGGCCCTCTGGCCCTATTCCATTTCATTTATATGTAAATGGCCTAGGAAAACCTTGTATGTCCCTTTTATTGACAAGAAAATGGTTCCTGCATTACTATATCCAGTTGATGCCGTCTTACTTGCAAGAACCCGAAATAGCTTAGGCATTTTGTTCAGGGATTTTATCAGCTTTATGGAGTCACTTGGCCTTGCCACCAATCAGTCTAAAACTATGGTCTATGGCCCTAAACCTCGCAAGATATGAAGTGTCTATTTACAAGGACATCCCCTTGCTTCTACCCAGGACTTTTCTTACTTGGCCATTCTTTTTTATGCTAGGGGTAATTGAAGACCATGCCAACTTAAAGCCTCCCACAGATTTGCCAGTGCAATTGGGACAATTAAGAGAGGAAACTGGCATGGCTAAAACCACAGTCAGGGACTATGCAAGGCTCTGAAGTTCTCTAGCACCCGAGCCATACTTAGAATGGGTGGACAGGGCCTGGGGCAGACTGCTTTTAACCAGATATAGACTCGGTTTTGTGAGGTGGTACCTCAGCTTTTCTCTTGGCTGGTTTGATTCCACTAAGATTTTAATTTGCCCCTGTTATAAGCCAGCTTTTCAGAGCTTGCTTCATTTTATCTTTCTTTGCCATTTTTATAATGCTTTTACTAAAAAGGTTTTTAATTCCAACGCTAAGGGCGAGTAGAATTAGAAGATGTGGTGATGCCCTGGTATATCTACAAAAGTTAAATTCTCCTTTTCTCTGTGTCAGCATCTGCTCCTTCCTGAAATGTGCTATTGCAAAAAGGAAATCTATGCCATTCTAACCAGAAGCTTTTTTTCGATGCACTGCCATTTCTCACAAATGTTAATTTGGGTCTGAACTATTTTGAAGAACCTGTAGGTTTTGCTTATCTTAGTCCTTATTTGTCTTGCAATGTATGCCTTAACTATTGATTTTTGCCTAATTGCATCTTTTCTTTTGAGGGCTACGCCTGAGGCTTATAATATGCCCTGAATCATGTCAATTGAGATGCCTGACGTACAGATTTTTACAGTAATTCACTGTTTACAATGATTGTTATTTTAATGTTCAATATGTTTTTAATTTTTGATTTTTGCCACAGCCTGGAAAATGGAATGTGTTAAGTATGTTATTTTATTTGTCTTTTTGATGCTTAAGTGTTGTGCTTTTATGGTTACTTTTTGTTCCGAAAGAAAGGTTTGATGCGATACAATACAAATCACGAATGATGGTAATCATATTTCGATTTTTTGGGGGCACAATGTGATTGGCTGAATTACGGCTGTAAAGTTTTCTTTTAGAGCATCTGGAAACTCGCAAATCACTGATGACTTGCAGATTTTAGGCTGGGAAAAAAATCCACAGCCATTGGGGGGCCAACTCCAAAGGTAAGTCACCCCAGGGCGGTGGTAGGGGATACCTAGATGTATGGAAGATATAATGCACTCCTTGGATAAAAGCTCAGTTTTCAGCATGTGGTTCAGAGTACACTTTCAAGCTCACAAGCTGATAATTTAAGTGCTGGATTTGACCACCATTTATCCTTGGCTAATAAGGTGGAGCTTGTTAGACCTGACACCCTTTGGTTGTAGTACCCCACACCTTTTGCCTTCACCCCTCCTGTTTTGCTTAATTTGTTTTTGCTGGCTTTAGGACTCTGTGCACTTTAGCCCTGCTAACCAGTGCTAAAGTGATTGTGCTCTCTCCCTAAAGCATGGTAAAATTGGCTTAAACCTAATTGGCACATTTTGTTCACTTGTAAGTCCCTGGGAAATATTACCTTATGTACCCAGGGTCTGTAAATTAAATGCTAATAGTGGGCCTGCAGCACCAATTGTTACACCCACCAAATTAGCCTTTTAGAACATGTCTCAGGACTGACACCACAACCTGCAGTGCAGTTTTAAACTGCCATTTAGACCTGGCAAAATAAACCTTAGCCAGGCATAAACCTTCCTTTTTGATACATATAATTCAACTGTAAGGTAGACCCTAAAAGCAGGGTGCATTGTGTTTAAAAAGTAGGACATGAGGTTTTAAATTTTACATGTCCTTATACTGAGAAAACTCCTAAAGTCGTTGTTTTACTATTGTAAGGCCTATCTCTCCCATAGGATAACACTGGGATGCCTTATTACATTTAATAAGTGCTAACTAAAATGTTGCTGATGTTTACATGTAAATGAATTGTCATTAAAAAAAAACATTTAAAACCATCTTTAATTGTAACGTCTTATTTTACGTCACAAGTCTGAAAATACCACTTTTAGAAACTTGGTATTTTCTTGCCCAGACCATTTGGTGCCTGTTGCCTGTGTCCTAGGTAACATGGCTATAAAACGTTGGCAGTTGACCTTTGTGTATTGCTCCGAGACAGCAAGACAGAGGGTAACTAAGTGTTGGCAGGATGGGCAATCCTGCCAGGATGGTTGGGGCAGAGCTGTTTCCTCTCCCACTTACACTTCAAAAACGTGCCTCCAGGACACACATGAAGGAACTTGACACCTGCTTTTTGTCAGCACAGACTACTTAGAGCCAGCAAAGGGGAAGGAAAAAAGGAAGGGAGTTCCCCACTGAAACACTGGCACCAGGAATAAATATTGGACCTGTTGAACCCCTCATCAGACTCAGAAGGACTGCCCTGCTACTCTGCTGCCTGAGGAAGGAAGTCCCAGAACACAGTACTGCCTGAGTGAGTCCAATGGCAGCTGACTGCTGTTCTGAGCTACAGCGACACAACGTGGTGCAGAGGTCTCCCTGCGACTGTCTAGGTGACCTGCTGCAACTGGACCTGCTGCAACTGGACCTGAAACTGGAACTGCCTGAGCCCTGCTGTCCTCTGCTAGAGTGAGACCCTAGTCCCCAAGAGGGGCCTTCCTAAGTCTTGGACCCTTGGTTGGCATCAGAGCGCACTCATCTGCTGGGAATGGTGAAAACCTGAAGTTTTGGGCGCTTCATGGCTGTGAACGGGCCCATTCATGCCTAGATCCTGCCACCCGCGAAGACCACCAACATGAAGCTCTGGTGAACCCGACTCGTTGTGCTACTGTGACCGCCAGCAACGACTGGCAACGTGAGATGTGCAATTCGTGCTACAGCAACGACAACCCACGGTGAACGCCAATGCGAAACTCCAGCAACAACCATCTACAATGCCCAACCCGATCTTCACTCTACAGCAAAGACCGTCCCCAACGCCCAGCCTGCGCTTCTCAATACAGCGATGAACATCTGTGATGCTCTCCTCACTGCCTCCTCCACCACATACTAAACTCCTTGCGCCAGATTTTGAGACAGTAACTTTTTAAGTGGGGTTAACCTGCTCCCTGTCTTTGGCCTGCGCTGCATTGTGATCTGTTTGAAATTGTGACTTTCCCCCAGTCTAGCATGGCCAGATTACTGCGAGTGGCAATTTGTGTTTTTGCACGCTATACTAAACCAAAAAATTTTAATTTCATATCTCTGATTCTACTGATTAGATTTTTGTTGTTGTAGTATCATTTTATTTATTAAAATGTACTTTATTTTTCTAAGTTCAAATTTTTCTTGTGTTGTGTTTTCAGTTTATTACTGTTTATGTGGTGCATAAATACTTTACACTCTACTTTAAGCCTGATTGTTTTTATGCCAGGCTGCCAGAGGATTACGTGTTGGTTAATTTACTGACTTTTGTTGTTAAATCTAATTCAGATTAATGTTGTTACTTGAGAAGGGTCTTCACCCCCTCAACCAAAACACCAATTTCCTACCTAGCTGACTCACGAGGCTCATACAGTTTTAAAAAAATGAAACAGCAAAGACAAACACTAAAATAAATGTCTGTCTTCCTTGGAAAGCAGGAGTTACGGTAGAGACCTGATTACAGGCCAGGCCTTGTGTCCAACCTCCCCTGCAAAAGGCTGTGTGCAGTGGGGGCTGGTAAATCAAGGTGGATTGGTGGCTGGGCCTGGCACTGACCCCCGATGTGCTGGATTTCACCCATAGCAATGCTTGCCAGCTAAAGAATTATCTTTTTGATGCAGCTGAGTGGATTAGAAACTACTGCCTAAAGTTAAATGGGGAAAACATGTAGCGGTGCCTACCAGGGATTTGTTCAACACAAACACATTTTTTTCTCAGTTTATATCTCATATAGGATGTCTCACCATAACATCGCAGATTAATTGAAAAAATGCATGCATAGTGTTTGTTCAAATAAATAAAATCAATTAGCCAGGTGTATCTCTACTTATTAAGTTTAAATAAAAAGATACAAAGAATTGGGGGTTCATAGCAGCAGTTCTCGCATACATTGATATTGAGGTTGTGCTGAATGAAGATTAACTAGTCATCAATGCATAACTACCCATCTTATCAGTAATAAAACTTGACTCTGTCCTCCACATAGGATCTAGATCTCCCCAAATACATTTAATAGTAACTAAAAGGAAGATTGGGTTAGATGTCAATGCTTTAGTCTCTGTTGTAATGTAGCTGTGGACACAAAAAATCGTGTGAAGTTCCAAGACCCCTTGGTAAAAACTTGAAAATTGAAGTTTTGTGTGAGTGTTTTTTTTCAAATAAATTGGAAGCAGACTTTGGTTGAAACGTATGTAGTCTCCCACCGATGACTCAGACAATAGTCATACACAGACCTATTGAAAGTAGTTGCTGCTGCGTCTATTGGCAGTCTCCTCTGGTGTTCCACAAAAGTTTTTTTTGTTTTTTTAATATTTTTATTGAGTAGTATAGAGCAGAATAGTAAGAAAGACAATTTTTTAAAGCGATTTTACAATTTCTTTCTGTTACATGTAGACATCTGGAACAACACATCCTGACAAACCAATCTAAAAACAGGCAAACAGAAAGTGTAGAGCAGCTAAAGTGCAATATGCAGTGCAATGGACCCTCAACAGTTCAAAAATCAATTGTGCCAAAATACCTAAAATAGCCAAATAAATGATCTGAAGAAGTATAAAACTACTAAAGTGCAATGTACAAGACTGTGAGGCTTTCTACAAGATTTCAATTTTATATTAATAACAGTTTATCCACAAAAGTTAGAAGCTTAAAGTTAAATGGGAGCAAAAAACAAAGCCATGCTAATTGGTAGCAACTTTGACTACTGGCATGACTGTCTCGGACCTTTACCTGAACCTAAAACTCTATTTAAAATTTAGGTATTTGGCTCAATGATAAGCTATCATTTGAATCGCATTGCAAGAAACTTGCAGCCTGTTGTTTCAGCTTGTTGAGAACTCTGAGGAATATTTTATGGACCCTCCCAAGTGTCACCCAGAAAACAGTAGTTCAAGCTACGATCACATTGTGTCCGTACTATGGAAACGTGCTGTGTTTAGGTGCCACCAATGCTGTGCTAAACAGATTACATATAATTCAGAATGCAGTAGTACAACTCCGCCTCTGCACTCCTAGGGTGGAGTCAATGGCTTCTCCCTTGTAATGCTGCACTGGTTACCCACCGGGAATTGAGTGCACTTATGTGTCTACCAAAGGTTGTAAAAAGGGCTTGTGGGGGGACGCGGGGAAGAAGGCGGGGTCATCTTCTACACCCGTCCGGATTTATCGCGGCACCCGGCAGGTCTTGCATGTTTAATGGATAGCAACCTATACATATCCACTTGATATGGCCGAAACATGGACATATTCCACACACCAAAATAGATAATAAATGGATGAACTGTCTCCAAAATACTGGGAAACCTAATAGCCCAGATCAGTTCACAGTGGATATATTAACTTTATATCCAGCAATCTGGAAGCCTTATATCCGTAGATGTCGCCAGTCTTATAGGTGTCACTAAAAATGTACCATAATCCTGGCCGGGAAAGACCTCATCTCCACTGATAACTTAACTCTATTCTACTTCAATGATAAATTAGAAAAAGATTATATTGAGGACCGGGCTTGTGGTAATACTGTTCTAGTGCACATGCAAGCAGAGTTCCATAAGCTGGTGAGAATTATGTGTGAGTATTGCTACTTTAAGTTATTAATCATTAAATATTTTACATTTGGGAGACAACATATTTGTATTACCTTTATTGATTTAAAACTTACAAGCAGTATGTGTAAACACTGGCATGCACTACCTAGACCTATCTCTGCCTCGGAGCCACTATATTGAATGCAACTAAATCAATAAAGTGAGTTTTAAATGTGATCCACCCCTACTTCAACCCACTACATCTGCCCAAAACGTATACAATCAATAATTACAGTATATTTAATTAAATGATTCAATTGAGGTTAACATTATCTTAATTATTTCCATGTCCTAACCCTGGTGCCGACTAAAATTCTGTTTCAAATGAGTTAAAATAAATACAACTCACTTTAACCTTAATGCCAACTCTCACTGTAACCCTTAATTCTCCAGCCAGCTAAATGGGCTCAGATGTTCCTGCATTGGAGACCATCGGGTGCAAAAACACTAGACCTTTCGCCTTGGGTACAGCTGAATTTCATACCAGAATGCTACTCTGTCTGACTCAGAATTGTGGGTCTAGATGTATTGGCACCTTCATGTAGTGGGTCCGAGGTACTGTGGGGCTACCTAGGTTGGCAAAATATTAGCTTTGCAACAATGTACATTGGCACCAAGCATGGCACTTAATTGTCGCTAGAGGGGTGCCCCAGAGGCATGTTCTAGCCTCAATGCTGTCCTCACAATTTGTCCACAATGTTGTGGGGGCATGGAATCTGTCGAGGTAGATTGCCCTGACTTCAAGGTCTAACACTTCTCCCTTCCTGTTTTTTCAGAGGATGCCACCCAGTTTTCAAAGATTTTTTAAAATGTAATGATATGGCAAATGAGAGCTGATGATTAATTTGTGTCTGACAAAATACACAGCATTTTAACCGCTATCGGGGCTTTAAGATCCGTTTTACTTTAAGGGTGAAAAGCTATATTTGTGACTAGTTTTGATAAAATAGTTCTTTTATTTTGTAACTCCTGATGAAGAAAATAAAGTCAAAACAGTGAACGAATGTAACAGTCCTTGTACATAAAAGAGTAGCTTCCCATTGACTTTTCATACGATTTGGTGGCCGTGAGTCACTCCAGTCATAGAAGTGTTTCATGCTCAAGCACTATTGGCTGTTCTTTATAAACCTGATTTTTGGGGCATTACAGCTATCAGTTGTATACTGAGCACAGAAAAGTCATGGCACAAAATTAACTTGGCCAGAATATATGATTAGTAAATTATTGAGAACTCTACAGAGGTTACTAATCTGCCTTATTTCTTCCTCTGGATTAAATCAGGAGTAATAACCTATATTTCACATTAAAACACAAACCAAATGCAAAATGTGGTCTAAAAAACATGGCTGCCTTCTCATTTTGCAAGAACTTTCATTAACCAATCTTATTGTATTTCATCATCTCCAGCTAACGGGGTATACCGCGAAGGTAATGCAGTCTACCGTGGCCCAATTTATCACTAAATGCCCCCCTACTACTTAAAAACTACTGAACCAATTTAGATCAATTGACAAAAAGAACCCTTTTATACCATAATCTATATTTGTGCCAAATTTCTTTAAAATCTGTTCAGCAATGTTGCTGCTAAATCTGTGTAAAATGTCCATGAAAAATGCATTGGTGTAACAATGTGTTTTGGTACCCTCTTCTTTTTTTTCCACCCTCTTAACTATTCACCACAAAACTGTGCATCATCAGCCAATGTAGAAAACCCAACAGATCTACAAAGTTTCATGGAGATACATTAATAGATGGCAATGTTATTATCAATCAAAAATCTGATTAATTTTTATCTGTCGGAATTCTAACTATAACTACAGAGTAGATACCGCCACCCTGTAATACATACATATATATATATGTCATCAAGAAAAGTAAACCTATACTTACCTATAATTAGGGCTCCCGGTTTTCTGTTTAAATGGATTTTTACTTATAAATATAGACGGAAAACAAGTTTTCCTTTATCTGTACCTATATATAAAAACAGGAAAATACTAGTACATTTTGTCATTGACCATCTGGTATCTCTCTCTCCTTAGAGGGTTAAGAGGTGTCTGCCCGGGCTGAGACAGCTTCCCGGGCACACACTCAGCCGCACCCGAGTACTTCACAGGTCTTTGAAAGACCGTTTCCTTGTTAATGAGGCTTTGATGTTCTTTCACCCTTAGCCTCTGCCGTTTGCACCAGCACCCATCTTTTCCTCGCAGACTGGGTTTTACAATATCCAAGGCCTGCAGAGAAGGCTCGGCATTAGTGGCTGTTCGGGGATGGGCGGGGAGCAGAGAAGGAAAAGGTCTCCGTCTCTTGCTTCCTGCCCAGACAAGACAAGGAAGGTGTCCGCTTCTGCTCTGCCGTTGGCAGCTGCCCCCTCTCTTTCTTACTCTTATTCCCCCTCTGTCTGTCTAACTCCTCCTCACTTACCGAAAGCCATGACTCAAGAAATGGTTCTCACCCTCTTTTTCTTCCTAATGTTCATTTGTTCCCCTGTGAAATGGATGCAAAAAAGAAAACCACTTTTGATGAAAATGCCATTTTGACATTTTTCTATTCCAAAGTGCAGCCACGGAAATAAAAGGTTCAAAATATGAAAAATCAATAACTAAAAAAAGCAAGACGGAGTGTTCTTAAAATGGCCGGATCGGTTTTATTCAAACCCCAAAAACATTAGTGTCACTTTACCGAGTTTGCCAGTGAAGCGCTGTTTTCCCCCGGTGGGGAAGTGCGCCAAACCTGGAGGTACAGCAATACCTGGTTGATGGGTGGATTGGAAAACAAAATGTGTACGGCGGCTTTGTGTTGACGAATGTGGTCTTTTTAACCCCTTCGCCGCGGCGGGAATTCCGCCGCGGCGCTGGGGGGGGGGGGGTTGGGGGCACTGCGGTGGCGCCGTGCTCATGACGGAACCACTCCGTCATGAGTCACGGTTGAGCTGTGTTCATGACGGAGTGGTTCCATCATGACTCCGCCCACGGCGCTAATCGCCCGCACAGGCGTGGAATTAGCGCCGCGTAGGCGGAGCGGCCGCCAACGGCCGCAGCATGACTGAACCACTCCGTCATGAGCACACGGCACCCGTGGCTCATGACGGAGTGGTTCCGTCATGAGCAGGGAAGGGGTTAAACAATACTGTTTACGTTTTGTAAGCATATAAGCAGTGGACATTGAAATAGGTCCTTTCTGGGCCATGTAGTTTTCGGGCATAAGCACTCAGTGATTTCTGAATAGTGAGTGTAAAAGTGTTAAGTTCACCATGTTGTTCCTGCTTATATTTCATTATTTAATCTTTCATTCCCAATGAATGTTTGCTTTTTCCAGGGTGTTGTTACTATTTTCTTCAGGCAGCATATTGCTCTTGCCGAGTGCGTAATTTAAATTGAGTCGCATCCAGGTGTTTATAGCAGATCAAATAGGATTGTAGTTGAAGGCAATGTGAATTTCTCTCAGTGGGGCAGTATGGTGTTCAGTGAGGGAGCGGATGTGGCAATCTGCCTATGACAGAAACTGCAAGGCTCTGAGACAAATGGCTTGTGATAGCCCAAGTTTTCAGATGAATGTATAGTGGTGACCAATAAAAAACCGAGCGAATGTGTGCATTGTCAATTTAAATAAATGTGGAAAAATACAAGCTGTAGCGTCGTCTTTTGCTTGTGGCAAAAATAAATATAGATAAATACAGAAAAAATGCCCAAAAAATAAATATGGATAAACACAGACAGAAATGGCAAAAAAATAAATACCATAAAACCGGGAGCCCTACCTATAATGCATAAATATACTTTTACAATATTTATGTAGGTGTTCTGTTCGATGCAATATTTATTTTTGTAGCACGTTATTTTGAGCTCAGTATACTGTTTGTATGCCTGGCCGAACATAAATTGGGGCTGCAAAAACCCTGTGTTATAGACCATACTATTTCTTCTGGTGCGGCCTTTGATGATGAGTTTATGATAGATCTTGGTGTCCTTGCAATCGACTATGCAGTTCAGTTATGGCCTCTTATGCTTTGTACGAGATATTAGTCCAGCAAAGATCTCACACAACCCGGAGATGCCTTTAATGATGTCTTGGAAACGATGATATTTAACTCTTACCACCAGTCAAAAACACTCACGCCTTTTCATCAGAGCTTACCTTATCATCATCATAGTCTTCAGCATCCGCAAAAGTTAAATTAGGCTACCGGAAGAGGACGGTAATAAGGAGATCTGAGGGGCCTAGTCCAGTTATCAGCTATATTTGACCTGTTAAACATTAATTTGACCCAAATCCTATCTTGGTGCAAACGAAATGCACCAAGCCAAAATACTGTTATCAAAAAAACTAGATTTAGCCTATCACCACTTGGGAATAATTTCAAAATTGCTCTTAAAACGAGCTTTGAGTGCATTATGCTGGAAGAGAAACAGAGCATTTTGTGATTCCTTTCTCACATTCCTAAACTGCAAGATTATGGCTAGAACCAGTTTTAAACAATGCTGGTGAAAGGGTTTAGACGTCTATGTTGTTCCATGAAATAGCTACTGTCTTTGTTTATGTGTTGTTTGTTATTCTAGGGTCTCTACTCAAAGCTTGATTCATGTGTAGGAGACAATTTAGCAGTGAAGTAGTTGTGTCATTGCCCTGGCAAGTCTTTTGCTTGTTCCCCATTTAAAACTTTCTTTGACAGACCGAGGCCATATTAACATGGAGTTCGTTACACATTAACATTTGCTGGTCTCCATGTTTCACAAGCTTTAGATGCCTGCTCAATGCACTTTAATACTAGGATTGAACTTGTTAGCTCACAGGCGCCAAGAGACACATCAAAGCGCGAATACAATACCCCAGAGGGTTATGAGATAATAGCTCTCCTGATAAAATGTAAAGCCATGGCTTTTGCAACTTACAGAGTGTGATAATCCCATCCAGTTACAAAAGTTATCCTTTGAAATGGGCAATAACACGTAGATACGTTGGCTTTCCGCACCAAAATGTGCATGTCATTCTGTGGCGGCTCCTCCACTAAGGCAGAGGAGAGTCGCCCCACTGCTTTTAAGCAGTGTGAAGAAAGGAAAAATAAAATAATAAAATGGTATTATCATTTTATTGTTTCTTGCTGGTTTGCTGGCGGGGCTGCTGTGCTCTCAGAGCAGGGCAGGGGAGAAGTGGTTTGCCCACTCCAATTGCGCGTTAATGCCTGGCCGTCCCTCTGGGGCCGGCCAAACAGCCATGCACACTTTGCATGTTCTCCATTCAGGCTGCATTACAGCCTGCACGCAGAACATGCCCAGGGCCCCAGGCCCCCAGTCTCTTTCTGAGCGCCGAACCACGGTGCTCAGACCAATCACAATGCTGCATTGCAGCGTTGTATTTGGTCAGGGGATCCTGACTGCCCACCAATCACAATGCTGCATTGCAGCATTGCGATTATCAGGGGAGCTTGGGTGTGCTTCCTCTTTGCCATTCCGGCTCGAGTCCTATAGAGGAGAGACTGAGCAGAGAAGCGGGACGCAGTGATATGGTAAGTGTTTTGTTTTTTAATCTTTTTTTTACAATCACCCCGATCCGTGCCAGCTGCCACTTATGTAATACCCTGTAGGGGAACTTTTTCATCCATTTATTTTCAGCAGGTTTGAGGTTGCCTATTTTATCTCATGCTGTAAATATCAGGTGCAGTAATTTCTATACTACTTGTAATTGGGATCCCTCCATAAAAAGGAGTTTGTGCAATGATCCTAAAAACACGTCTTTTGTAGTGTGCGGTGTACAAGTCTCTTGTCATTCGCACTGTGATATAATAAGATTAGTGCATGTAGATGGCAAAACACATTTTTGATATCTCAGATATTTGTATTTCACATTTTAATCAAATTATATTTGATAGTAGCTGTCCATTACAGCATGTGTGTTTAAAATGTGTATCTCCTGGTTTATCAACAAGTTATCTGAAATAATATTGATGGTGATGAAAGATACAGAAATAGTGAGATGTTTATGATATATGGTTCTACTGATTTTGAAGTTCGACTCTCTACACAGTGCAAAAGTTAAATTCGGAGTACAATGCACACGCCGCCAAGACTGTGCATCGTGCGTTTCCCGGGAGGCTGGAATGGTGGAGACCGGTTTTGTTATTGGGGGCCTTTTTCGTAGACCTGCAGCAGTTTTGAAACCACCCGCTGCAGAT
This sequence comes from Triturus cristatus, assembly GCF_964204655.1. Classification (NCBI taxonomy): domain Eukaryota; kingdom Metazoa; phylum Chordata; class Amphibia; order Caudata; family Salamandridae; genus Triturus; species Triturus cristatus. The sequence goes on from NC_140592.1 coordinate 800,084,260, forward strand.
TTCCTTGTATATCCAGTAGTTTTCAGGCGACAATAAAAGTGTCAAGATAACTTTGTTAAGTAATGTACATGCTGGAGAGAAATTGGAGTTGTGTCCAGTAGCAATTATTACTCATCTAAGGTAGTGCAAAGGGTTAATATGCCTGCATGTACCATACAGATCACAGAACAATATTTTATGTGCATAGCTTAGGGAGTTACTGCTTTTGTCACAGAGACCCTTTTGTAATTGTGCAGTTCATAAGTTATAATTATAACCTAGCACAGTGATCTATGACGTGTCATCAAAAAGCTATATGCAAGTGCAGGTTAGAAAGCTACAATTATTTTGGGCCTTTCATTATCCTAATATTGCTAACAAGGGTTTGCTTGGGTAAAAATACATTCTTATTAGTAAAGCCAACCCTAATCACTGTGTTACATTCTGAATCCTGGGTTTCTGCTTCTCCACACCAAGCACGCCTAAAAAATGCCTTTCACACACATATTATTCATTGTCTCTCTATTTGTGTGTGATGTAAAATGCTCGGACACCCTACAATGGTATGAGAGGTACATGTGAGAGAGGGTCTATGGAGAGATGAGAGGCACTGTTGGAGGGTGTACTGTGAGGGAATCATTGAAGAGCCCCAACAAAGATTGTTGAATCCTGGTGCACTCTAAGGTCATCATTTACTTTAAAAGTTAATGCAATTGAATATATAATTAAAAGCGTGTTGTAGAATGCACCATTTTTGCCCACAGGCTTGGCAGCGCCTCTTAGCAGGACCCTCATTGGGGGCATTAGTTTAGATAAACATGCAGTAGCACTTTGTTTCGGCGCAGTACCAACAGTACCAACAGACCCAATAATAAACAATAACACCAACGAACGCCTACCTGTGTACTTTTTCACCGCCACCGGAGTCATTGTTGTGGTGGTCCCGATGACCGGAGGAGTCCAGGGACTACCCCTCCCAGCGCCACAAGCGGCGCACGCCGCAAACGTCATCGCTCTGTGCCCGAAGGCGCACATAAGCGGCTGGAGGAGACTGGACTGGGCTACCCCCTTTGCAATTTATACTGTCATTATACGGTGTGGTAAGGACTTTCTATATAAAACGTGTCAACGAAATAGTTAGTTGAGACTTAAGAACTATTAAGTGTTAACTTCCGTTTGGTAAATTAAAGAAGTATGAGCTTAAACAGACGTAAGGGGGCTGCTGGCACCCTGGATGCCTTTATTATTAGAGCAGAGTCTCTTTTAACCCACGAGATACAGATAGCAGAGAGACGTCTCTCGCTTGACCCTTCTAAATTAGCTGTATATAGACAAACGAGCCCATTAACCACTAAGGCTCCATTACAGTCACCAAGGCTAAGTCCAACAGTGATTGTCCATAATGAGCAAAGATCATTAACTTCACCGATACCACCCTTAACTGATTTGGACAATGTGGAAGTTATTGAAGATTGCCCAAACAAAAGGAGAATGACAACTAGGTTGCGTGTGCCGAGGTTAACTGAAGAATTAAATGAGACTGGGCAATCGGTAAAACATAGACAAACAAACAGGCACAAGAAAGCCAGGGCAGGTGTGTATGGTAAATTTAAACCATAATACCGATGAGCACCCTAAGATTGAAACCCAGAACAGAACAGTTAGCACGCAGAAAGAGACAGACCTTGGTATATATCCCCCTTTTTTAGAGCAGACTAGGACAATACTAGAGGGCTGTATAGTATCAATGCTAGAAACTGCTTTGGGGATAATGTTAACACAGATTAGTGACCAAATGGATAAGAAACTTAGCCCAATAGGAATAAAGATGGAGCAACTGAATAGTGCAATAGAACAATTAATAATTAGCAGTAATACCGTCCACATTGAAAAAGCTACAAGGACATATCAAAAGCAGAAGGGTTGTTAGCACAGCAAACTAAAATGAGTAATGTGGGTAAAGAGCAATTATCAGCAAACCATATGCCAAAGCTGACTGACAGGAACATAGATCAACTGGGTAGAGCATGGGATACACAAGATAATTCATGATGGCTTCAAAACAGTAACATACAACTCCTAATGTACTAGAGACTCATACTGGTTTAAGCCAAATGCAAAGTCCCAAAGGGACTGACCTTATACCCAATAATGAAGTTTTAGGTCTTCCATCGGCCTTGTGCCCATATGCGCTAATTTTAGCTGGAGTCCCACCGCTTAAAAGAGAGCAAAAAGAATCATGGCATAATTTGCGAAATAAGACGGTTGATTGGCTCACTAAACACAAACAATTCCATCCCTCGAACATGAAAGATAGCCTTATGGTCCGTAGGGTTGGGTGGATAGGGAAATCCCTAAAGAATTTGGTAGGCGACTGCGTAGTAGTAAATTTTCGGTGACCACAGTTTGTAAGCAGAATACTAAATATGCATGAGGAGATATCCCCCCAAGGTAGTTGCATTACTGCCCTTCCACTGGGCTTTTTCTAGGGGTGGGCGGAATTTGCGTAATCGCGTTACGCAAATCTCCGCGAAACGGTAAAAAATCTCCGCGAACACGCAGAAATTCCGCGAACACACGGAATTGCTTGTTCGCGATACTTTTTTCCTGTTCGCGATCGCTTTTGCGTGCTCGGGGTGAAATATCTCGCGAACACGCATATTGAGAACGCGAACAAGCAAAAAATTTTGCGAAGTCGCGGAACGCAGATTTTTGGGCAATTTCGCGTTCTCCGCGGAACGCGAAATTACCCAAATTCCGCGAACGGGGCGGAATTTACTGCCCAGGCCTAGCTTTTTCTACAGACCCCGATTTGGAAATGCCCATAATAGTGATGGTACACAAGTAGTACTCTCCAATAGGTTCCAGGGGTTATCTGATCTAGATGCACTAGATTGACAACAAAAGATATTACATCTGAGAGATACCCAACCTGGGATTATTTGGCCAAATTGTGAAATGGTTCAAACTCGATCAATAAGTGCTCATAGTGTGGAAATGCCCCATTGTGTCTTAGATTCCGGTAGGATACAGGAAATAAGGCAGTATCGTGTGGAGGAGAATACAAGTATTACTCAAGGTAAGCTCTTAGAGATTCCACCTGACCACATGATTAGTAGTATAACTGAGCAGTCTAACTGTAGTACGAGTAATAACCTAAATCTAGATGCTGAACGAGGCTCACGGTCGGAAATACATCTTATTTCATGGAATATAGCAGGCCTCAATAGGAATGGCACGAGTACATAGAGCAGAGTGATATTTGCCTTTTGCAGGAGACTTGGGCATTGGAAATCCCCCACAGAGTAGGATACAAGACATTTAATGTGGAAGCTATTCAGTCGGCTAGAGGTAGGCCATCGGAGGGCCTAATTATTTGGGTGAGGATCAGCCTTGAAGGTGATATAACCCAAATATCTTTACCATCGCATGATATAATTGGGATCAAAATAATTGCTAGGGATTGAAAAAAGATCTATTTAATTAACATCTATAATAGACCGAGCCCAGCAATAAAGGAATCATCACTGATAGACCAACTTGATTCCTTTTTAAATACATTGGAACCGAAGGCACGGGTAATTGTTGGGGGGGACTTGAACTGCTGTTTTGAACCAGTGGTGGGTTTTGAAAATCTTTTTGAGGGCGAAGATGCAACAAATAATATCCCTAATATAGAAAGCGACAAGCTAGTGCCGTGCACCATGGCAGTGGCGCAAATTATGAAATTGACTACAGGGAATGGACTAAGAGCTTGTAATGGCCGTTTTCCCTCGGATAGACCAAGTGCGTGTACTTTCTGTAGCGGCAAATCTCGGAGCAATATAGACTACATAATGGTTTTGATGGAGCTATGGCCAATTTTAAAAATAGAACCTAGAATTGAGATCAACCATAGACCACTTCAGCTGACATTATCAGTGCAGCTATTTCTTTCTGCGTTTTTATGTAGCGAAGGAAATAATAATCCTGTAGATGAAACCCTAGTAAGTAACAACCGCCGAGCCCTTAAATGCCCACATATTCTAGGGAACACCCGTTCTTTGGAATGCATTTACAAGACCTTCGCGGATATTATTTTGCCCTATATTGATAAACTACCTGATACAATTTTAATGCTAGAGCTACATAATGCCCTTGTAGATGCATTAAATCCATTAGTGAGTAACACTCTGAAGGAAGGTAGTAGAGGCAAGCAAGATGAGAAACCAGGGATGAATCCTTGGTATAATAAGGAGTGTCGCGAAGCAAAGGCTGAACTAATAGTGGCAATCAAAACCAACAATGTAGTCCTAATAAGGGAGAATAGGGCCCGTCACAAGAAAATCCTAATTAAAACAAAGCAAATCTGGTAAGATAACATCTGGTCAGAAGTAATAAGTGCTGCGAAAACAAAAGACCAGCTAAGTTTCTGGAGGTTAATAGCAAAAGGGAACAGGTCAGGTAGGGACACTAAGGATCTTTTCCTTGACGCTAATACCTGGGTTGAGCATTTTACTGGTCTTTACGCAGTAGTTGAAACTGACCAGCCTAATATTGCTGTCGATCTGGCGTTAAACTTAAGGATCGAGAATTTACATTTTAGTTTGGAGGAAACCATTGTGGCCATTGATGCAGTAAAGCCCGGGAAAGCCCGAGGCCCGGATAAAATACCAGGTGATCTGTTAAAGCACGATATCAGCGTTTGGGGACCATATATTAATTGTTTAGGCAATGCAATAGCCTCGGGAATGCCAATACCTGAGTCATGGAAAGGGGCAGAAATTGTGACGATTTTTAAGAAGGGCAACCGTTATGATCCCGTAAACTATCGCCCAATTAGTTTAATTGACATTTTACAAAAGATTTATGCCAGGCATATTTTAAAAGGACTAAGTGACTGGATAGAAGAAGAAAATGTGCTTTCAAAATTTCAGGGAGGATTCAGAATTAAAATCAGCACAATCGATCAAGTTTTCAGATTTATGTGTATTTGTTGGAAGTATATAAATCTAAGAAAGGGCCATTTGTATATTGCTTTCGTAGATCTGAAAGCTGCATTTGACTCGATACCACCGAATTTATTATGGGATTCACTAAAATACCAAGGGGTGCCTAGCGAATTGATAGTACAAATTATGAGACCGCATGAGGAAAACTTCGCTAAAGTGAGATGGGGACCACAGGGCGAACTCACAGAGCGAATCCCTGTAAGAAGAGGTATGCGCCAGGGGTGCGTACTGGCGCCCACTCTGTTTTCTTTATATGTGAATGATATTCCCGAGTATCTGTATGGTTGCGCTAATGATGCTCCTAAGTTGGGGGGGGGGGATCTGGTACCAGCATTACTATTTGCTGATGATACTATACTAATATCACAGACCCCGAAAGGATTACAGTGTTTAATAGATCGTTTCTATACATACTGCGTAACTAAAGGCCTTGAAATAAACTCCCAAAAAAATAAGTATATGGCAATAAATCTGCACAGATCATTTAAAAAGAGTCTAGTACTAAATAACTAAAAATTAGAGTATGTGCAAAGGTTTAATTATTTGGGTATAACCTTCGATACAAAAATGTGCTGGAAACCCCAGTTGGAAAAAAACAAGATAATCCTTCAGCAAAATACGGTGCCGATAGCCAAAAAACATCAGGCTAGCACTTCGAAAGCAGTTTCTCCAGCTTTGGAGGTTTTTAAACACAAAGCCAACTTCGAACTGGGAGAAAACAAATTCTTTAGGAAAATATTAAGTCTTCCCATAAGAACTCCCCTGATTCCTCTCACGATGGACCTGAATGTTAAACGCACTGACTTTGCTGCCCAACTAAGACCGCTCCTATTCTGGGTAAGACTTTGGATAACCCGGAACTGAAACACTATAGGGAAGGTCTAGAGGAGATATCTCTTGGTTCAAAAATATCTCCTTCTGGTTCTCAAAGCTAGGTATATCTTATTTTTGGGAAGATCCGACCCAGTTGATATTATCATCAAAGAAACTGCTAAAAATAACCGTTTGGGCTCATATCAAAAACAGTATGTTACATAGCTCCAATAAAGGGTCACTTACAAATAGGTTTTGTTCTTTTTAAAGATGTGCCATGCTTTGAGCCATTTATGGACGAGGTGCGCCGACAATTAGCCAAGTCCCTATATGCAAAATTTCGGTACGGGGTGCTACAAACAAATGTTAATAGATCCAGATGGCGTAGCAATCCTGGAAGTGAAAGTAGTGAACTGTGTCTACTATGTCAAAGTGAAGCCAAAGAAAATGATCTGCATGTACTTTTTTTCTGCCCATCGTATAACATACCAAGGAAGAAATGGATTATACCCATTTGTAAAAACTTGAATATTAGGGTTTGTAAAGAGGCAGAGAGAATTTTGAAAACTGACACATTGCAAGTAATTGTCTTTTGCGTAAGTAGGTACTTATTTAATGTAAATCTTCTAAGAGCCAAAGTAGGATTAAAGCTTTAAAAATGGATACTTTGGTAAATAATAGAAGAACCAGAGGAAAACTGCGCCTATGTTATAATTCTGCATAAAGTATTTTATATTCCTTTTTATGTTTTACTATGAAGCTGAAATATTTATACCCATGATAGAATGATGGAATATTGGAATTATGAAGTGAGATCCACATTGATGTTACCTGTGGTATTATGAAATTACAAAGGAATCCTGTGAGGAAGCACATTCTATGTAGAAATGTTACTGAATTGGCCTAAACTGATTTTATGATTATAAATGCCTGCTTTTAGATATTTATTGTATTATATAGTTTTATTGGCTGTAGTAGGGGCAGGTTGCACTCCATAAATTCGTCCCAAAGCCCCTTATTGCGATGTATGTATTGTATAGTATTTATATTTTAACAAATGTATTTGAATTATGGAATGCAATTTTATATGCATCTTTTATTGGTTCTAAATGAATCGAAATAAAGAATTTTGAATTTGAGTTACCATAGCCCAATTACATACACATGAAAATCACTTCAGTTATTTCAATTATTATTAAAAGGAATACAATTTAATAGCAGTTTTCTAATAGCAATTACCAAGTTAAGAAAATTGGATACCCCAATGCATATGTCTGATGTGGCTAAAGAATACAAAAGATTAAAACCATCACTATAAGAGCTTGGCTTGGAGCTTTTTAAAATCTAGACTAAAAATCTGCGCCTAGGCCCCTTATATAGGGTACAAAAAAGCATAAGGTGCAATGTGCTTTGGACTGCCATATTGTCATAGGGGCAGGGCACTAGGATGTCTTTCTTTTTTTTAAGTTTGAGTTTATTGAAGAAATAAAGAAGGGAAGGAGAAGGGAGGGGAAAGGGGTATAATCATCATGATAAGCATATACAAAAAATAAGCATTCCAACAGAAACTCTCATTAAAAGCAAAAATAACAAGCATGAAGTTTACATGAACAGAACCTACGTATAGGAATGAAAAATACCATATAAAATAGTAGAACGTAGTATCATAGCATAAAGGCATTAAAGAAACAAGAAAATCATGGTGGCTTACGCACCTCAACTGTGTCAGGGTCTGGAGAGGTGTGCGCTGCAGCAAAGGAGGAGAGAGAGGATACCAAAGGGAGCCAAATCCGATCGCGTTTAATTGCTAGGGAAACGGGAGATACGTAATTAGTATCTAGGTGATGATGGAAGCAAACTGCATTCCACCAAGAGTGGTAGGAGACATTTGCAGCCTGTTTCCAATTAGAAGTAATGGTATGGAAAGCCACAGCAACTAGAAGGTCAAGAAATAGATAATGGGAAGGAGATTGCGGGAGTCTCGGTGATAAGGAACCTAGAAAAAGTTGAGAAGGGGAAAAGGGAATTGGAAGTTGTAATATCTTTTGTATTTGCGTCCATACTAGGTGCCAGAACTTGGAGATAGGAGGGCATTCAAACAACATGTGTTTGAGATCTGCAACGGGACAGGAACAGGACCAACAAATAGGGGATGTGTCAGGTGAAAAACGGGATAAAGCATGTGGAATACATAAAGTTCTGTTATAAATGAAATATAAGGTTTGGGTAGTATTAGCAGCTCTAGAGGCTTTATGAAGTTTAGCCCATATTTTGTCCCAAAAAGGTATTGGCCAATCCTGAGAAAGATCCAATTCCCATGCATTCTCGATTTTAGATTTTAGTCTGTCAGTGGAGTACCGGAAAGAGTTATAAATAGCAGAGGCTGAAAGAGACGTCTCCAATAATAAAGAAGTAGCTTTGCGGTCCAAAGGAATATCGGTAGATTGCGCCAAGGAGCGAAGATATAAGATCAGAACTGGGAGAAGGGCATTGTATTGCGATCGAGCAGAAGAGGGCAGTGAGAAAGAGGATTGAAGTTCCTGGAATGAGAGAGGAGTATCTTGGGAAATTAATTGAGAGATCCAACACAATCCTCGAGAATGCCATGTCTTCCAAAAGATGGTGCGATTACGAATTTTGAAAAGAGAGTTGTGCCATATCGGTTGTTCGTGAGTGGAAAGGAGGGAGGGATAAGATGATATTAGGTAAGGTAGAAGGAGAGAATGAGAAATAACAGGCGTACGAAAGCGAACTAAAGGAGACGTGAAGGATAAGAACTCGCAAAAGGTAAAGGGGGACAGAAAGGAATATACCAGACGGGCGGATAGTGCGGAAGATCAGAAGAGAACCAACGGGTCGATTGTTTCAAAGAGAAAGCTCGATGATATTCTCTGAAATCCGGAAAGCGCACACCAGACTGGGCCTTATCCTTGCGCAATGAAGCCAAAGCTATCCGAGACCGCTTGCCATTCCATAAGAATTTCAGCAGCAAGGAATCAATCCGTTTAAAGAAGGAAACTGGAATGTGTACTGGAAGCATGGAAATGGTATAAAGAAGAAGAGGGGATAACATCATTTTTATAGAATTGAGCCGACCCCACCAGGACAAAAAGAGCGGGTTCCAACGTTGAATAGCCGTGTCCATTTTCTTGAAGACATAATCAAAATTAAATTTGAGCGTATCAGATAAGAGAGGAGCGAATCAAACACCTAGATATTTGATCTTAGATGGTTGCCATGAGAAGCCAGTTTGGGAAAAAAGGTGCTTTTGACAAATAGGGTTTAAAGGTAGACTCTCGCACTTATCAGCATTTAGGCAATAACCAGAGACCGCGGAAAAGGAAGACACCTGCTGGAGAAAAGAGGGAATAGAGGAAACAGGATCAGAGCAGTAAAAAAGAATATCGTCAGCATAGACCGAGAGTTTAACCTGACGCGAACCAAATTTAAAACCAGAAAAACTGTTGTCCAGACGAATTTTGGTAAGAAAGGGTTCCAAGGCTAAAACAAAAAGTAGGGGGGATAGAGGAGAGCCTTGTCGCACTCCCCTGTGTAACGAGAAATAATCCGAGGTCATCCCGTTGACAAAAATGGAAGCCTGGGGATTAGAATAGAGTAAAGAAATAATAGAGATGAATTTGGAAGAAAAGCCGATCCAGCGTGAGGCCTGAAACATAAAACACCCAATCCTCCGCGTCTAAAGAAATAGCCGCGAAGGGAAGCGACAGAGAGGCAAGCCTTGCTAAGTATGTATATTAAGAAAAACACGGGAATTGTCAGATGAGAGACGGCCCTTGACAAAGCCTGATTGTTCAGGTCTAATGAGATCGGGTAAAAGGGGATCCATACGCAATGCCAAAATTTTAGCCAGAATTTTATAATCCGTATTGACCAAGGAAATAGGTCTGTAATTTTTGCATAACGAGTGGTCCTTGTCTTCTTTGGGAATTAAACAGACTAAAGCCTGTTGGAAGGAGCCGCTTGAAGAACCCGCTGCAAGGAAGGATTGGAATAATAGTAACAGTTTAGGGAGAAGTAGAGAGGCAAAGTGGCTGTAAAATTCAAAAGTGAAACCATCAGGGCCTGGAGACTTACCGTGCCGTAATTTAGAAACAGCATGGGAGATTTCAGAAAGCAAAATGTCCCGTTCTAGGGCAATAAAGTCAACGTGAGAAGCCGGAGGGGGGGGAAGCGAATGAAAATATGAAAGAAGATCCGCAGTCTCCGGGATGTATTCGGGAGTATAAAGATTGTCATAGAATTTAACAAACTCAGAAAGAATATCTTTATCTTTAAAGCAAGAGTTCCCAGTGGAAGTCCTAATGGACTCAATCTTTGTACGTTCCTTTCTTATCTTTAAGTAATTGGCCAAAAGTTTCCCCATCTTGTTCCTACCCCCATAATACCTGGAATTACATTTTAACAAAAGGTTAGAGGCAGCTTCGGTTGTAAACTTATTGAAGGAAATCTTCGCATCAATAAGCTTTTTAAGAGAAATCTCAGATTTGGAAGCATGATAATCAAGCTCTAAAGTCTTAATATTAGCTAAAATGCGTTCGGACTTGGCTTCTCGAAGTTTCTTTCGTCGGGCTACAAAATTAATAATAAAACCCCTAGAGGCTGCTTTAAAAGAATCCCAAACAGTAACAAAAGAGGAATCAGGGGTATGATTGAGAAGGAAAAATTCAGTGGCAAAGGCAGTAAATTCAGAACAAAAAGTAGGTTCCAAAAGCAAAGCATTGTTGAAACGCCATCTGCCAGAGTGAGGGGAAAAGGGAAGTAGGTCAAGGTCCGCATGAATCGGAGCATGGTCCGAGATTAGGATGGAACCAATGTCAGAGCGTATAGCGTGTTGGGATAGGGATTTACTAAGAAAGATATGATCAATGCGGGATTGTGACTGATGTGGAGGTGAGTAAAAACTGTATTCTCTAAGATCAGGATTACACAATCTCCAGATATCCACCAAGGCATTATTTTGAAAGGTGTTAACAAATTGAGAATGCATCCTAGAGGGGACAAATTTAACATTGGAATGACGATCGAGGAAGGGATCAACAACTTGGTTACAATCTCCCCCAAGAAGTATGTAATCTCCAGAAAGGGAGGACAGCTTAGTTGAAATAGAGGGCCAAAATAATCTGTCAATCCCAGTTGGAGCATACACATTAAAAAGAGTGATAGGAATATTATCTATAAGCAGTGTAACAATAACCCATCGACCATCAACATCACATTCGGAAGAAATTGAGGAAACATTTAACTTTTTATAAAATCACAACACCATTTTTCTTGGAAACTGGGGGGGAGCAAAAAACATGACCCACCCAACAAAGCTTCAGTTTCAAAGCCTCCGTTTCAGAGAGATGAGTCTCCTGAAGGAGGGCAACATCAGACTTAAGTCTCGCTAAATGTGATAAAACCCTTTGCCTTTTAATGGGATTGTTTAAACCCTTAACATTCCACGATGTAACACGGAATGGAACAGCAAAGAAAAACAGCTAACAGCAACATGCTTATTATTGCAGAAAAAATAACTTGAGAAAACTGAGAAAGTTGTAACGAATTGATGAAGGAGAGAGGACAGAAGGAGAGAAAGCAAAGAGGAAGAAAAGGAAAGGAAAAGAAGGAAGAAACCACTATGAATATAATACTGAATCCAAGGAGAGGAAGGAACAAGAAGGGGAAATGAGAGATGCAAGAAAGTGAAAAAAGAGAGGAAAGAGCAAATGGTAAGAAATCAGGTATAGAAAAAAGGACAGAAACAAAAACCAACAAGAAGACAGTAGACGTTCGAAACGAACGACTGAAAAACATACTTACGGAACGAAAAACTCAAGAACGAGGATGGGGTGATGGCGCCGGGAGACATCGACGACAACATCTAGAGCAGACATCGAACCTCAAATACCATGGATCCAAAAACGCAGCATACAGAAAGTAGTAGGGCACATCAGGGTAAGAGGGAGGAAGGAGATGTCTGTAGAAACAAGAGAGATATACAATTGAAGGGAAAGACGTGTCACAGGGAAACTGGAGAAAACAAACCACAATTGAACCACAGAGGGGACACATGATAGTGAAACGACTGTCGGAAGAAGAGACAGTAGGGGATTCACAATATCAGCAATAATGGAGAGACAACAGAATCGTAACACAACGAGTTCCAAAAAGAAATAGCAGGTCTTGTCAACCAGGTCTGGATACATCCATAACATCTGGGCCTTGTCGTTGGAGAAACGCCTGCAGGGCTGCAGGGTCTTCATATGTGGTTGTTCTGTCTTTATATGTGACCTTGAAGAGACAAGGATGTAGTAGACCATATCTAGCATTCAGGGCCCATAGTTGAGGTCGCATATCCAAGAACTTCTTCCTTCGATCTGCAGTGGCCTTGGAGACATCTTGTGAAAGATAGAGGCGATGACCTTCCCACATAATTTGCTTCTTGAACTTGGCAGCTGAAAGGACCTGTAGGAGGTCAGTGAATTGCAGGAACAACATAATGACACCTCTAGGCTTACTAGCGACCTTCGGGCCAAGGCGATGAGCCCTTTGGATGTTAATGGAAGATAAGGCCGGAGCATCTAAGATCTTGGCAAGAAAGGATTGGAAGAAGACGGTGGGGTTTGACCCCTCTGTAAGTTCTGGAAGACCATATAGGCGTAGATTGTTCCTACGATTCCCATTTTCCAAATCCTCCGTCTGACGTTTAAGTAGAAGTATCTCCGCCTCCATTGACGGAATCTGGGAACAAGAGGATTGCAAAGAGTCTGTAGAAGTTTCCAAAGTTTGAACACGTGACTCCAGAGACGACCATTTTTCCTGCATAGCCTGCATGTTCTTTGTGGTAGTTTCCATAAAGGGTTTGAACGCACGAAGTTCTTCCAAGATGAGATCCATGGAAGCGGATGAGGAGTTACTCCCTGGGGATGGTGGATCCTTCTTCAGGCACTTAGAGGAAGCTAGAGAGGACGGCAGCTTTCCTTTGTTGCGCGCTTTTGGGATGGCTCCTCGTAGTAGATCTGATTTTGGTGCCGTGGCGTCTACCATGTCCTGAGGAGGAGAATCCGAATCTGAGTCCACAGGTAATTGAGAAGAAGTAGCCAGCTTTAAATTCCGGAGTTTTCCCATGAAGGGTCTAAGTCAGTTGAACGAAAGCAATAGGTCAATGATGAAAATACAGGAAACCTGAGTCCAAGGAAGACAGGCAAACGCGAAAGACAGGCTAAAGTCACCACAAGGCGAAACAATGCCGAGTCGGAGCAAAAACAAGCATGGTCATGCAGAAGTAAAATGGAATAACAAATGTGTGAGAGGAAACAGTTGTGGCCCTGTAAGATATTTCCCCTCACAAGGCGCCTGAATGTGAAAACTCTCCTCAAAATGGTGTTTACACCTTGCAGGGGACCATGAAAATGCAATTTTCAGAGGAAACAGTCAATGGTTAACCATCCGCAGCTATTATGAGAAGGAGCACGTTGGCGCATAAGAATCAAAAATTATAATTACAATAAAGTAAAAAAAAAAAGGGTGACATCTTGGTCGCCTGGTAGGAAGACAAAAAGACAAAAACAGTCCTGTAATCAGTAAATAGGTAGGCAAAAAGAAAGATTACAGTCATATCCAGTCAGACAATGGCCAGGTAGACCCTCCAGAAAATATTTGAAAAATTGCCCAATAACGAGGTATATTGCAGTTCTGGGCATGTAAGGTAATTATCTCTTGAAAAGAGTAAGCTGAGAGGGCATCCTGAGAGAAAACATATGAAGAAAAAGCCAGGTTCCATGGTTCCCTCACATTTAAGAAATGAGTGTATGTTGCTTTAAGAAAAATCAGGAAGTTGTCAAGAGAACAAACGAGGCTTCAGTGTTGCAGCTGGGATAAATTCCATTATGAGGTCACTTTCTGAGGCAGCGCGCGCATATTCAAAATGCCGGGCGCTCTAATGCAGGCAGCAGCGGCAGGAAGAAACTGCAAAAGCGCAACGTGGACGAAGCGCTCGATGCCGAGAATGGGCTCACCAGGATCCTGACCTGTTCCGACGAACGAAGAGGTAAGTGTCTTTGTGAGGCTGGCGCTGGAGACGCGCCAACATGCCTGAAAGCGTCCCGATGCGGCGGAGCTTTCACCTCAGGCAGCCATTCTGTCCGGCGCCATAGCCACGCCCCCACTAGGTTGTCTTTCTAACCAGCTTGTGTTGGAAAAGCTACTAAAAAGTGCAGGGTCAATAGCCGTAATCTTGTTAGGTAAAAGTGAGTCTGAATATTTGTGGTAAACGTAAAATAAAATTGCTGTTGGGTCGGAAATAAACAGAGAGGACCTGCTACCTCAGGTTGAGAACGGCGGGCGTTTGCCCTGCCATAACATGCCTCTTTAATAATTCTTTTCGCATTCTCAGGAATGTTTGCAGGGCAATTAAAATATTGTCTAGGCCCAACTTATAAAAATTATCCCTGACCAAGGATAGCCAGCGAATATCTAATACACCATCAAGATTAAGACAGTCTCTGATAATTTCTCTAGTAAATGTTAGCTCCACTGACAGCCAAATTTTGGTCCATAAAAGTAGGGCGGCAATGTTTATAGAATCTTCAACAAAGTCAAGCCCCACCACATGATGACAAAAGGTAGTCGGGGCACCTTGTGGAGCCATCAGCAGCCTTTTAATAAATGTATTCTCCATTCTTTGCAGCTGGCTGCTGTTATGGTACCCCCAGACACCTGCACCATATGTTACCACCGGAACACATTTGACCTTCTAGATTGTAACAAGCTTGGACAGAGGTTTTTGTCCTAATTTAGATACAAAACGAAAAAGACCCTCAACCACCCTACTGGCATTATGCATTCTTGATGTCACAAGTGAATCCCATATTTGCTTGTTAGTAAAAATATTCCCTAGATAACTAAAACTTTTCATTTTATCAATTCTCATTGAGCCATCTGCATGATTTCTAGTTTTGGTTGTTTGGGGTCCACAGACCATAACATAAGATTTCACAAAGTTGACCTTTCAGTCCAGCAATAACATAAATTCAGAGAATGCATCAAGAGATTTTTGAAGTCCATTTGCAGTTAGGGCCATGAGAACCGTGTCGTCTGCATAAGAGAGGAGCAGAACTTGGATGCTCCCGATGCGTGGGCAGTCAAGATTTTTCTGTACCAGGAACGCTTCTAGACCATTAGTGTAAATTATAAAAAGAAAAGGTGCTAGTATGCATCCCTGGCGGACACCCTCTATTAATGCAATAGGCATGTTTTTTTTCGCCATTGGTGCCGTATCTAATGCTTATAGATGTAGAGGTGTGGAGCCTGCAGAGAAGAGAGACCAAAGGTTCCTCGATTAACATTTTCCCCATCAGTGCCCACAACTTGTCCCGACTTACAGTATCAAAGGCACTGGACAAGTCCATGAAGGCCAGATGGATAGAAACCTTCCTAGCCCGCATGTACTTGCCCATAATCAGTGACAAGTTGAGGCTCTGTTCCGTAGTACCCAGGCCTCTCCTGAAGCCATACTGTGATCTTTCAATAATGCCTAAGTCCCTGGCCCAATTTTCTAATCTCGCAAGGACGACCCTACCCATTACTTTTGCAGTGGCATCAATTGAGGAAATAGGCCTATAGCAAGAGGGATAGGACCTGTTACCTTTCTTAAACACAGGGATAACTATAGCCTCCGTCCAGGATGCCGGGATAGGGCCAATCACCACCGCCTTAAATACATTAGACAGTAATGGGGCCCTCAGTTCAGGATTAGTTTTAAAAAGATCCAGTGGGACACCATCTGGGCCAGGTGCTTTCATGCTAATTCCTTTAGCTATGGCTTCCTCAACCTCAGCTACAGAGATTGATGCACTTAGATGGTATGCTGAGGTCCAATCTAAAGGCAGGTCCTCGCTGGGGATCTCATATATGCGGCATTTGGGGTTGAATATGGTCGCATAGTGGGATACCCAGGCATCTCCCACAATGAGGGAATCCATCCTGCCTGTCTCCTCACTGAATAGAGGGCGGTTTATGACTTCCCAGGCATTTTTCGAATCCTTGAGGTTGCACGCTCTATCCAGGTCATCCCAGGCTATGCGCCTTAATTCTTCTTTCCTCTGTTTTACTGAATCTTTGTAAACCTTCCCGGCAATTTTGATCTGGGCCCTATCTCGAGGGTGTGCGTGTAATGCCAGTTTTAGAATTTGTGTGCTGTAGTGCATTCCGCATTAAACCATCTTTTCTCTGGGTGGTCCACCGCCTTAATTGTTCTAGTCACATTATTGTCTACATTTGTGCAGATCAATTGAAACTCCTGAACAATTTCAGCAGGTGAGAGGTCATTTGCTAAATACTTCATGATAGTCATATTTTGATACAACAGTTTTAATTTCAAACTCAATAAGATTTACTTTATTCCATCAGTGTGTAACCCCCTTATTAGGGTTAAAAGAGACTTTATGGCCCAGAGCAATACCCGGCTGAGCTATTATATTAATTGCAGTTATACGTGGGTTATAATCACTTGCACTATGAGGGGCCAACTCCAAATTATCAATAAGTTGCAGAAACCTTTGTGATATAAACATAAAATCAATAGTGCTCTCCCTACCTGTCCCCGCGTAAGTGGGGCACTGTATTACATGGGTGCTAACTAAGTCATTAACAAGGCCTAAATCATTTGCCAAAATAATAGAATTAAGAGCCTCGCCCTCGATGGTATGCTTAAAATGTGCCAAAGGCTGCCCCACCAATACTTGACAACCCACATGCATGGCCAGAGCTATATGAACAAATTGAATAATTAAAATCTCCCACCCAAAGGATACACAAGGGCTGCCACTTCTCTGAGAGCTTGTTAATTTCTACCTGTAATGCCTCAATGACTTGAGAGGTACTATGATTACAAATATTATAGTACCAGTTAATCACTAATAACTTAGATTGAACCAGGTTGGAGATCATGACTAATTGATACTAGGGGGAGGTACCGACAACTGTAACATTTATAGTTTCAAACTTTACTGAGATCAACATTGCCAGACTGCCTTTAGCCCTTCCTGATGGTGAGGGAATGGTGTTAACTATGTAGGAGCTATATCCATTCAATACATTATCCTTCGTGTACCATGTCTCTTGGAGGCAAATAATTTCAAAACCTGTGATAAACGTTGTCCAGGACTCGTCTGACAATTTAGAGCCAAAGCCTGCAATTTTCCATGTGATGAGTTTGAGAAGAGACTTTTGTTTGCCACATTTATCCAATCGAGTGATTTCATTATTCATAACTTGTGTATCCGTGTTAGAGGACTCAGGAGCCTCCCTAGACAAGGTCTCACTTAAGGATACATTTTGGTAGAGGGGTGAGTTCTCACAGTTATCCCATTTGTTCATATTAGGAATTACATTGTTAGAGAAGTTTTCTGGTGGGACACCAGAGGCCCTAATGACAGTTGAAACTAGTTGATCTCCAACCCCCTGATCTCTATGGGAAGACCCTGCTGTCACCGGAACTACAGGAGTGTTAGATCACCCAGTTAGTCAATCAATTGAGTTAGTCAATCAATTGCTAACACCTCTAAAAGGACATCGAAACGATTTTGATGAATGAGAGAGGGTGGCTGCATAGGCATGTTTTCTCTAAGACCCATCCTAAGTGTGATTTCCCTTGTCCGGTGTTTGTGTAGTGGTGGATAAAAAAAGCCCAGTGGATAAGCCTCTATCGAGTAAGCATGTGGGCTTTGGAAATGTGTCTATACAAAATGTGCACACCAAGCATTATTGAAGTTAAGTACAACACAATCCCCGTCCTCGCTTTTGGTCGTGTGACCCAACCAGCTCACTTGTCTGGCCATGATTATATTTTTAAGCCAGTTTATCTTTGATGAAATTTAATTGGAACACCAGTGGGATGATTTGTTTATGAAACTTTAGCAAGTTTCTTCCTGACCTACTTCCAAGCAGGGGACCTCCTTCAAAACCAGTATATATGGTGTGCATTGTGGACGCAAATTCAACACATCTTTAGCACCCCTCCTGACCCTATGTTCTCGACCAGTCTCATTACTAACTGTATTTACTTGAGGCAGACCAGCCCTTGCTGACACAGATGTCATAGAGTGATTTATATTCCCTTGCCCCAGTGTCATGTTATTCCCTGTGGCGTTCCTAGATAGGACTGACTCAGGATTTTCCCGGGTTGCTCCACCATTACCCTTGTTAATAGGTTGTGTGTCAGGGAGAGGGGCCTGTACATTCACAGTAGGTATTGTATTTATTAGGTTCAATCTGCTTGATGGGACACTTGATGTAATAGTATTGGCATTAGAACCTCTCAAACAATTAATCTTTTCATATTGGGTGGAACCCGGGTTATCGACCAGACCTCTTAAAATACCAGCTAGCTGTTTTTCAATACTGTCTAAGCTAGTCAAAATAGGATTTAGGGACTCTGTTATAACTATACCCAATTTATCACCATTATCATCAATATCATTGACATTAGTACCCAGGACTTTTGATACCTTTGCCCTCCCTCTTCCCAGCTGAGTTCTTGAGTTGTTGCCAACTGAGGTAGTTTTCTTAGTTCTCTTCCCTCTTGGCGAAAGACTCCTCAATTTATTATCAGGATCTGCCCCATAGGCTCTTTTTCTCTTCCCTCCTTTTTCTGCGCAAGTCTCAGTAGATCTCTCCGCGGGACCAGTAAGCAAGTCAGTTCCGTGGATTAGGGCAGGTAAAACACTCTGTCTTGAGACGTTTACAACAGGAGAAAAGGGGGGTTGTGTCCTATGCCCTACGTCAGTTCCCAGTATGGTAATCTCAGAGTCAATATGTTCAGTAGGAACCACACAGGGTGCGGAAGAGAGTCTACGCTCAACAATTTCTATCTCCTTCGTTAGGGCCCCTAACGCTTTTTGTAAAAAACCATCCAATGTTGTATCAGTTGTTTTGGACGTTATAGTGGGCTTCCGTTTCCCCATTGTTCAAAAAAACAAACGAAAACAAACGAACAAACAGTAAATAGGTTAACTTCTCTTCACTTCACTTAGCGTTTTCCTCTCGCGGATATATCTTGATTAATTAGGCCCCTGGGGTTGATGTCGAAGCCAAACACAAGAGGTCAAGGGGGGTGGCCCAGTCCAGTCTCGATCGGGCTCGGACAGGCACAGACGGGCCCGCCCTTGGCTCGGTCTTTGCCCGGGCGCGGCCCGGGCATGCCTGCGCGCGTCCAGCGTTGCGGGAGTCCCCTGTTGTCTTTAAGCGCCACCAGGCACTTCAGATCGCGTTGGTGTCCCTTTCCGCAGCAAGTGGTGCTGGGAAATGGAGTCTAGCATGGCTCCCGGTGCAGGGTGCAGGTATCCCACGCTGCGGGAGTCCCCTGTCTTTAAGCGCCTCCAGGCGCTGCAGTTCGCGTTGACGGCCCTTTCCGGCATAAGTGGTGCTGGGAAATGGAGTCTGGCACGGCTCCCGGTGCAGGGTGTAGGCGTCCCATGCTGCGGGAGCCCCTGTTGTCTTTAAGCGCCTCCAGGCACTGCAGTTCGCATTGGCGGCCCTTTCTGCCGCAAGTGGTGCTGGGAAATGGAGTTTGGCACGGCTCCCAGTGCAGGGTGTAGTACTTACTATTAGGTATTTTGGGTTCCACAAGGAGAGTGTTAGCTGTCGGCATTGGGATATGATAACCAGAAGTCCTGAAGAGAGCCTACAAAACAATTTAGGTGCAAGATGGCTGAAACATGTAGACCACATTGTGAGATGTGAAGGATTAATAATCTCTCCCTATCAAATCCAATTGCATTTTAATCTTACCACCATCCGTGTTTTATTAAAGCGGCATTCCTTTGGAAAAGGAGTCAATTTTAGTCCACCCTTGCAGATCCCACTATTTTTCTACACCCAGAAACTCTTCCTCATGGTGGAGACAAGATCGATGATGATACGATCCACTACAAGTACATTAGTGGATATCATATACACCACTGATAGAAACTAGTGGGTGAGGGTCTCCCCAAAGTTTTTCACTCATCTTTGGATTTCTGATATTTTAGTAGGAAGCTGAGTGAACCCCTTCTTGCTTCTCTCTCTCCTCCCCTTGATTCATTCTGGACTCTTATAATGTGTGCCATTGACAGCTAAACCTCACATATTTCAAATAGCATTTTGTATTCTGGGGCCAGTGGGTTCACATTTCCTTTTGTCAAAATGCTGTTGGCTCCACAGCCAGGACTGGTGAAAGGTGTCAAATGTAACATGAGCCCCTCGGCAGCTATGCGGTCAGACCTTGGAAGCACACCACATTACCAGATGGGAAGGCAATTTCCATGAAAGTTCTGGAAAGCAAAACTACAGATAATAAAACATCTGAAGAAGTTTAACACAATTCAGTCGACTTTGTTTTATTTGTATTACAAAATAAGCCTGCTCGTTATCCTTTCTTATCCTTTCAGGGCGGAGAAAGACCCGTATCCAGACCCGCAGTGTCATGTGAACATTGAAGCACAATACACCAAATGACGTCATCTATGAGAAATAGTTGTCAGCTTTTTCACAATATGACCTTTTTATTTACTTTCAATTGGATTTAAAACGATTAATAAAGTTTGGCCCTAGAAAGCAATGCTGTACTTTAGAGAGAACATTTGTATCATAAGACAGGCATCGCAAATATGAGATGCTGTACATGCAGACATATGGAGTTTGGTCATATGTATGTGGTACAGTTTTGATTGAATTGCAAAGACCGTTATGTGACAGGGAATAGGGGGGTCAATAGGTAGATTATAATACAGCACACTGTACAGTTGACCGAATGACAGTTGACCAACTGACAGTGAAACCCTACTCACTGCATTGTGGAATGCGATTTCATGCACCTGTGTTCCATCTTGCTTCCATCTAGGACGACGTGGGAAACCTATCTCTTTTAACGATTAGAGGAGGTGATATTGCCTCTCCATTCCTGTAGGGTCTGGATGTGTTGCAAATAGCTGATCACAAAAACTGATTGACAGCATTTACTTAGCACAAACTATATACTGGGGCCCAGATAAAGCGCCATATCTACAAAGATATAGCACTATCCTGCTCCCTTTCAGCAGTAGCGCACAATTATGCTGCCTCACAACACACGCACACCTTCGCACCACAGTGCAAAGGTATCTGTGTGAGTTCAGCAAAGGTTTCGTACTGGAAGAGTTCCTTTCCAGAACCAAATACTTTGCCTAGACAAACTTCAAAACTTTTCCCACTTCAGATGTGTGCTGTACAGTGCAGCACACATTCAAAGTGGAAAACGTTAGTTGAAATAAAAGCTTTTCTCCCTGTTAACACCTGCTTTCAAGTGGCGCTATTTTTGGGTATTAAACCTTATCTACAATTGTTAGAGATAAGGTTTTGTGTCAAAACCCATGGATGGTTGCATGGGCCACCCATGTACAACCAAAGAAACGCCCCCTTGATGCAGACTAAAGCAAAGCATAGCATTACTCTCAGGCAACTTTTCAACTCAAAGCAAGTTTTGAGCTGGAAAGTAAATTAAAAAGACATTTAGTGCAGGTTGGCATCACTTTTGTGATGCAAACCTAGTGCAAACAGTTTGTTAATCTGGGTCTGTGTCTCTTGGCGCTATACTGAAAAAAATGCCTAACCAAGCAGATTAGTCTTCAACTTTTTCTTTAAGGTGGTAGTCCAAGAGGGTTAGAGGTCTATATCTAGTGGCAGAGTGTCCCAGATATGCTGTAACAAAGAAGCATTGGCACACAAAAGAGCTGGGTGAAATGGTATCGAAAGTCTCGGCCATGGCCTTTTAGCTGCATTCGAGTTCATAACTCTTTCCTCGCTATGCCACTTCTGGCGGTGACCAGCCACATGCAAATGACTCAGAATAAGGAACCTCTAGACTGGAACACAAATAACCCTGTGCCACTTTTGCCCCTGCCTAGACGTTGTGTCCAAAGCTCATTGTTTCAAAGACCTTAGCTCATCCCGCTGATGAGGCCCAATAAGCATGAAACTGCTCTGGGGTTGCTTGTGTTCCCATTCAGAAGGAACATAGCATAGCATAGCAGTTCAGTTTGGCCTGGGTATTCTTATCGTTGATTTGCATATTATTGGCCTCTGCCTGCAGTGGCACAGTGAGCAAAAAATAATGGACGACCCGATATAATTATCATTGGCAGAGAATTCACTCATTCATTCGTCAATTACTGCAGTTTTTTTGTCAATGAAACACTCAAAGGGTGACGAGTAGTCCCAGACAGGGCTCCCTTAGCTCACTTTGTCATAGGACCCAACCTACACTTTACTGATGAAGTCCAATTAGGCTGAAACTTGTTTTTGACTGATTGAGTTCCTCTTCAAAAGGGATGTGACATGGCAATGTTTCAAAAGTAAGTGTTGCCCAATAAAAATGCAAAACACTGCACTTTGTTTTTGTACTTTAATGCTGTGATAAAAGCTATATGGGCATATCAATGAGTCGCACACTAAACACCTCTGTTCACCATATGTAAGATACCGATATAGGGACTGAGTCACGAAGTAACTTGGTCTTTTGAGTAATTTACACTTTTGAGTAAGTTTACTACCTTTTGCTTATTCCCAAATCCGAGTATAACTTAATACTAAAAAAAAGAAAAAACTGTAGTAACACTAGCACCACAGAAGAACAACTTCTGGTACAACACAATTTTATAGAAAATAACAGAGGAAGGCAATTTAAAGAAAATCCCATATGAAATAATATTATTAAATAGCTAAATTATAAATAAATGCCATTCAATGGAAAAAATATATACAAATAGTACGTTTAATATTTAATATATACATATGAAATATCTTAGTACTTTAAATTGAATTTAAAAGAGAATGTAACAAGTTTTTATAAAACTATAACTAAATTAATTGTAAATAATTCCAAACATCACTTTTAATAATTATTAGTGCATAATAAAAAGAAAAATAAATACATCTTTAGGTAGGAATTTATTTTTAATGTACAATTCTGAAAATCTTTTTAATTTAATATGTTTGTCCTGAGTAAATAATTATTTCGAAATTAGATTAATAGTGACGTAGCATAACTTTGACTTTTTGTTTACATTTAAAATTAATATGTAAAAGAAATATACAAGAACATGTCATCTATAAAAAAATATATATTTATTTTTCAGTGATTTATTTTTTTCTTTATGTTCTATACTTTACCATAGGCAGACTCTGCAGTTCAGTAGTAGATCTGTGCAATTATCCTTCTGGTGGAATACCCCAACTTGTAGTAAGGGCCAGAGTTGGCAACCATGGTACTCAGCAGTGATTACCACCTAGGAACTCCATTCACACATTTCCAGGCGACGGGACATCCCTATTCACCTTCACAATATAGAAAATGAGCAAGCGATTGTCATACCAGTGGTATCATGTGCTCTCTACAGATGCTGAAACCATCATACCACTGCACTTTACCCCCATTTCGTCCTACATTTTTAAACAGTTCATTTCGCTTTAATGTTTTTTTTACACAGAAAAGATCGATGCCCATTAACTTTACCATATCTAAAACATATGGATTAATAATGCATGTGCGGCCAAAACGGACTATTCCGTTTACATGGGATAGTGTGAGTTGGTCTTACTGTGCTCTCCCTGTTTCGCAGTGAGCCAACAACGGGTCCTAGTCACAGATTGGAATATTTGTAAATCTGTTTATTACAGAGACGAGCTCTCGACGACGTGAATGATGGGACTTGTAGTTAAAGAGTTTCCTGTGGCTGGTAAAGATTCTGCTTGTCATGCACCCTGTGCTTTGAAAATGCAGCAGATTGTACCTTTTACAATCCACACAAAAAGACCCAAAATACAATTACTCTACACGAATATTTGATTTTCTGCCCCAAAGTTTAAAAAAAATGTATTCTTTCACCTTTTATAGTGAACATCATAGTGGTTGTCGGCAAAGGGCTAACCAGGACCGAATGCAAAATAAAAAATAGATAGATGGAACAATTGGAAATTGGGTTTTTTCATATATTCTTTGCATGGTGCAGGGCAATTTTGCACGGTTATTAACACCAATAATTTGGTGAAAATATATCTCCACCTAATCAACAGGTGATCAATGGGTTGTTGCACCTGTCATTTAACCCAGGTGTGACTTTTGCACTGGTTAGTCGGTGCAAATGTTGAAAGTTTATGTAATCCGTGCCTTGCATGCACTGCAAAAAAGGGAAGAATTAGATGCAAAATATCCAAGAAGCTAGAACTATTTTAGTTGTAAAATCTTTTCTTAATTGCCAGTTTGTGTTTACGAGCCTATTTCTCTGAAAACATTTACTAACAGAGGGGCATATCAACAACAACCGGCGATAATTATCGCAAAGCGCCCTTAGCGCTAGGATAATTATCGCCGGCTAGCGTGAATTTTTATCGCTAAGATAGCGTGCTATTAGCAACGCTTATCTCAATAGCGATAAAAATCTACACGCTAACAGGCTAACGTGACGATAATCACACGTTACCTTGTTGATAGGGACAGGCAAACTTAGCCCTGATATCCTCCTTCCATAGGATATTATGGCTAAGTCTGAAAATTAGCAGACGTAAAAAAGCAGCGTTAACCGCGGTTAGCGCTGCTTTTTTTGTCTCTAACAGGGTTAGCGACATTCTTGATAATAGGAGAAATGTCGCTTAGCGACATTTCTCCTATTATTTTACTAAGGAACGCCCCCCTTGCATCTCATTAGAGATACAAGGGGAAGCGTAGAGTAAAAGGGTGCTAACCTGCAAATTTGCGTGTTAGCACCCTGTTGTTGATAGGGCGCTAGTTTTATCTCTGCTTTTTTGGCTTTTAAAGCCAAAAAAGCAGAGATAAAGCCCTTGTTGATATGCCCCAGAGAACGGAAATACAGGCTCTGTCTTATGCTGATGAAAATATGCAGGGGTTTGGATGCGATGGGAAACGAGCTGTGTATGCCGTTTGATCCTATTACAAACGTGATGTAGGAGAGTGTTACGTTACATTACATTTTGGTCATTTTCATACCAAACAGCGGTCGTTAAATCCCTTGCAATTCACAAAGCTGATGTTAACAAAGCTATGTGCTCAAAGAATTGCAAATATATAGTAAATGAGTTCCGGTCAGTTAGTTCCTTCAGTCTTATTTCCTTTGGTCAATTAGTCCCTACTGTCTGCTCATCCTTTTCAGTGGGTGGGGTTTTATTATAGAACATGGATCTCAGTTCAAGAACCACAGACGCAGGATACATTACTACATTTATTCAGGGTGCACACAATTTTTCTGAAGTGTTCTCTCCCTTGCTTTGCTCAGTAAGCAGTCGAGTCACAGAAACTGTGATACTCGATTCTCACAGGCTAAGAAGGCCTTCAAACCAGCAACATTTTCATAAAAAGAAAAAACGTTTTTAGGGAAACTAAACCCTCCTCCCCCACTAAGTTTGCATAAAATGAATATATTGTTCCTATAGGCAGACAGATACAATGTCACTGTGCTTACTGCTATTCAGTAAGCGTTTCATCTTTGAAAGAGTGGGAGAGCCAGTGAAGGCTCGAGGCAATTGCCTGGCTCTGGCCCAGCTCGAGGTTCTCATATACCCTCGAGCCCAAAGCGAGCTGAGCTTTCATGTGGCTTTTCCCTCCCTCCCATGCTCTATGCACCAAGGCAAAGAATTAACCTATGATGTAAATCAGGAGTGAGAAATAGCCACCCATTTAGTGTCTGAACTGCACAAAGTGAAGTCAGAAAACCCTGGATCAATCCTGGCATCCGCCCTTGACCAAATTGTGTGATCCTAGGCAAATATTCTCGTCTGTTTAATTTAATAGACTATAATGTCGCACTCCTTGTATAATAAGACTCTAGACCACATATAGGGTTCATATGCCAACTCACTTGCTGCTTAGATAATGAATGGTATTGTCCATGCTTAAAAACTATCTTTTAATAAATGTCTTAAAATGAAGGGATATTTTCTGAGGTACTAAAGTAAAACAGCTGTGTTTTAAAAAAAAAATGTATTTTTTAAAGTTTTTAATATATTTTTTCTAGATTTTTACATGATATTTGTTACAAAAATCTATGCCAAACATTTTCGTGGCTCGACTCATGCATTAGTTTTAGAACCAAGCTAAAACCTTGGCTTTCCCTGTTAATCTGCTGTCTACCAGACCTCCAGTGTACTCTACTAAGCTAAACCAACAACTAAGTACAACACAGATTATAAGTGACGGGTTCTGGCACACTGCAAACTCTAATACCATCTCTGGGTTCTAGCGATTTCAGTAAACAGATCTTCCTTCAGTTATACGTGTTCTTGTAACAGTACCTCTCAACAACATAGGAACATTTCAATATCCAGGTTCTGGCACACTGCAAACTCTAATACCATTTCTGGGTTCTTGCGATTTCAGTAAACAGATCTTCCTTTTACGTGTTTTTGTACCAGTACCTCTCAACAACATAGGAAAATGTCAATATCCAGCCACTGCCCTATAATCACAAGTCTGTCACATGTTAAATGATATGTTAAGTCAAGAGCTAACCATCGCTAATGAATCCAATACATGCCTCATACATGTCTCAACTGAATATAAAGATCGCACATTTATAGTTCTTGGAGGAACAACATTTATAATTGTTGAGTAATAACTGTGCATGCAATGTCTTCATCAAACAAAGCTATATGAAATAACCCAGAGGCATCATATAGGGGATAAAGTACTGGCGCCATCAATTTTAAGGAAACTTCTGTGAGCATACAGAGGAAGAAGGCTGCAGGCCGATTTCCTTTGTAAGGTCATAACATTTCAAGGTGACTTGCAACATCCTTATAATGTATGGCAGGGGGTACTTTATTCCTTGTCATACTTGGTTACACCATCACCTTTCATAGAAAACACTAAAGTCCTTAGTGTGTTGCTTTTTTCATGTCACAGAGATGGCTTGTTTACAAACCTGAAGAATAAAAGTAAACATGCAATTAGGTAGTTGTGTCAAAACAAATATTAGATTCAGTTTAAAACGTGAGATAAAAAGTGCTATTGCTTAGAATGTATAGAAAAATTCAGGCAATCTTATCTTTTCTATAATTTCCTAGTGAAAAAAAATAAACATGGCGCCAAAAAGATCTCCCTTCTGCTGATCTCTCATCATCTAGAAAAATTGAGCAAAAGAAGGAAAAGCCAAATTTTATTTTAGCTTTTTTTATGCCCTGTGTCCTGTCTTTCACCTTGGCTGCTGGCTCGGGCCGCAGGCATTGTGACATCAGAACTCAACTGTAATAACTTATTACAGAGGAGCGGCTCTGCCACTTCCTTATTACAGGCGATCAGGTGCTTCTCAAGTCTTCTGAAATAAGGAAATTAGAAACTGTTTTTTATGCAGAGATTACAGGGTCCCGTGTATTAGACATGGAGGAAAGCACCCACTGCCGTGCGCTTTATGGATAGTGAAGTCACTGAGCTGTTTCATGACCTTATACGCAAACTGGCTCAAACTGTCAACCAAAAGCAGCCCTAGCGCAATGATCAAACCGGTTTTTTTCCCTTCCATTTCTAGCGCTCTCTATTTCTATCCAGTCATTCTATCTCTCCACCTCTCCCTCCCCTCTCCCGTGCTGTTTGCAATTAACCCTTCAGAGCAGGGAAAGTGACAGAATTCCACTAATTGGAGGTACTAAGACACAGGGAAACCACTTTGGTTGTGTTTGATGATCATGATTGGCCGAATTCAGCCAGCATTTAGCATTTAAGAATGCCACATCTAATATTCACAAGAATAATTTACATGCAGTAGACCGTCATGTGTAATTCACATACTTATTTATTTATTATACTGAAAACATAATTTAGTGTGGCCCTGGGTAATCGCCATGGAGTACCAAGCAGGAGCTGGTAGTGACCTAATGGGTAAAGGAAGATGGTGAGCTGGACAAGTATATGGGAATATGTTACACTAGAAGTCAGATCATCAGTCCTTATAGCAAGCAGAAATACATTTGGTAAATAAATTACCTCTAGGAGCTTTGCAATTCATCCTACAGAAAGACACAGTGTGATCTAAATGTATATCTTCCAGTCCAAGTCAACAGGAATAGCTGTTATTTTAAACATTTCATTGTGAGTAATATCACTTGACTGCGCCCATTCTAATTGCAGAGGGATGCTGCTATTCTTAGCATTTCTGTGGACATGTGATGGCTTTCTGATGCATCATGTGCAAGAGTTGTTGTGCTTGGTTAGCTGGGGGTATTTGAGTACAAGACATGCTTGTTCCTCATCAGCTGTGAATCATCAGTCTGAACACAACCAGGGTTGAGTCTAGGTTCATGTTCCTGTTCTCTGCATTGGGCTAATGCAGAAGGATCTGTGGGTTTCTTTTTGCCATTTTCAGTGCATACATTAACTTTAAAACTCTTTGTTTTAGTGCATGTGCTTCAGGCAGCAGAGCTCAGCAACACAGGGCAGTTAATGCCTCTTTTGGCCAGTTACAAAAATGTGCCACAGTGCAGCACAGTAACTAAAGTTGCTGCACAGCTTTGGGCTAAGGGAAGGGAAGAGCACAGAACCATATTTACGAAATATGGCCAGCTAAAATGCTCACTCAATAGAAAGGAGACAACCCTTATACTCAACACAGTAAGTACTGGTGTCAAAAGTCAAACTTCAAAGAGAAAGCGGAGACTACGGGGGCAGATTTAGTAACATTTAGTACAACCCAACGCAGCGAGACAACTTGCTGTACTGCGTCAAATGGAGAGGGTAGGAATGACCCATAGTTTCGAGTATATGGTGCATTCCTGCTCTCACTCTGCAGTGGGCCACATGTGGCTGACAAGGGCCAACACATGCATTCTTGCGCCATGGTGCATGGGTGCCTATGTCACAGGCAGGATTTACGTTTGTGCAGAAAGGGACGCCAATCCTCAAAGGCATTTTCCTCTTTCTATGTGTGCTGCAGAATGCAGCACATGTGAAAGAGTAAATAACGAGGAGAAATAAATATAGTTCTCCTCGCTATGCCTCACCTGGGGAGGCTTAGCATTTTGATGCATTCCCAGGTTACACTTTTGTGTAAGTTTACATTTGTTTTGGAATTCACAAAACTAAATTTTAATAGTAAGTTTATGAGTCTGTAAACGCTGCAGTTGGGGCAGAGAACGGTGCACATAAAGAGATAAAATATGCCTAAAGCTTCCATAAGGGTTTTGGTTGCTGACATTAGAAGATTCACCTTCTTCCCAATGGAACCCCACCATATGAAAAACACTCCCTCGCAAACCACACCATCCAATCTCTTGAGTCAGTGGATCTTCAACTGAAAACCAGAGTTCACCCCCCATAAAGCACCTGCATTGTGAAAAACCAAAATCAAGACATAAGCTTACTCAGGTGAAGCACCATGAGGACAATGGATTAGTGAACACGAAACTAAATGATTGCCTTATGAGTTAACTTAACAAAAAATAACAAAACAATAATAATTATTGTTTGCTCAGAAACCAATAGAACATGCCGAGTAGAAAGCACACAAAACAACCTATATATGTATATCCATATTTGTGACCTAGGAGCATCACAGATAGGAGGTAACAAATAATTAATGCCATCTCAAAGGACATACAACTTAATTCTCGAGCTTGGCTTTTGCTTTACAGCCTTCTTAGTGGGCACAGGTTCCAGAGACTAATTTTCCACTATTCCATTTACAATAGGGTACACATCTTCATTATTAGGAAGTCAGTGTCCCTAATCAATTTCACCCCACATTTATTTAATAATGGAATGAACTAGCTCATTTCATGGAGACGTGCCTTTTTCCCAACACCTCACACACTTTCTCAGAAGGCTGCCTCAGTGTCAGGCAGGTCTATAAAAGGAGAGCCAAGATTACCCTCAATGAATCCTATCTGCCTCCGTTGATTCCCCTCTTTGAACAGCTTGCAAGTTCTGCTACAGCTTACATCAAGACTTGTACCTTGCCAGCCAGTACGTTTTCCTAAATTAATCAACTGTAAACCCGCACATCCGGCCTGAAGGCTAAATATATATATTCCTCACAACAGAGCCACAGGTAAGATGCTTTTAGCTGATGTAATCCTGGCTGGATGCCTTTTAGTATGAGTTGATTGATGGAAAGTTAGTTGGTGACATCTGGCAGCCAAAGCCGCAAGTTTCAATGAATTTCCCAAGGTATGGAAGAACAGAGAGCGCTGTCTGTGGTAGTACAAGAGTGCACACAATTGGGTTGAACTTTGCTTTGGAGACCACACCTTCAGATAGCTCATTAGATAGTGTGGTAGTTACTCAAACAATCCTCCTGTAGAGACATCTGAAAGCATGGACAAAGTAGACAATTGCCCAGGACACGCCCTTTCCAAGGGCACTGGGAACGTGAACTTTCTTTCTCTCTAACTTACCTATGTCTGTTTCTGTAGCTCTACCTCTCTTATTCTTTCTGCCTACCTGTGCCTCTAACTCTGTCTCTCTTTGCCCAGTGTCATTTTAAGAAAATTTGGGGTATATACAAAGACATACTCAAACTGTTTTCATGTGATCCCGTTTTTAATGTTTGTTTGCCATCATGAGGGCTTGAAGTAACAGAAAATGGGCAATAAAATTCAAAGCTGTTCGGAACAAAGCTGCCAAAAAAGTTAAAATGACAATACCCTCTTGTTGTGGTCTTATCCAGTACAAATCAGGATTAATTCAAAACTACAGTGCATTTAAAACTGAAGCCACTTACAAGGATTCCGTTTATGTAAAAAATGCTGCATGCTTTAGCTACAATACTGTAAAGGATTAAAAACGTGAAAAGGAAACACATCTAAATAAACAGAAAACAACTCACCTAGGCAGTAATATAAGTTTACCTCCACCTTATGGGAGTTTTTACCTCAGATCACAGATTTCTGAGGATGAAAGGGACAGGAAATGAGGCTCAACCTCCAGACTGCACAACACATTATTAATAAAAATCATAATTTAAGCACATTCCTATTGGTCATATATTACGATAATGTATACATTGGGACTGGTAGTATAGTTGAATAAATACCACATCTAACGCAGATAAAATATCACAAGCATGTAACTAAAGCTCACCAGTGTGTTAGTAGATGTATGTGCACATATAACAACTCATTAAAAAGATAACCAAATCTCTTGTGCAACTTTTCTAACAAGCCCAGAACACCACAGTTACTAAATTCTTGATAACAAAGATTCTACAAAAGTAATGCCCACCACCATTATCAAGGCTCAAAATATCAGAAAAACGCATTCACTCGAATTGATCCAGATGCCGCCCTTCTATATCATACAACACCGTTCCCTCATGTTCCCCTGTATCCTTGCTTCTAATGGTAAAACCCAAAGGGAGTAAGCCATTATCCCGGTGTGTTTCTGTATCGAAGAGTGCCTTCGTGAATGCGTGTGACCCGAAAGTAACACCACCAACTTCCGGGTCATTTGAATCATGGGATTTGTAGTGTAAAATGCTCCCGATGTAAATATATCGAACGGAAACCTATATATAGGAATGCCAGTACAGTAAAGTCAAAGGGGAAAAAAGAAATCTTCCCGGTGTGTCATTAAATCAGAGGGTGCCACCATGAATTCGTCTGGCACGCAAATGACGCAACCGACTACGTTGTTATATGGATCATGGGAACTGTAGTTAGTAGTTCATACGATGTCTGCAAAATGAAGCGGGAGCCTTTATACAAAAGTAATAATAACGGTGCCCACTACAACTTACAGAGTAAAGTGTGCACGGTATGTGTAATGATTTCCTAATATAAAGAAACTTCTACCGTTAGTATCCCAAAGCCATGCATTCGTATGTACCAGGAAATGTCCCATCAATGACTAGAGGGGTGTTATAGAGACAATGTCTATATCCTCCAGTATAACAGGGTGCAAAACGGAACAAGGTGTAGTAAAGTACATATATTCAGATTGTACCCACCCCAGTCCAGATGTGGAGTGTACCCAATATACTGGATGAAAACACCTACATAAACTGACTACCCCACAGATAGAGGGCAGGGAAAGGGCTACACAGAACTCCAAGGAATATCCTCATTCAAACCCCTCATATGGCTCCTCGTGCGAAACACCCAACGTTGTTCGCGACGAAAGAGAACACTATCAAGGGGACCCATATTGATGTCGTAGTTGGGTTTATCAATAATAAGCCACTGTAAATCGTCCTCTGTGTGTGCCTTTTCTAAGTAATGTTTAGTCATGCGTGTGTTGGATTTTCTGCACCGAAAAGCACTCCGGTGTTCAACTATCCTGTGTCGGACCTTACGTGTTGTCATACCAATATAGATAAGTGAACATGGACATGTTATCATGTAAATCACTCCGCTGGTATTGCAATTGGTATGATTATTCAATTTCCAGGGTGTAACCGGTAATATATTGACTTCAGTCGTATGCCGCGTAAAGGGACATACTGAGCAGGACCCACAGGGAAAATGGCCACTCACTGGTGCCGCTCCCCACAAAGTCAGTTGTCTACTCTGGCTAGTTGCAATCCTTGGTCTCGTATGCACCATCAGGTCTTGTAGATTGCTGCTACGTTTCAGAGCAAAAAGGGGGCGGTCTAATGTCAAATTGCCAGTATTGAGTATATGCCAATTTTTCTTAATGGCCCTTTTAATATTCTCTGTGAGATTGCTAAACGTAGTTACGCAAACCATCCTTTCTGTTTTGGCTTTGGTATAGGTTTCTAGAAGCGCCTCCCTGTCATTGTTCCGTGCTCTTTTGGAGGCTCTTCTGATTAATTGAGCTGGATAGTGTCTTACAGCCAGTTCTTCACTCAATTTCTTGGCAGGTTTGTGGTAATTAGCTAGCTCCGTACAATTTCTCCTCAATCTAAGAAATTGGCCCACCGGTAAATTTGTCCGTAGGGCCCGAGGATGGAAACTATGATAACTTAGTAGAGAGTTCCTCACCATTGGCTTCTGATATAGTTCAGTATAGATCCTCCCTCCTTTAGGATATAGTCTCAAGTCCAAAAAAGCAATGGATGAATTACTGGCTTCCCCCGTGAACCTCAAATTACTATCACGTGAGTTAAGCCACTCTGAAAAAATCACTAGAGACTCCTGGTCACCTTCCCAGATGACCAGGATATCATCTATATAGCACTTCCACAATTTAAGCTTAGTTTGAAAAGGGTTTTCCATCGGGTAGATATGCTTAGTTTCAAACCCATGCATGTAGAGATTAGCCATGCTGGGTGCACATGTACTTCCCATGGAAGTTCCAGTGGTTTGCCAGAACAAATCTCCTTCAAAACTAAAAAAAAAATTTCTTTAAGTGCTAAAGTGGCACAACGCATAACATAGTCATTGGGGGTCTGGTCATCACGTGGATTGATATCTAAAAGGTCACATATCGTATCAAGTGTGTCATCCTGAGGAATGTTAGTATATACCTCCATGTCCTGACATAAAACTTCAGGACATTTATCACTTTTTGTATAAATTGAATTTTGTACAGGCCTGATAGATCATTCTAGAATCCCAGATGATTTAGCAGCTGCTATTCTTACATGTTATTTGCGTTTCTTGAAATAGCTAGATCCGTAGTAGGGCACAACTTAACATTCACATTATTTCTCTTAGCTTGGCTGTAAGGAAATCATAGTCAATAGTACAAGTGGTGAGTTTAATGAGTATCAGTTCGGTGTGATGATCACGTAAGGAGAAGAAGAGATTCCCTGTGAAGTTTGGTAGAGCGCATTGTTTTTTCGTGAATCTGAATCCTGATTGGTGGCTGTGGAGTATGTTGTAAAGTTTCAATATTCTGTCTAGGGACTTCGCTTTCATGAGTGATGAAATGTTTGAAATAAAGTGATAATTAGCTAGCTCAATGGAGTTTGCAGTGGTTTTCTTCATGAAAGGTGGGATATTTGCTTGCTTGATCTGGTTGAGCATGTTGTGATATCGTCCTTTTTGTGATGTGGTTCTATGGGAAGGTGCATTGCTTGTTGCGCACACAATTTCACGTGGTAGCATTGACAGAATATGAACATAATAGTACAACTGTGATGTTGATGGACAACATTAATCTTTCTTTTGCGCTTTACTTAAAAGGTAAAGGAGGTAGCTATATTATTGCATTTCTTGAGCTTGATCAAAACTACTGCTCTGCAGGCTTTTTGTTTAACGAGGGAACTTTCGCATAGTTTCTAATTTTAAACTGTCACAATGGTTGTACAGTTTCAGTCACATTGGCATAGTTTATTTTCCCAGGGCAAATTAGTTTTCACACTAATAGAATAAAGCCACACAAAGCTTGACTCCTAATATGATACACAATACTTTTATATAAGCAATATAAGTTCATGTATGCGTAATTTCCTCTCAGTTTGTGTTTTGCAAATATGTTCTTTGTGCTTTCACAGTACAAGAGGAAAGAATATTAAAGCCATAATTACAAGTTGCCTGCAATTCAGCAGAGGAAATACCGGGGCTGAAATGGTCCATTTCGGCTGGCATCTCCAATGGGTATAAAGAGTTAAAATCACTGAATGAAAAATAGGTAAACAACGTTTACTACGAATCTCTTTCCCCGCAGGGAATCACAATGCGGTTGTTACAACGACCGCGTTGTGATTCCGCATACCATTACTCTGCAAGTCGGAACAGCGACTTGCGGGGGGGAGGTGTTGGATTTAAAATCCAACACCTTCCCTATTGTCCGCACAGACTGGAGTTGGAAAAGTAAATTATACTATTCCAAAATCCAGCGCCCCCCCTCCGCAAGTCGTTGTTCCGAGTTACGGAGTAATGGTATGCGGAATCACAACGCGGTCGTTGTAACGACCGCGTTGTGATTCCCTGCGGGAAAAAAGACTGGGATAAGAACGTACATTCTGAAAAATACCATACTAACTTGGGAGCAAGGGTCATTTACTGCTTGCCAATGCCCCATTAAGGAGACTTACCATGGACCTTTGCTAGTCGACCCGTGGGTGCTATCATTGACTTGAGAAATGCACCTGCTAAAAATTGGGCCCAGTCCGTACATACATTTATTTCCGGTGGGATCACCAGTCGGCTCAGAATGGGTTGGTGCAGTAACCTGGTTAGCACTTATTATGAGGGACGAACGATTTTCTCAAAGTCTGTATAGCCATGAGGGTCCATATTTACATAAAAGTTACACAGTGCAGGACAGCAGGTAAAGTTGCTGTGACTTCATTGCGTGAACAGGAGGGAGCAGAACAATGCTATATCTACTAAACTGTGGAGCTGGTCTGCTCTTTCCTTGTGTTGATGCACTTTTGACTGCCTTGCGCCAATGCAGACAACCTTGGGCCATGGTGCAAGGGTGTCTGCGTTGTGGAGATTATAGGTCTTGTGCTGGAAGGTGTCTCTTCCAGTTCAAAAACTGTGCTTTAATGCATTTCCCACTTTGTATGTCTGCTGTACAATGCAGCACACATGCAAAGTGGGAAAAAACGAGGAGAATTGAAAATATTTCTCCCTGTTATGCCTGTCTCAAGGAGAGACGATTTTTGGCCCAAATCCCTGTGTGCAATTCTTCCCAGAGAGGGATTTGCACCAAAACCCATGACTGTTTGCATGGGAACGCCCACGCACCACCCAAGGAACGACCCCTTGATGCAAAGTAACGTAAGGCAGTGCATTGCACAGCTTTGCAGTACTTTGGGTAACAATTCAGTGCAATGTTGTATTGGAATGTAAATCCCACCACAAAACTTTGCTGCAGGTTTGCATTACAAAAGTAACACAAACCAGGCATAAAACGTTAGTAAATCTGGGCCCAAGTTGGTGCAAAAGTCCAGATTTTCACTCACAGGTCTTGAAGCACAAAACATTACAGACCATGCATATTGCAAAGAATTCCATTGACCTTCATGATGCCTCAAAATATCTACTTCCCACATCCCACACAGGTAATGATTTTTTATCCGCAAAAGAGTAATACTTTTTAGTGTCTATTTCACATTTAAAACCGGCTCCAATACCAGTGGGGAGGGAAACGATAAATTCATGTTTTCAGAACCAAGTGCACTTCACTGAATAACCTTTTTTCAAAAGGCATAGTTCTAAATTATTTTATCAGCTTTCTATTAGAGTTGTTGGAGTGGCAGGTTTATTTTGGGAGAGGGCAATCAGTATTCCTCATTATTCTTTAATGAGCTCTAGATTGATTGCTAGCAGACTAGTATTGTAATTGACCTATAAATCATTTCTCCAATCTTTGGAAAAACGAGAATGATCAGAAAAAACTGTATTTTGGACCCTTTTCTCTCGTGTACTTTCATATCGGATCCATTTTTGGTGCTATTTTATTCTAGATGTTTATAAAGTTGAAGATGTCTACCAAGTGCAAATGGGCAGCAATGTAAATGTTTGTATTATGAGGAAACTGGACTCCTTTTTGCTCATGAAAGAGCAAGGAATTTTTCTAAATGTAGATTTGTTTACTGACTCTAAGGGGCATATTTACAAGGCCCCTGCACCACCGGAGCATCACTTTCTTTGACGCTCCAGTGGCACGCAATGCTGAGCCATATTTGCAAGACCGCACAAATCCATCCTGTGTGGCTTTTCAGGACCTTGTTAATATGGCCCCCTTTCATGTATTACTTTGTGCGGAAGGGGCATTCCATGAGTGTTGCTGTGGATGTTCCCATGCAACACCCATGGATTCTGACAAATTCCCAGATTTACAAGGTTTCCCAAACCTGGGAATGCGTCATATTCTAATGCCTCCCCAGGGGAGGCGTTAACGTGGCGCAACAAGGTGAAATACCTTTATTTCTCCTGGTTTTTTGCTCTTTCTATGTGTACTGCATTCTACAGCACACATAGAAGGCGTAAAATGCCATCAATGATCATCCCTGCAAAGCTGGCCTCCTGCACCATGGTGCAGGGGTGTCTGCATTGGCGCTAGTCAGTCAATTGTGTGCCAGCACAGAGGAAAGCAAACGGATGCGTTGTATTGCTGTAAATACGATGCACCCTGCACTTTCCTAATGATGCAGCTCACCACAGCAAGATGGCTTGCAGTGCTGCGCTTCGTCATTTCCTAGTAAATATGCCCCTAAATGTTCTAGACAGTCTCTTTTCTCTTCAATATGACAAAGGAGAAATACCAAAAAATAGAAGGGATTTGTTCCAGGGGTCGATTCACAATGCTTCTGAGAATAATGTGAATTTTTGCCACGAAACTCGTATATCCACACAAAAAACAACCTTTGAGAATCAAGATCTGATTAATCAAAGATTTGGAAGCCCCAGGCAATCATTCATTTTTGCTTTAAGGAAGTCACAACTACTCCCTGCAGCAAAAGCGTTGTGTATTGGGCCAATGTTATTTTTTTTTACTATTTCTAGCAATCTGGTACCCCCTTCTGTCCTTCTGTGGTGGCAAAGGGGCAGATGACTACAGTCGCCTTAGGGTAAAACCTGCACTTTGAACCTAAGGAAATCTTAGGTAGGCAGACCTTCTGCAGAAATAGGTGAGGAAAAGTTGATGATAATAATGTGGTCATCGAAAATGTTTTGCACACCACAAAATCAGAATTTTGAGGTAACTGATAAGACATATTTTATCCATTTTCCATGCCCAAATTCATAAGTAAATGTATTCCAAAAACGGGTCAGAGAAATGGTGCCTTCATGATGAAATTATTCAATATTTGTTGGGGAGGTTGTGGAAAGGGACTACCACAGTGACCATATTTTACCTGTGGATTTAAAAAGCAGCTTTAAAAATAGTGCAAAATGAACTGCAGCCTCAAACCTATGATGCGAATAATATGCCTGTTCTCTGGTTATCTGCAAAACCCACAGGTTTTCATGGCTCTGCCCATGAGAATAAGGACAAACTAACCAAGACCCAGGTAGTATTAACTGTGTACTTACTCAGTCTCAGATTTGTGATTGTGTTTTTGGGAATCGGCCCTACAATCTCCAGGAGCAAGGAGACAAAGTAAAACTGATCTTGAAACTGTCAATCCGGCTCCTTACATTCGTTCATGGCATTGTGGGTCTCTCATGATCATCGTGCATGGACACAAGTACTTTTTGGATAGCACTAAAACCTTTTTCTGTTTCCAGCACATTTTCGATGGATTCTGGGACTAAATGAATGATGATACTTAACGGTGCTCCTTACATTAGAGCCACAGACTGCAAGAATCTTGTTTTTTTTTTTTTAAATGAGGAGAGTGTTCATTATGACCAGGAGTGTGTTTATGAAGATATGCCTTATTCATTTTTGTTAAATTCACGTCATGCACATCATTGGATTTGCCACTGTTGTTTTGGTGTCCCTTTGACATAATAGTGCCTTTCAACACAACCCTCCACCACAGATGCATGCCATGACCTTGTGAAAGGGGCACCTGCATACAGTGAATTATTTGCAACATATGATTAGAATTATTGGTACAAGGCATAATTACATGTGTAGCATGTCGGATGTACAGAATTCTGCTGTGACATGGCCTCAACAACTTTACACATGGCACCATTTGACTCATAAAAGCATGCACGGTAGTGGTTCCTTGCCATCATGGGAGGTTTCTGCTTTAAGGCTCTGGAACTGTGCCCTTTTAAATTTACTATCTCTTTCCTGCAAAAAATATTAATTACATCAATTTATTTAAGTCAGACTGCCTTCCCACCTTGCTCTGCACAAAAATCCAGAAGCCAGGCAGTAAATCAACTTTTTGCAATGTGGCACACGATGCCGGGCTTACCTTTCTAAAACCCTTCAGTGCCATGGGAGTCTTTGGGCAACGCTGCCAGCATCACGGTTTCGGACGTTGCAGGCTGCATCCCTGCATGAGGGCAGACATCATTCACAGGCACAGGGACACCTTGAGGATTTCGGGGGCCCTTGGCCAAACATAATTTGGAGACCCCTGTTCAAACCAGCTTTAAATTTATGATCCAGTTTCAGCTCTTTCGTGCCCTCTTTGCCCATTCTACAGACACACTGGTCAAAATTAAACATTTGTTTACATCTAATATTCAGGGATAGTGACGTGTTTTTTCGGTTTTATAATGCAGCAACAGCTCACTAATATTATTGCAAATAATCTTTGTGACCTCCTCCCATTTCTCAAATGTAAGGTCGTGTTTTGATCTAAAACAAGCTTTTTTATAGATGTTACATGGTTTTGAAAAACAAACCTTTCCCTGCAAAATATCAGTAATAGACTTCCATACATCATTCACACTAAAAATAAATTGAATGAAAATGGTGTTTAAAACAATCTGTTTTAGAATTATTCGAGGTCATCAGGACAAGTGTCTCTACAGAACAAAGCAGGCTTTATCAGGGCCCCTGAAAGGCTGGTGCCCTGGGCCACGGCCCACTTTGCCCATGCTTTAAAATGTTTCTGCATAGGCATAGCTCGCACCTTTACCCATTCGTCACAGAGTAGGATCAGATGAAAGTAAGTTAAGTAAGATCTGCCACCTTATCCTCAGTAATTTTAACCCCTTCCCCGCTCATGACGGAACCACTCCGTCATGAGCCATGGGTGCCGTGTGCTCATGACGGAGTGGTTCCGTCATGCCGCGGCCGTTGGCGGCCGCTCCTCCCACGCGGTGCTAATTCCCCGCCTGTGCGGGCGATTAGCGCCGTGGGCGGAGTCAGGATGGAACCACTCCGTCATGAGCACAGCTCAACCATGACTCATGACGGAGTGGCTCCGTCATGAGCACAGCCCCACCGCGCTGCCCCCAAACCCCCCCCCCCAAGGGGTTAAGTGTTTATGCTAAACTTGTATTAGGTGTCTTGTGCTGAGAATGATGCCTGGTCACGCTGGCCTCCCCCACTTTGACACCCCAGGCCTTGGCCATATGTTGCTGGCCCATTTAGAAGTGGAGCTGCTGTATTTGTTCCCTAGTGAAGTTGATCCAAATGTCCTGCAGAGCTTTTGCTCCCTGCTGAAGTTGATCCAAATATCCTCAGCTTTTGAGGGAGTCAAATGCAAAGGGAGAAATATGTGCATATAGTACCCTGATTTTTAGGAATACCAGACAAATGTCAAAAACCATTAAATGCTATGAGTATGCATGCCTAGAATATGGCACTTATACTTGGTACCTATTAAGGATCTGATTTGTTTAGATTGATCAACGCAATTTTTCTGTTAAAGACAGTAGCTGTAGCACGCCAAATGTTTGTACTTGAGTAATTCTGGGGATTGCGCTCTGTCATATGGCATTAAAACAGACATTGAAGTGGGCCACTTTCTGGCCCCATATTAATGTCAAAAACACTGATTGAACTATGGACAATGAACGTTAAAAACGTTAAGGTACTGTATGTCACCGATTAAGTTACTGTTTCTATTTCACGTGTTTTCCTTAATCTTGCATTCCCTAAGTTTTAACTATTCCCATCATGTTGTGGTTTTGTGCATCTTATTACTTTTGTATAGCACATACTGTGAACTGCGTCACACCATGTGTTTGTCATGGGCCGCGATAGAGAGCTTTGGCGCTGAGGCTGAAGGCAGAGCAAGTTTATTTCAGTGTCTGTTAGTGGGTTGGCCTCCTTGCAAAGCACACAGAACAAAGGTCATGTATTCTAGTTGCAATTGAAATTCTGTGTAAATGTCGGTGAAGGGGGTACACACTTGTCAAAATATTGACAATGCGAAAGTAAAAGAAAATAAAGTCCTCACATGCAAGTGAGTTCAGTATACGTTTGGAGACTGGGAAGTGAAAGGAAGTTCATTGAGGAGAGTGTGAAAAGAGG
Organism: Triturus cristatus; assembly: GCF_964204655.1. Taxonomy (NCBI): domain Eukaryota; kingdom Metazoa; phylum Chordata; class Amphibia; order Caudata; family Salamandridae; genus Triturus; species Triturus cristatus. The sequence goes on from NC_140592.1 coordinate 800,124,811, forward strand.
GTGTTGTAGAGGAAAGAGATGCGGTTTAAAATATCCAGATGGACAAGATGTGGAGAGAAAAAGGGCATGCATGTCTAATGTAAAGTGTACATAACTGAAGACCAATACTGCTCCCACTGGCCTCAATAATATTTTATTTACAGTCTCACAATTTTAGAATTGAAACATTTTCAATATTAATTATTAACAACAAATCATTGTTACTCATTTATCTTTAACAGCTAACAACCATTGAAATAGGATATATCTCTGGCAGGTTTTAGGTGTATGTTGGTTGTTGTGTTTTATAACTGAATGCAATAACAGAAAATTCAGTGTTAAAAACAAAATACCCATCATGTGGCACACTGTGGGAATAACAGAAATTCAGTATACATGTTGAAACCATGCCCCTTTTAGAGACCACCACTTTTCATCCTACTTAAGGCCCTGTCTACACATATTTCTATATGATTGATTACAGCCAGCAGCTGTGGGTGCATTGACTTCCAAACGTGATGCTGCATGCAGTGCAAGACGCTGGGCAAGCACACACTTTTAAGGGCCTGAAGTTGTTGCACTGTACAATTTGCACTCTACAGTAGTGGGAGGAGCTCGAAGCCAGCCCCGTTGTGCCGTTCCAGCCAAGAAGCAGGAGGATACTGCTGCTCTTGCAGTGAAGGAAGTAGAGCAAGATGCCCATAGAATGGAATGGAAAGTCGGCATGGATCCGGGTGGCTCTAAGCAACCACTAATTGCGGAGGCTTTTTTGTCAGCTACCGCAGGCCGAAGCTACCCCCCAGTGAGTCTAAGGTGGAGAATGCCTCCTCTGCTCTTGTGTAAACAGGATTGACGGGCAGGCCTCAGACCAACTCCTCACTCGTGGATACAATGTTGCTGTTGGAAGGGGTCTGGCTATCTGGAGACCGGATAGTGGTACCCGAGCAGAACGACCCAGCGGGTGAACTACTGTAGGGAGGACTTCAGGGCCCACTGCTCCCGGAACGGAGGGAGTTTTCTATTGGTCTAGAGGTAAACACAGATCATCCTCTTTTACCCCCATTTCCTATTACTAATCCGGGTGGGATTATTCTGCCAGGAACTAGCTTAGTTGGTAGGTAGTACTTCAAAAGGAGCACGTTCCCAAGAGTTCGGGGAGACAAATATCGACGCTGAGTCATCGCTGAGTGTCTGTTCCCCAATGGGGGTTTCACACTTTGTACTGTATCTGGGACAGTCTTAGATGACCCAGCTGTGTTTGAATGGTTAAACCTGAGGTATCCTTATGGCCACTCCCGCTCATCATGTGTGGGGATTTCAATATCTATTTAAATGTGGAATTGGCAGGCATGTGGGGCCAGAGAGTATAAAGACCATAAACCTAAGGTTCTTAGGTCTCTGTTGGATCTAGGCTCCAGTCGCAATCTGAGGGACGTTTGGAGAGAAAGATTTTCCTTGGATCCTGGTTTTACATATTTTTCAACTCCACATAAAGTTTATGCAAGGCTATACAATTTTTTTATTTCCCAAGATCTTTTACAGGGCAGCCAAATAGAGAATTATCCCATGGTCATGTCAGACCATAACCCGTTGGTACTGGAGGTCCCTCACCTAGACAAGTTGGGTCAGACGCGGTATTGGTCTTTTGAACTAGCTCCATTATTAGATGTTGCATATCTTAATCATATGCAGGAGTGGATTCCAGTTTTTATGTCAGAAAACATGGGTAGTGTTCCCGTCAGGATAATCTGGGATGCCTTCAAAGCTGGGGTTCGAGCGGAGACTGCCTGGTACAGCTGGGCTCTCCAAAAAAAGACTCCATCTGGGTGACTTCTATAAAATGCTGTCACTCGCAGAGGCTATGGTGACGGAAGCAGTGGCCTTGGGTATGGAGGCTCAGATAGCACAGGTGAGAGTAGCTGTGGCTAAGGAGCAATAGTGTGCCTTTTGACAAAGAAGGCTGCAGACAAATTTCTGGCACAGAAATATACATTTTACGAATATAGTGAGAGGGTGGGTCATCTCTTGGTGGTGCGAACTAGGCAGCAAACAGCTCAGTATCATATTCAGGAAGTTCGAAATCCTGTGTCAGGAAGAGTCTTGGATCGAGAGAGAATAACGGCTGCCTTTCAGAGATTTTACCAAAGGTTATACACTGAGGTTGTGGAAGGGGAGTCGGAGGACATGATAAGATATCTGAACTCAGTGATGATGGGGGACATAGGTGAGGAAGACCAGGAATATAGAGGAAAGACACTGTAGAGGAAATTGAGTTAGCAACCTCTGCCCTTGCAGCCAGGAAGACAACTGGAATGGATCTCATTCCTAGAGAGTTCTATAATATTTTGCCCTCCTGCCTTAATATGTACCTGCTGGAACTTTTTATGACAGTGCAGGGAGGGGAGGCGCCACCTGGGTCTTGCACCTTAGCAAAATATTTTAGTGTTCCCAAAAAAGGGAAGTCTTCATTAGAACTAGGCTCATACCAGCTGATTACCCTAATGAACAGTGATTCTAAAATCTACTCTAAGAATCTGGCTACAAGGTTGTCTGGAATAATCAGTAAAATCGTGTCTCCTTGGCAGCACAGCTTTGTTCCAGGTCGAGTAACAACTGACCACATTAGGCGGGTAATCACACTTTACAACGCAGTGGCAGTAAAGGGAGACCCTTTAGCTTGAATACTCTTGGATACTGAAAAAGCATTTGATAGGGTCTCCTGGCACTATCTCTGTTTTTTGATCGAGAAGATTGGTTTAGTGGGCAGGTTTGGTATGACCTTGAAAGCATTGTATCAGCAACCCAAGGCTAGGATTTCCATGATGGGGGCCAGTCGGATCTCATAAAAATACAGCGAGGTACTAGACAGGAATGTCCCTGTTTTCCCTTGTTATTCACCCTGTATATTGATCCTGTGATGAGAAGGATATTAAACAATAAGTTAATTCAGCCTATTGGGTCACATGACTAGGAAACAAAAATACTGGCCTACGCCAATGATTTGGCATTCGTTGCTATAGATCCCAGGGAATCATTAAGTGAAATAGATGAAGAGGCTAAGCAGTTTTTGGGATATCTATTAAATCGGGATAAGACCCAAATTGCTAACAACACAGAAGTGGAATGGTAGGATTGGCTCATGGTAGAGGGTGCTACCTATTTGTGGGTAAAAATCATAGCTGACGTAGAAAAAATTACACAGACAAATTTAAAACCATTAATAAAAAGCACAAGGGTAGAATTTGTCAGAATAAACAACTTACAAATGTCTTTAATAGGAAGAACCAATATGATCAAGATGGTTTTGCCGCCTAAAATACTCTACTTATTTAGAGCCATCCCTCTTGAAGTAGGGAACCAATGGTTTAAGGTTATTGATGGGGTGATCTCTAGATGTTTGTGGGCCTATACTAGTCCTAGAAGGGTGCTGAAATATCTGACCCTCCCGAGAGAGCAGAGGGGGCTAGCGGTACCTAATATAAGAATCTACTCCTGGGCCACCGACTTGCAACAGTATTTTGTTGGGGATAAAGGGAGAGGCTTATCAAAATCCCACCTCATACAAGCTTTTGATTGGGGATGCAGCATGTTTAGTACTTTGGAGACAGCTTGAGTATGGGTACTATAAAAGAGTTAGATTTAAGACCCTCAGATGCTCGTGTAAAATATATGCAGCGGTTCGGAAGAAAGTAGGGTTGGGTCAGCTGAACTTCTATACACTATTACATAAAAACCCTAATCTCCCAGTAATTTTTCAGGACTCCTATATTAATCGGTGGAAAGAGGGTGGTCCTGTAAAATTAGGAGAATTCTTTCAAGGCCAAGAAGTTATCTAGTTTGAGACCCTACAGCACAGGTTTAATCTAGGGCATCACGAGTTTCTAAAATATCTTCAGATTCATGATTTTTTACTGAAAAAAGTGGGAGGGGCTGAAGGTTTTTTTAGAATTGAACTGGTCAATAGAGTCTTGATTTGAAAACTCTGCATCTGGAAACCTTATCAGCTGTTAAATGGGCTCATGCCAGATGATATAGAAAAGCAGGAAAAGTGTTTGGTAATAGAAGGTTCAGGCAGGAACAGACAGGGGCCGGCTCTAGGGCGGTGCGACCGGTGCCACCGCACCGGGTGCTGGCTTCCAGGGGGCACCGTGTTTACGAGTTAATTGTGTTTTTTAAAGCCCTGCTGCCGCGTTAGTTCCCTCCAGCTGTTTCCAGGCAACAATAAGCTGTCTGGATGAATCCTGTGATTAATGTTCTACATGACGAGAGATGGAGCTTTGTTTAATTGGGGTTTTGGCTCACTCAAAAGTAGCTCAGAGGGTTAATACGCCTGTTGCAGAAAATAAGTACTGAGCAGATGACAAAGTGCATAGAATGTAAATAGGTCAGTGGGTTACTCCTTCTAAATTGCAAGTAACAAAATGATGTTCCTTTAAAAGCAGTAACCCATTGACCTATTTACATTCTATGCACTTTGTAATTGTACTAAACTATTAACTTTTATCAAAGAACTGCATGCACGCTGCAAAATACAGATTTGAGCAAAGATTAATGTTGCAAAAAAGGTTAATTTGGACAGAGATCAATTGTCATTATTAAAGAGAACCCCCGACTAGCGTGTTCCTTTTTAAATTCCGAGTTTGTGCTTCTCCAGACCAAGCACTATTAAACTATACTGCCTACTAGTATTGATGACGTGACACCTACACCTTGTAGTCCTGTCTTATGTAACATATTCTATATGCTGAGTTACACACGTATTATTGATTGTCTCTGTGTAATGTATGATGCAAAGTGCCCTGACACCCTACACTGGTATGAGTGGCGCTATATGTGCATCTGAGAGAGAGTGTTATATATGCATCTGAGAGAGAGTGGTTATGGAGACTTGGCGCTGTTAAAGGGTGGTGGTGAGGGAATCCGTGGTGGAGGTGGTCACTGGGGGGTGCCAACAAACATTTTCGCACCGGACGCCACCAGCTCTAAAGCCGGCCCTGGGAACAGACGTCCTCTCAGAGTCCAGAAATCTGGCACAGACTATCTTAATTTCCGTCTATCTGCAAGTACAGCATTTTAAAACCTGTTACAATACACTCAGGGGAAACTAGCTCAATGGGGTGGAACTAAAAAAGTGCACTGTCCCCGATGCCATTCATATGGAGCGGATTTAATACATATGTTCGCAACCTGCCCGGCCCTATGGCTTGATTGGGAACATTACTGAGTTCCTGGAGGGAAGACTGGGACTAAGTATAGTACTGAGCCCGCAATTTAAATTACTGGTGGTTAGCAACAAATCAATCACTAGCCAGGCACAAGCATTTGTGTTTATTGCAATGACTGCTCTTCGGCTATGCTTGCTATGGCATGGCGAGACCTCTCTCCACCATCAGTCCAACAATGGCTTGCTCGTTTAATGGCTATTTATCATACGGAGGTGGTAGTATATGCAAAAAAAGGAAAGGGGGCTAGGAGGAGAGGAAAGGGTCAAGGGTGTGGGCTCCTCTGACGGGTTGGGTGGCTTCACTCAAAGAGGGATAGAAGAGCATCTTTCCATTTTTTATAAGATGTGGGGATTGGGGGTCAATTGAGCAATTTTTCTGCAGGTGTCTTCTATGTGAGAAAGATAGAAATATATGAATAAAGGTTTGATATGTCTATTTGACGTGGCATGAATTAACGTTAAGAATGGACTGTCCACTTGGAAGGGTAGGATAAAATGTAAGTTATAAAATGTGTAATAAAGATTTGTTTTATTTAAAATGCACCATTTGCCTAACTTTTTTCAAATTTTTCTTGTTGGGAGGACCCCTCCCGCACCCATGTTTTTCCACCGAGCTCTCTCACTTCGCTCGCTACATATAAGCTATGCCCAAATTTTATGCCCACCACTTTCAAATAACACCAGCCTCCACTGATTGGCATGTACTGCTACACATGGTGAACATGTGACATTTATGGGGTAATTTAGAGTGGAGGGGGATAAAACAGCATTAAACAAAAATAAAGTGCCTCAGCAAGCCTCACTGCTGAATCCCTTTGCAAGCAGGCCATCTACTCCACAGTGTTGGACAGCAAGCCCTGTTTATGGTAGAGTTCTGAACTGTTGATTCCTGCCCATTCCCACCCTCCAAGTTATGTCACTCCTCTGCAGGAAAAATCCAACAATGTTGTCAATGCTTTAGGAGAAAACTGCCGGCAGATGAGGTGCATTGATTCTTTGAGTTTCAGAAATAAGCCTCTGCTTTGACCCACCATGGCACCATGATATAGTAGTCACACTGTTGGACTCTCTTGTTTGCATACCTTCTATGTTTGGATTGGTATGTTCAGACATGAGTGGAGTTCATTACTTGAATGTGGGGGCAGTTGAAGGGTCCTGCCGATGCTGCCAGTTGTATTATTAGATGCTTGATAAAAGTGTACATTTACTGTACATTTCTTATATCGTGGCATCTTTTCACACACGGTATTGCAGTTTCATCAAAAGTGTTTTCTGCTGTGTCAGCAGAATAACTTTTGGTGAAACAGAATGGGCCAGTTGTCTCTAAGCCAGTGGAAGTGGTGCCTGTACTGCCGGGATCCTTGATGCACAGCCAGTCCAAAGCTAAATGAGTCAATATGCCCATATGTGGCTTGCTTTATATTTCACTTGCTTTTCGTTTCACGTCCTTCCTATTGATGCAATCCTTAGCTCATCCATGTGAAGCCCTCTCTATGCTGGACCCCCATTGTAAACCCTCTTGTCTTCTAGTTGCATTCACTCCATCACCCTTCTTCTGTGCAAATTCCTCTTTGCCCACTTGTATACAGTACTCTGTGTCTTTGTAGCTAGGTTCAAAAAGGGCAACAAAGATGCTTTGGGGCAGTAGGAGTCAAGATTTGGACTATAATGATAAAACATCCTACTCGTTAGTGCTACAACTCAAATACAAGTAACTGAACAGGGAATGCTATGCTACTCAGACACCCCAAGATATTGAGATTTTGCAATTTACAAAAAAAAAAATGTTATTTTCCCTATTCCGTCGTCTATTAACTCCCCCCCCACCACCACCACCCTTCACCGCTCTCATCTGCACCAGCCGCGTCTGGCAGATCACGTACACACAAGATGCTTAAATGTGAACAAGTGCTTTAAAAAAAGAGTGAGAAAGAAAATTAAATAAAGCATTGTGTGACTCTTTTGCACCCCTATACTACTTTAGTGCTATGAAAACATATCAGAATATAAATGCTTATCACATTTCGCACGTGCAACATAAACAGAATTAGCCTTTGTTTTTATTGTAACTGTTCTAATAAGAAGTGGGATTTCATCTAAACATGGTATCTTATAGAACTGTCCATTTTATCCAGAATGCCAGATAACTTTCATAACCCGTGTATGTCCAGTAATCTGTTATTTCTTACAGGGTCAGTTTCAGGCAGGCAGTTCCTTCTGTTATTAGTCATCTGTTGCCAATAAATCACAGCAGCATTTTCTGAAATGGAAAGGGGAAACCAGATGCTTCAGCATTGTTGAAGGCGCGCCCTAACACAGCCTCCATTCTCAGCCCACCTTCAGGAGGGCTGTGTTTTCTGAGCCGCTCTCACGGCAGGAGCCAGGGCCCGTCTGCTATGGAAATGTACACAAGTGCTTGTAATGGTTGGCACATCTATTCACTCGCGTGTTTGTTTTTCCCATTAGAAGGTGTATGCCCCACCCTAGCAAACGTAAAGTGCTCATGCACACCCAGAGCATGACCACACTTTCCCGGCATGCAGAAATATTTTGGAAAATAGAAACTTCTGTCTAAACTGTTCATGTTGTGCTCAAAGCCAGGGTCAGTCCACAGGTGACCGGTATTTTGCACTAATGCCAGAAAAAGCTTGGCACATGTTTTCAATGCTGTACTGTAAAATATAATAATGACGTTGTATTATTAGTGAGATTGGCATGTTTTCAGTAAGCCTGGGCAAAGCACTACGCTACGCTCGCGTAGTTTGCGAAGTTTGCGCTACTTCGCACTACGCGAATTGCACGTAGCACAGTGCGAACACGCGTAGCGTAGTGTTGCGATCATTTTTTGCTTGCTCGCGGTCCTCAACGTCAAGTTGGCGATCGCGAGCAAGCAAAATGACATCCCGGCAAGACTTTTTCCTTGTTCGCGATCAGCAACATCAAGTTGGTGATCGCGAGCATGGAAAATAAACCTCCCGGCGAGATTCCCAACGCGAGGAGGTCAGGTTTCTCATTGCGAGTGGTCGTGTATGCTCGCGACCGCTCGCGATGAGAAACCACCAGTTCGCGTTGAGAAAGTTGCCGCTCGAGTAAAAATCTACTCGAGCAGCAGAAAACTACAGCTCGCACTGTGCAAGATGCCATTTTCAATGATTGCACAGTGCCGGTTGCTTGTCCGCACTGTGCAATCATTGAAAACGACATCTGGCACAGTGCGAACAAGGTACTACGCAGTTCGCGAAGTGCTACGCGTAGCTCACGTAGTGCGAACTGCACTTTGCGTAGCTTCGCGAAGTGCTACTTCGCGAACTACGCCCAGGGTTTGTTTTCAGACAGAATTTTCATGTTCATTATGATGTGCATTGGCTCAGATATATATATATATACACAGAAATTAAAGTAACTATGTACCTTAAATTGCTGCGCAATGTTATAGTTTTTGTCTCTTGATTTGATTTTGATTTAATGAGTTTTATATAGCGCTGGCTAGACCCGTAGGTATCAGAGCGCTTTACATTAGGTTACACAATGTCACAGAAAATGATAACAATTACACATTACATCAAAATAAGCAACAAATTGAGAGGGGAAACAAAGATTTGACAAATAGAGCGGAGGGGCGTTAGTGTGAAGGGGGAGGATGAGGGAAAAGACGGCAGGAGAGACGAAAGGAAGTCTGCCCAACGACCGACTGGGTAGGTGACGTCCGAAGAGGGAATCTACAGCCCATCTCCCCTATAGCTAAACAAGGTAGCTCCATCGGGCATCAGTCAAATAGCTAGGTCTCTTCATACTGTAGGATTCTTATCACTGTAATTACGACATGTGGACTGTAAGCACAAATGATGATTGGGTGAGTAAACCCTGGTGCACTACGCATATCGCAATGTAATACTTGTTAATGGCCCATGGGCAGATTACGAGAAAATGAAGAATGTACCAATTCCTGTGATTCACAATGCAGTATTATAATAAAAATAAGAGAAAAAAAAAAGAGAAAACTACGTACCTTAAATACATAAACTCAATTTAAAAATGTGAATGAAATCGAAAGGAAAGGAAGAAGAAAATTTCAGTTTAACCAAAAGTTAAAATTTAGCTGTGAGAAATCACCTCCACCCATGGGAGAGAACAAGATTTTTTGCTTTTTGAACCCATGTTTTCCCCCCATTTAGATCTAATGCTTGATTTGAGCCAGTGGTTAAAGGACGGCCCACTGGGACTCGTTTTTGGGACCTCACTTATTTGTCCTCATGAGACCTCTGACTTGAGCAAGAGAGAAAAAACACAAAAGCGTGGAAGAAGGAGAAAGAGGGAAAATAGTAACAAAGAGAGAAAGCAGGGATAAAAAAAAAACCCTGCAACAATGAGATAGGGGTGCAGGGAGGGCCTGGTGGTGGATTCGAAAGTCTTGAGGTAGAATCAAGAGTAAACAGTCTTGGTCTTCGGCACACTAACTTTCGATAGCGCCGGTCTCTGGCTTCTGAAGAAACTTTGGGCCCCAAAATCTACATTTTTTTTTTTTTTTTTTTTTGTTTTTTTTTACAAATTAAGCATGATCTAGTTCTGTTGGAGCAGGAGGCCTGCCAAATATGCCCCAGGCCCCATATGCTGTGCCTTAAAATCATTCACCCTCGTATTCAGCATAGCTCTCCTACCATACCCCAATACCATGCAACTCGGAATTAGGGCCTATGTGAATATTCACCAACAGGTTTTTTTTTAAACTCACTACTTTGGTTATTGCTGCGAGGCTATAGTATACATAATTTTATGGCCCTGTGTTTATGAAGTTATTAGTGCAGCGGCGGCCGGCACTAATCAGAGGTAGGGGGTAGGAGGAAGGAGGACACGGGAGTTAGCGGGGCGGGCAGGAGGAGGGATGGCACGGGGGTAGCAGGAATAAAAAATAAAAAAATTAAACTTACCTTCTCGCTGCTTCCTCGCCTCTGTAGTCCTCCCTCGCTCGGCCTTAGTGGAAACACACCCAGGCGACCAGTCAGCCAATCACAAGGCTGCCTTAGCAGAGTTGTTATTGGTCTGAGTGCCATGTTTTGGTGAACAGGCGCTGGCAGGGGACCTGGGCATGTTCTCCATGTAGGCTGTAAGTGTGCAAGACTATTTTGGGCGGCCCGAGAGGGCAGGCCAAGCAGTCACCGCGCACTTTAGGAGGGTCCTACCACTCCTCCCCTGCCCCCGCCCCTATCGCAAAGTCGGAGAAAATAAAATGATAATTACACGAGTTATTAGCATTTTATTTTCTCTTTGTGTCACTGTAAAAAAGCAGTGGGGCGACGCTCCTCCGCCTTAGCGGAGGCGCCGCCAAAGTCGGGAAGCAATGCACACGTGCACCCATCTGTAAAACCGGTATCACTCGTGCAACCCACTACTGCCTGGAACTTTCTAGAAGACTTCAGAATCCAGTGCCATTGCGAATGACGCTGAAGAAAGCGGCAATGATGTGAGGCGCAACCTTGCAACAAACAATACCTCACCTTTGAACTTGCTTCCCAGGAGGATACACGGCTGCTATTATTTGCAGGAATACCTGCCTTGTTAAAGTGGTCCCAGTGTGCATTCAGGTCCTCGGTAAGTGTTCTCTCGGCTCTGTCAGGCTGCAGGCGTAATGAGCAGTCACTCCACAGGGCTACCTTTGATCACTGCAGCTCGGCTCATACTGCTGCCGAGTCTTTCTTTGCTTGTCTTCACGGCAACCATGAGCTTTCATTAAAAATAGCTACATCTGCTTCTTGTGCCTGCTTTAAACAGGAACTGGTTGAATGCTGGTCTGGAGCCAGAGCCACGACGGGGGAAGGTGTTGTATTGAATAACCTGCCCCTCTATGTCTGCCCTAGGTTCACACGGACTGTTGTTTGCATGTGTCTGCACAGGAGGAAAACATTGGTAGTGTTACCCCAGCGCCAAATTACATACATTCTACACTGGTGCAAGAATCGAAGAAAATGCTCTTTTGCACCAGCTTTTACGCCTACCTTGTAGAATGGTGCACACTGTCCACATTAGAGAGCATTTTCGCACCAGGACAAACAATAGACATGCTAATTGTGGAAAAACTGCAAAAACAGATAATACATCATTGCTTCTAAAGTATTATTTGCATGTAGCGCAGTTTTTAACAGATGAAAAAACCTAGTCATTGTTACACGTTTTGGTAGATCAGGAATTCTCTTTTCCGACTAAAGCCTGACTCTTGGGGGGGAAATGTATCAACACTTTGCACAAAAGTGATGCAAACCCAGTGCAAAATGTTGTGCTCGGATTTACTCTTCAATCCAAACCCTGATTTAAGTTTGAAAGTTGCCTAAAGTAGTGCAAAGAAGCACTATGTTCAACTTTGCCCTACAATGCATCATGGGTGGTACAAGGGCGCTCCCATGCCAATGCCAATTTTGTGTGTGGTAACTGAAGCTAAGAAGCTAAGCAGGGCACAAGTCCAAAAAAAAGAAGTGGGGGACGCTGACGTCACGACAAGAAGTGACGTCACGAAAGGTGGCTTGCACCATCAGACTCATTGCCTCCCCTCGCTCACCCCTTAGATGCGATTGCATCAGAGAAGCCAGCACGTGAGCAGCTTTCTGAATGAGCTCCGATCTCGCCCCAGAGAGGCCAAAGAGTGAATGTGTGGCTCCATTTGCTCCAGTTATCGAGCTCCCGGTAAAATAAGTGGGGGGATGCTGTCCACTCGCGTGGTACCCCGACTCCAGCCCTGAAGCTAAGCAGCATCAATTAATTTCAGTATTTAACCCCTTCCCCGCTCATGACGGAACCGTTCCGTCATGAGCCACGGTTGCCGTGTGCTCATGACGGAACGGTTCCGTCATGACACGACCGTTGGCGGCCGCTCCGCCTACGCGGCGCTGTTTTCCCGCCTGTGCGGGGGGACAACGCAAATGGGCGGAGTCATGACGGAACCGTTCCGTCATGAGCACAGCTCAACCGTGGCTCATGACGGAGCGGCTCCGTCATGAGCACAGGCCCACCGCACTGCCCCCCTGCCCCCCCCAGCGCTGCGGCGGAATGTCCGCAGCAGCGAAGGGGTTAAGGGAAATGTCTTATGGTGGTTCAATTTCAACCACTACTGATAGGGTTATGCTGGGGGTTGAAGATTTGCACCTTGATAATCCTTGTTGGACCCTCTAAGGAGGGGCTATATGTTGTTTTGTCAAGTGCAGTTTAGTAACACTTGTTCTTTTTCTAATTTAAGCCTGATGGTCGCTTAGTAGGAAAGCAAATGTTCAATACAGTAGACTTGAGTTGGCTATGGGGCCAAAGGTCGTAGGCCAGACTTATGTATTGTGAAAACTATATGTTAAAGCAATTTGGCCTTTAATGGTATACTTGACATAATATGATTCCAAGATGGCCAACCACTGCTACGTTCAGTTATCTACAGATATTTTATTGAAAGCATATGCCCACCACATTTAGGTGGTGTGATTTTTCTTCTATCTAATGTTCTTCTTTAAACTTATCTTGCATTTGCTTGTTGAGTTTTCATGGGTGTTGTGTATGCCTGAGAGGGTGGTGGCAAGACTGAGTCAGTGAGTGGATCAGTTGATGTATGAGAGAAGGATGAGTGACTGCCCGAATATTTATTGATTGCTTAAACTCATCAGCGGCTGATGAGGAACTTTCAGCTATAAGCAATAGCTTTTGTATTGCCAGCGCTTATGTTATCCATGTATTAATGGCCTGTGATGTATCTTAGTGGTTATGGTTGAAAGTAACAGACAGCCTTAAGAAAATAGATGCCCTGCTCAAGCTCTTATTATGAATAAATAGCTATAATGCTTAAATAACATGACGTCCTGGTGCTTTGAGGAACACTAACCCATACAGGCTCTTTCCAAAAAATAGTAGAAATTTGAAAAAAAACAGTAAATATTTTAAAGAAATAGTTGTAAAGGTGAATTCCATTAATTTTCAGTTCCCCAAAAATAAAGAATGCACTTATAAATCATTGTTAGGCCATCTGATTATTAAAGCATGGTAGATTTTATGAATGATTAATGAGGACGGCTATGGATTGTCTCAAAAGATCAAAAACCAACCAGGAGCAGTTTAAGATGTTTGTAAAAAGTACTGTATAGATTAAACTTGGTATCAATTAGGCCCTAGTTATACTGTCAAACAGACTGTAAAAGATGTGGTGCTTTTGCACTTAGCGGGATGTAGTGCTCTGCACAAGTTACAATCAACTTGTGATAAATGAGGGTGCACAGTGAAGAAAATTTGGAATGAAAGCATGCACAATGGAAAGGCATTCCGTGCCTATATAAATCCCCATATTTCATACACATTGCTTACATTTATGAGAAATGAAGAGCCAGGGCCCAAAGTATTTCTCGTGAGTCCACGGCGGCTCTGACCGGCTACAGCCTCTGCTACTGCTGCCATATGCCGTTGACTGCAGTAACTACATGCTAGTTTTATCTGTTTTTAAAAAGTGAACATATAGAATGATAAATGGGTAACAATGAATTATCAGAATATTTCTAAATGAGAGGGTCTGTGTGGCATCAAACAGACAACGGGAGCAAAGAATGAGTAGTCTATGATGCCACCTAGAACCCCTAGGGGAAAAACATCCCTGTAATTTACTTTTTACCCATCTATAATTTTGTGTTATGCATGGCCCCCAAAATCCTCTGTCTCTGATTTCAAGTGCTGTGCAGTGGTGTAGGAGTAATGGGGGGGGGGGGGCCATACCAAACATGGCCTCTGTTATGTATCTCAGCTGTCCCAAAGGGTGAAACAAAACTTCCCTGCCATCCTTGACCAACCCCCACCACCTTCCCTGCCTTCCTTCCCCTCCTGCAGCTGTGCTTTATGCTCTTTGTAAAAGCAGACAAGCAGAGCTCTGCTAACAGGTTCTCAAGAAGGTTTGTCAACCTGAACTGGAATACCTTTATGACATCATAACAGTAGGTAAGCAGTTTTGTTATCAGCTGTTGCTATGTCATAAAAGTAAGTTATGAGATTCAGAAACTGAAATAAACAATAGAGGCTCTCTCTGAGAGCCATACATAACAAATACTTAAACGTTCCACTGATTAATTGTGCTAAAAATAAAATAGACATACAGTGCCACCAAGAGGTGAATAAATACATGCCTGTGTTTTTAGAAATAAGTGCTAAGGCCGAGCACAGGCAAACACTTTCCCAAATTAAGCACTGTTTGCACTCATCTATATACTGTGAATTGAATATAGTGTCTGACTTTCGCCTCTCAGCCTACACGACACACACTTTTCCCCACCAATACACTGACTTCTGAATACAAATCAGCTTATCTGGAAAATTCACCCATGCCATAAAAAGCCTACCAAAACTGTTATTAATTCATTCTACCCGATAACTGTAGAACCAGTGCTTGATGTGTACTGGTGGTTTTGGGTACTCAGCACTGTCACTTAATTGTCAACACTGGGACTTATGGCAGTCTGCCAAATGTGGCACTGTCTGTCTGATTTAGAGATGAGCATAAAAGCAGTTGTTTATTAACTCAAAATACATTAGAAAGGACTATATTACTTGCTGCCCCAAGTCATTCTTACAGCTTTGGGGTCCTGGAATAGTCTGAAATGTCACACTTGTAGGAATGTGATAGTAGTTGTGTCATTGACAGCATGGCTGGGGCAATGGGTGGTGCGGTAGCTTCCAGACGAGGGCCTTGGCACTTATTGTTTTACAAATTAAGCACTGAGTAAAACTACAGTGTCTGAGCCACCATTTGAAATCCAGATTAGGATTATCTGACGGAGTAGTTAAGTCAATGTTCCTTAGCAAATAGTGTGACCGGACAGGACTAGCCCAACAAAAAGGTTGCACCTGCCACTCCTTTTGCAGTATTGAAGGTCCACAGCAGTGCCCCCTACAAAACATGCCAATTAGAACTCTAGCAAATCTCACTACCACTCAACACATAGAGGAATGTACCACAGATTCCAGCTAAATTGTCTAAATTCAAAGCCCTGTTGATGCTAAAAAGAGGCACCCCAGCCTCCTTACCTAGAGAAGATCTCTCTTCAACAGATGCTGTAACGTACACATAGAAACAAGAGAATGGCACCACCTGAAACTACTAGCAAAAGAAACTGATAATGATGCAATTAATTGACTTGAAAACTTAGATGCAGGCACAAAGCAAATAATGTCCTCCTGAAAGGTAGAATGTAAATTCACTCTAGATCAATGTCTAATGAACCTGAATAACCTAAAAGGCAGACAACTGAGGAGCAAGGTAAGCCTAACCTATGACTAAGAAGAATAGGTCTCAGGTGTGTCAGGGCACCGCTTACAAGTTACTTATTTTGTACTTTGTCTTCTTGGTCGCTTATTTTGACTGTAGAACACAATCAATCACAGGGAATCAGGGCTAATGGACTAAATCCTTAGGAAACACAGCATGGCAAATGTCAGTGCCAAACCATGTGTATGTGCTGTTGTTGCCACTCAGTGGTGTCCAACGTCAGTGCTTTCAATGCATTTTCTTTGGCAACCAGAACTCATACATCACATGAGACATGTCCCACTTTGGGGTTTCTAGTGAGATATTGACCCTTGAGCCAGCTTTTCTAAATGTTGTTTCTTTACTATTATATTGCATCACTTAAAAATACCATGGGTTACTGTAGAGGGTGCACATAGCTAACACTTCAGGTAAACTAAATTCAGGCATTTAAATGTCCCCATAATCTCTTGCTGGCTAGCACGAAGGGAGCTGCCAACAAAAATGGATGGGCTACTGGCATCAGGAACACTACCAGCGATTGGGAGAAATTCACTGGCATCTTAGATAAGAACAATAAAATGGTGTTAATGTCTGTTGTTTGTGTGCATGTAGGTGAGAGTGAGTTTGGTTGAGAGAGCGTGTATATGTGTGAGCATGTATGTTTGTATATGGGATCGTGGATGTGTGTGTCAAAATGAGTGAGTAATTATAAGTGAGTCAGTAAGAGTGAGTGAGAGATTGCAAATGAGTGATTCAGGGTGAGTGAGTGCACAAGAGTAGGTGAAAATGAATGAGTGCAAGTCGGTGCTACTGATTGAATGAGTGTGAATAAGTGGAGGTAAGTGAGCACGTGTTGTTATGCTTGCAGATCCACTGTTGGGCCTGGCATGCTTCTTGACTTATAGAAGCACCTGCACCCTTCACAAAATGTTGGCACTGGAATACTGGAGGCAATACTTGCATATGGGATACCCTTGGCAAAATGCTATTGCTTGTGATGGCACATTGGAGGACAATCTTGACATATGGGAAGACAACTGTGGCAAGGGCCATCCATGAAAAAATGTGGTTTTTGACATATTAGACATAACCTTTGACATAAGGGATCTCCATCGCACAAGAGAAGCAGTATTAGGAAAATTCTGGCACTGGCATAGTGTATGTAATGTTTGGGCAAAAGAGGCCCCCATGAAAAAATGCAGGTCCTAGCAATGGAGGTCATTTTGGGTATAAGGGGGCACCCATAGGACATTTTAAAAACATGATTGGGCGAACTAATGGATTTCAGTACAGTGGCACACCACGAAAGTACTTGAATATGTAGAGAGTGTTTTTTAGAGCCTATGTTTTTTTAGCAAATGAAAATTATGCAACAATATTCACTTGTAAAGTTTTTCAAAAGTTTCACAGGAAAGAGAACCCCCATCCTTTGTTTTCCCCTGGAAGAATATATAATACAAATTATGTAATTATGTAACTTCAGCAATGTTAATTATTGTAATGTCATCAAGATTAAGGTTATATGACATCACATCTTGGGACGATGCAGTGTCAAAGGACATATGATGTCACTTCCTGTGATATCTTGAAGGTCAAAGGGTATATGCTGTCACTTCTGCTACCCTAGGCATTTTGATGAATCAATGTCAATATCGCAGTCAAAAGGTCAACCTTCATTAACATAATTTTCATTTAATTTATTGCATTTGGTCACCAAAGTACCTTTGCTTATGAAAGTTGAAAGCTATTTCCGATATAAAGTAAATTGGGTTAGTAAAGGAAAGTTCAAAGGAGAAGTGATTAAAATGAAGCAAACACGTAAGTATATATTTACTACTTTTAACTCCACGTCAATTTCGTAGACTTATCTTGCGACTAGTGGTAAATTTGATATAGTAGATCCACTATTTTTGTAGGTTGATATTTTGACCAATATATGGTGATAGAACACGTCTTCGATCTTATCCCAAGAGGGATGCTGAGTAGGTATATGCTTGTAAGGATGGGTATATATGTAAACCAACATATTTCATAGATTGGCCATGGGTTTGAGTAATTGGACTATTTTATCCATTGCTCGAAGCGAGTGACCACATACTTCTGACCAAAAGCTTTTACATGTATATTTCTGAATGAGGAACTGCAACTTTAATTTTACACACTTCACATCACGTTTATCCTTCCTGTAGCAATGACTCCACATTATGCTGAAAGCATGTCTACCACCCATGAGACTATTTTCAGTTTCAAAATGGACGCCACGCATGATCAGAAGCTGTGTGAATACCTTCTTCTCCGCAGCTATACTTTCACCGTTAAATCACTTAGCATAATTTATATTCTGGTCACTTTTAATTGCAAAGGACTTACTGAGTGGAGACTGCCAACATTGGCTACGTGTTGTGGCTGTGCTAATTAGCCCTGTCCTCACACCGTCTATGGTTATCATAAATCACATTAGCGACAGTAACCCATGAGCTGGCAGCTTCATTTGTGGATAGCATTGCTGGTGAAATCTCAAAGGTCGTTTCAGGGAGCTGTCGAGCTCCACTTACCTTTCCTCTCCCGTCCCGTGGGTGACGCAATGAATGGCTTCACTTATATCCCACAGAAAGAACTGTGTTTCTTCTTGTGAAGAGGCGCATAGCAGGTGTAGTGGCACCAGGTCACAGAGCCTTAGAAGACCCATGGAGCCCTGGCAGCCTTATATTTTCCTAGCACAACAGCAGTCAAAGGGGCTATTTTCCTTGCTTGCACCAGGCCCCTAGCATTCTTGCTATGCTACTGCTTGTAAAATCAAAGATATCTAGACGTGCATCTATATTTCTAAATATCCCATCAGGCTGCGGGGGGGGAGTTTAAAGCAAGAATTAGCTTACTTTTTTTCAGTTTTCAGAACACCCCAGTGGTCATGGAACAACTTTCAGAGTGGGGGTGCCGCCATCAGTGTTATATCATTGAACTTAAAGTAAATGTTTAAAATTCAAGTGTAGCACTAAAAACAAGTGTAGCAAATCTATTCAATAGGAGGGTGGTAAGGGTGTAGTATGTAGTCAGTGGTGCATTTTGGAGCACAGACTGTTGCAAATATATTACTAAAGCATGGTGTGGTAGCACACTATCATTTACAGAAATCACACTTTACATTAAAATGCTGCCTCAATTTGCATATAGGTACAGTTTTACTGATAAAACAATATAGCACACAAACGATAATGTGTGGGGAACAAGTTTCAGCAAATATTTACCATATGCACAAGTAAAGTGTCTTGATTTGTTTTGATCGTATTAAAATATTTCTTAACATCTCACTTCAGAATTATGTAAAAATTCACTTTATTTGTGCTTTCCTCACTGCCGCTATAGTGTAAAATATTTGTACAGGTATTTTCAATTTTTTTGGGTGCTAGTAAAAAGGGCATTCTACAGACTTTCTTTTCCCACTTACTATATATACCTCAGCAAGACTGTCACATAGTTCACTTTTCAAAATTCTCCCATTTTGCAGTTACAGAAAGTAACCATTTATCTCCATGTTAAAAGAATAAGCACCCCAGTCCCACCCCCATCAGGACGATTATGGCTCAGTCAAAGCTCGTCGGGTCCACTTCACCCCCAACATGATTTGTGACAAGGAGACCCGTTGCATCCGTTATCTTCCCCTTATCTAATTTCCCATCTCCGGTTTTCACCATCCCTTCCTGTCTTCTGTGACTCTGTTTATGTTAGTCTTTCAACGGACTTCTCCTCCCCGTCACTATCTACCTCAGTCTCCCGCCCTTGCTAATCACAATGTATCGGCATTTCTTCTGACGAATTGTGACCCCGGATGTAGCTAATCAATGAATAAACTGAACATTGATCAATTTTATTACATCAATGTTTCTGATTTTCGACGGTTTTGCTATTGATCTTATAATGTAATCCATCTATGATTACCGTAGTGATAAACCAAGTCCACAGATGCAGATTTATGTTACACAGACATATACAGAAAGGCAGCTGTAGGAAAGCACAAGTGCAATTTTGTGCTAGTGTACACACGATTTCATACATTATTCTTGAGTCGTTAATCACTTTGGCATTAATTATAGCTGATTATTCTCAGTATTCTATATTTGAACTTATTTTAGCATTCGTTTTGTTAAATATTTCTATACATTTGAGGCACATCACACATTACTCTTGTTTTGTTTGTTTACTTGTTGCAACGCATGGAACCCCGTCCTTTAATTAAGTTTTTATTAATATTTGTGTTTTATTTTCAAATGTTATTATATAATTAATTTTTACATTCACTTTTAAATTATGAGGGAGATTACGGAAGGTCTTGGCCTTTTTTTTTTTTTTTAACCGTATCTCTTTCCTTATGATATACTTTATCCTCTACTTAACTCGAACTCTCACCCTTAAACCCTTATATCTATCTACCTGTGCCTTTTATTTTTTTCTACCAAATGTTTTTGTTTTTTGCTTTCATCCGTGGTTACAACACGGAAGAAATATAGTTCTGGGGCAGTTTTAGAGAGCATGGTTGTCCATCAAGGTCTACAGAGGAAGTTCCCAGTATTTATATAAATTTACCTAATTTGCACAATGTGGCACGAAAATGGTGGTATGCTCTGGAGAGTGTGACGTCATCCCTCTGTGGTGAAGGAAGCGCTGCTACATGCATTCAGCTACACATCCCTTGATTGTCCCAGCTTCTTCAGACAAACTTCATTTCAGGGTTGTATTCGACTGATTTCATTTCTTCCTACATTTGATTGTCGTCGTTTAAAGTATTTTTCCCGCTGAAAGGCTGTGTATACCTAATCAAGGGTAAAACATGTTCACATCCACATATTCTGTAGGCCATACCTTTAAAAAGGCGCGTGCGAGATCGAATGCCTACTTAAATAATAGTTGCACTATTCATTCCCTTTCGTAAGCCCAAAAACCCACTTTCCCCATTTTCCAATGAGTTAGCCAAGCAATATGAATGCACTAACAAAAGACCATTTAGCCAATGGACTTGAGTCAGTATGATTATTATATATATATATTTTTGTGCATTATGGTTTACAAACGTATGTTAATAAAACTAAAGTCATCCTATTTCTTTAGGATCACCCACTGACCCCACTTTTTCTTCATACTACATCTCGCTATCATTGTTTCCTTATCTACTGAATTTGATTGTCTGGTGCTTTCACTAACATTTCTAAGACCACTTTTGCTTGATATATTGTGACAGTCCATTTGAAGTTTTGGGGCGATCCATAAACGGGGGCCGAGAAAAAGGAAGGTCAAAAAAGCGTTTCCCATGTTAATTCCTCTAGGTATTTTGAACATGACTACAGACCGACCCGCTGGACGGAATTACATCAGAAAAGGGTGCTTTTTGTTATCTGGTGTAAATCGGTTCAGTAGTTCCTGAAATATTTTAAAAAATATAAATTTGGATATATAGGGACGCAGATCCTCCGAGGATCCGATAGTCCCTGTGTTGAAATCAGATTTGCTGCCAACACTTCAACCAGGAAGTGTTGGCAGCCATCGTGGGACTCCGCTTTCACCGAGTCCCTCGACAAAAGTTTAAAGAAGAAAAAGGTTTAGGGTAGGAATACCCTGACCCCATAACTGTGGTCCTGTTGTCTCCTGTGACCCTGACATGGCCAAAAAGCACTTTAAAAAAAACTAAAACATTTGCAACAGGAATGCAACTGAGCCATGAATCTGCGGCAAATATTTTTTAAAAACCAAGTTTAGGCTCCTGCCCTTGTTTTGATCTGAGCCCACGGGTGGACAAGGTTCTGGGGGCATTTTATTTTTAACTATTTGAAACACCCAAAGTGCTAAATATCGAGTGTTAGACCTGACAGCCTTAGGGTGGTCTTTCCCCCAACTTTTTGGCTTACTCCTTCACTTTTCTGACCTCGTTTTGCTGGTATTAGGACTCTGCACACTTCACCACCGCTAACCAACACTATTGTTCTTGTGCTCTCTCCCCTAAATATGGCAATATTGGCTTATCCCCAATTTCCATACTTAATTTACTTGGACGTTCCTAGTAAAGTGTCACTACATGGGCCCAGGGTCTCTAAATTTAATGCTTCTAGAGGGGCCAGCAGCAGTAGTTGTCCCCCCCCACCTAAGTAGCCATTTAACCATGTCTCAGGCCTGCCATTGCAGAGCCTGGGTGAGCAATTTACACTGCCATGACAAACTGGCAAAATAAACCTTTTTGCAAAAACAACAGATGATGGACGGATTGCTGAACAAATCAAACATTCATCCCCATTCACAGTTCCAGGTTATAATCCATCGTTTTTTTTTGCTCGCCATGCCATTCCAGTTTGGACCCAGCCATATGCAAATCAGTCATCACCCTGCTCCCCTTTGGAACAGTCCAGCCCAACCTGCCAATCCAGGTCCTCCCTGGACAAGAAACAAGCATCCTGGGACCGGTTTCGGGATATCACCCCTCATCAGCCAGGCTAGCTTGAAATCTGGTGGCATAGCTAGCATTTGGTGACTGTAGCCTGTCTCTGAACACATGAGTAGGTGTAATTGTCTGTTGGGCTTTGTGTATTCCTCCTAAACAGCCACACACAATGGAAGCATAGTTGTGCCTCAGTGGCCCATCTCTGGCAGGATTAGAGGGAGGAGCTGGGTACAGCCTCACTTACACCTGAATAGGCTGTGTCCTCTCCAAACATAAAGGGCTGCATACTCCCCTGTAGTGAGTCTAGAGCCAGGGCAGGAAGGGAGGACATTTGTGCACTTCTTTGAAATCTCTCCCACTCCAAAGACAATGTAGGGTATAAACTGAACCTCAGACATTACCACCAGTACACTTCTGGACCTGTGGATACTCTGCCAGTAAGAAGGACTGCTGTGCTGCTGAAGGACTGCCACTTTGCTGGACTGCACTCTCCTGGATTCCTGCTTTGCTTTTACTTGCTGGTCTGCTGCCCTCTTGCCTGGATGTGAAGGCATCTCTTGAACCTAGAGTGACTCCAAGGGCTAGTTGGATGGCCTCCTGATCTGAAGATCTCCACATCTTTTTGCATAACACCTGACTATGGCCCCCCTTGGTGATGCGCCAGGACACTTTCGAGTATCTTAGCGCGATATAAATGTAATTAACATAACATAATAAGCCTTCTGGAAATAAGAGGCTTTCAACCTTGTATTTGCACCTGCACTCTGCCATCTGTGAATCTACCCTCCCAAGTGGTGGCACCCTAGTCCTGGACCCTGGGATCTGGACCTAAGTTACTTCCCAGCGGAACTGACGCATCTTCTCTGTTGAGCGACATATCTTCTCTGCTGAGCAGCGCATCCCCAAGCAAAACCGACCCACCTCCTTGGCAGAGAGGCGCATCCCCGAGCAGAACCGCTGCATCATTGCTACTGCATGGATTGGGCCCGTCGCAAACGACTCGCATCACCGCCGCAGCCCGCAACACATCACCTTCAGAAGCAACACTGCACGATGCTTTGCACAACACAACTCCTCTAATCTCTCTTTGAAGACAGTCTGATGACAATGCCGAACCTCCGCATCACAGCTTCACCCCTCATCAGTACCGACGCATCGCCTCGACTGCACATTGCATACCCGACACCTGACTTTGCATTGCATTCCCTGTTGACGGGATCCTCGAGGTGGACGCAACAGAACGTCTCACTGCTGCCTCGCTGCCACTCGGAACCGACGCATCGCCTCAGTTGCGCAACACATCTTCTACGCGGATCCACTCAATGCTCCACAACCGGGAATTAAGGTCCTCTGTTCAGCGGGCCTAACTAGGTCCCTATAGCATGCCCGCGCTTCATTGGAGTCAGCCTGAACTTGTGACTTTGTCCTGGTCCAGCGCAATCAGATATTCCCAATAGCGCTTTCTGGCACTATTTGTTACTATAAACGTTCAAATTCTATATCTCCGGTTTTACTAAATGGATTTTTGTCATTTTTGTCTTATTTTATTCATTAAATTCAGATTTATTGTACTAAAATAGTGTGCAATCATTTTTGTGGTGTTTTTACTGTTTTAGTCTCTGAAGTGTTGCACAAAAACATTACCAAATACTTTACACACTGCTTCTAAATTAAGCCTAACTGACCTGTGCCAAGTTACCAGAGAGTGAGCACAGATTAATTTAGGGTTTGCTTGTACCTTACCCTAACTAGGATTGTGGTTGCTCCTTGGCCAAGGATTATGACCCTGTCAACCAACAACCCAATTTCAAACACCCACCTCTTTAAAGAACAGTACAACACCCTCAATGGCTTCTTTCAATTTACTGAATGCTGTAGCCTTCCCACTTTGACTCTGTGAAGAGATCATACTTGGGCTCTTAGTAGTCCTCCATTGCCTCAACTAAGTTTAAGTTACATCTTTTGGCTTACCTGAAGTCGTCCTCCCTTTGGTGGTATCAATATTGCTGTTACTTCTGAATGTGCATTTTATGTCTTCTTTTTAAGCCTTTATCTTTTCATGCACCTTCCTTAGCTATAGAACAGGTCTGAGAAAATAGTTTTCCCAGGGCCCATCTTACTGTTTCTAGCGAGATTCGTTCTGTCCACCGTGGTACCTATCCACCTGATCAGGTGGTCAACTACTGTTTTTGTAGAATAACCCTGGTTGACAGTGAACAAAACACTAAAGGGAAAAATTAAAAGGCAATTTTTCAAGGTGGTCTGGTTTATTTATTAAGCTGCTTCAATACTCTGTAAGAAGCCTACATACCACCTTCTCCAGAGACATCTGATGGTACCCAACCTGGCTCATCAAAAGATATTTAGTGCTAATCTTTTTACCAAGGTTATCCACCAGACTCGATTATATATGTATATAGTGTTTCAGAAGACCATATGCAGTATTTCCGCAGTGGCCCTGGAATCTGCTATTTTGACCTTAGAGAATGGACTCCGATTAAATGTGGTTAGTTAGCACTCTTGCGTACTCCGTGGGGAGACCACGGGGACCACTCACGCTTTTCAGTTATTTCTCTATTATTATTATTTTTTTCAATCATGGGCTTTAGGGAGAGATCCTGCAGGCCGTTGTGTTGTGTCTTTTGGCCTCCCATCCATATCACCTCGTCCTGGGCTGACACGCTTCCACTTCTGCAGGGAATGTCCTGGATCTCTCTGCTCCCTTTCCCTCACATTTCTCCTACTTGTTGGCATGTCCTCCGGCCTGCCGATTGGGACTTCCCTCACTCCCCAACACATCGAACATAACAGTGGGCTTTTGGCAAGAACAAGTCAGGCGAAGCATTTCCTTTTGATCCTTTCTACATAAGCATTAACTATCAGTTTGCCAGCCCATCTTGGAGCATTAAGCATTTCTCAGCAAGGTGCGATGTGCAGTTTTCCCTCCATTTTTTTGTTGTGCCTTCGCTTTCATATGTTTATGTTGAGAGTCTGTTACTCCCACACTCACTGGAAAGACCTGAGGTGTTTGTTGTCACTCCTACCGAACCCTCCTGTTTTTGTGTAGGCCGAATTGCTTTTGTAAGCATTTGGTAAGCACTGTAAATGCTGACTGAGTAGAGCCGAAGAAGCTTCCTCCACTTATATGTCCCATGGCGTGGACCTGGTCAGGGAGGAAGTGACATCCCATTCAGGATATGGTTCATTTAGTAATAGAGACAGTTCTTGCCAACAGAAACCATTTGAAGAATCCATGGGCTTAAGTATATATATTCTTTATTGTCCGATTAATTAAAATCATTACAATAAAACAACACAGGTCGTAAAACAGGGCAATTTCTTACATTCCTTAAAGATAATGAGGAAGTGTTAACATATCTTTATAACAGTTAGAAATACATAAAATATCATAAAAAGGTATTTTGTTCATAACCAAATATAAACATTACATTTCATTATTATTCACAATACATGGGCTTAAGTAGTTCAAACAAAGGTAACTGGGATACATAATGTCTTCTTTGCCGTGCACTAGGTAAACAAAAGACACTTAGAGACAGATTTACTAAACTAAAGTGCAGCGCAGCACAGCAAAGTTGATGCCTTCATGAGCATCACTGCTCCAGGGAAGGACAGTAGAACAGAGCCATTCTTACTAACATGGCCTGCGGCTGCTCTCTTCCCCTGTGCTGCCCCGCCATGAGTTCGTCTAGCGCCACTCATGTATCTTTGCACCCCAGTGCAAAGGTGTGTGTGTGTGTGAGGTCTAGCACAGGTTTTTCACTGGAAGGCTGGTTGAAAATCTAATACCCAGGCACATTTTAGGATGTTTTACAAATTGAAGGTGTGCTGCATAGTACAGCACACATCTAACCAGCTGCGGCCCGTGCAGGTAAGAGCAGTGGGGCGGTGGGGATTTCGACGGACGATGACGAGGGAAAATGAAATAAATAATTAATTTCCCCTCATAATCGTCCGTCGAAATCCCCCCCCCCCATCTAGTAATAAGAATTGAATATGTCCCGCAATAACAGAACGTGGGCTTCTAATGCCTCAGTGACGTAGTGGGTCGCTGACCACTGCAGGAACTCATGGCTTTTCTGTCACCTTCACGTGACCTTCCTGAGTGAGCAGTGCTGATATTGGCAGGCACAACAAGGCAAGAGGGGAAACAGAAGCCAGCTTCTTCCTGTATGGCAAAAAGGGCGTCGTAGCGTGTCATGGAAGCTGGAATCTCAGGCCGTCCTCACTAAATCTTGTAGGCCCTCTGGGGATTTTGTGTTACAACCCTGAGAGATCCATTTTTGTATTATGAGAAAATTGGATAATAAATAGTGTGCACAAGCGGTGTAAATGGTTGTTAATGTTTGTGTTCACAAAGCACATATGATGCACAATCTCGTTTAAACCAACGTCATTTGGTGTGCGCTTCGTGCAAATCCCAGCTCTGCAAAAAAGAAAACTTTAATGTAGGCTTTGGCCCGCTCTATACAGACAAATCATTCAGATCCAGACTCTGTTTGTATTCCATGCAATCAAATCTTAACAATGAAATCAATAAAGAAGAAAATGGAAGCAGATAATTTTGTTAATGCCTTTCAGTGTAAAGTGCTAACCACCTTAGAATCCACAGGAGAGTAATTTATGGAGAGCAGTGGTTAATTTATCAAGAGCTTGGAATCAATTTTCTGCTTGTACACTTGCAGGAGAAGCAATGAAAATGTCTACATATTTACAACTGAGCAATTTGTTTTGTCAAATAGGAATTACCCTGGCTGTAGCAGATTAGGCGTGCGTTTCCCTTAAATGTCATTTATGGCAACTTGAGAAGAGCCCGAATCCTTCTTGGAAATGCTGACTGTTTCCCCTAGAGTGGATTTTTGTAGTAGTCATGATTACAGCATCGGACACAGTCGATTTTGTTTATTTCCTGCAGGATGGGGCGAAAACTTCCTTGTGAACAGTCGCCGCTTCTCTAAGAGACGGATAACAAGCACTGTCAAAGCCAATACATTTGGTTTTGTATTGTGTATTCACACACACACACAAATTATTCATGCACACGTTGACTTAGGGTACAGATACAAGCCCAAAGGCAGACAGAGCGAGATATACACAGACATACATGCAGACACAGACGAGCATACTTGCAAACATCCACACAGACCACCAGACATGGTACCCATGCACACAGACCATCCGACATGGTACCCATGCACACAGACCAAAAAACACGGTAGCCATGCACACAGTCCATCAGACATGGCACTCATGCACACAGACCATCAGACACGGTACCCATGCACACAGTCCATCAGACATGGTACTCATGCACACAGACCATCATACATGTTGCACGGTACCCAAGCACACAGTCCATCATACACGGTACCCATGTGCACAGACCATCAGACATGGTACCCATGCACACAGACCATCAGACATGCAGTCTCCAATGGAGAGGCAAACAGCTACGTAGGCGCCTCTGCACACAGACCAATGTGCACAGAGCCTCTGACACACACACACACACACATGTATACATGGAGATACATATAATGACCTGCATTTCATACATGTCGTCGGACTGCACACAGAGAGATATGTTAGTCAACAAAAGGATGGACAGATATTGAGATGGATGGTTGGATGCGTCTTCATGTTGTCAAGACCACTTAACATCCCTTGCTGTGGATCTCAGTTCTGAGTTGGAGAAGAGTGGAATTTAAACGTTTACTCAATAATTTACTTCGATATACAGGGCTATAGTCTCCATGGACACACAGTGGTCGACCTGTAAAAAAATGAGTAGCAACATGAAAAAAAAGAATAATAGTGAGTACGGCATCCTGTGTGGCAACTTCTACGTTTCTGTGTCTATGGCTCACCACATGCCAATTCTAACTATATAGGTGATGAGTGACAAATTTGACTATGCCCTAAAATGTACTAAGTAATGGGTGGCCACTGAATATGTACTGTAGATTATTGTGTGATTGCTGGAAAATATGACTATGCACTGAAGGTTATTATGAGATATATTTAAAATACTACAATACCCTGAAGATTGCCACATGCCGGGTAACAGATGTGAAGGAATTGCAAAGCCGCCCACGTGGCCTGCAAGCAGAAAACAACAAAGGTACAACTGGCTGTTTGTGGCTCTATGATCTCTGAATGATGCCCTTGAACAAGTAGGCGTCATGGTATTTGAAAAGCTTATACAATCTAATGGAACATGGCCATAGGTCCTGTGCCCAACCACGCACCTAATCCCTTTTGACATGCATAGATGAGGACTGACCTTTAACCTGGTGCCTGCAGATGCTGCGCGTGTGCTGTGCTTAGCCATGCACCACGGAGAATGGGTGCAATTCCTGAGTGCATCCTCTAATGTGGGAAATCCCTGCACTACAGTGCGTAAGCCTTTAGCCAGGACCACCTAATCCCTTTTGACATGCATAGTTGAGAACTGACCTTTGACCTGGTGCCTGCAGATGCTGCACGTGTGCTGTGCTTAGCCATGCACCACGGAGAATGGGTGCAATTCCTGAGGGCATCCTCTAATGTGGGAAATCCTAGCACTACACTGCGTAAGCCTTTAGCCAGGACCTCGGCCAAAGCTCTCTCACACCCAAACTCCCCAGTGCATGGATATTGGCCAATCCACTATAGAAGTTCACTGCTTTCATTTTTACTTCAAAACCTTTTCCGGCTTTCAACATCCCATATCATATTCCAGGATCCAGACTTCATAGAACCTATTCCCAATTCAAAGATGCTGAATACTGGATCCTTGAATCTGCCTCAGGATTCTCAAACCAGAAAATCACAAGGATGTTTTTATTTCATTGTCAGGGGTACCATTGCGCCCTCTTGTAGCAGGAAAGTAGGGTATGCTTACCCAAATCATTCATGGCCAATTTTTTCTCTGTCAAGGCCAGCCAGTCTAAGGGCCGTATGTATCAAAGTTTTTTCCCCATTCTGTGTCTATGGGAAAATGTGTTCATACATATGGCCCATAGTACTTAGATTTGCCAATCTGGGTCCTAAATTGTAAGGAAAACTGCTTCCTTGTTGAATGGGGAGACCTCACGAATCCTCAAATCTTTGCACTATCTGTGGAATAACGGTTTAGATCTAGTTATGAGTTAATCCTTTATTGCACACCCAACAGCTTTTATTATATAACTATCTCAAAAACGACTCAATGGATTCATTCCAAACCAAACAAAGGCACATCGCTGAGAACACTTCTAGTTTCAAGCGAAGTTTGATGTATTTCTGTACATCCGATTTTGTGGTTCCTTTGACAATAAATATGGAAATCACTTAGTTTTTAACCTCAATCCTTCTATACTTTGTATCCCCTTGGATGGATCTACACCAAGATTAACATGCAAAAACCGTGCTGCTAATGCTATTTTATTGAAATGTTTTGAATAGATACGTCAAAGGGTGCCAACGTTATAGGCAAGGTAAAAATACCTTATCAATGGAAATTTCAACTTGACAATAAATATGCTATGTATATTGCCAGGGAGCAACATATAAGTATATAAATAAATGCATATTTATGCGGTGGTGTAGCTGGGGTGGTGCGGGGGGGGCACTTTTTGAGGGGCGAAGACATTTCACGTGAGGTGAGCAAGTGGTTTTCTTTTTTGAAATATTCTATTTTCCCTCGTCTGTGTCGACTACTCCCCCGCGCACTTACCTGCACCAGCATTCACTGGACGGTAAAAGCCACTGTATTTAGGATTACATTTGCCATGTTTTCAACTGATGTTCGCCCCGACCACCTTGACCCCGGGGAGCAGACACTTGTATCCTTCATATTTGTTTATGCCTAAGCTTCGTAAAGCCATATAGGTTCATCTTCATTTTTAACATCTAATGGAGAAGGAACTAAATGTAATGCAGAGGTAGAGTCTAATGTGGCATCCTTCCCCCTCTTCCCCTTGAGTTCATGTACTATGTGTCTCTGACATTTTGACAGTCAGAGCCGTCATTACTGTAAGAATATTTTCATGCGTTTGAGTTATTTAAAACCATTGGATTTCGAGGCTAAATCTGCTAATGAAGTCAGTAGCAAGACAGGTGTCTAGGGTGACATGACCTTCAAGCAAAGAATCCATTTAAACTCAAGAATTATGAGCGATAGAAGGTGTAATTTATTGTTCAGGCCTTCTTTGGTGTGTCTCTTGGAGGTGAGCTATGAATACATAACATAACATTTATTTTGTAAAGCGCACGTTCACCCAGAAGGGTATCTTGGCGCTGAATAACAACTGTTTATTGTTACCCAACTCAATGGTTTCATTTTATCAACCTCAGAATGATGAAAGGCTGACTGGATCTGCCAGGATTTGGACCTGTGACCATGAGGTCAAACACAGGCCCTTCAGTCCACTGTGCCACCAGACCCGGCAAAAGATTTCCTTGACAGCAAAGGAAACTAACTACCTGAGAACCTTCATTTTATTGCAGATTGCAAATATCTCAATTCAAACACCTTACTGTAGTCTTCCGCTGCTCTGCCTGATCACTACTGGCCCAGTATTCTTGCAAATGGATTATCCTGGTGCTGGGACACAGGCCCTGAATTTACGAGCTAGAAAATCTGGCTGTAAAATACCATGAGGAATTGGCAGGTTCAAGGTGGAGCCCGGGCTCTGCCCGACCCCGTTTTATGGTACAGGGGTGCATGGATGGGTCCTCCCTTGCTGTATCCAGTTGTCCAGGCATTCTACCCACCTGCAGCCCCATCCAGCACTGGCCCCATTGCTCCAATATACCACCTGCTCCAGGAGAGGACACTGAACATAAGCAACATGGTTTGAGCCCAGATAGTTGGCATGTTAATGGGGAAAAAGAGCTCTGGGAGCTCAGCCACACTGCACTTCACGTAGTCATCATAGCCCCTTACTTAATCAATGCAACTTCTCACAATGCTACCAAAGCCCACCGGACGGCAATTGTAACTTAATCAAGAGGCACCAGTGTCTTCATCCACTCCATACTAGGTCAGTTAACGTGTTATTGATGTTACTGAACAGGCTCAACCGTTCTTCTATAAATCGCAAAGGCAAACAGAAGAGTAGAGAACAGGCAGTCCTGTCAAATTACCTGCTCAAGTGGCCACCCCTCTGATTTAATCCTTCCAATCCTGACATTGGTTGGGTTTATTACAGCCTTATCCATTTAAGAGTCGCTTCTATAAACCTCATCACCTCCAGTATCGTAAACAACTAATCCCACAGCAGGATGAAAACACTTTTTTTCTTGTTTTTGACACAAATGGAAAAGGTATCTAGTATTCAAGGCTGCGCTTCTGCTGGGGATAAATCCTGTTTTGTCTAGATAAACCAGATTTGTCCATTTGTGGGGTACACTGTTGGCAATAACTTAAACCAATATATTATCATCTAAATTACGCCTTGATAAGGGATGATACAACATGAGTAATAAAGAAATGTATTACTTGGGAATTGTTACAATGTTCCTATACCTCATGGACTGGGAAAGTGCTTCCCTGTAGACCATCATTTCATGTAGAAAATGTAATATAGGTGCCAGGGTTATCAAATACATTACTGAGAAATCCATTGGAGCCCATCTCTAACTGGAGTTTTACCATGCGTCAGTTCATTTATAGCACTTCAGATCAATTCTATTCCTCGACTGCCATCCCGGGGCAGTATTATAGATACAATGTCAACAAAAGGTAGATCCCAATAAACCCTTGAGAGCTTGGTTATCTATTAATGTAGTAAGGTAAACAACTGACAAGTGAGTCATTTAAACAAAAATTCAAAATATTTACTATCATTGGGAGGCCCAGTAAATGGTATCAAAAATCAAATTGCTTCATTCATGTAGAAATTTTTATGGAATTAAACCCAAAACATCTTGATAAAAGTAACACAAGACAAGCACATAAAGTGCTACAATTAAAAGGAAAATGTATTAATCAACTGAAAAAGTTTGCTCAATACAAATAGTTTCAAAATATACATTGACAATATATTATCCTGATACAACTACACAATTCCATGATTCCATCTGTCAATGTATCGGAAACCCACTCTCAAACAGATCAATGTAAAGGTCCGTCTTTCTTCAAGACAAATTTCACGTTGATGGTGAAAATTAAAAATGAATGAAAGAGATGGGCTTGTCATCAACATTTCGGTCTCAAGTGGTATCAATCCGCGAGACCATCTTCAGAACAAATAAGAATTATGCAGTGATACATGAGTGACCTCGCCGGAATTAAGTAAAACATGAGAAACAGCAATTATTTCCACCAAATACACTGAGAGTGTAACCGGAATATTCGGTTATACTCTTGGTGGATTTGCTTTTACTTCTCTCGGTTTTTCTGAGTGGTTACTAACCGTTTGGTGTTTGGTTTTCACTATCATCAAAGCAGGTGAGTTATACATGAAACAGGCATATATCTTTGAAAATTGATATTATTGGTGTTTCTCAAATTTTTATTTGTTCTGGTGTGCACAAATCCCACTATTGGTTACATACTTACTAACTATTGTAAGAATCTTGCCATCTGACTGTCCATGAATACATGCACACTTTTTGGTGGATTCTGGTGGTTTAGTAACTCTACAAGTTATTCATTCAGGATCTCACTTTAGAAATCCCCATTTTTAAAGTAAAGTGTCAGAGGAATAGTATAGTTCATGTGAGGATCTTGGTGTACTATATCATATGGCTGCGGGGCCTTATCCTGGAGTACACTCACCGATACCTTCCTGGGTCCAGTCAGTATTGTTTACCCAATCATAGCTCAACCCTGAGTATCTGTGGCTGTAAGCAGTAAGGCTTGCCAAAGCAACTTAGTGTAAAGCATTTAACAGCACCAGAGTAAGAAAATCACACACCAATAAAAAGACGCAACAGTAATGATAAAAATCTTATGAATTATTAGAGACCTTAATCATTAATATTCAACAGAGGGTTCCAGAGATACAGATTTTCGAGCTTTTTTTTCCACTTGTTAATGCAACCGTAAACACCCAATGGGAAATGTAAAGTTTGAAAACGTTTAAAAAGTTTGGAAAAGTTAGTGTGGGTTATCTGGCCCGGCTTGGGTGACCAGATCCAGTATGGACAAGGTCTAGGGGGCCAGAATTGATACTTTGGACAGTTACCTGACCACAAGAGTGTTTTTAAGGCAAGATTCCAACTTTATAAAACAGCCACCATAGAAGTCAATGGAGTGGTCCTGATGCTAAGGGATGCAGGCAAAGATGCTCAAAAGGATGCTCCAGTTGTGGTGCAATCGACAGAAGTGTCTCGATGGTGGTACCTCAGGCCACAGGTGATGTTGGGTAACTTTGGCCACTGGGATAGTGGTCCCTTGAAGTCCTCTACATTCAGGTGCGGGACGTGCAGGTAAGAGCGGTAGGGCCGAGTTGGGGGGGAGATTCAAAAGATGACCACGACGGAAAATTTAATAAATAATACTTTTTCCCTCTGCATTTTCTGTTGAAATTTCCCCCCACCCGGCCCGCCGCTCTTACTTGCACGTGCCGCTGCTGTCTACATTGCAGTAGGACAGCCGATGCTGGACTACTGTTCGTGTTGCACCGCAGTTGGATTCAAAACCTTTGATGGGAGCTGGTGTCCTCTGAGTATGACAAATCTGACTTTGGACAGCACTCCTGGGTCTGCCAGCATTGGGTGTAATTTTTGACTATCTCAGATTCCCTCTTTGTCATGCCCGGTGACTGGTAGTGACAAATCTTCTGCGACAGCTACCACTCTGTCAGTTTGGGCTCTTTCAGCTCTTGTGTTCCCAGAGCTGGTTCCAGAGGATCAGCCACCTGATCCTTCGAGTCACTGGTCTTGGTGAAGCTGGGAAATCAACTTATCTCATGGTCATGAGCCACAGTCCCGGTCCCAATCTTGGTAGCCCAAAAGTGCGACAGGTGCAGTCCTCTTGACAGTGCACCTTCTCTGTGCACAGTTTAGAGGCAGCAGGACCATTCTTCTTCAGTCCTCTCTTCTGTGTCAATGTGAACTAAGGGGTAGGGTCCTAGAGGTGCCATATTTATCCCAGAAACAAGCTCTAAGGGATCCATGCTGTCACTAGCCAATGGGCTGCTGGCCCCCCTTCTCTCTAGTGACGAAGTTCCTGTGATGTGTGGCACCTGGCTATTCCAATGTTCCCCATTCTTACACCTTTCAAGATGGCATTACCCTCCCTTGATCATGGGGATCAGAGTAGACCACCCTTGGGCTGTGGCTACTAGTGAGCTACACGCCCACAGCAAAACCAGTTTGGGCACTGCTTTCCCTCTCTTGGCCCTGTCTCCTAATTGTCTACAGAAACAAAAGGCATCCTGCTCAGAGATGTTGTTGCAAGCAGCCCTTCAAAGGCGACTTCACCTTTGAAGCCTGCCTTTTGGGCTAACACCCTGAGTGGCCATCCTGGGAGAGGAGGTAACACCTTGCTCTGAGGCAACAGCCATTGTTCCCAGGCCTGGGAGTCATTAACACGTCTCCCAGAAATCCGTTCTTTGTGTCATGGCCTTTGTGAGGCTGGAGTGCAGGATAGAAACTTTCTAAAAGTAGCTTAACTTTAATACTGACCTTAAATCTGACCTGGCTATCAGGCTGGATTTAATGTCCCAAATAATTTGATACCTTACTTGACTATGTTAGGTGGTCCCATTCAGGAGTTAGACAGGTTGGAGTGCCAACCGTTTAACCCTGTGTTAGCCAATGGGGCTCCTAACCTTCCCCAGCAAAACGACGATTTGGAAGTGTTGGTGTTGAAACATATTAAAACATATGTCTTACTTAATAACATATTGCTCCCTGACCTTGGACTCAATAGGCGTCCTAAAGGGAAACTTGCATATATCACTTGAGGGAAGTTGTCCCTTTGCCATTAGGTATAATAGCAAAGTTGAC
Organism: Triturus cristatus; assembly: GCF_964204655.1. Classification (NCBI taxonomy): domain Eukaryota; kingdom Metazoa; phylum Chordata; class Amphibia; order Caudata; family Salamandridae; genus Triturus; species Triturus cristatus. The sequence continues at coordinate 800,159,638 of NC_140592.1, forward strand.
TTAGCAGTGTGGCACATTGTCCTGTCAGCCTGCAGTGGCAGGCTGGGGTCCATTTACCTCTGTCATGTGCAGGATGGTACAACCAGTGCTGCAGTCCTGTGTGAACACTGTCTTACATGCCCTGGATCCCACATACTAGGGATTTACAAGTCAGTCAGTCCATGTCAACCCGGTGCATTCAATTGAACATAACTTTTGCATAGAGCTAAAACACTGGCACTGCGGTCTGCTTGGCAGGCCTCAGTGTACCCTCAGAGTAAAAAAAACAGCAGTATCAGTCTAAAAAAAGGGGGGGGGGGCGGGAATGCAAAAAGATGCATTTGCTTACATGGCCCCCCTCTAGTTCAAAACCTCATGAGAAAACTAACCCTTATCCTGCTGATTCTCATCATCTAAGTGGAAGAACCCGGAAAGGCTATCTGCATTGGCATGGTCAGTCCCAGGTCTATGTTCCACTGCAAAGTCCTTACCCTGTGTTGCTGCTCCCGCTGCGGTAAAAAACTACAATCATGGCCGCAAAGGGGGGAGGCGCGCATGCGCAAAGCCAATAATAGACAGTCTAGAAGCGCAGCCGCTCCCGACCCCTAACGCTTCGCATTAACGCTGGTGAGTTGTGGACACTCACCTTCCGGTTCTCCCTGAAGCTCCTTGGATTGTCGGATTTTCTTCCCGCGTTCCTGTCCTGACCGCGTTTACACGCCCCTCGGTTCTCCGCTGCCAATCCTCAGTTCAGCTCTGCAGTCGTCGGGTTATCCTCTCGTGTATCCACCCTGCTTAACGTCCCTGAGCGCTGCCTGAATCCTCTTCGTCGCAATCTGGATTTCCCATCGTTTTCCTCTCCCGTGGATTCTGCTTGTCAACAAAGAAGAACCTGTAAAAGAAGAAAGAGAAAAGAAAAGTCATTACTCTGTACAACCGGTAACAGCGCTGTGCGCTGCCACTTATTGCTTAATCTATTATTTTGATATACTTATCTGATCTGGTGCTGCCGTGTTCAGTGGACTCCGCTCCTTCAGTTTTGTATTACTTTCTGTTACCTGTGGCAAAGATAAGAGGAACAAGTTAATGTATGCCTGAATTAAGATGATCTTTTTAGTTTACAGAAGATCAGTTATTGGGAGTTCACACAAGCGTTGAAGCCTAGCATATAGGTGGATGCAGGATCATGGGGTAAGTTTATGGTTTCCCTTGGTGAACGGTAGTCTTTTTCTTTACACAATTTCTTTTTTCTTTCTTCAGGTTGGATCTTTTGTATTCAGTCAAGGGCACACCTTAGAAGAAGGGAGATTAAGGTAGGGATTAACACGTTTACAAGTTAAGCCAAGCTTAGTTTACTCTACCGCAATACTTACCGTTGTCTTTCTTTGTGTTCTATTACAGCCTTTGCCTTGTCCCTGACTGGTTCTGTTTTGTGACTGAGAGTCAACAAAGAACCCTTGCCTTTCCTTGTTTTGTTTCCCTTCTTCCCTGGATTACCATTGTCACTTTGACTCAGTTGGGTGCAATAGGTGACTGCGGGAAGTTGAGGAACTTTTTTCATTCCATGACGTTCCTGCGGAAACAAGTTGATCCGTGACACCCTGTAGGGAAATGGACCATCTCAGCAGTTTAGGGTTCTCTCCCTTCATCTGCATCAAACATCTGAGAGACCTTTGGTCAGTTTGAACTGTGAAGTGAGTCCCAAACAAGCAGGGTCTTAGCTTCTTCAGGGACCAAACCATAGCAAAGGCTTCCCTGTCAATGGCACTGCTCTCTGGGGAGGGGCTGCCTCCTAATAAAGGCAACTGGTTGATTTTGACCCTGGTCAGTCAACTGTGACAGTACTGCCCCAATCCCATGTTCTGAAGCATCAGTTCAGACAACAAACCCTTTACAAAAGTCAGGTGCTTTAAGGACAGGTGTTGTGTACGTAGCTTTGATAAGGGAGTCAACTGCCTTTTGACATAAGTCAGTCCAGATGACTTTACTAGGCTGCTTCTTGGAAGTCAGTTCTGTTAATGGTGTGACTATGGTAATATAACCTTTAACAACCCTCCTGTAGTTCCCAGTCAGGCCTAAAAAGGCTCTGACTTGGGTCTTTGTCTTTGAAGCTTCCCAGGCCATTACTGTCTGGAATTTGAGCTGGAGAGGTTGTACATGGCCTCCACCAACTTGGTGGCCCATGTATACTACAGACCCTTGCCCTAGTTGGCACTTACTTTCCTTGATAGTCAGCCCTGCCTGTTGTAGGGTTTTAAGCATTTCCTTGAGGTGGACCAGGTGATCCTCCCAGGTGGAACGGAAGAGAACTATATCATTACGATATGCTGCACTAAAGTTTTTCAGGCCTGAAAGTACTTATTCACCAACCTCTGGAAGGTGGCAGGTGTATTTTCAAGTCAAAGGGCATCTGTTTAAACTGAAAGTGGCCCTCTGGGATTGAAAAGGCAGACCTCTCCATGGCTCTAGGTGTGAGGGATATCTGCCAATAATCTGATGTCAGGTCAAAGGTACTCAGATGTTTGGTAGCCACCAACTGATCAATGAGCTCATCAGCTTTTAGGATGGGGTGAGCATCAGTCTTTGTTCTGCATTTAGGCCTCTGTAGTCCACACAGAATCTTGACTCACGTTTGCCTCCTTTTGGGTTAGAGTTGGGCACCAGAACTAATGGGCTGGCCCAAGGACCACTATAGAGCTCAATCACCCCTAACTCTAGCATTTTGGCAACCTCTGCTTTAATTCTAGCCTTGACATGATCTGGCAGTCTGTAAATCTTACTTTTGACAGGTAAAGTGTCACCTGCATCCATTTCATGGGTGCACCATTTTGTCAGACCTGAGTACAAGGAAAACAGGTCAGCAAACTGCCCAAGCAAGTTGTAACAGAACCCTGTTGCTGACTACTTCATATGGTAGAGAGGACTACCCCTCCACTGAACCACCTTTGACATTTGTTAACATTAGGTCTGGGAGAGGTTCACTCTCTTCATTCTCCCTAACATCTGTCGCCATGAGCATTGTTATGCATCAGGCATAGCAACATCGTACTTCAAAGCCCCCATGTCCCCTGCTCCTTTCATTGTGCTGGGTGATGAACTTGGAGTCTGCAACCCGGGAGAACCGAATAAGAAATGGCTGCCAGTTCAAGTGATGGGTCTTCTTCCTCTCTAATAAACTGGCTGCAGTCTTCGGTGAAGTTCATTGGAAGGTATAATGATATAGTGGGACAAAAGGATGGTCGGACAAGGAGAGTAAAGTGTAGGCGGTTCCCTTGCATCGGAGCACGGAGCCTGTGGGAGGTGAGCAGAGCTCCTGGGTCAACTGTGAGGAGTTTACAATCGAGGCGCGTGGCCTGCATCAGGGAAATATAACTTTTTTACAACAGCTGCTTTTCTGTGACCACCTCAGGGAGTCTGTTGTTGTTTTTCAAAAGAGTTTATTGCAATAGCACTTATGAAAATGTTCTTCTCTATTTTTTTTAATGTATTTATTCCTACTAAAAAAAACTTTCCTTGTGGCGCAGCCAAAACAGCCAGCTTGATTTCCCACTGCATAAAAAAGCTTATTTTGGAAAATAGAAGTATCCTAGCGCCAGGAAATGGGAATAAGCACTTCTTTAATCACAAGTTTGAGGCTACTACTTGTCAGGAATACAGTGCTTTAAATGGAAAAGAACCAATACATTTTTCCAGGGGCACACATTTCTTGATTAGGCAGTCACGGTGCTTCTGTACAGTACTTGAATGATTTGGCCTACTATGACAGCTTTTCGGATAACACAGCTAGTAAGGTTTTGTAAACTTTGCAAAACTGTGTCTGTAAGTGAATATTTATGCAAACAAGTTTTCTCGAAAACGTTTGTACAAAACATTTTTGTGAGATTTCTGCCACTAAAATAATTTCTTTGCAGAGTTGTTTACCAAACCACGTTTTGCAGGGTTTTCTCTTGTAACTTACACAACCTTGTCAAAGGTTGCAAAGCTCTGGAAAACACTTTTCAGACTTTGTGGAGGAATGTTGCAACTTTTCAAATATTTCTGGTCAATTTTTAAAGCCTCTGTGCTTCATTCTCAGATTACTGAGAGCCAAAATGGTGTACCAGAGGACAAACCTGCTTTCCCTATAATACATTATTCTCTGAGAAAGATTAAATCATCAGACCCCCAGCCTGTGTTCCCCGAGCCACGTCTTTTATGCATCATGGAAAAAGGAGATGACATCTGTGAATCTCCTTTGGGCACTAGGGTGCAACGGAGGCAGCCAGGCACACTTACTTCCATCTTGACTTCACAGACCCGAAGGCGTCTGGGTAGGACTCAAAAGGTAGCACAGTGCCTGTATTGAATGCTCTCTTTGTTGCCTATCTTCTCTGGCCCCCGAGCCCATCCTCCTCACTCCAGTCCTAGATGAATAAACTCCAAGAAGACTTCCTGAAGGAGGACCAGGATTATGCCTACATTTCTATTACTCCCTTCTGTCAGCTGCTAAAGAGTACATAATGGTACCCCTTGGCATCCTCCAAGCTCTGCATGTACAGCTAACATACATCTTGGATAACTTAACCATTGAATAAAGCAGGCGTAAAATAATAAAGATTATTCAGAGGGCCATTCATAACCCTCAGGAGGAACTGGATAAAGAAATCCACGAGACACAGGCAAATTACATTTGATCAGGACCAGAACCCCCTGCGTACCTCACAGACAACCTCACCATCTCTGGTAGTTCTCGGCACACCGGCAGCAAGAACACCAACAGACTGCAGGCTAAGATGTGTTGAAGAAAAAAAAAAACAAACACAAGGCAGCAGATCTTTTCCACTCATGCACCCAGTTTCTGGGACATCATCCCATATTCATCAGGACCACCCAAGTCTGCTCCAATTTAGGAAAGAGTTGAAGATGCACCTCTTTAAAAGCCCTTCACAACAATGCCCTAACAGACTACAAACCAGCTACCTCTCTTCTCACTTCATGCCTGTCTTTGTCCCTTTTTGCACTCTGCCTTTTTGGCTTGGTTGTGGATACATGCAAAGTTGGCACGTTTTCATTTAAGTTAAATACCAAATTGACATCATGATGCGGGCTCTATTCCCTTCCCAATAGACCATGCATGAAATGGCAGAGATTTCACTCCTTTCTTGGCCACAAATTGCCTTCCAGTTTATGAAATAAGGAGCCGGCGGGTTTGTTGTTTTGTAGTATTAAAAAGAAGGGCACTTAATAAGCCGGCCCTTGTTCTATTTTTGTTTCTGCGCGGTTCAAAACGGATTATCTGGTGGGAGCTTTGTGTGGATAGGGGATGACAAATGAGGCCTTCACTGTAATCCCGAGCACTTCTTTTTACTGTAGTGCATTTCAGTTGCCTCGTTGTAATTAGGTAATAAAAATTGATGGCAGGCCCTTTGGACTCCTGTTAATCATTTCTCATGAGGAAAGAAATATGAAAGCTCAGAGCAGTAACTGCAGAGGTTCCAGGGAAAGGAACAGAAATTAAACGGCTGCGTGTGTGTATGAGCGTGTACGTGTATATGCGTTCGTTTCCATGTAGGCTTGTGTGCGCGTGCGCTTCTGTATGCACGTGTCTACAGTGGCGTATGAAGGGGTATGTGGTTGGTGCGGGCCGCCCCGGTGTCATCACTGAGAGGGGTGACAAAATGGCACTCAAAGGGGTGACAAAATGGCAAAAATCTGTGTAACTATGTTTTTTTTCCATATTTTAATAATTTCAGTGTGGGTGCGGGGACAACAAATTTTCCGCACCGGGTAGCACCTGACCTTGCTACGCCACTGTGTGTCTATGCCCAGTGTAGTAACGAAACTTGATGGGGCACCCCTGCAAAGTACATGCAGCCCACTCCCTCCACGCATCGGACCCAGTCAGGAGCTCTCCGGCCAGGGGCCCCCACTCATACACAGTGCTGGTGGGTGCTCCTTGGAGCTTGGGGGCCCCAAGTACCTCGGGGGCTGTTGTTACACCACTATGTATGCCTCTGTCCATGTGTGCACCTAAGGGCACATATTTGGGTGTCTGTGTATGCTTGCGCCAAATTCTCCAATATGCATGTATGTTTCTGCGTTACATTATCAGTGTTGATGTAGTGCCTTCTACTATTAGCATGGTGTTAAACGCTTTCTTAGTCTGATTTATGTTTTAAAGGGTTTCTGGAATTTACGTTGATTAGTTATGTATGTTCGTTTGGGTGTGGTAATAAATGGTTAGAAGAGATTTTTTTAAATATCCAGAGGGCAATTAAGAGAGACATTTACATGTTTGTGTCATAGTAATCCTGTAGTACTAATTCACTTTCATATAAATGCCATTCACATAGCTAAGGGCACTGGTCTAAGCCTACTCCAGTCCTATCTCTCATGTGTAGAGTTCTTCTCCCCATTGGCGAGAGGCAGGCATTTGGGGCCTTTCTGCTACAAATCTGGAGGGACATGCAAAAACAAAAACACACCTATGAAAGGGTAAGTCAATTGCATTTCCCAAACATTACACCCAAATCTCCTAAAGTAGTACTACTACCCTAACATGCTTAAATATACCCACTGACAGGTTCTTGAAGTGAGGCACGTAAAAAAACGGAGGAAAAGAATAACACCATTAGCACAAAGGCACATCCCAAGGAAAAAAAACATTTTAAAAAGTCAACTAACTTTACCCATTTCAGACACCCACAAAAAGCACACAGTAACAATGTTAACATTACAGATGGCCATACTTAAAAAAATGAACATTTTAGGTATTGTTGAAAATGTGTCATACAAATACACATATTTGACACCACTCACAATACTACACACACTCAAAGATACATCATGATACATTATGTGTCTCAAAACCACAAATGCACATACAATGACATACAGCACAACCAATACACACAAAAGTAACATGCCCTTCATTAAATACTATCCAATACTATAGGAAAAAAAACTTTAAGTAAAACCCCCAATTATCGCATACCAAACATTTTCAATTAGCGTACTATACATCACACCCCTTTAGTTGTGTTCATAGAAATACACTGCAGCATAGGCAGAGAACTCCAGGTCCCAAGACAGTCTGACATATTGAGTTGTGTTACCATACAGATCCAGGCAGCCTGTTCCTCCATGGCCCGTTCCCACACAAATACAAGCAATACAGATCCCAGATGACTGTCTATCACAGTCAGGTTACTCCATGGTTATGGCAAATCCTGGCCACAGCCAGTTTTTCTCTCCCAGCCATGTTACCATACAGATTAATTCCTGGGTCTGTTACCTTACAAATCCATGGAATGCAGCCCCAGACAGCCTGTCATCTCCTGACATGTTACTGTACAGGTACAGTGAGTCCAGAAAGCAGACATTGTGTCTGTCTCAAGAATGTCACTATACAGATAGAGCGTATCTAGGCGCCAAACAGCCTGTCCATTCTAGGAATTTTACTGCTAGGCCTCCTCTCAGAAGGCAAAGTATCTGGGAGGAAGTCTCTTGTCTCAAAGCATTACCCTAGGAGTTTTAATCTCAGTTGGGCTAGTGCTCTCATCACCGGCTCATCAAAATGAGTGGGCAATGCTGGATTTCACCCTCTTACCCAAATGGTCTGTAAATAGTTTAGAATTGGAGCAAGGAAGGCAATCTGGGCGTAAAACAAATGGAGTTTGGTCATAATTTGTGAATGTCCCAATAGTCCGTTCTGTTCTATCTGTGAGATCACATCTCACACCCATCTTTCTTGGTAGATAGATAACAAAGGATTAGTATGGGTCTTTCACCTCAGCTCCCTCTTCTCTAATAAGTGGGACACCCCAAGGTTCACCACGGTTTCCTTGCATCAAATGGTTCCTATCTGACAGCACAAATATAGTTGTATACAGATAATTTTTAACCGCAACTTATGGTCCCTGGGGTGCTGACCAAATATCTGCGTTGAAGCCTGTCTAACAATGAGGCGAGCTTAGGAAAAAGTCATTTCCATTGAATGCTTCTGTAACAGATATTATATATTTTGTCACTTCTAATCAGGTAGTCAATAAGACTTGTCTGAGTACCACTCATTCTTTCTTCAATAAGGAGGTGGCTTTTGACAGCAAATTCGAAATATTGGCTGTTACCTTGTAATTGTAAATGTTGACTATGGCTCCGTTAGCAAATCATATTACAAGATAATACCTTTTGAAAATGTTGGAAAAAAAAATTGGGATGCATAAATCTGATGGAAAAATTGATAAGGTAAAACGCACATGATGAAACATATTGCCCCTTAATATGGGCACTGTTAGAAAATGGGTCTCTAATTGGCAGAGGCATGCACCCAAGTAGGAACCACAATTCTAGTCAGAGTAAGCTAGATACACAATAAAAGATAGCCTATGCTCACCCTCTGGTAACTTGGCACAGAGCAGTCCGACTTATCTAAAGAGAAAATGTGTAAAGTATTTGTGCAACAAACACACAGTAATAATGACAACAACATAACAAGACTCCAAACAAGTTTAGAAAAATAGATATTTATTTGAGTAAAACAAGACCAAAACGATAGAAATCCAATCAATAGAAGTCATATAAGTTTTTAAAGAAGAAATGCAAAAATAGTGCTTAGAAGTCAATAGCGCTAAAAGGTTACTTGAGGTTGCAATGGACTAGCGTAAATCCAAAGATCAGGCCAACTGCGAAGGAGAGCAGGCCGGCTACATGACTCATGCAGGTTAAGCTGAAAAAGTACCTGTGAGAGAGCAAAGCGTCGACAATGAGGGCATGATGCACCAATCATTTCCTGCAGTCATGTCACTGCATCATTGTCCAGCTCTGTTGAGATGCAGGCAATGCATCGTCGTCAAGCCACGCAGAGCGTCGTCGTTGGGCCACACAGGCTGTAGAACCGCTGTAGTCGAACAGCTTCTTCATCGGTTCCGACTAGCGCAGTGGTCACGATGTGTCAATTTTGTAGCAAAACATCTGTAGGACCCACTTTCGAGGCCCGGGACCAGAAGAAGCACCTCAGACAATGGTAGGACTCACAGATGGCAAAGGCCAGCAGCACCAGCAGGATTGCAGGAAGTCCTTTGTGTCCCTGAGACTTCAGAAGGCAGGAGACATGCCAGCAAGCTTTTGAATTCACTCTGGGTTCAAGTGATATAGGTCCAATCCTTGTCCTCAGCAAAGGAAACCTATGAGTTTAAGTGACTCATAAAAAATAATTTCCAAGTAGTCTCCAACAAATAATAACAGGGCCTATAGTGAAAATTCTAATTATTTTAACTGTGATAATCATCTTCCCCTCGGGTGGCAAAGAAGCACTTAAGCACACTCCAAAAAAGAAAAACACAACACTTGTGGGTGGAAATCAGCAGGCAGCAGGGCAGCTCCACAGAGCAGAGAAGCAGGTCCTCAGAAGAGTCAGCCAAGGCAAAGTGGCAATCCTTACATCACAGCAGTTCTTTATTCTAGCAGAGTTCCTCTGTGGTCCAGTTGTTTACTGATTTGGTAGGGACAGAGCCCCAGTACTTATACCCAAATGTATCTTTGAAGTGAGAGGTGACTTCAAAGCAGCTCCTTGAAGTGCACAGGTCCCCTTTCATCACAGCCCTGTCTGCCAGGCTATCGGTGGGGGTTTATCAAACCTTTGTGTAGGGACAGGACGCAGCCTATTCGGATGTAAAGTGTGAGCTCTCCCTACCTGTCCTGGAAAGCTATTAGAATGTAGATGAGTTATCTGTAACACCCACCCTTCCTGTGTTTGTGGCTGTCTAGAGGGAATGCACAAAGTGTAGCTGTCACCCAGCCCAGTCGTGTATTGGAGACAGGCTGAAGGCACAGAGACCAAAGCAAAGAGCAGAGAAATGTCAACTTTATAAAAGTGGTGGTTGTAAAATAGTAATATCAAATCCAACTTTACCACTAAAGAAGATTTATCATTACCATTCCAAAAATATGAAACGTGATTTAGCTGCTCCTTTCTAATCGGGAATTATAGCTTAAAAGTGTTCTCAGAAATTCCCACTGTTAGCTTATGAGAGGATTAGGCCTCACAGTAGTGAAAATGAATTTAGCTGTTTGTCACTACCAGGACATGTAAAACCTAAAAGTATGTGTCCTGTCTTTTACTTACACAGCACCCTGCCCTTAAGGCTACCTTGGACGTACCCTAGGGGTGACCTATGTGTAATAAAAAGGAGTTTAAGGCTATAAAAGGGGTTTTAAATGCCAAGTCAAAGTGCAAGTTAACTGCACACACAGGCCCTATACTGACAGATCAGCAAGCAGCAGGGCAGCTCAGAAACGCAAGAAAGCAGGAAGCAGGTCCTCAGAACAGTCAGTCAAGGAAAAGTGGCAATCCTTACACACAACAATCTTTACTTTAGCAGAGTTCCTCAGAGGTCCAGTCTTATACTGATTTGGTATGGTCAGAGCCCCAGTACTTATACCCAAATGTGCCTTTGAACTGGCAGATGACTTCAAAGCAGCTCCTTGAAGTGCACAGGTCCCCTTTATTCCCAGCTCTGGCTGTCAGACTATCTGTGGGGAGTAATCAGTCTTCTATGTGAGTACTGGACACAGCCTATTGAGATGTAAGTGTGAGCTTCCTGGCTCCCTTCCTGCCCAGGAAGGTTATCAGAATGCAGATGAATGCAGACAAGTCCTTTGTCACACTTACCCTTCCTGGGGTTGTGACTGTCTGGAGGGAATGCACAAAGTAACCAAGCCTAGACGTGTATTGGAGACAAACTGCAGGCACACAAACCAAAGTTAAGAGCAGAGAAATGTTCACCTTCTAAAATTGACATTTCTAAAATAAGTAATGTTAAATTCAACTTTATGAATAATGAAGATTTATCACCGCCATTCCAAAGTTATGAAACATGATGCAGCTACTCTTTTCTAATCAGGAATTGCAGCTTAAAAGTATTTAAAGGAATTCCCTATGCTAGCATTTGAGAGGAGTATGCCTTACAGTAGTGAATAATGAATGTAGCTGTTTGTCACTACTGGTACATGTAAAACTTAAAAGTACATGTCTTGCCGTTTAGATACATAGCACCCTGCCCTTAAGGTCACTTAGTGCCTACCTTAGGGGTGAGTTATATGTAATAAAAAGGGAGTTTAAGGCATGGCAATTGTGGTCGCCGCCGCTAGCATTCAGGAAGAAGGCCCGGGGCAGCGACGGAGAGAGCGTTGCCTCACGCCCTGAGTTGCTACCAGGAGCGGCAGGCGCTGTCCCGATTTAATTACGGGTACTTACCTTCTTGACCGGTAGGATTCCAAAAACTTTTGAAATTGATCCTGCGGTACAAGGTTGGTTGTATCGTTCTGTCATCACTTAGACACTAGTTTACGTGAGTACCTTTTGGACTCCTTTGTAGTTGCAGTAGTTTTTGTTGTGGTCCTGATGAAAGCCTTGATCCTATCTTTTTGATCATTTTTGGCTGAAACATGTAGACCGTTTCTTGGTTGATCGTAAGCGCGTTCGTCAATTTGGTCAGACCGCGCTACTACTCTGCTTTTAATACTGGCACAGGGATATTCCTAAGTAAAGTTTTTTATGTTCCCGTAGTCAATTTTAAATCACTTAGTTTCACACTGCACTTTAGTTTTTCACCTGACTTAGGCTAGCCTCATCGATCTTTAGGAGATCCCGCTCCATTAGCGTAGATTAAAACATCCGCGAGCTCCTCCCTTAGTTGTAGATTGGGAGTAGTAGCTCCTCAGCCAAACCAGGTTTGGTTGAGAGGAGATCCCATATGATGAAGCATGCCACCACGGTGGGTGATGGGATTATGTCCTCTTTTTGAGGACTTCTTGACTTGGCTTTAGTTTAGTTTCATTCAGGCTCTGCGAGCTTCACTGCAGTTTTTGTTTGTTTAGTCTTTCGGTTGTTTTTCTGTAGCTCCATACCCCTGGACTTTTGCGTTTATACATTGTTAGTAGGGGGACTTGTCCAGGTTGGTCGTGTGATCCCTCAGACCCTCTTACTTACAGGTTTTTCTGAATTGTTTTCAAACGCCAATTCGAAGTGGCAGTAAACTGCACACATGGGCCCTGCAATGGCAGGCCTGAGACTAGTAACTTTTAGATTATAGGCCCTAGGTATATGATATGCCACTTTACACGGGACTTCGAGGTAAATTAAATATGCCAATCAGGTGTACACCATGTTTAAAAGAGAAGCACATGCACTTTAGAACTGGTTAGCAGTGGTAAAGTGCTCAGAGTCCTAAGGCCAACAAAAAGAGTAGCTAAGCAGGCAAAAAGATGGGGTATAACAGGCATGTAGTAAAGGATAAGGAAAATGTTACAGGTATGATAAGGAGGAAAGAATGAGTTAAAATAGTAAATACAGGGAGTGGATCTAAGATTTTGAAAAAACATAAAAGAGACAAAATGATCTAAAAATAATTGCCTCCCCATTATTCCCATGTGACTAATCTAAGAGTGATTAATTCAACTAAAACTAATGCATATAATCATCTTTTCATTGTTCCAAGTTTAAGTGACTCATAGATTTATTTCCAAGTAGTCTCCAAAAAATAATAACAGGGCCTATAGTGAAAATTCTAATTATATTAACTGTGCTAATCGTCTTCCCCTGGAATGGCAAAGAAGCACTTGAGCACACTCTAAAAAAAGAAAAGTACAACACTTGTGGGTGGAATCCTTGCAAAATGTTCTGCCACTGACAATAGTTCTGGGCAGCATTTCAGATCATTGTGTTTTACCACTGATGTACATTTGACTAGGTCTTGCTCCCACAGAAACAGTGCAGCCTGATCTGCCAGACAGTGTCCACTCTGAACGTGAACACAGGCCTACTGACATCGGTTTGAGTCTTCTTGGGCCTCATCAGTGAGTTGCAGCTTGAGATTTGTGGCACAACAAGCAAAGGAACTACATCTAAGCACACCCGTTGCACTTAGGGCATGACACTAACCCCCATACTGGCAATAATCTAGAAATGCAACTGGGGTATACCTGTCAGATGCTTATCAGAAATTGCATTAACTAGAGGCCTGTGATTACATTTTATGATACAAAAGTAATATTGCAAGGCCAATGTTTGTTGGGCTATTAATATCTTCTTTCATTTTCTTATTTCTCTGTGCCAACATCAGCCAAATAGCTTTCTCTCACATGAGACTTAGTTCAAGCCGAAATGTCTTTTAGGAACTGTGAAAACATGTGCCAGCAATGTTGTACAAACAACACTCACTGTAGGGCTTACAAAAACTGAATTAAAGCACCTTGACAGTAGTATCTCGCAAGCCTTTTGCATGTCGAGCATATACCTTATGTACATTTGTCGCGCAGTTAACTTGACACTGGACAGATGAAAAGGAAAGATACATTAGATCATTTTTATTTCCAAACTTGTTCTGAAATGGGAAACTCATGATAAAACATATTGCAAAGTTCAGATTCCCACACACATCCTGCACGCACACATCACATGTAAAATTCTTAGTTGTCTCAAGAAACACACATATGATGTAAGAAAGAAAACAACCAACCAACCTTCTCTGGCTCCTAATTAGATTCTGTCAGGTGTCATTATAATCTGGCAGGTGTCAGAATAGCATTTTAATGCCTCATTTTCAAATGCTGCTGGGGTAGTGTGTCTTTGTATTTAAGTAAGGGCAAACCACTGGTTTACTGGGGTAGGTAGGATGGCTTCCTCACTGCATGTCCTGGATTTAATCATAGCTATACGATATGTTAGTTTGAATAGTTCAGTGGAAGCAGAACATGACAACAATATCCAGAATGCATTAGGTTGTCACACACTTCGTTTTACTGAGGAAATATATAGGAAACAATTATTAAAATAACTGCGGCGATGTATCAATAGATCCAAGTCCAAAGTCAAGCATAACTATCACACTTGAAGGTTCAGTTTAACAATTCATTCTTTAATGTTTTTGTGAATTTATACTTTTTTTTGGTTTTTCTTTTTCCTTATTTATCCAACACAATATTCATGTACGTGACATTATGACATCCTAACATGATATATACAAAATTAATTCAAGATTTACAATTTATCAAACGATAATATTTTCTGTTTTCAATTGTATTGCAAAAATGTCAGACAAACTTAATACATAATACACATGGCTATTTTTTATCTATTCCAGTCTACGCGCGTTTCGGCGATCAGCCTTCCTCAGGCAGCCATGATATTCAAGAGTTCCTGATGAGTATTGAATGTATCTGCTATCAGGGATCCCTCTGTGTAGCAGATGTTCATCGCTATATTTTTGGTGGCGTTTAGAATAACCGCATGCTATATATCCATACTTTTTTTGTTGTTTGGGTTGCTTTATTGGGGCAACACCGTTGTTGTACACGTATTATAGTATTGTTCTGATTTCTGATGAAAAAATACAGTCAAAGTTGCTCCCTGCTGAACTTACAGCGTGTTTACGTGGGTTCCGGTCAGGTCGGCTGTTTTTATATTGTGGCGCTAGTATCGACGTAGGCGTTCAGTATTCCAGCAACGTTTTTAAAAGTTTAGCGGTCCTACTCAGTCAGACCTCGTCCTCAAAGTCCTTTCTCCCAGTTGCCAGCCAATCATAAAGGTAGAAAAACACACTTCGTTTTAGCCATGTTGTACATCAGCCTGTCAGCTGTTCAGCATAGCTAAAAGTAAGTGGCCTAGAGGCGAGTGGCATGGATTGGAGTGTCGTGGAATAGAGTGAGGTGTTATGGAGTGGCATAGAGAGTTGTGGAGTAGGGTAGAGTAGATTTGAGTAGCGTAGGGTGGAGTAAAGTGGAGCATCACAGAGTGGAGTTACACAGAGTGTTGTGGAAGGAGCAGAGTATTATAGAGTGGAGGGGTATGGAGTAGAATGCCATAAAGTTGAATGGAGTAGAATGTCAAAGTGGGATAGAGTGTGATAGAGTGGGGTGGCACAGAGTTTTGTGGAGTGGTGTAGAGCAGAGCGGAGTGGCATACAAGGTGTTCCATAGAGTAGAGTGCTATAGAGTACAGTGGAGCATAGCAGAGTAAATTGTCGTAGAGGGGAGTGACAAAGGGAGTAGTAGAGCAGTAGAATGGAGCAGCACAGTGCTTAATTTGTGCCGGTGCTTTCCGGTGCTCAGCACCGTCACTTATTTCACCGGGCCGGGTCTATACAATTTTTCTCCTCCGACTCCAGCAGATGGCCCAGTAATTATTAAACATCACGCTCTTCTTCTGTTGCTTCCTGGTATGTCCTCATAGGGAGGCCCACCCTGGTCCAGGCATATTGAAAGAACGTGATCATCACGTTAGTGATGTCACGTCAGCAGATCGCGCCTGCCTTCCAAAGGAACATTGTTTCATTTCAAGGGAAGGGGGAAAGGCTGAGGGCGGGCTTTTTGCTGAACTGGGGCAAGGCAGGCTGGAAGTGTGGTGAACTGCAGGTCAATACAGGTAAGGTTTTCACAGTTTGGATTTATTTGTTCTTTAAAGCAACAAGAGCTGCACAAAAAATAAATACATATCCGGTATTAAGGCTCAATCGCCGTGTAGCTCACTCGGCTATTATTAATTTTGCCGCCGGCTACCCTCGAATTATTACAGCCCACTCCAGGGAGAACAACTAAGTCAGGGCCAAACGGTCGCCAAGACAGACTCATTGGACGGCCCCGCTCGGGTACTAGAGTCAGCCAGTACAGCTCGATCATTGTGGAGGTACCAGATCGATGCTGGGCTGCAAACCTCAATTGCCGCCTCCCATGGTGTCTTGCTCCTTGCCTGTTTGAGCTTAGACTGCCTGCAGCCAACCCTTGCAGACCAATGCACCACCACAGTCCAGACTGACACAGACTCATCTGAGGCCAGGCCGCAGCCCAAGACAGTGAGTTCCAGCCATTGCGAGTCTCTTATGTGTTTGTTTGTAAGAGAGTAATGATGCCAATGCCAGCGTGCGATCACATGAAACAGTTGCATCCGGTGCCTGCCGGTGTTAAAGTTTTTACTCTTAGAGGGTGACATAGTGGATAAATCCGATCGACCGGCGTGATTGGTTTCAGGAATAAGTTATGGATATGAGGCACTACCATGGAGAATGTTGTTAAAACATGTGTTACTTTTCTTTAACTGACATCCCCATCTGGGAACTGGAGCCAGTTCATGTAGTTGTTGGGCCTCTCTGACATCGGCCGTCCCCGTGCCCTGTTGGACCAGGTCACTCCCTTGATGTCAGAGGCTCTATCTTGATGCTGTCCTGATTTTGCCGGCAAGGAGGGGGGCCCCACCACAAAGGCTGGCAATTTGTATTTTGTTTTTCTGCAGGCCTGCGCACCTGGCAAAAGTAGGTACCAGAGGAGTGTGTTATTGGGACCTCACACATCCTGTCTGGGCCGTGTCCCACAGGGCAGAGAGGCACAGGATGGAGTGATGCTCTAAGCAGCATCTTTAATTATGAGGTAGGAGCCAGGGGGCCCAGTCCCAGTCACCAAAGGCTGGAAAGAAGGACTCGCCCGGCCTGCCCAGCAACACAGATGTGCAGGCAGGTCCATGATGTTTTTGTTCCTCAATTGGGGCCTCACACATCTTGTTTGGGTCAGGTACCACGTTATTTATATGTTTACCTCGTCTTCATTGCTTGATTTTGCTCGTGAAAAAGTCTCACTCATCGTCGTTGAAATGTCACTCATAATTACACTGAAATTATGGAAATGTCACACATAGCAATTTGAAACCTTGGCAGCTATGGTCCTATTAAACGTCTGTCTTTTGTGCTGAGGGCCTGCATTTCACATTTAGTAAATTTTAAAATCCGACTGATGGTTGCCAGAGGCTGCACCTGAGTCACATAGTTTGGGTTTTATAGCAGGGTGCTATGAAACTCACCGTAGATTTTTTTTTAAAAGTGTGTTGCATTCATTTTTATCACACTGACTAGGAGCTGTCTGTAATTCTGCATTCAAAGTGCTCATGGCCCACCACTAACCATGGTGTGCACGGGCTGCTCTGCACTTAGAAACTGCCAGAACTAAATGTGTGGCACAGGCCGTGGCAGCATTAGTGGGAGCAGCTGGGCAGCAGGCATGGAAGGTCTTGCTGAACCCAGTCAGCACAACGTGATGCAACACGATGTGACTAGCCCATCAACTCTCAAGGATCAGGTAAGTCGTAAGTGGAACAAATCATTTTTGGCACTGGTAGGACCCTTGCCCTCAAATGAGGATACTCTGTCTTTGGATGTCCCAATCCACCAGCGGCATGGTGGGCCTCTGTCTGGGTACACTTAGACCCTGTGGTGGGCTCGGGGTGAGTAAGGGAAAGACCAAATACAGGAGCTTTGGTGAAAAACATAACTAAATAATGCATACAACTGTGAACCTTAGCCGTGGACGTGGACGTTAGGATAACGCCCCAGTGGTCACTTAGTGAGTATGCCTCAAACTCAATGTCCCCCAATGAAAGTGTTTCTTTTCGCACATCTCCCATCTCACCATGCTCCCCTTTTGCTACCGGTACCACCTTTTACTACCGGTACCACCAGTACTTTAAATAGAAATGCGGAAGTGCAGGTAGTCACTGCCTTAAGAGTACATCTTCACTAATGAGATGGGGTGGCACTCTCCCATTACAAGGACTGCTCCAGAGATGGGAAGTGTCAGTACTGTGCTTGCCTTGAAAATGAGACTTAGTGCATTTTTGTAGTGTTTTATTTTCTTTGCGACAGATAGTTCGCACTGGCTTAGCTCAGGGATACAAAAAGTCCACATTTGTTAGAAGCAATAAATAAATAGCAGATATCTGAAAAGAAGGCTGTTTCTAATCTACAAGTTGCTTTTGACTTTACAAAATTAAAAAGTGTGGATAATGAGAACACCAACCAAAGAAAGCTTTTAAAAATGATACCCATCATCCAGAATCACAAGTGTATGTGCTTCGTGATTTAAAATGCGGTTGTCAGTGTGCTGAAACAGGTTAGTTAATAGCAGGAAAGTATTTGTGTTTTTTGAATTTCACATACTTACCTCTTTGTCTCTGCAAGTGTCTACTTTCATTTCAATTCCACTAAATTCAATTACTAGATGAATAAACACAACAGCTTAAACCCATTGATCTAAACATACATGCCAGTTGATTAAAGTGTCCAAAAGCAAAATGAGCAATACTATGCTGCAGAAAACATTCCTCTCCTTTATGAAATCCGCTTATGGTAAAATGCCACCCCTGACCCACTACACTGTATGTAATTGGCCTATTAAGAGATGGAAAGGATTAATTGTTTTGAAAAAAGAATGATCATTTAAGAGCTAAATTGAAAGAGTCCTATTCTTCCACCACTGTTGCCTCTTGAGGACTGTAGAGTCATTCATGTTGTGCAAATGATTCGTGCACACTTGTTCAAATGTAGAATTTTAGGATACACTAGAGGCAGGCCTGTGCATACACGTCTGAAGTGGACAAATTGTAAAAGGAAGCCGTAATTTAAAAATATGATATTGTTTCTATCTTCACAAGGAGTAATTTTGTGATGTATTTTTCAATACTCAATGTGAGTAGTTGAATTAATGAGTTTCTGAGTGAATGTGTTAGCAGCGCCGGCTTTAGCGCTCCTGGAGTCAGGTGCAACAATTGCTTTTGGCAGCGCGTACACCAAGCTTGAGGAGGTGGGGGGACCGCCATGTTCACATACACTCTGAAAGAACGAGTCCTTAAAACTAATAATGGCACGTGCTTTCACAGTGCATGTGCAAATGGTGTGCTCCCAAGCTTGCCACTCAGTGATATGGTGTCCTGAATCGCTAGTGTGTCTTGTACAGCACAGCTATGCATTGATGAGACAGGCCAAGAATGATACAGCCCTGGGACCCCTTAACTTTACATAATTAATGACTCTATACTTAATAAAGAAGAGGTCTAGTGTTTTCTTGCTCTTCCTTAGTATCTGCTTTTCTTCCTCCCGTTCACACCTTACTCCTTCCCTTCTCTCCATTCTTTTTTCACTTTCTGCCCTACGTCCACGTTACTTCTTAATCGCCACCTCCCCTCATTAACTACTTTTAATTTTTCACCTTCTCATCTTTCCCTTCCACTTTCTTTTCATGCACTCCCCGCTGTATGCACATCTTCACTTTCTCCTCTTTCCTTTTTTCATTCTCATTAAGTTCCACTCCAATCTCGCACTCCCTATTGCTGCTTTCCTCACTTCTCTTCACATTCTTTATCTACCCTATCTATCTTTGCCTACAGACTTCTCCTCCTTCTTCACTCTCCCTTTTATGTTTTTCCTTCTTGCACATTTCTTTATATCCACTCCAGGAATCCATGTGTGTTCTCAGGGTCATAATTTTAAATCTTGGTGCGGCAACTCAGTCTTTCATCTTTCTGAGGTCGATACAATTTGTGCTGTTGAGCTGGATGATAACAACATTTTAAATTTGTTGTCAAGGCCCCCTTTGGTGAATATGTGCTTTACAAACATACATGGTATGTTGAGGACACAAATGTATTTCAATCTTTTGTTTTTCAATTTCTTTGCAATTTTACACTATCATTATTCTCCCTGTCCCTCCTTGACCCACTACACTTCATACTCATATCCATTCCCCTGACTTCCTTTCTTTCATTCCTTTTTTCTCTCCCTCAGCACCTCCAGCCATGCCTCCTTTCCCCTTTAGCTTCTTGATTCCTTACACCCTCATTCCGTTCTTGCTTCCTTACACCCTCATTCATTCCCCTCACTTGGTGCATTTAATTCTTCTTCCTCCATTCTTTCCTTACTTTCTTTTTTACTGCTTATACCTTCATCTCTTCTTTAATGTCTTCCTTATCAACTCTTCCTTATGATTATCTTGCTCCTTTCCGTTCTTCTTTCTATTCATCCATCACACATTCACTTCCTTTCTCTATTCCTTCATTTCTTCCTTTCACATTTTCTTATTTCCTCCTTCTTTCATCCATTACTCATATATTTCCTCACTCCAGTACTCCCCTTCCTGCCTGTATTTGTTGCCGCCTTCTTTAATGTATTCCTTCCTTCACTCCTTCCTTTAAACAGCATAGTATAAGCACAGTCTCTTTAGTTTGCAAAGCTACCTCAAGTCCTCTAATGACATTTCCTAAAGCTGCATTTTGAGATTTACACACCTTCTCTAATTTTAGTTCACTTTTAAGGTATTGTCATTGGTATTCCCTTATGTTACATTATATTATGTTATATTGATTTTTATAGCACACTAATCACTCAAGAGGGTATCTATGCACTTGGGCTGGTGTGTAGGTGGGAGGTCCCCAAGGTGCTATGTGAAGAGCCAGGTCTTCAGCTTCTTGTGGAACTCAAGATGTGAGGAGGTGGCTATGATGTGTTTAGGCTTGTGGACGTGGGTAGAACCAAGAAAGGAAGTGGGTGGAGCCTCTGGAGGAAGTGGGTGGAGCTGGAAAAGTGGGTGTGGCCTCCTAGAAAAAATTGAGCACCTGCACCTAACATTTTACAAATTAAGCACTGGAGCAGCATGGAGTGGAGTAGGGTGTCGTAGAGTGGAGTGGCATAGAGCATCAGGGTGGAATGGCATGGAGTGACGTGGCTTAGAGTGTAGTACTGTAGAGTTATACAGTGTAGAAGAGTAGAGTAGAGTGGAGTAGTGTGACGTAGAATAGAATGAAGTAAAGTGGCATAGAGCGTCGTAGAGTGGATTAGTGTCACAGAGTGGCAAAGAGTGGAGTAGAGTATTGTGGAGTGAAATAGAGTGGAGTAGAGTGCCATGGACTGGACTGGAGTTTAATGGAGTAGAGTGTCAGTCACTCAGTGTTGTAGAGGGATTGGCATAGGGTTTTGAGGAAAGTGGAGCAGAGTGCATTGGCATAGAGTGCAGTGGCGTAGAGTGGTGCAGAGTAGAGAGGAGTGGCGCAGCATAGATTGCAGTGGTGTAGAGTGCAATGGCGTAGAGTGGAGTGGTGCAGGGTGGAGTGGCTCAGAGTGGTGTAGAGTGGCGTATAGTGCAGTATCATTGAATAGATTGTTTCAGAGTAGAGTCAAGTGATGTACGGTGAATTTGAGCTGTGTACGATAGATTGCCATGGTGTAGAGTAAAATGGGTAGAATACAGTGGCTTAGAGGGGAGTAGACTGCAGTAACATGGATTGCAGTTCTGCAGAGTCGATTAGAGTGATGTTGAGTGTAGTGGCATCCAGTGAATTGGCGTAGAGATGAGTGGTGCAGAGTAGAGTGCAGTGGCATGGAGTGCAGTGGCATAGAGTGCAGTGGTGTAGAGTATCATTGAGTTCAATGGCAGAGAGTGAAGCCTTGCAGGGTAGAGTTTCTTAGATTGCAGTAGCATAGAGTGCATTGGCTTGGAGTGCTGTCGCGTACAGTAGAACATTGCAGTGTAGACTGCTGTAGAGATAAGTGGCGTACAGTACAGTAGTGTAGAGTGCAGTGACATAGACTGCAATGGTATAGAGTGGCATAGCGTGCAATGGCAAAGAGTTCAGTAGCAGAGAGTGCAGCCCTGCACTGAAGAGTGTCTTAGAGTGCAGTGACATAGAGTGTATTGGCATACAGTGCAATGGCGTGGACCTCAGTGGTTCACAGTAGAGTGCTGTGGCATACAGTACAGTGGTGAAGAATAGAGTGGCATAAAGTGCAGTGACATAAAGCCCAATGGTATAGAGTGGTGTAGTGTGCAGTGGCAGAGAATGCAGTTGTTAGAAATGGAGGACTCTAGTTGGTAGTGGTATACAACCTGTTCAAGTAGGGACCCTTGCTTCTAGTCACGATAAGTAAGGTACACACCTAAGTTTGCCTGTGCTCACCCTCAGGTAGCTTGGTCATGCTAAACTACAGAGGCAATGTGTAAAGCATGTGTTTATAACACACAGTAGCACAGTGAAAACAACACAAAAGGACATCGCACTAGTTTAGAAAAAAGAAAGTATCTTTATCTCAACCAAACAAGACCAAAACGACAAAAATCCAACATGCAGTACTCACAAACAGGACTTTTAAAAGGTAAAAACAGTTCTGTCCATAAAAAAATATGGATGCGCTACTTTTTGTGCACAGTACCTGGGATGTGTCAAAATAACAAAAATAACAGGTGCAGGTAAGGTGATGCATCGGTTCCTTATGCGCAGGGTAGGTGATGTGTTGTTTCCATGCTCCAGAGGAGGTGATACGTTGGTTCCCTACTGCCACGCAGGGAAGGTGATGCGTCGTTTTTTTGCTGTGCGGGCGGTGATGCATTGGTTTCTTACTGCAGCCCCAGCATTGATGTAGAGTTGGTGCACAGGTGCGATGAGTCGAATCCGGATGCGTTGGGAGCTCGATGCACTGGCAATCACAACGGGTGGTGCACCAATTTCTTCAGCTGCTGTCCCACGATGCGTCAATTCTTTTAGCTGTACAGCAGGGCCTGCGTCAGAGTTGGGGCGGTGATATCAGACTTCAGAGATCGGTGCTCAGGACTCACGTGCAGTGGTTTTTCAGGTACCTGACAGGCGCTGCGTCGATTCTTTTGCCACATGGGGTCATGCGTCTGATTTTCTCCTGCACGGCGGTGCAGCAACGAATAAAAGAGCAGCAAAAAGAGCGAAGCGTAAATTTTGAAGGTTTCTTCAGTTCGTGACATCTTTCTGTAGCAGGAACTGAACTTGGCACCTCCTAGCAGGTCAGAACTGCCAGCAGTGGAGCTCAAGGAAGCTGTAGGGGGAATCTTTGTGTCCCTGATACCTCATAACAGGTGGCCAGCACACACACACAAGCCTTTGAGGATTCTACTCAAGCAGGTTTCACAGCAAAGTCCAGTCTTTGTCTTCTCCTTGGCAGAAGCAGCAACTGCAGGCCAACCCTGCAAAGCAACACACAGCAATGGGGCAGTACTTCTCCTCAAAGCTCTTAAGCGCTTCTTCCTTGGCAGAGGTTCCTCTTGATTCTGGAAGTAATCTAAAGTTCTAGAGTTTTAGGCCTATAACTTATACACCTTTTACTCTTTGAAGTCTTTGTTCAGAAAGTCTCTCTTAGCAAAACCAGTTCTGTTCTCCTGGTCCAGCCACACTACAGGGGGTGGGGATAGCATTGTGCAGGGCAGCCACAGCCTATTCAGTTGCTAGTGACAACTCCTCCAACCACTCTAGCCCACGATGGCTCTTCAGCATATGCAGGGCACACCTCAGCTCCCTTTGTGTGAGTGTCTGGAGGGAATGCACAAACAAACCCCTGTCAATCTAAAACCAGACGTTGATTCCATCAGCTGGCAAAGGTACAGGATGGTTAAGCAAAAAAATGCCCACTTTCTAAAAGTATTTTTTCAAAGACACAATTAAAAACCCACCTTTACTAAAAGATGTGTTACTAAATTCTGAGCTCATGGAACCTAAACTCCATTTCTCTATCTTTTCCCAATTGAAAGTTACACTTGTAAAATGTTACAAGCCAGCTCCAATGATATGGGAGAGCTGATCCTTGCAATGATGAAAAACGAAATTCACAGTATTTCACTATCAGGACATGTAAAACATGCCAGTACAGGTCCTCCCTTTCACATGCACTGTACCATGAGGGTACCTTGAGCCTACCTTAGGGATGCCTTACATGCAAGGAAGGGGATGAATAAGGGCAGGCAGGTGGGTGCACATGGTAGTTTAAAACTGTGCATGCACACACTGCAGTGGCAGGTCTGAAACACACTTGAAGGCTATTTGTGTGGGTGACACAATCAGTGCTGCACGCCCACTAGTAGCATTTGATTTACAGGCCCTTGGCACACACAGGTCACTTTACTATGGTCTTGCCAGTAAATCAAATGTGCCAAATCATGGATAACCAATCCTAATCATAATTTACACAGGGAGCACTTGCACTGTAGCCCTGATCAGCAGTGGTAAAGTGCCCAGAGTACCTAAACCAGCAAAAACGATGTCCAGCACACATTAAAAAAAAAAAAGAGAGGTGGAGGCAAATAGTCAGGGGATAACAGCAGTAGTGTAGAGTACAGTGTTGGAGAGTAGAGTATAGTGGTGTAGAGTATGGTGATGCACAGTAGTTGGCGTAGAGTGCAGTAGCATAGAGGGCATTGGTTTTGAGTAAAGTGATGTGTAGATTTTGTGAGGGAGTGAATTGCCACCTTTAAAAATACGTTTTTTTTCTACAGTGGAGTTTCAGATCTTCAAAGACTGATGCTGGCCGTCCAACCTTTCAGCCTTAAGCACAAGCATAGGTTCCTTTCTACTTACATTTATTTTCTCAATTTCTGTTTAGTTTTCGCAGTTATATTTTCTATACTTTATCATATTTTTGATGTGGAATCAGAATGCTCTCCTCCATCAAATTACTTATTGAGTAATCCATTAAATACGAACATTTGGAACACTACCCATTGTTTTTTTCCCTTCCTTTTGTCATTGTAATAAAAACATGGTTCATATATCAATATAAACCATATCAATAAACATCTGTTTTGCAGTGCCTTACCTCTTGGGTGAACATGCACTTTATAAATACACGTGTTATGTTATTTATGAATAACCTCTTCCAGCATTCTTAGTGATTTTTTAATAATATCTATTTATATTGGCTCCTCCTAATCGTAGACCAATAAGGCAGTATCATTTAGCTCCAATTTTCCAAATGAATTTTCCAGAATATATTACATTTTTATGATAATGTGGCTGTGTCTTTACAAACTCTTCTTCAAATTATGGAACATTGAGTTGTTATTATGGGATTGCTTTCCCTTTAAAAAAAATCCCTGCCATTGCACATGTATGACATGGCTAAACCCATTCTCATTCTTTAGATTCTGGTTCCTACATATCTCCCCAAATGGGCAGTCTGTCTTCTTTTAGAGGGTTACTCAATAAATCTGTAGAAATCAGACTATCCCATAACTACGGAGTACTTTAAAGTATGTAAGTTGAGTTAATGCTTAAAACCATTCCATACCCGTACTTCTAAAAAATAATACCTTTAGTTTGAAAATAATGACAACACAACGTTCTTTTCTTACCAGATGGTCGATATTTACTGTTTGATAGCATTGTGAATGATAACCCTTATTATTTTCTATTTCAATGGTACTCATTTTATGTTCTTCAGAAAAATGAAATTGCTCTTTTTTATGATCCCTCACAATGGTATTGCTGGCTATGTGAAATGAGGTAACACCCTCCAAATAGGGACAAGTGTTGTAATATATGGGGCTAATGGTGGCTAGGCGGTATGGCCAGAAGGTGGGAAGAGCAACTCCGCCAACTTATACAATGATGGAAGGAAACTATTTATTGGGATGTGGTGATGGAGAAAATTATTTTCAATAGCAGGAAGTGTTGGCACAAGTCTAAAAAAAAAGTGAGAGAAATGGTAGCAGATGCATGGAATGTTATGATTTGTGGAAAGGATCCAGAGGTATAGAGGGGAGTAACTGGGCACCGATGAAGAACAAAATTACTTCTGTGTGCAACTGTGGATAATTATAGATAGAGGGACTCCATGACTGACAGTTACCTAGATTCTGTCAAACAATAGGTGTTTTCTTTGTGGAACATGAATGTATTTATTGTATCCTTTATTAGAAGAATGAAAGACTGAGTT
Source organism: Triturus cristatus (assembly GCF_964204655.1). NCBI lineage: Eukaryota > Metazoa > Chordata > Amphibia > Caudata > Salamandridae > Triturus > Triturus cristatus. Next base: position 800,185,140 of record NC_140592.1, read on the forward strand.
GCTTCTGCTCCTTTTTAGATCTGTAAGTTACAAAAGATCCTTACATGAGACCCATTAAATAGATGATGGCTTTATATCATTGTTATGCATGGCTCTCTTAGAGACCCATTAGCGTGAATGACTGGATACTAAATCCAGTGATTCACTGCTCTTATGTAGCAACAGTGGGTAACAGAACTTTTAAACCACTGTTGCTAGATCATAAATTAATTCCAGGCTGCTCCGGCTGGGCTCTCGGAGAGCCTGTCAGAGCAGTGCTGGAAAGAAGGGAGCACAGCCAATGGAGCACAGGGAAGGGAAGCCACAGAAAGGGGCTGGGTGGCAGAAGGACATGGGAGAAGAGGCCATGTTATGTATGCCTCCCCGAATATTCATCTGCCTCTGAGTAGAAGTTAAAAGTAGAGGCAGAAGATTAATTAAGGAACTTTGCTCTAGTCATCTTTTTGATGGCACTCAGAACCGCTCAATGCAAAACCGCCCTGTAATTTACTGTTACCCTACTATAATTCTATTTGGTATGTATGGCTCTCATAGAGATCCTCTATAATTTATTTCAGTTTCTAAATCTCATAACTCACTGCTATGACATAGCAACAGTAATAACAAAACTGGTAACCCACTATTGCGATGTCATAATGGCCTATCAGGCCAAACTGACAGGCCTCCTGAGAGCCTGTCGGGGCAGTGCTGCTTGCCTGTCTTTATTGAAAGCAGAAATCACAGCTGCAGGAAGTGAAAGGAAGGCAGGGAGGGGGGAAACAACCTTTACATCGCAGTGATTACACCGTGATGCCATTGCAACGTGGTCGTTGACCGCGTTGTTACCACGCAATGCCATTACAACGCAATTCATTACATCGACTTGCAGTAGATGGCGCACTAACATTAGGAATAGTATAGTTTACTATTCCAACACCTTCCCTACTGTTGCGTAGGCTGGAGTTGAAATAGTAAATTATAAATTTCTAATGTCAGTGCGCCATCAACTGCAACTCGATGTAATGACTTGCGTAGTAATGGCATTGCTTGGTAACAACGCAGTCGTTGTAACAACCGCGTTGTAATGCCACGCGATGTAATGACTCGCGTAGTAACGAGTCATATTCCAGGGAGGGTGATGGGGGTCAAGGATGGCAGGTAAGGTTTTTTTTTTTACTTTTGGGACAGGAATATGTAATAGAGGCCGTGTTATGTATAGCTCCCCCATTACTCCTCTGCCGCTCTGTAGTAGTTGGAAGCAGAGACAGATGATTTGGGGTGGTCATACATGCCATAAAATTATAGATGGGTAAAAAGTGAATTACGGGGCTGTTTTTCACTGAGGGGTTCTGAGTGACATCATAGAAAACTCGAGCTTTGCTCTTGTTGTCTGTTTCATATCATTCAGACTCCCTCAGTGAGAAACACCCCAGTAATTCACTGTTACCCATCTATAATTCTATGTGTTATGCATGGCTCTCTTACAGAGCCATTAGCTTGAACAACTGGATTCTGACTCCAGTAATTCATTGCTATGATAGCACAGCAGTGGGTAAGAGAACTTGTAATCCAGTGTTGCTACCTCATAAAGGAATTCCAGGCTGCTCAGGCTGGGCTCTCTAAGAGCCTGTCAGAGGAGCACTGCAAAGCAGGGGTAAAAGTTCCTGGGGAGGAGAGAAGGCACAGAGAGTGTTTGGGATGGGAGTTTTGTTTGTTATGTTAATGTATGGCTACCCCATTCCTCCTCTAGGGCAGATGATTTTGTGGGACATAAATAACGTAAAATAATAGATGGGTAAAAACTGAATTATGGGGATGTCAGCTAGACAACGAGAGCAAAGCACGAACGCCCTGGTGAGAAGCACCCCTGTAATTCACTGTTACCGATCTATACTTCTACATGTTTAAATAGCATTTTTAAAGATGGATTACCATTCAGCAAACATCACAAACTTCCGAAAACTCTAACATATCTGCCCTAACTTTCAAAAACATTACATTTGTGTGCTGAAAAAGATCGCACTAACTATTTTAGCATTTCAAGGAAACACGCACGACTCTTTTGAAACTTGAAACCGCATTCGTTAATTTTTTGCCTCATCTTTTTAATAAGCAAAATCCTTGCCTTTAGATAGAGCATTTCCCAGAAAAATTGTTGCGTATCCCCTGGGAGTGATAAAGCTCCCTTGCAGGCGAACTTTTGCGCCCCTAGCTCCCCCTGACAACAGTATAAATTGAATAAACTAGGTTTTGCAGTGAAACTAAATTACAAAACTATCCAATTAAACTAAACGTTGAAGCAATAGAAAGCCCAGGCCATTTGGATTCAAAAATACACAAATGTAATTGAAATATGAAATTTCAGTGTCATCCCTGAGCTATTCTGACAAAGATTAGATATTGTTATGATAGCTTCCAGTGCTGAGGGTTCTACAATTTAATATATAAGCCTTTTCCCTTTGATAGTCAGTTTAGCAGATGCCTTAAAGCTGTTAGGGATGAACATTAAAACAGTTAAGCATTGCTGAAAGACTATTCCCATAGGCTGGGTTTTAATTAGCCATGGCATGTCCAGCTCACCCATAAAATGCCAAAGTATAAAATAAAATCAGCCTCTTGCAGTATAATTGATTTTTTTTACAAAATAAATTTAAATTGGTGTGTCTGGATCCACGTTACGGATCTCCAGTGAATAATGGTTTACAACCCATAAACTATAAAGTCATAATAAAAATAATTTGGAGATTAGCACTAATGAACCCTTTTCTAATTGTATTATTAACATTATTTTAGTTATTGCTATGCCCTTGAATCAGATGTGGCTCGTTAACAAACAGTTTTACTTAAATATACCGGACAATAACACTAAGTGTATGCTTCGCTCCCAGGTGCACCAGCTGTGTGAGTCTCTCCCATTCCGCTATCAGTTACGCGTCAATGAGCAAGCACATATTTTTTGATGAACATGCCGACATCTCAATAAACACAAGCATTCTTTTTTTTGTTTTAGATTTTGTTTTAATTCTCTCACATTATCCATGCTTGCAAGGTACTCGGGATATCAGAAATTAACATTTTATTCAGGATGCGAATAAGTCCCGCCTCTTCTTAATATTTGGCAGCACCTATTGGATGATGCATGCAAAGCAATTGTAAAGCCAGTGAACTACGGAGAAGAGTGGCAACGCAGCACACATGGGATACCTTGCACGGGTTCTTTCAGTGACCCTTAGCCTTATGCTCAACAGTGCTTCCAGAAGGACCAGAATTACCTTTGAGGAGACCGGGGTAGAGAAGTAGATACTTGCTGTGCAGGATCAGGTTTTGTCTGGGTTACTCTTAACCTTTCTGTAATCTTGCTTGTTTTTCTTTCACCTTCTTTAATTCTTTCTTCTCAGTAGTGATTTCTACTTTTTGATGTTCTACATGCCACCGGAAATCACTGATGGTTCTGGGATTGTGGTTTGGACAAAAAGGCTTAGGTCACAAACTATCACTGTTAAAGACTCAACGAGAGGTAATCTATTTTTGCAAGAACTTAGGTCTTTGTTATTTATTCATCACGAATACCTTGGAAAATAAGCAAGTCCTAGACTATGTACATTAGTCCGCAAACCATGGTGAGAAAGATTGAAGGACAAACTCACTGGCAGTAAGGGAAGAACATCAAAGTACAGGAGAAGTGGGGAGACCTTTATTTGTTACATCCTTTGTGACCGGTCCTTGTCTACACTCTCCAGCCACCTTCTGGTGCTCCAATCAAAAATCAGCTAAATCTGGCTGCTCGGGCACTTTGATGGACACTGGTGAATACAAGGATGGACATGCTCCTGCTTGGATTCATTGGAGGCAGTGAGACTGCTCCTGCCTCTAGCTTCGTGGGAAGATGAAGAGAACCAATATGCTCTCCCATGCGATGTACGTCCAATCTGTTTACTGAAACACCCCCGTTGCAATTCATTACTCTATAGTGTCTAAATCCCACCTGACCATGGCTCCTATAGACAGTCTCTAATCAGTTTGTTAGAGCTTCTGGGCTGCAGACAGTTCTTCTGGAATGTTTGATCTGTTTTGAGAATGGGATACATGCATACCTGCATCTCTTGAAAACAATCCAGGTATCTTTGTCTGTCCTCATGTGACAGGAACAAAGGCAGGAACCACAGAGGGCCATGAAATATGTGCTGTGCCACCCACCAACTACCATAATGTAGCATTTAAGTTCATGACCATTTTGGGCACCATAAATCAGAAAAAGTCAGAATAATAATGGTAGTAACAGCAGAAAGCAATGCATATCAGCAAGAAAATGGAAGGGGATATCAAGATTTTCAATATTGCCTGCTATGTTTGACAGCACACAGGGTCCATGGGCATGCAGAGAGGTTTTGTATCTTGCCTACACTCCAAATGACCTGACAATGCCATTTTGTCCAGAACAGAACCATTGGTTAAAGGGCCTTCGCAACCACGCAATATCTCCCTTCCTTTTGTCATAGGAAGCTCTGCCTCTTATGTGGAAAAGTTCTCATTAGAGCAGCGAGTGAAGTTTGAGTGACCTCTACACCCTAATTATGTTGTTTACTACCCACAGAGGCACAATTTCTTGCTTAAATTTGGATCCATGGCTCTGTTGCTATCCCAATCTTCCTTTCAATATTTTTTCAGGTCCTCACTCACATTTCTGTCTAAGCCTTTCCCTCTTACAGACCTAACCTATTCTCATGTTATGCCTGCCTACATCTATTAGCAGTTCTCAAATATTTATGTCACATTTTCATGAAATCACCTTTGCTGTGTGGAGATGCCCTGATTTTGCATCTTTATAGCTCTTTATCTTAGTTTTTAACCACACTCCATTCCTAATCAGCTTTCATTCTCTAGAAGGTACTGACCACTCGTTTTGATAGGGAATTGACCGTGATGAGTAAGAACAGGGGCATGTGTTTTATTTTTTCTTCTGTACTTTTACATTCAGACAGATCGTAAGAAAAATTATCTCTCGAATAAATATTAATTTAATGTTATTGTCAGACAGCACTAACCTAGAGAATTCCTACAGTTGAAACACAATCATCATCTTCGATTACCTAGTAAGGATGTTTTGCACAATGAGAACCTTAAACTTTGTGACTTCAAAATGGCCACTTCCACATGCAATTACATGAGTCATGTGGCATCATCGGACATGCAGTTTCCTTGACTGAACTCAGGCGCCTCGTCACGCATGCCCAGCAAAGACACAAAGCCTCTCTAAACAGAGCATTCGCTCCGTATACATGACTTGCCTTTCTTGCTTCTTAATGCATGGACCATCAAACAGTTTGGGATATTGTGCTTCCGTGCTAATCAAACACGAAGAAGTAAGTGCGGGCCACAGATCATGACAGAAATAATTGATAACCAGAATTACATGGCTGCTTGATGATTAAGTCGCACATACTGTCAGCTGTAACTGACAGTTGTAAAAGGATCACGGATCCCTGACGGTAGCAGCGGTCTCATGGCAGTACAACCACCCAACTCAGAATATGGTGACCGCCAAACTAATAATTAGGCACTAAATACCTTCTCTGTTGCTGCACATTTGGTGGGCTCCTCCAAAGATTTTGTAGTCCTTGACCAGACCCCAAAAGGGCTATAGTGTTCCATATATTCACTGGCTGATTATGTTGGCGAGAAGGGCATTAAATAAATTTCGACAAGACAAAAACAATGTGTTTTGGAATTGAACATCTCAAGTTTACTTGGATGAATATCGGTTTCGTTGTTGAGTCAGTGAAGGAGTGCCGATACGTGGGTTCTCTGTTTGACTCTAGACTAACTATCATGTCCTCCCAAAAAGCAAATAAAACTAACTCAAAGAGAACATTAGGGGGCGTGGCCAAGATGGCGGGGTGAGCGGACGCTTCCTCCCGTAGCTCCTCCGGCCCGGCCAAGCTAAAGCCTTTTTGTTATGCTTTTCTCCCCCCGCTGAGGCTCGGCGCGGGAGAGGAGCGTGGCGGAACATCAGGGGCACACATCGGTGCTGTTTTGGTCCGGATCGCCCCGGGGGAACCCCCCCAAAAGTTCGTCTGAGATCAGGGGACGACGGCGGTGAGCCCGAGGGGCGGAGCGTATTGGAGAGCTGTCCGGGCGCCTCGGTTGGGCCTGGTGCTGAAAGCTGCGGTCTGGAGGGGATCTGGCCCGCCGTTCGACGGTGACTGAAGGAGCCTGGCGGGAAGGGGCCCGACGGCGTGGAGGGCTTGGGACGGGTGCCCCGGCACTCGGACTGGTGACGGCGACACCTGGCACTGCGGAGGCCCTGACCCCTAGCCGAGGTACGGCGGACTCCTTGTTGGGGTCGGATCATCTGGCCCCCTGTGCGTGACTAACGGGGGCCGGTGGTGGAACTTATTTCACGGCGGGGCACCTCGGAGGCCCCGGGGGTGCCGCCGGGCCTAGTCGGTGTGGCTTGCTCCGCCCGGCCGCCATTTTGTCCCCGAAGGAGCAGTGGTGGCGACCTCCGCTGAGCCCTGGATGCTGGCTGCACACGACCTCCCGATATTGCTGTCTTGACTACCGGAGGGATGAGCTGTTGGGACCCCCTCGCTGCGGCCCCCTTGGTTGTCTCACGCTAGCTCTTGCGGCTGACGGTGACCGGGCTCGGCCGCCATTTTGTCACCTGTGACGCAGCGACCTCACTTGTGGGGGATCCCCCGGCCCGAGTGCTTGCCGGCGGCTGAGCATCTCTGGGGCGCCTGGATCGGGGCCCGACTGCGGAGCTGACGATGGCTGGGAAAGGAGGCCCGAAGAAAGGGGACCGTACTCTGCCGGACATGCTTGGCAGGGCCCAGCACTTGCGGGACAGGACACAGCCCTCGCCGGGGCCCTCCCGGGCTCCGGCGGATGTGACTGGAGGGGAGCCACCCGTCACGAGGGCCTTCATGGAGGAACTGTTTAGCTCCCTCAGGGAGGACTTCCAGACACTGAAGCGGGAGGTGGCCAGCGAGGTCCGAGAAGTGCGCAGAGAGGTGGAGGGCCTAGGTGAGCGTGTGGAGGCGGTGGAGACGGAGGGCCAACAGCGAGCGGAGGAGATAGTCCACCTCCAGCAGGACGTTCTTCGCCTCCGGGAACAGTGTGTGGAGCTCCAGGCCCACTCTGAGGACCTCGAGAACAGATCTCGGAGGAACAACATCCGAGTGCGTGGCGTGCCGACTGCGGATGAGGGGTCCGATCTGGGGGGCTATCTGCGGGCCCTGTTCCGAGAAATCCTGGGGGAGGCCGCGGACTTTCCCATCAGCATCGACAGGGCGCATAGGGTTGGCCGCCAGCGCCAGCCATCGGCACCCCCACCGGACATTCTGGCCTTCCTGCCCGACTTTCCACTAAAGGAGCGTATCATGGCTGAAGCCCGCAGGAAACAGCCCCTGACCTTTCGGGATCGGCCGGTGGCGCTGTACCAGGACCTCTCTGCCATCACTCTACAGAAACGCAGGTCCTTTAGGATTGCCACTGACTTTTTGCGCGAGCATGAGACGCCGTACTCTTGGGGTCACCCCTTCCGCTTGATTTTTCGGTGGAACGGGGTATTGCATCAGCTACGCTCCTTGCAAGACATTTGTGGTGTCCTGGGGCTCACGGCAGCGGAGGAAGAGGGAGCTACGCCGTCGTGGAGGTCCTCGGAGGGACGGAATCGGCGGAGGTCATCGAGGCGGCGCTCAGCGACCAGTGCAGGGCGCCCGGACTCCCCTACCATTAGGGCGGACATGGCAGACGCCCTGAGGGCGGCGGCCGGGGACTCGATCGGCTCCTCTAGCGTGGCCTTGACGGCCTAACATACACTCCGGGGGGAGATGTCTTTAGCTTCTTAACATGCTTGGCACGGGGCGGGGGGGTTGGGGGGGAGCGGGCGGAGGTGAGTGGCTGGACGTCCACTTTGCTATTTTCTACGGACTTGCCCGTTTTGGGGCTTGACTGAGACTATGGGGTGTTTGAGTTTGGGGATGGCTAGTTGCCAAGGTTGTGTTTTGGGTGGGGGAGGGGGTTGTTTTGGGGTTGGGAAGGTCCCGTCCGATGTTGTCTTTGCCCGCTTTGTCTTGGCTTGTCCCGCGCTGCGGCCCCGCGCGCCCCACCCGCTGATTCCCTACCCATTGCATGGCGCTCCCGATCCCTGCGAGGAATGCCGGGCCTAAAGGTAGTGACCCTTAATGTTCAGGGTCTGAATAACCCGGTGAAGCGCAGGGCGATCCTGTCGTTGCTGGAGGGGACGCAGGCGGACATTTGCCTTTTGCAGGAGACACACTTATTGCCCCGAGACTGCCACAGGATGCGCTCTGCTAAGTTCCCCACCCAGTTCTTTTCCTCGGCAGCGAACAAGACGGCAGGGGTAGCCATTCTCCTAGCGAGCTCCTTTCGGGGGGAGGTGTTGCATAAGTGTGCTGAACAGAAGGGGAGGCTCCTTGCGTATCGCATGAGCCTGGGAGGCATAGCATTTACGGTTGGCTCCGTTTATAGCCCAAACGAGCACCAGGAGCGCTTCCTAGACTCCGCGCTTGTGGATGTCACTGCTTCCCCGGACCGACACGTTATCTTGGGCGGAGACCTCAACATTGTCTTTGACTCTGGGATGGACAGATCGGCGCAGCGCTTCCCGCAGACGGGGGAACTGTCCCAGGCTGGGAAGGCCCGGATTGCGGACATGGACTTGCATGATCTCTGGCGCTCCCTGCACCCCACGGATAGGGACTACTCTTTCTTCTCGCACGCACACCGCACTTACTCACGGCTGGACTACCTCCTGGTGAGTGGACCGATGCGTGCCGCTGCCACGGCGGCGGACATCGGGGTCCTGACCCTGTCTGACCACTCTCCAGTTGTCGGCGTTTTCCAGTGGCCGGCGGCCTCCCCCTCTCGGGGGGTGTGGCGCCTCCGGGACACACTTCTACACAAAAATCGGTGGTGCAACGCATCGGGGAGGTCATACAGGACTATCTCACTCACAATAGCAACACTGACACCTCGCAGGCGACACAGTGGGCGGCATTGAAGGCCGTCCTACGGGGGGAATTCATCTCTATCTCTGCAGCCGAGAATAAGGAGCGACAACTGAAGAGGGATGAGTTGACGGCTCAAGTTCGGGAGCTTGAGCAGGTCCACCGCCGTACGGGAGCGCCGAGGGTCTGGAGGCAGTTGAAGGCAGCGAGGAAGCTCCTCTCGGCTCTGGATCTTGATAGGGCGGAGTACGCCGCCTTACGTTTGAAACATGCCTACTACACTGGGGGGGACAGATGTGGCAAGCTCCTAGCACACCGGCTCCGGGTCGCGCAACAGCGCAGCGTCGTGAAAGAATTGGTGGGCGCGGACGGGGGGGTTGTCTCCGGGGACGCGGAGGTAGCGGAGTCTTTCCGCGGCTTCTACGAGGTGCTGTATGCTGAGGAGCCCTCCCCGCCACGGGAGACCGATAGCTATTTGGAGTCGGTGACCCTCCCGGTACTGGACCCGGCTCAGGCTGACCACCTGGAGCGGGACATCCATGTGGAGGAAGTGATTTCAGCTATTGCGCGGCTGAAACATGGCAAGGCCCCGGGCCCGGACGGGTTCACGTCGCTATTCTACAAGACTTTTTGCACGGCCGTGGCCCCTGTCCTTACGCGGCTGTTTAACTCTTTCTCCGCACCGGGAGCCATCCCTCCGGATCTCCTGAGGGCGACGGTCGCGGTAATCCCGAAGCCTGGGAAGGACCGGGCCCTTTGCGGCTCATACCGGCCCATCTCTCTCCTAAATGTCGACCTCAAGTTGTACACGGGGATTCTCGCAGCCAGGCTGGGTCCACACCTCCCCGACCTGGTGGAGGCGGACCAGGCTGGTTTTGTGCCCGGTAGACAGACGGTTGACAACACCAAGAGGGTGACACATGTTCTGGAGAAGGCCTCAAGGATCTCGGGGGAGCGGATGTTGTTGTCCGTTGATGCAGAGAAGGCCTTCGACAGAGTTCACTGGCCGTATCTTGAGCGGGTCCTTAAGAAACTGGGAATCGGCGATAAGTTCCGCACCATGGTATTTAATTGCTATAAGCATCCTTCAGCGTCGGTGCGGGTAAACGGGTGTAGCTCTGGTAGCTTTGCCATCGAGCGCGGCACGCGGCAGGGCTGCCCTCTCTCGCCGCTCCTGTTTGCCCTCTACATGGAGCCGTTTGCTCAGAGGATTCGTGACAATCCGGATGCTGTCGGGGTCCGGATGGGCCAGTACGTCCACACCGTCAGTCTCTATGCGGACGATGTCCTGCTGACTTTGGACGACCCTAGGAGGTCGCTGCCTACTTGCCTCCGAGAGTTGGACGCCTTCGCGGGGGTGGCCGGCTTCAAAATGAATATGAGCAAGTCGATGGCACTGGACGTGTCCCTGGCTGCGGAAACCAGGAGGGATCTTCAACGGCTCTTCCCCATGCAGTGGTCCTCGTCCACGGTGCCGTATCTGGGGATTCTGCTGGCGCCTACACTGTCGGAGATGGTTACGGCCAATTATGCCTCCCTCAGCGGGAAGATCAAGGACGAGCTTGGCCGCTGGAACAAGGGCCTGCTGTCCTGGCTGGGGCGAATCGCGGCGGTCAAAATGACGGTGCTGCCCCAGATACTATATCTTTTCCGGGCCCTTCCACTCCAACCCCCGGTGGGCTGGATACGACAAATGCAGGCTGACATCTCCCGCTTTGTCTGGCAGGGCCGCAGGCCACGCATGAAGAGGGTCCTCTCCACGCTTGCTCCGGAAGCGGGGGGTCTCGGCATTCCGGACCTCCGTAAGTACTTTCAGGCGGCACAGCTCCGCTATCTGGTGGAGTGGAGCAGGTGGGAGTCCGACAAACATTGGCTCTTCCAAGACCAGGCAGTGGCGGGCCGCACCTTACAAGAGGTTCCATTCCTGCGCCGCGCGCACCGCCCCGCTAATCTTTACGCTTCCTTTGTTACGCGGGTCCCCCTGCGTGTGTGGGACGCGGTCTGTGAGGCCCGGGGCCTTACCACCTTCCCTTCGCCGCTCACGCCCATTGCGGGCAACCCGGACTTCTCCCCTGGGATGGAGCCGGGGGTTTTCTCCCACTGGGTGCAGGCGGGCTGCAGGGCACTCTTCCAGATCTATGGCCCGGAAGGAGTGGTTCCTTTTCAGCAACTCCGCCAGGAGTTCGGCCTGACGGAGCTGGACAGATTGCGCTACATGCAAGTTCGGCATTGGGCCCTCCAGCCTCAGGTGCGTGCCGCCGCTGCCCGTCCAATTACACCGTATGAGCGGTGGTTGGCTACTCGGACCTCCGACGCTAAACTGATCACTGATCTGTACAAACACCTACAACCCCCGCCGTTTCACTACTACAATCCGGGGAGGGAGCGTTGGCACAGGGAATTGGGTAGGACACTCAGCCACAAGGAATGGGACAAAATTGCGTATCGGGCGCGGCACTCTGCATACCACACGGGCCTTACGGAAACCTTCACTAAAGTGTCCACATACTGGTACTACACCCCGGAGAGACTGTATGAAATGCATAGACACACTGACAAGGGGTGCTGGCGGAGCTGCGGGCAGGAAGGTACCCTTACACACATCCTATGGGATTGCCCAGTGTTGACCGCCTACTGGAAGGAAGTTCTGGACGAGGTGGATGAGCACTTTGGCATAGAGCTGCCGCGCCTCCCGGCGTATGTCCTGCTGGGCCTCCCCAATGACCTAATGTACCCACTGAAGTCCCGCAGGGGTAGGCAGATTGCGATAGCGCTGGGGTCTGCGGTTCAGAACATTCTGATCCACTGGCGCACATCCACCGCCCCCTCCATCACCGGTTGGTTGCACAGACTCTGGTATGTGCTGGGGATGGAGAAGCTGTCGCTTACGGTTGCGGGGGAGATAGACCAATTTGAGGAGCTATGGCAACCCTTTCTAGCGCTGCTGTCCACTGAATTCCGGGAGCTCACCTGCCCGAGGTATCTTAGGCTTCTCAGGCTGCGGCCGCCGGTGACCCCGGCGGACTAGCTTACATGTGAGATGGGGACCCCCGGGGGGGGGGGGGGGGTGCGGGGCTTCCTGGTTAGGGCTACTTTGCTGCGGGACCATAGGACGGGGGGAGGGGGGAGTGTTGTTGTTTTTGTACTGGGAGGATGGGGGATGGGAGGGGGGGGACTGTGTTCTGTTGAGGGGTTGACTGGGGGGGGTTTTATTGCTCTGCTTTTGGGTGTCGGATACGCGCGTGGGATTCCACAGCTTGTAATTCTAGCGTTCATTTACTGTGTTCTTCCCTCTGAGCCAACGCTTCACCTATCGCCAACCCTCTGGAGATGCATCCCTTCTTCTTTGACTGTATTCCACGTATCCTGCCTCCTGTCCCCCTCCCCCATGGTTTGTTTTGTCTCAATAAAAACGTTTTAAACATAAAGAGAACATTAGACAATGTTTTATTGCTTTTTTACGCTATATATAGTGGGTTATCTTTAACACCTCTTTCCATGATATACGAAACTAGGACAGCACCCATATTGACCTACGGATCTGAGGTCTTGCTTCCCCTTAAACCACATGTATTGGACATATATATATTTTGCATGTGGCAGCATGGACGTCAATTCACCAAAATGCTAGGGGGGCGGAAGTGACTTCACATGCCCCTTGACCTTCACTTTCACTCACACATACATATGTTTAAACATACACACGCATTCACACACACACGCATTTACACGTACACACGCACTCTGCCTACACATGCACCCACACTCTGCCTACACATGCACACACATTAACTCATAAACACACTCTCTCTTACATAGAAGTACTCAAAACTGCAAGCACGCACACAACAGACATACATTTAAATCTTTTTTTTTTTACTTACCTCAGCTTCCAGGGAAAGTCATACTACAGCTATCTGTACTAAATTGTTATTAAACTAATAGCGAATAATGTAATATATTCACTATTAGTATAAAATAAATTGACAAATAACGAGGCGCGTGGAGGCCCCACCGACGTCCATGAGGACGAGCTTCTTCTGTTCCTGCCACTGATTTTACCACTGCTGTTGCTAGGGGTCGCACAGGCAGGGGGCCACAAGGGGATGTCAGGGGTCGCAGAAGCAACCCCAAAATGGCGGTCATGTGTGGCAGTGGATAGACACCACTGTTTGCATCGCTTAGCGTAGTGCAAGTTCCCATGCAGACCAACAGTCAATCAATGCCTTGATTTATGGACAGACCATCTGAACCGCATGTGTGTAGTATGAACATGTCATTAGCCCTAGGAAGATCATGTTGTCTCTAAGAGGAAGTCTTTGTAAGAACTGCAAATAAATGCACACTCTCTTTCTATCTGCTCTGTGCATTATCTGGTAATATTATTCTCCTGAAAACCAAACAAAATTCTTATTAAATTAATTAAAAAACTAAACCAGATCGTCTCCGGGAGCCTGTAAATACACTTGAAGAAAGATAGTTAGCAAACCATCAGTTTTTGCTGGCTATCCTATTAGGATTTTTAATAGGGGAGTGAAGTGGTGCTGTGTTTGTGTTCCAGAGCACTGGGCTGGATTGACTTCATAATCAAAGCTAAAAATAAAAATGTTTACAGAGATCACACTGAAAGCAGGATGGTTGTGGGCTGATGAAACACTCCAGCTTTGATCACATCTACTTGCTACTTCTGAAGTTTGCAAGACACATAGGAGGCGGTTCACTTTGCATTTCCCTTTAATGTGGGCCATCAATTTCGATTATTAATGAATAGTTATGTAAAGAATGCTTTATATTCCATTAAATGAGGGCAGCATTTTGGCAGTCTGTGTTGCATAGGAAACCATCATCATAACTCCTGCGAGCATATCTAGATGGAAGACAGACTTGAAAGGCGAAAACATCTAGGATTGAAATAGATAGAATGCAAGCGCAAGTCCTTTATATATCTTTTTCCTCGTAAAATATGTATTGGTTATGCGAAGTAAAAAGGCATATTCCAAACATGAAAGTTGTGTAAACCTACAGCTAAAAAAGACAGCTTATTATATAGATTTCCCGTTTATAATTTAACATGTGTGAACTTGCCTGTGACAGGTAAACTGACTATTCCATTATAAGAATGGCTTTGGTGGCAGGAATTAGTTTTTTCATGTATGTCGAATTAATAAACAATTGTTTTTGAGAGCATCTCTAAATTAGACAAACAGTGCCACCCTCTGGCAGGCTGTCATAAGTGCCGGTGTTGACAGTTCAGTGCCGGTGCCTAGCACCGGAATCCACCTGCTCAAATTCAGTACTGTCATTAAAACAATTTTCGACAGCTTTACCCACTCTATTTCAAGTAATCCTGTTAATTTGTGAACAGTTTAATTAACCTTTACTTTATCCTTTGTTTATTTGTTGGTGAAGTTTATACTGCAAACCTGAATGGCTTCTAGGCGCTAAAAGAGCGATAAGGGTAGAGTACGCTGGTTACAAATGCTCAGTGAACAGGATTGGAGAGTGGCAAGCAGATGAGGTTGCAGACTGCTTGCTCCCCTTCCTTATGATGCACTTTGCAGTACATTACATAGTTGCCAATAATGGGGCCTACAGAAAAACATCTACAGACGTTAATGGAAGTTGTGTGGTTTTACTGATAAACTTCCTAATATGCCTACAGTTATTGCAACCTGGAAGAGCCACCGAAACAGAACAGCGACCAGTAGCGTAGCAAGGATGCCATTAGCCCTGGGGCAAGCAAGTAACATGATCCCTTTGACTGCTGTTGGGGTAACAAAATATAGCAAATTTGAAGGGTTCAATGGGCCCTTTAGGGCTCTGGGACACGGTGCCCTTGCCCCTGCTGCACCACTGGTAGATACACCCCTAATGGCAGCCAGTTTACCCGCCATTTTCTTCTCTTCTACATTAACAGTAGGTCCTACATTACCCACTTGGGCACTTCCTTCCCTGGAATATAAACTAGTTTGCATTGTAACGTAGCACAGAAACCCTGATAGTGTTAGAAACGTTAGGTCCAGCTTCCTAGTCCCCAGCACTCTCTGGAGCACAAACAAGCCTTTTTTCTGCAAGACCCTGCACGATATAGAGGGGTAGGTGTTCTGCTGAACTAGATTTGATGCTGGAGCGAAAACAGTGGTGCTACAAACTGATATAATATCAGTCATTTTACTTCCATTTGAAGCGTATGTAATGCACACCTGCTTCTTTGGTTGCAGTTGTACAGCTACTGCAGTATTTGTATGTCAGCTTCCTGTAAAGGCATCCTGGGTGTAGGTTGAGAAGGATGCGAAAAGGGTGCCACGTGGCATGCAATGTCACTTCCACGACCGGTTTGATTCTAGTGAAATGATGCCATCATTATACGTGTTTTCTTTGACAGCTCCATTGGTATCAAAGAAAACCGTGAGAATCAGGAGTATGACTTAAAAGCAAATAAATCCCAAAATATAACGTTGGAGGCATAGTAAAAAATAAAATTAAAACTCCCCCAACTGCCCATCGGATGACAGAGCAGAAATGGATGGACCAACCGGCTAATCCATGGGAAGTGCATTTATAATTAAATAGTTGGAATAAATACGTTAATAGGATATATATGAATAAAATGCAGTCTTTATTATTAAGGAAGAACAGAAAAGAAACAACGAGTGAGATCTATAAATAGCATTATTTGGTGTCATGTTGAGAATCTATTATATTCAAGCTGCCTGTGTGGCTCATAACATTCTATATGGTTCAAAACCAGTCCACCTCCAGGGTAAGTCAACAACTATGTCCCTGAAAAGTACATTATTCTGCAAAAAACGACTGTAAGATGCAAGGTTCAGATGTAGCGCTTTGGCTTCTACCTGTTTCAAGGAGTAGTTTTCTGTAAATTATCTTCTCTTTAGAACGCTAACAGTAATCTTTTATGTAAAACCCAGGCGTTAAAGCCAAGTAGCTACTGGTAAACTTTGAAAGACATATGGGTAAATGTATGTTTAAGATTGCACCAATCAAGCAAGCAGTTAGAGTGAGCCTTACTCACTCTAGGGTGTATCCCACTTCTGAAATGTTGAAAAAAAAACAAATGATGACTTGAATAAATTTCACATAATTTACTCCAAATAGAGGCGTTCTGGAGAGGCACATATGAAATATTCAAATTCTTTTGTGGCATGCTAGGCAAACGTTACCTTGTCCATATGTGTTTACACCATTACCCTCAAGAAAACATTTCAAACATTTTTATCCTGCCCTTCCAAGTAGATTGTCAGTCATATGTTATGACTGGGACTATGCTTTGTCAGGGTAGTTCCTGAAAATATAGACATTTCACCATGAAATGCACAATATTCATTTTGGATAAACAAGTTTAAAACCACCAAATAGAACATTTTCACTTTAAGAGAAGCACATATTTGATCCCTTACATGTGCTTGTTATTTTGACCACATTTACTACTGTGACAAATGGGCATATTCTGCCTCCCATACCTATTTATTTAATCTCTGTTTGATACCAGGGATGCCTATGATATGGAAGGGTGTTTCACCACCATTATGCTTAGGATACCTTGTCGTGTAGAGGGGCTTTTCTTGATTCCATTGGCTCCCTGTTAGAAGAAGGACTAAGCAACACCAATTTCACCGTTTTGGGCGATTTTAACTTTCACTTGGATGATGCGAACGATCCGGATAGTCAAAAATTGCATCAAATATTCAATGGAGGTGATCTTAAACAACTAGTAGGTGACCCCACCCACTCTGCAGGCCATACGTTGGATGGAATATTCTCCAACTACCCTAATCTTGTTTATTCAAAATCCCTGCCCCTAATCTGGACTGACCACACAGCCATTTTATTTGAGCTCAATCGCACTTCACTTAAAAACCCTAAACCTCAGGACAGAACCACCCCCAAATCTAGGTGTTGGAAAAATATCAGCAGCCACATCCTAAATGATTTATTACTTAACTCACTTCCTGCTCCAGTGACCGACATTGATGAGGCAGCTACCACCTTTTCAGACTGGGTTGATCAGGCCTGTACTCAACTAGTTCCAGTCAAAACCTGTACTACTAAGCGGGTACATCCCTCCGCCCCCTGGTATACTGAAAATCTAAAGAACCATAAATCAGATTGTAAAAAACTTGAACGAGCTTGGAGAAGAGATTACTGTGACATCAGCAAGGAAGCGTACAAGTTAGCTTTGGCAAAATATAAAAAACTAGTACAGGAAACGAAAAAGCTTTATTACGGAGAACAGATAAGAGGTGCCAGCTCTTCATCTAGAGAGCTGTTCAGAACCATCTCCCAATTAACCTCTCCCCCCTGTCCAAAAATTGCAAGCACCCCGGAACTCTGTGAATCATTAGCTGCTTTTTTCCTGCAAAAGGTTGATACTATCTTTTCATCATTTACCTTTGCGCCGTCACCCTCCCTACAACCGACGCTTATGGGGAATAAAGAGCGTGACAGATGCCGCCTAACTCTCAATCACTTTACCCCTTTGGAACAGTCAGGAGTCATGAAACTCCTCTCTGAAATTCGCTCCGGCTCCCCATTGGACCCTTGCCCAGCCTCCGTTCTGAAGATGGTCCCAGAAATTATTGGGAAAGCTCTTACCCCACTATTCTATTCCATCTTTGAAGCTGGATGTTTTCCTGTCCTCTGGAAAATCGCCTCAATTCTCCCTCTTCTAAAAAAGCCCAATTTGGATGCCAGCGACCCGAACAATTACAGGCCTATTTCGCGCCTCCCTCTACCAGCCAAGATGATCGAGAGAGCGATGAATGCCCAACTCAGCCAATTCCTACAAACTAATGCTTCTCTTGATTCCACGCAATTCGGGTTCCGTGCTGAGCACAGCACAGAGCTGGCACTCTTAAAATCCACTGAAGAGATCAGGGAGGCCTTGGATCAGGGAGGCGCTGCCATCCTTATCCTTCTGGACCTCTCGGCCGCATTTGATACGGTCCATCATGATGTTCTGATGGACCGTCTCACAGCGGTCGGGGTCGGAGATAAGGCCTGGGATCTCCTAAAATCCTTTCTGAGCAATAGATCACAAACGGTTGATCTAGGTAGGAACAGCTCTAAGCCCTTTGTTCTGCCATGTGGGGTTCCTCAGGGGTCGTCGCTTAGCCCCACTTTGTTCAATGTCTTTGTTACCCCACTGTCCACCCTGGTCAGATCTTTCGGCTTTCAACTGTCCTCTTACGCCGACGACACTCAAATTGTGCTGTCGATCAAAAAGGGGGCAGAGGCAGAAACAGCCTCTAAGTGTCATGACTGCATGAAGGCGATAGCTGCCTGGATGGCAGCTAACTGCCTTAAGTTAAACGCTGGAAAGACCGAGGTCATTCTTTTTGGTAATACGACCAATCTGTGGACGACAGACTGGTGGCCGTCTTCTATGGGCAGACCTCCCATCCCAGTCTCAAAGGCAAAAAATCTTGGGGTGCTCATTGATGCTAAACTTTCGTACGAAGATCAGATCAGTAGGGTTGTATCTTCCTGCGCCTTCACCCTGAAGCTCCTACGCAAAATCAGATCCCTCCTTCCAGACGACTGCCTAAAAATCGCAGTAACGGCATTAATCCTATCACGGTTGGATTACTGCAACAGTCTCTATATCAATATTCAAACAAAACAGTTATCGAGACTTCAGACTGTGCAAATGCCGCAGCCAGATTACTCACCGGTATACCCAGGTTTACATCAGTAAGGGCAGGGCTTAGATCCCTACACTGGTTACCGGTGGCAGCTCGAATTCAATTCAAAGCCCTATGTTTAGTCTTCAAGGCCCTTAATGGCATCGGCCCTGAATTCCTCAAACATTCTATCCAGTGGTATGTGCCAGGGAGAACTCTGAGATCTCTGACATCCAAACGCGCTATTCTCCCCCGCTATCACAAACTCAGATGGGGCGGCAGAAGTTTCTGCCACTGTGCCGTTAAGGCTTGGAATAGCCTTCCCATCAATCTCAGGAACTCCCCTGGATTACTCCCATTTAGAAAGGGCCTCAAAACCTGGCTCTTCTCGTGAATTCTCGGCCCTCTGCTTTCCTAGATAGGTAGCGCATAGCGCCAGGACACCCCAGGGTAACAGTGCGCTTTAGAAATCACGATAACATTAACATTAACATTAACATTATAAACTCATATAGGAACTGCGCGTTTAGACAACATACACTATAGGATTGATGTCAGACTGATTCTAGATACCCCTACCGGGTATGTTAGCCTGTATACCAGCTAGCTCACAGTGCCACCAGAAACCCCTCTTACCAAGGAGAGAATAGTTCTTGGCAACTATCGAACATGACAACCCTGATCCCTCAGGATCGTGGAAACAGTGTAATACCTTTCGCTCAGTCACTTGTGCTCACTTTTTCTCAGAGAGATACAAAGAATAAATGGTGGGGACTTTTTTCAATATAGATCATAAGGGACACTGTTCCAAATGATGGGTGCAGATTGTCACCCAGTCAGTATGTGAAAAGATGCGGGGTAGAGTAGAAGATCAGAGGAGAGGAAAAACAGAGAGGCAGAGGTACATCCCCAGTATCAAGGATCCAATCCCGAAGGGGAGAGCCAAGTCTTGCCTCTTAGTGGCCCTCACACACCCCAAAGTATGTCATGCTTCATCACTGGTCTTTTTTGCTCCTCGTCGGGCTGGCACTGCAATGCCCGACGGTTCCCAAAAGGGTCACTTTAACGGAGATCTTTTAAGAGAAAAGCCGTCTGGTGAGTGCGGGTGTGTGGGGTGGATCCAGTGACAGTAGTGCTAAAGTGCGTGCAGTGGTAAGTGAATAAAAATACCTAGGGGTATCCACAGAGAAGTCCTTTAATAACATGGTATCCCTGGTAAATTAAAAAACCCGAAGGTTAGTGAGTTACTATGAGGCCTAATGTGCCCGTGTAACTTAGCATGTGGTCGATATGTTTCACGCCAGGAAGTCGGAATGATCAATGGCGTTTCTTCAGGACCTAACTGGTATCGTGGATGTGCACTAAAAGGGGGTTCCAAAGGAGAAATGGTACCCCACAAAGGTGAGTGGTAGTTTGGGACCGTCGGGCATTGCAGCGCCGGCCTGACGAGGAGCAAAAAAGCCCAGTGATGAGGCATGACATCCTTCGGGGTGTGTGAGGGCCACTAAGATGCAAGACTTGGCTCACCCCTTTGGGATTAGATCCTTGATACTGGGGATGTACCTCTGCCTCTCTCTTTTTCCTCTTCTCTGATCTTCTACTCTACCCGCATCTTTTCACATACTGACTGGGTGACAATCTGCACCCATCATTTGGAACAGTGTCCCTTATGATCTATATTGTCATTTGTGGAGCACGGACACTGGACTTTAACAGGCTCCCGGTCCCCCCCCTCTCTTTTGTTGACCTAAGACTTTTTTCAATAAGCATTTATTGAACCAGCGTCATTCTAGTGTAAAATAGGTGTGCTGAAACAACAATTAGAAAGTAACAGATTTAAATGATCATAAGCACTAACAGAGTAAAAGGATAGTAGATCTCTACCATCATGCTAAAACAATGAATACAGGCAAGTATATATAATACATGACAGTAGAATTCGTACTC
This sequence comes from Triturus cristatus, assembly GCF_964204655.1. Classification (NCBI taxonomy): domain Eukaryota; kingdom Metazoa; phylum Chordata; class Amphibia; order Caudata; family Salamandridae; genus Triturus; species Triturus cristatus. Next base: position 800,205,682 of record NC_140592.1, read on the forward strand.
CTATGACGCGACCCTAGCTACATGTACCTAAGTGTACCTAGCATGTATGTGAGTGTGTATGTGAGTGTGAAGCCAATTATCCCTCTAGGATAAAGTCAGCCCCATTACCTGAAGTGAGAGACTGTGGGACCCCATCTTGGTCTCGAGAGGGACACCCCGTAAGGGATGTCAGACCACTGCGAGTTGGAGTGTCTGCTTGCTGGAGCCTCAGCGTCTTGCGTCAGTGTGTCGGCCTGGAAGTCCTTTTCTCCTCTGACTACCTCCGCAAGATATGGTGTGCATTTACACAAAGTGGTACACCCTGGGGATATACCTTGCTGTGTCATGTCGGACTAGGATGAGGTAAGGAATGACCCTTATTCATAGTTATTATGCAGAAGATGGTAGGCCTGTTTTCCTACTGTGATTCCAAGAATCCTCATGCATAATGAATGAGGCTTAAGCTTTTCGGGGAAAACCCCCATCTCATCTTTGGACATTACGTAACTAAGTAAAAGGTCAGTACGGAGAACCGTTAAGTAGTGTAATATCAGGAGAATGTAGGTGAAAGCTGTATTTACTACCTGAGCCGATATTGGGGTACCTATATGGAACATACCAACCTCTAAATGCATTGCCAGGAATTGTGGTAACAAGTCAAGGATGGGTACTAAAGTGCCCGGGACATCCTTGTGCAACAGATGAACACAATTATCTCACATAAATCAACATTTGTCAAGAATGGCAATGAATATGCAAGAGAAAGGGAGAATTTTGCCAAGATGTCAAAGGTGGGTAACTGCTTTGTCGTGGCCTGCTACAACATCACAAAGTCTTGCTTATTATGTTTTGCCAGAATTGTTTAAGTTTCTACCACTGATGCTCTGTTCTAAATCAATGCTTCTGTGCACTCAAGTGTGACTGAGGCTCTTATTTCAGGTAGTGCAGTTGCAAATCCATGTCTCAAAGGTAGGAGACAAGGCACCAAAGCCTTCCTGTGCAGCATGTTAAACCACAAACAAAAGCTGTGGATGCCTGCTGGCAGGCGCACGGGAAATCAAAGACAGACTCACCAATGAAGTCTGGATTAGATCAGTAAGAAAAGTCCTGGGAAGAGCATCGAAAGGAACCGGTAACTCAAAATGAGAAAGTGGACTAAGGGGAGGTGGACGATGTAACAAAAGAGTCCAGTAGAGAGCTAACACCGTACACATGCTAAACTAATTGCACATTCCAAATAAAGGTGATTGGCAATAGTTTTCCAGTATATAAACCAAGTAAATTGTTGGCTAAAGAAGTGTATCATTAAACTTTCTCGGGCATGGGCTAAAAAGCAAAATGGATGCGGTTGAAAGAACAGATCTAGAAACTAAAGTGTGCAGTAAGGGCACCGAAATCCGCACATGTAAGTGCTATACCACAAATAACAGATCTAGGCACTAAAGAGAGACGTAATTACAAAGAAATCTGCCAAAGCCAACCCTAAAAAGAAAATACAAGATAAAATTAACATGAACGAACCAAGAGTAAGCCTGGGTCTCTACCCAATGTTCCATCAGAAAGGCACCTTTTACTTGAAACGCCCACGCAAATATATGGAGATGATTCATGATGTGTAAAATGAGCATGTGGCAAATAAGCAAAACATATTCAAATATGACAAAGGAGGGGGTCTACAAATTGCAGTGAAAATACAGAAAGTGGGCAATAGGTAAATCATAAAAGTAAGCAATGAAACTAGAAATGACAACATGAAAAGAACGTCTAAATATACAGCAGGACCTACCACAGGGATCTGTGTGCCACAAAAAAGAAAGGTAACTCACTAGATACAGACATGGGTAGCCTGCCTGAAATCCGATTCCAATAGGAGAGGAGGGAGAGGAGTTGACCTAACGGCTAGGGCTCTCGACCTCAAATCTGGGGAACTGGGTTCGAGTCTCGGCAATGACGCTGAACATCCTGTGATTCTGCGCAAATCCCTTAATGTCCCCGGGCCTAACAAAAATGAATGTGTCCTCATGTAACGCAACTGGTGCTATGTGAAGCGCTCTGATACCCAATACGGGTCAAATTTGCGCTATATAAAACTCAGTAAAAAAAAAACAACAACAAAAAACGGGAGGGTGATGTAAAATGTGAGCCAACAACAAAGCCCCGCCAGATATTCGCACAGCAGGAATAAATGAAACACCCTAAGCATTTAATTATCCTAAGCATCCCAAATGCACACTCAGGTAAAAACAAGAAGGTTTAAAAAAATATTGGGGCTGATTTAGAGTTTGGCGTGCAGAGGTGAGTATGTTGGAATTGCAGAGTACTTTACTTCCGCCATACAGAGGTTCTGCCACCCACCAAATTTAGAGTTGTCCTCCAGCCCAGCAGACCATGCTAAGTATTAGCAGGAACCACCATTAATGTAAAAGTTTGACAAACAGCTCCGTCAAGGGAATTTATTTGGGCAAAAAAGGTTCCCAGAGTAAAATTAACTACAGTACAGCTGCCCATAAATCAAGGAGGTCTAGCACTTCCGCAGATACGAAAATATTATCAGGCTGCCTTATTGAATTTAGTGGTTGACCTAACTTTTTATAAGTGCATTTATGATAGCTTTTTTTTTTGATAAAATGATAGTAGAAGGGGGAACACAAATACCCGCCTTTTTAAAAACTGCTAAATTGCCCAAGAGGACCCGTTATAAGTCTCTACGAGAAGTTCAGTTTAGGCTTCAAGCAGTCTTTAAAAAAATAACTCCTCTGGCTTTCAATTTTTGGGTCTGGGAGAATGCAACAGTTTGGGCCTACATTTGGAATCAAGATATATTGAGATTTGGAGCGAATATGGGTTTTCTCAACTTAAACACTTCATCGCCCATAACAAAATAATATCCTGGCAAGAAATAATGGATAGGGCAGAAGGTTGTAGAAAGCCCACATTTCTTGAATATATGCGGATAGTTCATTTTATTTCCAATATTAAGGGTATTTTGAATACTCCACACTACACCATGGTTGAACTCTATGACTTCAAGCTTTTGGGATTGGGGAAATGGTATTCTGTATTGCGGAAGGATGAACAGGCAAAGGGGATAGTCTCCCATATCGAAAAATAGCAAGGGATACTGGTTGCAGATTTAGCCCTAGGGAATGGGAAAAAATATGCCTTCTAGGGCATAGGTCTCTACGTGCCGCTAATTTTAAAAGAATGTCCTTTCTATCAAGATGGCTCGCTTATTGGACCCCATCTATGATTCAGAAACGATATCCTGACCATCCCAACAGGTGTTTTCGCTGTCACCAGGAGGAGGAAGGAGGATGGCAACACATTTTTTTTTCTTGCCCGCAACTGGTACAGTTTTGGGAGGAGATTTTCAACGATTTGGGAGCAGTTACAGGCATGAGTGTTTCTCCCCAGATCGAAACTGCATTATTCGGATATTCAAGGGACGAGGCCAATTTATCTAGCTCCGACAGGGTTTTTGTAGCCATATCTTGTATGGTGGCACGTTCCTTGATACTTCAAAATTAGAAATCTAAGGAGATTCCGAATCATTTAAATTGGTTTAATAAAATGAAAAGGATTTGGAAATTCGAAGAGGCATATGCCAAAAGAGTAGGGGGCATAAGGAAATATAAGAAAAACTGGAAAAAATTTGAAGAATTACTCCTACTCAAGGATAGGTTTTAGAGATGGCGCGGATTCTCTAATTGTTCTAGAGCAATGTAGTATTAATTATTAAATTACCATTGATCCCCAAATGGATTGGGGCAACGATTTTCTACTTGTATAAGTTTTACACTGGGGACATTGATGTTAATGTTGCTCTCCTTTTTATGTGATTTTAGCAGCTTCTAAATGGTTGCCATCGGTATTTTGCACCTTACCCTGTTGCCTGATATTTTGTATTATACGACTAAGCTTTGCTGCTAGTACAATTGCACTTTAAACAGTAATAATGTTAATAATACTGTATTCTAACAAGGCAGATTTTGGCTGCTTATGCATTGACACTTTAATTTAGAACCTTATTAGGTCCTTCGAGCTTTAAGATGAGTTGAGTTATATGCGACTCTGTAGTTTTATCTTGCATTTGCACTTTACTCGTCTATATTTTTATTCGATGTTAAGAGTACTGTATTTGTCAAGGCTAACTCCGGCTGTTAATGCATTGGACACTTTAATCTGGATCTCAATGAATCTTATGTCTTAGTTGAGTTATAAGTTAACTCGTAGTTATATTTTGCATTTGCACTTTATTTGCCAACTCGTCAATAGACAATGGAATGATATGTGACTGCTTACAAAATATAAAAATGCTTAGCATTTTGTATTTTGTTTAGTAAGTAGTCTATTAACAACCAACATGAATGGAGGGTCTAATTCTGGGGTTTCAAATGTTGCATTTGCACTTTATTTGTGATGTTAAGAGTACTGTAGTTGCCAAGGTTAACTTCGGCTGCAATCGCACTGGGCACTTTAAATCGGGATTCTAATTTCTGTCTTCAGTGAATCTTGTATTTGTCTTGTGTTTTAGCTGAGCTATAAGTTAACTTGTGGCTACATCTTGTATTTGCACTTTATTATTTATATTTTTTAACTAGTCAACAGACAACGAAATTGTATGTGACTGCTTATAAAATATGAAAATCCATTACACTCCGCACTTTGCTTAGTAAGTAGCCAATCAACAAATCAACATCAATCGTTGGTCAAATTGTGGTGTTTCAAATGTTGCTCTCGAAAAATATGTATGTACCTTTTTGCTCTGCTCAATAAAAATAAAATTTAAAAAAAAAAAAAAAAAACAGCTCCGTCAAGCATCACGGCCTCCCGTCAAACTATTACAACGTTTTACTTTTTCCAAAAATCCAAAAACAATTTGAGATTGTTTATGGAAAAAGGAAAACTAATGGCTCCCATAACTAGTTTCACATGACAAACAGCAAAAAAACAAAAACTTTCACTCTAAATCAGGCAGATGGTGTTGTATGTGAACCACCAACAAGCCATACTTTGCGGGGCGAAGAGTATGTCAGTAACAGAGCTACAGTAGGTACTGTCCGAACAAACTTTCAGTCTGCCTATCTGTAAATCACGTGGGAGGACCTTATTTTGGCAGAGTGGGTACTCCATCATCATACAAGTGACTAAGTAAATGGTGTGGCAATAAACTGGTCATGAGTAGGGACATCAAGTTTACCCAGAGGATGAAGGAGGCTAAAGGAACCAAATCCTCGTTGGGCACTTTTAGAAGCTCCTGGTTAATTAAATCGAACATACATAACCGCTGATTAGCTCATTCACAGGAAATTGCATTGTGACCTCACAGAATTCCAGGTGATGTACAAGCCAGATGCCGAAGGCAATCAAAGAACAAACTGGAAAACGTTTGGCTGTACCAGAGGAGAGGATCAAGGTTGCAGATGGAGGCACAAAAAGACTATGGCAAACACAACCAAAAAGGATGCTTGTTTCCGGCCCAGATAGAACCTGGCCTAGCAGTTCGGGCCTGGACTGGTTCCATGAGGAGCAGGGTCAAGACTGATTTGCATATGGCTGGGTACAAACTGGAGTGGCATAGTGATCGAAAGAACAATGGATTAAACCCAGATCTCTTGACTGGGGGTGAATGTTTAGAAAGTTTCAGCACTCTGTCCATCATCTTGTTGCGTTGGCATAAAAAGACTGTCAGAGAGAAATTGCTAAAAACAATCGCAAAAGACTTCAAGGATATGTGTTTTAATCGAGGAAGACAATCTAACTCTGTGCTTCGAAATCCCAAAGGATGATAACTTGGATAAAAGGATGCCTGAGTAATTTGGGAGAGATCGAAGTAAACAGCTAAACAAGGATGTAGATGCCAAAGGCATATTAGAAACTAAAGCAATGTTCCACAATAGAAGAGAACAAACTACAGGGATCCAACAGAGTGAAAGTCAGTCCTACCGGGGAAATTGCCTATCAACCTAACACTGACAAAAGAACATCCCAAGGTTGTCACTGGTGATAGGCAAAACAATGATGTCATCATGTTACAACAAACCTATCAAACAAGACTTGTAAGATTAAAGGATTCCCACGATGATACAAAAGATGGCTTAGAAATGAGGGGTTCATAGATGACCATTATCATAAACAATTGGTAGATGCTCCTTTACAAGCATAGAAATATTCTGAATCTAACCATCTATTCTCACATCTAAACGTTTCAGCATGCAACCCACCCCCCCTACAGATCATCAAAAACCTGGTTCCCATTTATAACACTAGCATAAGTATATTTAAGAATAAGGATAGCGTAATGATATTTACGAATAAGGATATCATAAAGATAGCATACGGACATATTCTGTGCCAGGATTCGATCTACTTCACAGAGCTCATTGAAGTCATGGATTTGTAAAACACTATGCTGCAAGCCACAAAATTCTCTGGTCTTTATACACAGCTTCCTCGTTGGATGATTTAGATCTGCAAGGTGTCTAGAATAATCAACCTTCTTACTTGTGTTTAAGGAATGCTTTGCATACAAGAGTTCAAGAAAAATACTTTCAAAAACATGGTAGACATATTTGACATACTTAAAAGATATCAAATGACGGATAATCTATCGTCTATAGAAGCTATAGGCTTTCTAACAGAGTTTTTGCAACAGGCATTGGCTTTAAGTCACAACCTACTGTGAAAGATACCTCTGTAGCCCACGTCTATGAGCTTATCCTTTACATTGTTCAACACAGAGTACTAATTGCACCACAAACTTAAGTGATCTGTAAATGGTACACCATTTATTTTCAGCATGCACATCCACAGTTATATTTTCAACATGCAAAACTATAGTTGCCTCCAGGGCTTATGCTATTTCCATGCTACGAACCCACGTGTGTACACACAGTAAATATATATGACTATGGTGTTATCAGTGATGTCACTCGTGATGTCATCAACAATGTAATTTGAGATGTCATCCATGCTGTCATCAATGAAATCATTAAACCTGTCATGAGTGATGTGATGAGTGAGTCCATAATCAGTACATGGCAGGGCACAAGTTAAATGGTGACTAGCAACAACGTCACCATTTCTGACTAGGTTTAATAGTAAATATACACACAAGTAAATATGCACATATATTTATTTACCTTTGTGAATAGGCTCCTTATCAGGCCCTTTTAAATTAGCACTTCTTCCATAAATTATATGATTTTCAGTTACCACCAAACTCTAAATCAGGCCTTATGTGTCTCAACATGAGCACAATACTAGTTGAGTACAGGCATTACTGAGTTGTTTATTAAGTCTTTATAAATTATCCGTTGGTTAGAAGTGTATACTTTGCCAGTGACTACCTTAGTATTTTTCTCACATCTTTATGGGAGTGATGGATAGTTCACTGTTATGCGATGGAATGTGATACTGAATTTCCATTGCACTCACATTCAATGAAGAGGTCTGTAACATTGAGCCAAGGCAGTAATTGGATTGGCAGCATGCCCTCTGAAGCTTCAAAATTGAATTGCCTGCTATCTTCATTTGGCGGCACTTTTGTTGCTGGAGCCCTGGGCGAAGCCCTCAGATGTTTCCTGTATGATAATAATGATACACAGTGACCAAAATCTGTGTTTACATTCAGATCAATTTGGACACTCTACAGATGTATTGAAACATTTCCTTCATACGTTTTCAGTTTCCCTTTCCATTTTAGTGTTTATTTGTCTATGGGATTTCATTGGATATTAGTCTGAAAATTAGATGTACAAAGCATAAATGTTGTGGATTTTCTGTATAATCTGTGCTTAAAAGGCATGGATCTAAACCACTAAAAAAGTTTTGATTGAATATGAAAATAACAGCAAACTCTTTAAACACAGTTAACTCACCAAGGCCCTGTCTACAAGTTAGCTATTAGCGGGTGGGAAAATTGTTGCATTATTAAAAACATAACGCCAAGGTGTTCAGTATCATTGGGTATGGTTATTATCACCTACCACAAGTTTTGGGGGAATAGCAAGCAGATTTTGGTGCTTACTGCACCAAAATCATTTGTTCCAGTAATGTAATTCCAGGCATCTCCCCCAATAAATATTGACAGGTTTTGGCTGTCCTTATTGGAATTATGGGTTTTGTGATCAATATGTGTAGTAAAAGGAGTTGGCAAATATATTCAAATGTATCGCCCTACTCACAATAGGGCCTAGCTTGCATGGCTTAAATACATTTATATATGTAGATAGATATATTGCACAGTTTTTATACGTGAGTCGAAGTTTCCATAGGAAGAGCATTTTATGGTTTTGATAATAATGCTGCCACTATTACCAAATCTTCAAAAAGCTTTCCACAAAAAAGTTCAGCTCCTTCCTGCAAACCTTTGGGGCAATCGGTGGGCAGGGGCTGAGAAAAAGGGGGATTCCAAATACTTTTTTTCCCTATGCATTTTACTTAGGAAAACTTAGACAATGATGCAGAAAAAAGCCTTAACAGAATTGCACTAAATTTGGGAAAAAAGCCAGATCTTTCTCAGAAAGTGTGTTTTTTGGTATAACTTTGTTAGTTAGTTTTTTAAATTAAGGTTCAGAATTTATAGATATATTGACAGTTGGTCCCACGGGAGTCCCCTTGGGAATTCCGCAGGTCTGCAAATTAAAAAAATAAAAGATTCTGAATGGAAGAGAGGACTTTTTGCCAGTTGGCTGTCTTGCTCCATGTTAGTAATTGGGTTGTAGGTTGACTGGGGTATGAGCCCTAGTCAAGCAGCAACCACAATCCTAGTCAAGGTAAGAACCCTAGATTAACTTGTGCTCACTCTCTGGTAGCTTGGCATAGAGCAGTCAGGCTTAACTTAGAGGTAATTTGTAAAGTATTTGTGCAACACTTAAAACAGTAGTACACTACACAAAAATATTTCACAAAAGGTTAAAAAAAAAACCTAATCTAATAAATAGAACAGCCCAGAGTTACTAAAATCCAATAAGTAGAGATTGAGGTAGGAACTTTCAAAGAATAACTGTAAAATAGCGCTTAAAACCGGGATAAAGTCAAGAATTCAGGCCAACCGAGATGTAGCACTGGCTAAATACAGGGAACCATTGAGGACCGCTGAACAAAAGTACCTTAATTCTGGTTGTGTCAACGAAAATGTGGGGTGCAACCAAGCAATGCGTTGGTGTTCCCAACACAGTAGGGATGATGCGTTGATTTTCTCCACGCAACAACAGCGATGCGTTGGTTCCCAAGGCGATGCGCCAGTTCCTAGATGTGGTAGTTCTGAAGGCGATGCGCCAGGTTACTCCACGTAGTAGAGGTGATGCATTGATCTTCTCCACAAAGTGGCTGCGATGCGTTGGTTCTGAAACTGTGGTTCCGACTGCAATGCTCTGGTTCCAAGGGTGATGCCTTGGTTCTATTCCTGCAACAGCGGTGCTGTCTCAATTCTGCTCTCGCAGCACAGGATGCATCGGTTCCGCTGGAGCAAACACCTTAGGTCTGCTTCCAAGGGTCCAGGACTGGGGTGCCACCATTTGCCAGGGCAGACTCACAGAGTGCAGAGTCCAGGTTAAGGAGCAGTATAGTTGGAAATCTTTTATGTCCCTGATGCTTCAGATCAGTAGGCCAGTCAGCTAGCCCTTGGAGCCACTCTAGGTTCAAGTGATGCAGGTCCAGTCCTTCTCACCCAGGCAGAGAGAGCAGCAGGGCAACACAGCAATGTAGGTGTCCAGCAAACAGCAGTCCAGCAGAGTGGCAGTCCTTTAGCAGCACAGCAGTTCTTCTTCCTAGCACAGTGGTCACAGGTCCAGAAGTGTACTGAAGTCATGGTATCCGAGGTCCATTACTTATGAGACTTCAAAGTCAGGGCTTTGAAGTGCACAGAGGTCCTCCCTTCCTGCTCCATACTCACTAGAGGGGGGTATGCAGCCCTTTGTGTGAGTACAGGGCACTGCCTATCCAGGTGTAAGCAAGGCTGGGTCCAGATCCTCACTCCCATCCTCTGAGGATTGCCCATCAAGACACACCTAAACTCCCATTGTGTCTAGCTGTCTAGGGGGAATACACAAAGCACATCTATCACCCCCAGACTGATCAGTGACAGGCAGCAGGCACCAAATGGCTATAGTAAGAAAATGCCAATTTCTAAAAGTGACATTTACTGAACTGTAATTTTAACTCCAACTTCACCATAAATTATGATTGGGGGTCTTACCTGTGCCCATTTGGAAATTACACATATAAAATGTAATAAGGTACTCCAAATGTTATCCTACGGAAGAGGTATGCCTTGCTGTAGTGAAAAATGACTTTGAGAGTTTTTCGCTACCAGGACATGTAAAACTTAAAAGTACATGCCCTGCCTTTTAAAACATTGCACTCTGCCCTCTGAGTTGTCTGGGGCCTTCCTTAGTGGTGAAGTATATGTATAAAAATAGAAAGTAAATTTAATATGCCAATGGGGGATGACCCAATGCTACCATGTTTCGGGTAGAGAGGGCACAAGCAATTTAGCACTGGCTATCAGTACTAAAGTGCACAGAGTCCTAAATGTAGAAAAAACAAGATCAGAAAAGTGGAGGCAAAACGATAGGGGTAAGATCAACCTAAGGCTGTCAGGTCTAATACTCCCAGTGGAGCAAACTTCTCCATTGGGAGTTCTCACTGTGACTAGCTGGCTGCAACATGAACAAAAATGTTGCGGCTGAAATTACAGGATTTGAGGACTCAGTCCCTGTGCCTTGCACATAAAAAAAAATAAGGGGGCAGGGTAGGGGTATCCTGACCCCCCCCCCCCCCTAGACCTTCTAGGAGCTGGGACTGCCCGGGGTTAAATAAAAAAAAAGAATTGGGGGTGGACAAATTATACGGACTCCCACCCCACATTCTTCCTTTTTTTAAAACGTTTTTGCCGATCCTGCGGGAGTCCCACTAGAGCCATTGCAACCTTCTGGCTCCCACAAGGACTGCCATCAGATCGGCATAACAATTTTTAAAAAAGGAAGAACGTAGGGTGGGAGTCCATATAATTGCCAGCTAATTGGGGTGTTGATCGCCTGCGGGGGGTTGGATACAAGCCAGACCCTTAGGCCATCCATCTGCCTTGCATGGTCCAAGGTCAGTGCTTTTTTGTTTTCTAAACAGTAGTACCTTTTTCAGTGATCTCCTAAGGCTTTTTTAATGCAAGTTAATATTTTATGACCTTCCTCGTGTATAACTCCACGTTAACCTTTGTGTTTTGAGTGAATAGATAGGCATACAGACCGACAGATAGATAGATAGATAGATAGATAGATAGATAGATAGATAGATAGATAGATAGATAGATAGATAGATAGATAGGTGTGTGCTTGTATGTGACATTTATTATCACAACGTGTTTTTATTGATTTATTTTTGAAGTATATTAAATGTTCATGTCCTCATATAGTTGATATATACTATTTTTTTCCACAAAAGCTATTTTTTTAGAGGAAAAAATGTACTTAGAAATCCCATCCTAATCAGTTTCCCTTCACATTGCTCACTTTCCCATAATGCAATGAGCAAACAATGTATTGCCAAGAGACCTACATCTGAATACATTTTAATGTTCACATTTAAGCAATCTAATTATAGCACTTGCCTTAAAGACATATTAAACCAGAGAGTAAAGGTTTCCTCCTCCACATTAAAATAACAAGTCATTAAAATAAAAATTGTATTCACTTGAGGTTTCCCAATGGCACAGCTCTAGATGCAACTCCTATAACAGTAGGTCCCTGCCTATATCTTACTATTTTGTGAAAACTTTTTTAGGAGATGTTTGTAAAAGAGTGTTGTATTCTCTTTTGAGATTTATAGGAGGTCTTTCCCCAGGGCATGTAAGCCTCGAACAATTCCAAACAGATTCTCTTGAGTCTGTCGAAACCACATGGGATGCAGAAGCCAGGTATATTGCTATTTTTAACAAGCTTCAATATTTTTTCATTTCTTGCGTGCTCGTGGTATTGTCTAGTTCTGTGTTTGACTGTGTTTATTTGCTTCTTATGGATGACTTAAGTCGTAGTAATCCCTCATCAGCTTCATCATTCACGTCAGTTACTTGTGTCATTAGATTTTATATGGATATATGTATGCGATTGATGAAGCCGGAATCTAGCTTCGAAGAACTTTATAAAATAAGCATTGGCAAAGCCAATAGATCTGGTGTTTGCTAACATTTATTCTTGGAAGTTGTTGGACCTTCAAACCCATTGCCCCATGCTGTATGTTATAGTGGATGGAAAAAAAACATGAGTGACGCAATAACTGGAAAGGTCCGTTTTTACCCCTAAAGCTATTCATTTTAAATAAGCTGTACCTTTTTATAAGAAGATTTTATTCTTTCTCTGAGGGTTTAAGATTGGGAATGCGGTGGGGGGCTTGTTAATAATATTGCATGCTCACAGTGCCTTCATAAAAAACGTGTTTGTGAATTTACTAAGGGGCGTGGAAAAATTGTTTGGGAAAGTGTTTTAGCTCTTTGGAGCTCGGTGTGTGTTAAACTCCATTCTTCCTTTCTTTTTTTCTTCTTTTTGAGGCCACCTCGCGTATCAGCGGCCATTTTGTGGTCCCGTTTGACTTTGGCGGTTAGCGCTCTAGTCTCGGCACGCTACACACCGCCCTGCGCAATGTTACTTAAGGGGCGGTGCTCGGACGCGCAATGCTCTGGAAAGATCAGTTTTTACCCCTAAAGCTATTCATTTTAAATAAGCTGTACCTTTTTAATAAGAAGATTTTATTCTTTCTTTGAGGATTTAAGATTGGGAATGCTGTGGGAGGCTTGTTAATAATATTGTATGCTCACAGTGCCTTCATAAAAAACGTGTTTGTGAATTTACTAAGGGGCGTGGAAAAATTGTTTGGGAAAGTGTTTTAGCTCTTTGGAGTTCGGAGTGTGTTGAACTCCATTCTTCCTTTCTTTTTTTCTTCTTTTTGAGGCCACCTCGTGTATCAGCGGCCATTTTGTGGTGCCGTTTGACTTTGGCGGTTAGCGCTCTAGTCTCGGCACGCTACATGCCGCCCTGCGCAATGTTACTTAAGGGGCTGTGCTCGGACGCGCAGCGCTCTAGAAAGGTCCGTTTTTACCCCTAAAGCTATTCATTTTAAATAAGCTTACCTTTTTAATAAGAAGATTTTATACTTTCTTTGAGGGTTTAAGATTGGGAATGCTGTGGGGGGCTTATTAATAATATTGTATGCTCACAGTGCCTTCATAAAAAACATGTTTGTGAATTTACTAAGGGGTGTGGAAAAATTGTTAGGGAAAGTGTTTTAGCTCTTTGGAGCTCGGAGTGTGTTAAACTCCGTTCTTCCTTTCTTTTTTTCTTCTTTTTGAGGCCACCTCGCGTATCAGCGCCCATTTTGTGATGTCGTTTGACTTCGGCGGTTAGCGCTCTAGTCTCGGCACGCTACACGCCGCCCTGCGCAACGTTACTTAATGGCCTCTGCTCAGACGCGTAGCGGGTGCGCCAAAGGCAAGCCCGTCTGCGCCCGTCCGCGCCGAGTCAGTGGCCAAGGCCAGGTATGCTAGCCGATTTGGGCCCTCAATAGGCAATCGCCTGCAATTTCAAGGGGACTTTTTGAAGTCTCTTCGACTTCCCTCGTGTCGGTCACTGTGAGGTCTACCCTTGATCTCTCAGTCAGATGCGGTGTGTCCGGAGTGTGGGTTCTCAGTGTCGCAGACCTGCTCGACTAACCAGCAGTCCAAGGGAGCTGCAAGGACCTTACATATTAGTGCGGCCCTTATTAACGCTAGATCCTTAAGGAAGCACTATATGGATGTGTTTGATCTGGTCATTGACAATAACTTGGATCTGCTGTTTGTGACTGAGACCTGGTTGGACTCTGCTTCCAATCCTATTGTGTCGCTGGCTACTCCAGCAGGCTATAAACTTTTTCGCGTGGACCGCCCGGCTGGAAGAGGGGGCGGTCTGGCTATTTTATATAGGGACTGCTGGGTGCTACACGGGGAGGCCTCAGTTGTTTGGGGTGAGTGTGAGGCATTAGACTTTAGTATACAGTTTTCACCGCACTTCACTCTAGGGGGCTCCCTTATATACCGTCCACCTGGGCCCGCTGAGGCTTTTCCTAAATCTTGTGGGGATGTGCTAGCAGAGCGAGTACTTCGCTTCTCTCGCTACTTGGTTCTGGGTGATGTTAATCTCCATCTTGACCAATTTGACTTAGGCAACTCAGCGGATTGCCTTAGTTCGCTTCAGTTGGCTCATCTCTCTCAATGTGTCTCGCACCCTACTCATCTGGGGGGCCATATTGTAGACCCTGTTTGTTCTACTTTCCCTATAGTGGTGACTAAGCCTTTACCGGTTTCCTGGTCTGACCATTTTCTTGTTCGTTTTTCTTGGGATATTACCCAGCAGACTAGACAGGCAGTGCACCATTGTCCTCCAACTTTTAGAAAAATTGACCCGATTCAGTATTCTATGGTTCTGGCTGCGTCTCGGCCTACTCTCCCGGAAGATCTTGGGGGTAATCTGTCCAATTTCACGGATTGGATAGCTGCCTCTGTGGTGGCTCTTTCTGTATCAAGCCGGCCTAAGTTGGCCAGAGACTCTCCTTCTAAACTATGGTTTACCCCCGAATTGAAAACTCTGAAACAGGAGTGTAAAGTACTGGAATGGGCATGGCGCGCTAGCAACTATGGCCTCTCGGAAAAAAGATCTCTTAGAGCCAAACAAAAAAGCTATTACATCGCTATAGCAGCTGCTAAAAGTTGTTCAAGCCAATAAAAACTCTAAAGAAATTTTTTCTATCGTACAAAGCTTTATGTCTCCGAGTGCCCAAGCTCGAGCTGCACCAATTTCAGAAACTTGGTGCAACACTCTTGCTAAGTTTTTTCGGATAAGATCCGTATGATACAAGCTAGTTTTCTGCCTGGCACTCCGGCCCTCTCGGGCTGTCTGTTGGGTGGGCTGGCCGCCACTCCAACTAACACTCTTTCCATTTTTGAGCCTATTGAGCCAGCTTGCTCACTCAAAATTCTTAAAGCCTTGAAGTCGGGTTCTCCGACCGACCCTTGTGCTGCTAGACTTTTGGCTGCGGTGGCGGACATAATTAATCCCAAAGTTAACAAAATTGTCAATCTGTCATTGTTGGAAGGTCGGGTTCCATCATCTTGGAAGCAGGCTCAAATCCTTCCCCCTTCTTAAGAAGCCGACCGCTGACCCAATAACACCGGGTAATTATCGTCCCATATCACTGCTTCCAAGCTTGGCCAAGGTGTGTGAGAAGGTTGTCTCCAAGCAACTGACTAACTTTGTTGAGGAGTCAGGCCTGCTGCATCCGGCTCAATCAGGATTCCGTGCGCTGTTTAGCACGGAGTCTGCATTGTTGGAGGTGACAGAGGCAATCCGTGGGTGTCTGGATGCCGGCGGGAGAGTGGCTTTGGTTATGCTTGATCTGTCGGCGGCCTTTGACACTGTGCCGCATTCCCTGCTTCTGGCCCGCCTTTCAGAGATTGGGATTTCGGGTTCGGCTTGGCACTGGGTTAAATCCTTTTTGGAGGACCGCTCACCGCAGGTTTGGCTTCCACCCTGTGCTTCTGAGGCTCAGCAGGTAGCTACAAGTGTCCCCCAGGGGTCATCCCTTAGCCCCCTTTTATTTAACATCTATGTGACTCCGTTGATTTATTTGGCAGAGTCCCTAGGGGCTAAGGTGATGGCCTATGTGGATGATACCCAGCTCCTGTTTTCTTGGGATAAGACAGAAGACTCAGTCCTTGAAGCACATCACTGTCTTCTCGCAGTCTTTGGCTGGCTTGCTCAGGCACAGCTAAAATGTAATGAGGAGAAATCAGAGGTTCTCTTGTTCGGGGTTTTTCCAGATTACTTTCGGGAGAGGCTTTGGCCCCCTGGCCTTCCCATGCCTAAGGCTATGGGTACGGCTGCAAAAAATCTGGGGGTCTGGTTCAATGAGAATCTGTCTTTCTCCACTCAGGTTAAAAAGCTGGCAGGGTCTTGTTTTGGCATATTAAAAGCCTTGAAGAAGTTTTTGCCTTTTCTACCCAGACATGCCAAAGAAACGGTGGTCCCTGCTCTGATTTTGTCTCGCTTGGATTATGCCAATGCACTTTATGTCGGCATCCCTGGTTTCCTTCTGAACAAATTACAGATTGTTCAGAATGCAGCTGCCAGACGTCTGCTGGGTCTATCTCGCTCATTTGCGCTCTTTGCATTGGCTTCCAGTGGAGGCACGAATTAAATTCAAATCCCTGGTGTTTGCCCACAGGGCCTTATACGGGCTGGGTCCTGTTTACCTCCAGAAGAGGTTTGTGTTTTATAAACCAGGGAGAGAGTTGCGGTCCTCCTCCCTGTTCCTGATGTTGACCCCGAGATTCAAACGCCAGAGGCTGGGTGGGTGCTCCTTTGTGCGTAAAGCTGCTCTGGCCTGGAATGCCTTACCCCTGACCCTACGCAGTATTCCTGATCCTCTGATCTTTAGAAAGAGGCTTAAAACCTTCTTGTTTTGAAAAATTCTTTACCTAGTGGTCCCTCTCCCTGGAGTTTGCGCCGGGACACTCTGCTGAGTATCTGTGCGCGGTACAAATGGATTTAACATAACATAACATAACAGATCAATAGATGAAAAGGACTGGCTGAAAACACCTATAAGTAAGTATTTTTGCATATAATGTTGAAAGCCAGACCTAAAAAAGGAGGGCTGAAAGGCTGAAAGATAGGTGGACATAACAAGAGGGGTTTACAAATGGTTTGGCAGTGGAGAGGGGTCTTTATTGAAAAAAAAAATATATATATATATATATATATCTGTGTGTGTATATATGTGTATATATATATATATATATATATATATATATATATATATATTCACTGAAAAAACCATAGGTTTCACACACGTTATAGTTAGGAATTAGCATTTAAAAAACCTTGCAAATTCACTGAAAAAACCATAGGTTTCACACATGTTATAGTTAGCTGGACATTTCACTCGTACAAAACCATTGAAATTCCTCCGTTATAGTTAGTTCAGCTAACTATAACTCGCGCGACCGCAATCCACTGCTGATGACGTCACATAGTACATCACTCATGACCTGGTCAGTGACATCACTCATGACATCATTGATGACATCTCAAATGACATCACTGATGACATCACTGATGACATCATCCTTGTGTAAGAGTGGCAGACCTCCTCTTATCCTAATATAAACTTTGATACCCATATTGAAAAAAACAAACTAAAGTTTTGAAAACTATAGAGATACCAATACCAGTTAGAACAACCTATTCAGTAATTCCAAAATCTACATATGCATCCACTCATTCATCAACACTTCTATATAGTCACTCATACATGTACTCAGTCATCATATGTACTCATACACCTATACATCCTGTTACACACCTACACTCATACATAGAGTTACTCAAACATGCAAATAAACATCCATTTACTTGCATATACAGCTATACACACACCACTACACTTACTTCTACAGAAACGTACACATACTTACTCTCTTAAACAATCACCTATAGAAACACATACTTATTTATACAGGAACTCTTCCAATCTCTCACTCTCATATATCCTCACTTATATACATCAATACTCACATATACTAGTTTAAAACATATGGACTTACTCATAAAGACACTATTGAGACAGTCATTCACTCTCTTACTCACCCATACACACACTCATCCACCCATACTGTCCTGCTCACATACGGTCTTCAAAACACATACAAACAGTGAGTCACTCATTCATGCATCTATACGCTAAGTAACATCCCCCACTGAACCATACAGACACTCATACTGATACTCTAAAAACAAACTAATAACCCATATACACACTCATGTAGCTACTCACCAACCCATGCAGCCACTATACACAAAGTGAGACACTGATACAGATATTTAAATATTTAAACATTACTCACTAATACTTGTATTCACTAAGATACTGTTAATAAGTCAGTTATACAATTAATTTTACAAAAAAAAACATCCATTTAGACACTTATTTACCCATTTATTCTTCAATTAACCTTTAGATATACATATATAAAAAATATTTATTTTTCAGAAAGACACCTATTCACTGGATGATGTCATCAAAGATGTCATCAGTGATGTCATTTGAAATGTCATCAGTGATGTCATGAGTGATGTCACTGACCATGTCATAAGTGATGTACTATGTGACGTCATCAGCAGTGGATTGCGGTCGCCCGAGTTATAGTTAGCTGAACTAACTATAACGGGGGAATTTCAATGGTTTTGTATGAGAGAAATGTCCAGCTAACTATAACATGTGTGAAACCTATGGTTTTTTCAGTGAATTTGCAAGGTTTTTTAATTGCTAATTCCTAACTATAACGTTTGTTAAACCTATGGTTTTTACAGTGAATTTGCAAGGTTTTTAAATGCTAATTCCTAACTATAACGTGTGTGAAACCTACGGTTTTTTAAGTGAATTTGCAAGGTTTTTTAAATGCTAATTTCTAACTATAACGTGTGTGAAACCTATGGTTTTTTTAGTGAATTTGTAAGGTTTTTTAAATGCTAATTTATGTATGTATTATTATATTTTTTATATATTTATTTTACAATAAACTACCTATGTATATAGTTATAGATTGACTGTATCCTGTAATATGGAATGGCTCAGCTCTTTTTTTTTTAATTTGGATAAAGTTGAACAGCATAGTTAATATCTTCTATAAACTTATCAACAGTTTAAAATGTTTTTTTTTTTTTAAAGGGTTTTTCACGGTGCGCGCACCGTGCGCGCACTGGCAATTTTTTTTATTAAACGAAATGGTTTTTTTTGATTTACGAGGTCCTTTAGGGACCCCCTGAGAAGGCCTAGGGGGTCAGGGACTCTCTACCCTGCCCGCTTTTCATTATTCTCCACTTGTGTTTTTAGCTCTCTTCTGCCTCTAAAACTCAAAATGGCGGCTGGGGGGTGCGCGCACCCCGTGATTTTTTTAAAACAAATAAAATGTTTTTTTCACCCTTTGGGGTCCTTCAGGGACCCCCTGTCAAAGGCTAGGGGGGTCAGGAACTCTCTACCCTGCCCCCTTTTCACGTTCTCCACCTTTCTTTTTCACTGTCACACACAAAATGGCGTCCGAAACTTCCTGATTTCGACCGATTGGAATGTTGACTGACATCTAACCACCAATCAGAATTACGCTCGCGGACATTTGGTGCGCGCCCCGTGCGAGCACCGTGCGTGCACGGTGCGCGCATATAAATATTTATGTACTTTTAACTGCAATTTTCTCAGGAACTACTGAACAGATTGACACCATATATGCAAAAGACACATGCCTGACCTGAGGACTACCTCTTTGCCAAATTTCAAGTAATTCTGTTCAGCCGTTCGGGCTGTACCTTCGACTAAAGGTCCTATGGGAAAATGCATGGGAAAAACGCGTTTTGGGACCCCCCTTTTTTCTCAGCCCCCGCTTGACGAATCACCCCGAGACTTTCAGGGTAGGAGCTGAGCGGAGCGCCCCATTAGTTTTGAAAATTTCACGAGGATAAGTCAACCGGCGCCAAAGTTATTCAAAATAGAGTTTTCAGATTTCCTATGGGAACTCGGTCCCAACTATAACTATCTACTGGCGACCGCCAGTAGATAATATATATGTAAAGGAGTCTTTATTGAATATATATGTGTATATATATGTATATGTGTGTATATATATGTATATATGTATATATATATAAATTCACTAAAAAACATAGGTTTCAGGGACGTTATAGTTAGGAATTAGCATTTAAAAAAACCTTAGAAATTCACTGAAAAAACCATAGGTTTCAGAGACGTTATAGTTAGTTGGACATTTGACTCATATAAAACCAAAGAAATTCGCTCATCATAGTTAGTTGAGCTAACTATAACTCGTGCGCCCGCAATGCACTGGTGATGACGTCACATATTACATCACTCATCACTGATGACATCTCAAATGACGTCATATCACTGATGACATCATTAATGACATCATCCAGTGAATGTGTTTCTGAAAAGTTTAAATATTTTTCATATATATCTATGCCAAGGTCTATTGAAGAATGGGTGGATGTAGAAGTGCCTGAATGGATTATTTAGTAGATGCATGACTGACTGTATAAGTCACTGATTGAACGTATGTTACTGAATGCATGGTTAGTGACTAAACTGTGTGAATGTCTATATCAGTCTCTCAGTTGGTGTGTAAGCAGGTGCATGGGTTGGTGAGTAGCTACATCAGTGTCTATATGGGTTATTGATTGATTGTATGAGTATCTGTATGGGTGTCTGAGTGTCTATGTGGGTGGGTGGGGGGTGTCTGAATAGCTGATTCACTGGTTGCATACATTCAAAAGTGCATCTCGGAAGGGCTGTATGGGTAGCTGACTGTGTGTACTGGTGTGTTGATTAGTGAATTGATGTCTCAGTTGTATATATGTGACTAACTATATATGTTTTTAGACAGTATATGTGAGTGTTGGCGTGTATAATTGACTATACGTGAGAGCGAGTGAGTGCAAGAGTGTCTACATACATGAATGTGTACTTGTATTAGTGATTGTATAAGAGAGTAAGTATGTGTTAGAAATAAGGAAGGTGATGTGTGTATAAATAAGGAAGGTGGTGTGTATATATCTGCATAGGTGAGTACATGGGTTTGATTGATTTATGGCATGACTGAGTAGATGTGTGAGTAACTGTATGGATCAGGAGCACTGTGTGAATATATGTATAGGTGTATGAGTGGATATTATACTGATGTAATGATGAATGACTGCATGTATGAGTGACTATGAGTGTATGTCTAGCTTACAGTATATAGATAGGAATCAGTGGATGGGTATCTAGTACCTGGTATTGGTGTGTCTATGGTTTCGAAAATGGTAGTATGTATTTTAGAGTACGTGTATCAAAGGTTATATTAGAGTGTGAAGAGGTGTGTCACACTATCACATGGATGATGTCATCAGTGATGTCATCAGTGATGTCATTTGAGATGTCATCAGTAATGTCATGAGTGATGTAATATGTGACGTCATCACCAGTGCATTGCGGGCGTGCGAGTTATAGTTAGCTCAACTATCTATAACGGGTGAATTTCTCTGGTTTTATATGAGTCAAATGTCCAACTAACTATAACGTCTCTGAAACCTATGTTTTTTTCAATGAATTTCTAAGGTTTTTTAAATGCTAATTCGTAACTATAACGTCCATGAAACCTATGGATTTTTCAGTGAATTTCTAAGGTTTTTTAAATGCTAATTCCTAACTATAACATTTGTAAAACCTATGTTTTTTTCAGTGAATTTCAAAGGTTTTTTAAATATCGAACTACTACTGTGCTATTTGTCATTAGCACTATTTTTTCTATCTTTTCAACTACATAAAATAAACTGCAAAACTGCTATGTAATATATTTCACAAATTACAGTGAGTTTTTAAATAATACATAATAATTTAACATTCAGAAAACAATTTTTCTCCCTTTTTTTGTTGCCATCTGCTTCTACTTAACTTCACTATTCACAATGATGTCAGTGTAGATTCATCATAAACAGCAGAGAAAAAAAACAATCAACTAGATTGTTAAAAAAAAACAAATCCCTAATTCTCGCACATATAATACAAAATCAACACAAATAACACATCCAATACTATTTCCAATCTTCCAATCTTACCTTTACTTTGTTGTTTCTGTTCACATTTTGCAATACGCCAAATAATGTATCAAAAATGTTGCTTTGAAATCATTCAGTATGAATTCCTTAAAGTATCTTTTCACCTTCCCACTAGGCCGAGTGATGTATATAAAATCTTTGTTTCAGAAATATCAAGTATGAGTTGGGTAATTCATAAGGCAATCTCGGTTTCATTTCCAAGTGTGTATCGTTGCAGTGACTCCAACCATTATTACACTTTAAATAAGCTGTATAATGTCCACTTGTGGTAGTACTTCCAGCATGTAAAACAATAGCAACTGTTGCAAAAGTTCTTCCAGAAATAGATACTTGACTAGCAACAACATTTTTAATTTTGGTTTCTACTTTTCTTCCATTTGGTCTACAGCGTTGCAGCATTATAATCAAATATTTTTCATATCTTTGTAGGCATAATGTAGATGGCATTGTTGATTTACAACGAGAACAGATCATCTCGTGATCAGCTTCTTTTACTAATTTGGAAAATGGTACAGATTTGCAGTCAGGTATTGTCAAATATAGAAATCATTCTCTGTCAACTATAGTGCGTGAAGTTAATGAACACTGTTCACATTTATGTTCCCATTTGTAACTGAGTCCAAATAAACTCTCAATCTGAATTCCTTCATCTTCTAGTACTCAAAGCATAACCATCAAAAATTATTGTGCATCTTGTTGTATATTAACACTGAACGTTAAAGATCCAGTACATGTAGCCAACAGTTGGCGAATACCAGAAGCAGAATGGATCAGTTCTCAATTCTTGAAATAAAGTATAAAGTGCCGAACATAATCTTTTTTCCTGACTTTCCATAATTTCACCATAAACATCTTCAAGATAAAATATAACGTTTAGAATAACATTACCATAGCAGTTGACACCAGAAGCAATTTCTAACTGGTATCCGACAACATCATCACATGTTTGTATTTTCTGTTTCTTTACATCTTTTTTTTCTCTTGATTTTGCTTCTGCTCTCCAACCAAAGTTGATTCTTCAACATGTTTGCATTTTGAACACACAACACGTTTCTCATAAATAGGATATTCACCTAAACTTGGAGCATAAAGCCTTCTCAAATGATTATGTTCTCTTACACAAGTAACATCAGCACTAACCTTGTTCTCATCAAAATCAATTAAATACAAACCAGACAACGTTCTTACTCGAGATAATGCAACATATACCATTCCCTCTTTGAATACAGTTCTTCCTACATTTACCAAAGCATTATCTACACTTAGACCTTGAGATTTATGAATAGTTATTGCATATGTTAAACAGAAGGGAAACTGTTTTCTACGAACATACAAGTCTTTTACAAGCAAAAAACGTACAGCACAACACGCAATCTGTCTTACCTCTGTAATCTGATCAAATTTAACTTTCAAGAATTCAATTCCATTTCTATTTTGATATTTTGATATTTCACAAAATCAACAACTTTCCCCATTGCTTCATTCACTAAACCTTCTTCTACATTCAGATTACGCCTCAAAATTACCCGACAGTTTAAACATACATCTAAAAACATTTCTAAGCCAGCAGTTTTTGATACAGACTTTTCCAGAGAATCCAATTTAGTCTGTAGTTTTTCTGAAGGAAGAATTATTATTCCTTGATGCTCGATTTTATCAATAGCTTCAATGTGAACCATTTCTTGATTTTCAAATTTCATAAGCTCTCTATTAAATGTATAACACTCTTCCACTGTAGGCATTAAGCAAACTACAGACTTTTTCTCTTTCATTTTCTTGTACATTACTTCTGCTGGTGTGTTTTCATTTGTAAACAAGTTCTTTAGTAGACGACTTTGAAAAGCTTCTTAACCATGTTTGCTTAGAACACCAATTCTTACATCTTTTAGAATATTTGCATAATTTCCATCTCTTGATTGTCGTATACTCTGAGAGAGTTCTTTATATTCAAATTTAACCACAGATTCACATTTCCAATACTTCCCAGATATTTCTTTGTGGCTTCGTGTAGAAGAGTTTTAAACACTGCTTCTCCTTTTACAGGGCTTAGTTGTAGCATATCTCCAAATACAATTAAATGTTTTCCTCCAAAGAGAACGGCGTAATCTGTTTTTAATACCTGTTGCAATCTTAAGTGTACAAAAGCAAGCATTAAATTTGAAACCATGCTCATCTCATCAATAATTAATAGTTTCATTGTCTTCAGCACTCTTGACACTCCATGAGAAGCTTCTTCAGACAACTTCTGATATTGTAATTTATTATCATGCTCAACTGGTAACATCAGTAATCTATGCAAAGTAACTCCTTTAACATTGTGTGCAGCTAATCCAGTTGGAGCTGTTACCACAGAACATAAATGCGAACCAGTAGTATTTTGAAGATAACTGGCCAAAACTTTAATTAAAAAACGTTTACCTGTCCCAGCGTGACCACTGATGTACATCAGAAGAGGTTTAAAAGATGAACACACATTCTTTTTTTCATGCAACGAACCATGTTCTATCTGTTCTCCCACATGTACATATATTTCTTTCTGTTCAACATTTAGTTGGTCTTCTAAGATTTCCAATGTAATATTCTCCTCGTGTGCTTGTTGCATTGCAATTTCGACTTCATGCATAGCAATCGCTGCTTCATTTTCCAGTATTGGTTGTCCAAGAGGCTCTTGACTACATTGGCCACTACTTTGACTATCTTGAGAACTTTCATTAGCTATTTCAGCTGTAATAGTCTTTTCCTGTTCAACTTCACCATTCAACATTTTTAAATATGTAGGGAAAATTGTTCATGCAATGCTATCTTTACATGCATTAAAAGAATCTTTGTAGCAGTTAAAGTCTCCAAGTAATTCACTTTCGCTACGCCATGGTTTAAAGAGTTGGAGAAGTGCTAAATAGTAAAATTCTCGCTTATCTGGAGTTTCACAACTGAGTTTCTTGTGGTTTATAAGATTACCCTTTGCATATTTTACTAGACAACCATGACATCCAACTACTGCATATTTTCCTTCTTTTAAATTCTGTTTAACATTTCTTTTGAAGCTGTAATGTTGAAGTACTTCATACAGACATAGCTGTTCCAGATGTCAACTCCTTTTCGGATAGTATATGTCCAACATATTAGTTTTAAGAATGTCTGTACTGTCTGGTTCATTTGCTGCTAAGTATTCAATTTCTTCTAATGATTTCAACACTCTATTCCATGAGCAGGCAAGACCTAAACTTACCCAAATGATTCCTCGTGACTTTGAATATAACCTTGAAGAGCACAAGCGGTCTGAACATTCATAGGATCCAATTTCTCGGTGGAAAAGCATTTTCAAAGTAAAGCTGTACATTTTTTTGCTAAGGCTTTTCTCTTGTGCAATTTCTTCCCACATTTGTTTCATCTCTATTTTTTCTGATTTTGTTATGTACGATTTAACATAACGTGCAACAGCAATTGAGTTATCTGCACCATACTGGATGTCCATATTCCACGTTGACGTGCCATCAAATTGATTAACTGTGCTTCTAAATTTTCATCTGTTTCTAGAACTTTCTCCACAAATTCTTTCGCAGAAAGAAGTGATTGATGAACTCCAGTTTTAAGTATGTGGTTCACTGCATATGACAGAGAAGATAGATCACTTTCAAAAGGTGAAATATGTATGGAAGCACTGTCGAAATCTAGGATCTTCAGAATATAATCTTGTTGACTGATACTTTGAAGCTGGAATCTGTACAGGTCGGTCATCATATCGTCCACCTTCTCCAGTCGGAAACAGCTGTGGAAAACAACGAGCTTTCAAGCTCTTCTCCCATACACTCATTGGAGTTCCCTGTGCTGTTTTCATTTGAAATAACTCAATGCTGCTTCCTATTACTTCTTTTGAATGCAAAGGACATATTGTGTAATGTTCATAAATCTCTTCAGTCCTTGACTTGTCCACTTTCTCTATTTGTCCACTTGAAATATCACATTTATCTTCTAAACTTATCACCTGTTCATCCACATTTACAGTTTTGTAATAAATATTGCTCTCTATAAGATATAAGGTAGCCTTTTCAACTTTATAAATTCAAGTCATGTTTTCCGACTCTTTGTTGGTACACCATTTACTAGAATGACTACTGCCTCATTTTCCGCTTTCTCTCCAGCAATAGTTTCAATATTTTTCTTAAAATCCAAATGTAAGTATGCCACACTTCCTTTCAGCCCTCTTTGCAAGTCTGTTGGTGGCAGTTTACCTGTTTTAGGCTCCATCCAAATTATAGTTTGAAAAGGATGAACAGATTGAATTAGAACCGACTCATATGTATTCAATTCTGCCAGTTCTTTCGGAATAGCTACTAATTCTAAGTTATTATGTACTGCTCTAGCAGGCATTTTGTTCTCTTCTAATTTGTTATAACAATATTTACATATACGTTGATCACTACCTAACTCAAATCGACCTTCCACCAACAAGTAAGTTGCAAATTCTTCCCACTTACTAGTGTTTTCCTTTTCACTTTTCAAATACAAATCAACATTCCTAGTTTGACTTTTATAATGAGTACGTCGACAACAAACATAATTTGGTATTTCAGAGCACACTACATTAAACTTTCCAATTTCTTCTTCAAACTAATCAGTGCTAATCACTTTCCCATCTCCTTAAACATCTGTAATTGTCAAACTTTCACTTTCTATAGACTGCTCTTCTGAACCAAAATATCGCATTTCAATATCATCACACTTTTTTTGAACATCTGATAAAGAACCATGTAAAAGAGCTGTATTCAGTTCACTTAAACATAATGCAGGACTTTTTACATAGTACGGTTTCCTTACAAACATCCGCATTTCTGAATGGTGTACTGCTAACATCCTCAAGGGATGAAAAACACTTTTACACACTTTTCTTGAAAGACAAGCCAGAGAATGCCCATGCTTCTCAGTATATTTTCTTACATTACATGGATCTAGTCCTTGCAACAACGTAATCTTCAGTTTAATACTTTTCTGTGTATATTCTCGTAGCACATTTCGCATTATATCAATAGATTCCTGTCGAATACTACAAATACTGCTACAACCCCACTTATACACAGGAGCTTGTGTACGTTTCCCTTGCACTTCTTCAGCTATTAACTCTTCTGCACTTTTACCAACCACTTCCTCTTTTGGAAGGGGACAACCATCCTGAACTTCTTAGCAACGACCTCCAGTATCAACTGCAAATGGTAAACTATTTTCCTGGAAGTAACTTTCCTCATTAAAAAAAGGCTCACTAGTAGAAGTATGTTTCCAATGTCCACTAAAGATTTTGCAAAAGTTGGTTCTGTTCACAAGTGGTTTTCTTCTACTTTTCTCTTTCAACACTTTGATTACTTTATCCAACACTTTGATCCTCTTCAAAATCACAATGAATAACTTCTGTTTTAATGTGAAAGCAGTATCCACTATACTTTCAATACGCTGCTTCTGTTTGAAATGTAGCACTTTCTTTTTATATTTGCAGCATGTTTTCATTGAATTCTGAATCACTCTAGTTTGAAAAAGTCTCTGACGAATTTCTTGAAATTGTTTTTGTCTCCGGGTAACAGATACTGTTTCTTTATCATGTTTTCTTTTCCTGGTATTTGAAATTGAAGTCTCCTTCTCCTTAGTTGAAAAAGTCTTCTTTTTCCTTTGTATGATGTTATTTTCATTAAATGTTCGTAAATTTATTTTCAGAAATTGACTAGTGTTTTTACCAGAAGAAACTGTTTGTGTAGTACTCTCATTTTTTTCTAATTGAAAATGTTTCCTTTTCTTCAAATATATATATTTTTTCTCTTGTCTTTTTTTCAGTTCTTCTAGGCATTTTCACATTTTAATCCAAACGAAGTAATTTTCTGAAAAAAAAAAATCGATTCGATTATTTTTTACATCAGTCCAATGTATTAAAATAATAACATACAATTACATAAGTTCTACTGACTGCTTCCAGAGGCAGTGCTGCAGCGTGATGGAGCAGGGCAGGGGAGCAGTAGGATGACGGGTAGTGCCATAGATACAGCAAGTATTTATTTAATTATTTACATACACCTTTACTATTTCCATGTAACTGCACTACCTCATACTTTTCACCTCTCCACGCACCCCACCACCCCACAGCACTCCCTCTGCAACCCACAGTAGACAACTTTATAGATAGTATTTTTAAAAATTGTAATCTATGTACTTAGGATGATATTATCAACCAAACGGCACACAGAAAAATTGCCTTTATTAGCCTAACAATTTTATCTACAAACATAACACTGCACCCAAAGTTTTAAGTGAGGGGGGTCTGTGGGGGTCTGAGCACTAGCAGTTTATTTTTGGGGGCCTCGAAACGGATCTCTATGGGGCTCTATTTTCGGGCCTCGCAAAAGTAGTCCATTTTTTTTTTTTAATTGGGCTGTAGTGAGACAGTGAGAGCATGCACATTGCTCAATACTGAGAAGTGGAGACATCATGCCAGGTGAGTCGCGTTGTAGGAGAAAAGAAATCCTTTAAAGAGAGCCATTTTCTCTCACGATTTCCCTTCTCTTTTTGCAGTGCAGGAGCAACATCATTGTGGCGTGATTAGCAGAGAGACCACCAGGCGCGCAACGCCCATTGCCCCGGACTCCCTGAGACAGCTTCCCAATCGCACACACAGAGCCCCACCCAAGCACTTCACATGTCTTCAAAAACCATTTGCTTGTAAATGATGCTCTGTTCTTTTTCACCCCTTTTTAGAGCCCCTACATCCCCACTCTGCCTATTGCTGAAAGAATTAGCCTCTCCCAAAATTTCGCTCTGGTTGCGCCTTTGGAGACGACCACACGCAGCCAATTCCAGTACAACAATGCTCTCACCTTTCACAGTGTCTTGTTGTAGTGCTACGAAAACACACGCTTTGCCTGGCTCACTTAGGGGCATATTATCAAGAACGGCGTTAAAATTATCGCCGCTTTAGCGGCAGGAAACTGCTGCTAAAGCGGTGATAATGAGCTTAATAATATGCCCTTGTGGATTCCCATAGAAGCCCAGCTTCACACCAGAACCTGGGCTGCTATGGGAATTCACAAGGGCATATGATCAAGCCCATTATCGTTGCTTTAGCGGCAGTTTCCTGCCACTAAAGCGGCAATAATTTTAACGCCGTTCTTGATAATATGCCCCGTTATGTTTCTAAATTAACGTCTTACACTGAAAAGCTGCTTTACATTTCTTTCGCTGGATCAACCTTTGTTTAAAACACCACCAGAGAAGGGTGGTGAACTATGGTCCACAAAGAGCAACTCGAAGCTTTCTTGTTCTTTATCAGAAGCATCTGCCTGTCAATATATATCGCCAGCCTTTTCGGCCCCATAAGAGGATGGGTGGGTGAATATAATACACGGTATTTCGGATCGGGGCGGAGGGTGCACGGAAATAAGGACGGATAGTTGAATAAAGTGCGAGTAGATGGATGGCCAGATGGATGAATGGATAGCTAGATGGATGGATGTATGGATGGATGAATGGATGCATGGACCAGTACTTAGGATAGACGGGTAGTCTGATAGATGCATAGGATTGGTTCTGGGACAGATGTATGTATGAATATATGGGCATATGACTGGATGGATGGCACAGTGCTTACCATAGGCGAGTGGCCTGATAGATGCTTAGGATAAGTGCACGGACAGATGTATGTATGTACGTATGTATGTATGTAGGTAGGAATGTATGGATGAATTGAAAGATGGTTGGATGGCGCAGTGCTTAGGATGGATGGATGCAGGGCTTTAGGTGGGCCGGGTCTGAGCACCGGCAGTTATTTTCAGGAGGGCTCGAAACGGGTCTCTATCGGGCTCTATGATCGGCCCTCGCAAAGGTAGTCAATTTTCTTTTTTTTTTATTGGACTGCAGTTAGAGCATGCACATCGATGTGCGCATGCTCATTTTGCTCACTACTGAGAAGTGGAGACATCATGCTAGCTGAGCCATGTTGTAGGAGCAAGGGAAATCCTTTAAAGAGCGTGTTTTCCGAACGTAGGATAATTGGAGGGGATTTTCTTAAGCACACAATGCTAGTTATCTTGATGTAGATCACGCCCCTACTTGGATAGCCCACACTCCTTTAACAGGTTTGTCCCATCCCTTTTAGAGCACTCCCAGTTTTTTTCCCACTTAAAGCCCTGACTGCACCATAGTAACAAAGAAATGGTCCAAGATTCCATTTAAATGTACAATGCCACCAACTTTCATAATTTGCCATCAATGCTGGCAGCCTTCTACCACAGTGCAAGAGTGTCTATCAGCACGAAGATTTGTTATCCACAGAAATGTTGTGTGATTTGCGTAGCTGTCTGCTGGAACACTCATCACCATAAGGTATTAAAACATGCAAATGTGTGAGTAAAACATATACCATACCATAAAGCGGTTCATAAATGGGCCCAGTGCCACTACACCACCCTCATCCCCATTCTTGCTTAACCTTATGAAATCAAAGAAAGAGCCCCAGCAAACCTGGTAGAGCCACTATAACAATACATGGACTTAATTTCAACAAGTGTCTGCTGGAACTCTCAGCAACAAGAGGTATTAAAACATGCAAATTTCCGGATAAAACATATACCATGTCATAGAGCGCTTTATAAAAGGACCCAGTGGCACTACATCACCTTTACTAGCTACACATGTGCACGTTACAAATGTCCGTGTTATAATCAGCAACATACCCACCTCTCCCACCCCCACCCCTGCCCTTGCTTAACCTTACGAAATCAAACAACGAGCCCCAGCACTCCCGTTAGCGCCACTATAGCCATACATAGACTTAATTTCAACAGGTGTCTGCCGGAACGCTCATCAGCAAAAGGTATTGAAACCTGCAATTTAGCAAGTAAAACATACACCATACCATAAGGCGGTTTATAAATAGTCACAGTACCACCACACCACCTCCACACCCGCCCTTGCTTAACTTTACGCAATAAAACAAAGAGCCCCAGCAAACCTGGAAGCGCCACTATAGCTATACAGAGGCTTAATTTCAACAGATGTCTCCCGAAACACTCATCAGCAAAACGTATTAAAACATGCAAATTTGAGGGTAAAACATATACCATGCTATAGGGCGCTTTATAAACGGTCCCAGTGGTACTACATCACCTTTAGTAGCTAGACATCTGCACGTTACTAAAGTCTGTGTTTTAATCACCAACATACCCACCTCCCCCACCCCCACCCCCACCCCCGCCCTTGCCTAACCGTATGAAATCAAACAGAAACCCCCACCATTCCTAGTAGCACCACTATACTCATACACGGGCTTAATTTTGACAGGTGTCTTCCGGAACGATTATCAGCAAAAAGTATTCAAACATGCAAATTGGCGGGTTAAACATAAACTATCCCATAGCACGGTTTATAAATGGGCCCAGTGGCACTACACTACCTTTACTAGCTAGACATCTGTATGTTAATAAAGTCCTTTAAACACTTTGTAGAGTGTATAGCAGGGGAAGGGGAGAGTAAACAAAGTTCTAATTCCCAAACTTTTGATATACCATCCCTTTACTGTATGTATATTAAGGACATTAAATGGAATGAAAAAAATTGACGAGTGTCTCAAAAGGGATAGTGAAGCTGAGCACCGGTAAAACCCGGACCACTTAAACACCTACGCATATTCAGCACAGGGACACAGCCTGACAATTAGTTTTACTTATAATCACATGTAGTTTACTAATGTCAAGAAAGTCATACAGAAAATATACCAAACATTTTCATTTCTTTTTTATCTCTCACACATTTATAAAACATCTCTTCTAAAGAAACACTCCCCAACCACTTCTATTTCATAAGAACAGACAATCATTAATACGTTTACTACCATATATTTTAGTATATCTACCATTTTATTATTCACTAGTCACAAACTACTAAAACTATTCACTATACCCAAATGCAAACCAGAAACCATGTTCATATTATATCTCAACCTATGATCAAATGATTCAAACTATGCGTACATATAAAAGGAACGTATCACTTTTACTATCTACATCTCTTCTCCATGTAATCTCCAAACACTGTAGACTGCCTCACAGTACAACAACCTACCTAGACTTAAATTCAAATCTACCTCTCACTGCCAAACATGAGACCACAACCTGTCCACATAACATATCTGGGTTTGGTTTTATCGCTTTTAAATTAATAACACATACATCTCCTACCCCGCCTTCCCCACTTCTTCCACAAAAAGTATAATTTGCAAACGTGGGACATTTTGTTTATCTCGCCTGAATACATTAGCAAACCTAAATTAACGGTGTACCTCATTTTCAAAACCATACAGTCCTTTAAAGATGACAAACTACATTTCTTCTTTGTGAAAAATTCCTAAACATATATAAAGTACTTATTTAACAACAGGTCAAACGTTATGCATATGTTATAACCAATATGAAACACCACACTTTACTAACAGTATATTATTTTGAAATAAAAAATACTTTCAAACTTCAAAATATCACCTCAAATACTTAATCACTACTACAGAACACATAACACGCCTTGTTCATTTCTACCTCACCTTTGTAGTTGGTATGCAGATTTCAAATGTCACTTACGCATGCAGTTCTTTCTTTGTCACACAGTACATGTAATGCACCGCTTTCATCAAGGATGGAACCAGTAATGGCACAATTTCTCTGTCGCTCCACATATTAATACATGTAAAGAACAAATCAGAATACTTAATTCCTTCGACATTCCAAAACTTATTTCCAATGGTTATTTTTGAATTATCCATCTGAAAAGCTACTTAATATTCTGCACCACATACAGGCCAGAAGTTCAACCTATTTTATCACCACACTTTCTGGAACATTCTATGACACCTGCAGGTTAAAAGTTCATGATTTTTTTAAACGTACCGTTTTTTTCCCCAGCATATTCTCGAACATTTAACATCACCTGCGGGTTAAAAGTTCACCATTGTTTTAAGTTCCAAATGTACCTTCCAAATGCAAGTAGCACGTCTGGTTGAGCTGAGCACATTTCATCCTATCGTATGGACTCCACGTTTAGACTGCTCTTTATTAACCAATGACAAACATGCTTTTTCACACAACTAATGTGCACCCTCGTTTTTAGTACCCAATGCTTCTTATCTTCCAATCATTTATCGTTTTCTGTGGAAACAAAAAAGATTTTTCCCCATCTTTAAACATATCTCTTACTCTACGAAGGAACTGCATGAGCTACAGACATCTTTCCATACCTTCCAGCCATACCTTCAAAATGCTAGTGTGGATCGTAGGACATAGCTATGTTTTCTGTTGCAAGAGGTATGCAGAACAGAGACGTATTGACTTAGACCTAGGTTTACAAAATGTGGACAATAAATGGTTTGCACAGAGAGGATTGAAGTGGCACCAATTGTTGCCTTTGATTAAAACCTGTTTGCATCTCCAACACCCTGACCTCATGATTGTGCATTGTGGTGGAAACAACCTAAGCACATTGACTGTGGTAGGTTTGGAAATGCTAAAGAAGGACACCTTTCGACAATTGATGTTGCTTTTGCCTCAAACTGTCTTTGTGTATTCCAATATATGCTAAAGACAGAAGTGGAAATGGTCAAACCAATTTTGTCCTCAGATTGAAAAATCTAGGAAGAATGTCAACAAAGCTGTGTCTGCATACCTCAGAGACCATAGAATGGGAAATCGAGTTTTTCAGAATAACCTGAAGCTGTGCATCCGCACTTATATGTAGCTCCAACTAATAAACACAAGGGCTCTTTTTAGAGCCGCCTTATAACTGACAACTTAGGCCCGCTATTTTAGGGCCAGGTAACGGCAACTCCTGCACCCTCGCCAAAATGTATTCTCCACACAGCTGTGGCGCAGTGGCCACACCATCTGACTTTGGAGCACAGAGCTCTCGCTTTGATCACAGACTCTAGTGACAGCTCAGGATAGCACCATGTGACTCTGAGCAATAGCTCACTTAATTTCCAACGCCTCCAGACCCGTACGAGTGAGTAGTTTGCACTTTACAAATACCGCATTGATTGGAAACGGCAGAATTGAACTTCACACTCCCTCCGTAGCACCCCCCCAATCACCCTACAGATGTCACACTGTTTAAAACACAACTTCCTCCTAGTACGTATGCACACATGCTGACACTACATAGACAGGTGTGCCGCAGCGGCCAGAAAACATGAGTTCAGAGCACAGGCCTCACGGTTTAATCCCCTGCTCCGGCAGCAGCTCAGCTCAGCACCATGTGACTCTGGGCAATAGCTCACTTAATAACTCACATAATTTCCACGCCGGCCTCCATGGCCTTCAGACCCATAGCGGTGAGTGGTTTGCGCTTTACAAACACCGTATTGATTTACCTTCGCACTCCCTGTATAACACCACCTAAGCACCATATACAAATTACCGTGTTCCAAACAAAACTTCCTCCTACTACGTATAAAATATTACTTGCACTACTTGGACAGATGTGGCACTGCACCCAGAGCACATGTCTTCACAGCATAGGACACACAGTTTGGGCTCACGGTTTCATCCCCGAGTCCAGCAGCAGCTCAATTTAGCAGCATAACACTCTAGGCAATACCTCACTTAATTTCCGTACCCCGCACTTTCAGACCGGTAGGGGTCAGTAGTTCAGCGCCTTTATCCCCGAGTCCGGCAGCAGCTCAGCTTACGCTCACAGCGCCATCAGACCGGTATGAGTGAGTAGTTTGCACTTTCCAAATACCAAATTTACCTTCGCACTCACTGTGTAACACCCCCTAAACACCATACACAACTTACAATATTCGAAACAAAAGTTCCTCCGAGTAGGTATACCTACATGCTGACACTACTTGCACAGATGTGGCAAAGCAGCCAGAGCACATGACTTCACAGCATAGGACACACAGTTTGGACTCACGCTTTCATCCCCGAGTCCGGCAGCAGCTCAGCTTAGCAGTATGAGACTCTAGACAATACCTCACATATTTTCCATACCCCAGCACTTTCAGACCAGTAGGGGTCAGTAGTTCATCCTAGTAGGTATAAACACATTCTGACACTACTTCCACAGGTGTGGTGCAACGGAGAGGGCACCTGACTTCACAACATAAGACACACAGTTTGGGCTCACACTTTAATCCCCGAGTCCCGCAGCAGCTCACCTTAGCAGCATCAGACTCTACGCAATACCTCACTTAATTTCCATACCCAGCACTTTCAGACCGGTAGGGATGAGTAGTTCGCTTCGCACCCCCTCTATAGCACACCCTAAACACCACACAGAGGTTACAGTGCTCCTACCCTCCTCTTTCCTACTTTTTTCGCCCTTTTTTCCCCTTACTCGCTTCGACAGAATCACAAAATGGTGGCCAACACTTTCTAGTTGCAACCGCTCGCAGCGCTCCCAACCAATAAGCAGCAAGCTCATGCTCATAACGCCTCAGCCAATCAGATGGCAGAATTCCCAAATATCGATATCTGTAAATTTCTCAAAAACTACTGAACGGATTTACACCAAAGAAACAAAAGCGTGCTTTTTAGACCAACACCCTTCTCCCTGCCAAATTTGGGGTAATTCCGTTCACCCGTTCGACCTGTAGCCTTGTCAAAAGTTTCCTATGGAAATTAACATGGAAAAAACATGTTTTGGGACCCCCTTTTTTGTCAGCCCCCCCTTGATGAATCACCCCCAAACTTGCAACATAGGAGCTGATATGAACAAAGAATTAGTTGGAAAAATTTCATGAAGATTCATCAAACGACGCCAAAGTTATAAGCAAAACAAAAAATGCTCTTCCTATGGACACTTGGTCCTAACTATAACTACCTATAACTATATATATATATTGGATTGGAGTGAAATGCTGCATGAGGGGAAGTGCAATTATGTTTTTCAAAGAAGAGGAGGATGGTGCTTAGCCGGTGAAGTCTTACTGTCTGTTTTACTTTTTCGGAGAAATACAAAAAAAGTGATGGAAGAAATCCTTGAATTAATCTCTGGCACTGCTAATTAATTATGTGGGAAGGGTATGCCCAGACGTGGGTCCCGTGCTCACTACGCCACTGGAGTCAAGCTATCCTGGCTGAAGAGGGGTGAAACCCCAAAACCGGTCCTAGGATGCTTGATTCTGGTCCAGGTAAGACATGGCTTGGCAGTTCAGGCTGGACTGTTCCCATGAGGCACAGGGTCAAGACTGCTTTGCATATGGCCATGTCTGAACTGGGGCGGCGTGGTGAGCAAAATAACGATGGATTAAACCCAGAACTGTGACTGGGGGTGAATGTTTTGCCAATGTGCAACATTCCGTCCATCATCTTGTGTGTTTTGCTGTTCGCCCTATGTGGGAAGGGTATGCCCAGACGTGGGTCGCGTGCTCACTATGCCACTGGAGTCAAGCTATCTTGGCTGAAGAGGGGTGAAACCCTGAAACCGGTCCTAGGATGCTTGATTCTGGTCCAGGTATTGGCAGTTCGGGCTGGACTGTTCCCATGAGGCACTGGGTCAAGACTGATTTGCATATGGCCATGTCTGAACTGGGGTCGGCGTGGTGAGCAAAATAACGATGGATTAAACCCAGATCTGTGACTGGGGGTAAATGTTTTGCCAATGTGCAACATTCCGTCCATCATCTTGTGTGTTTTACTGCTAATTAATTACTCAGGCCATATCCCATTCCATCCTTGTGTAACATAGCATGTCACCTCAGACAGGAATCCGTCAAATGCAAAATTATCAGCCTTGGTCCTGCAGGAAGCATCGATACCGAACTGCCAGGCAAGGTCCTCTCTGAGCCAGAACACAACCTACCCCATAACGGTTTTGACCTATTGCTGTTCTCTTTTTTGCATCTCTTGGTTTTCATTCTAACTCTGCACTAGTCTGGGGTGCCTGCCAGTTGCACGGTGTAACCTGCACCTTTTGTCACAAATTTATAGACAACACACTACATGTTAATATACTTTGGAATGCAAGCTTTTTAGATGTTAAATAATATTGCAGAAGATAAGTAGGCAGAGCGGCATTGTAACAGTGATGTCACAGCAACTACCATAACTAACAAAAACCTTTTGGGGGACACTTATTTGCAGCTTATCCCATGCAGTTATAGATATATGCACAAGGATACGCACACACATTGTACAGATTGTAGCTGTGAGAGGGATTTTGACATCTGCATGGCCCTATATTTTACTTGTCTTGCATCCCTCTATATTTTGAAATGGTGTCACCTTCTGAATTCTACCTGGGAAAATTTGTAGGGATAGTCATACCTGCCAACTTAAAAAACAATCTCACCATGTGAGGGGCGGGGCTTTGAAGAGCTGGGCCTCATGCCAAGAAGTACCTACGAGTCACTTTTGAACCCCACCTCACCTCGCCCCAAGCCCCCTTCTCTCAAAACAAAAATAAAAAGCTTGCTGAGGCTGGTGCTGATGTCCTGGGGTGCTTTCACACCCCTTAATGGTCATCGGCAGTTCAAAGCCGCAGAAAACGAGTTGAAAAACCACCATTAACAGTGGTGTTCTGCTTGTTTTCCCTCCCGCCATGTGATATTGGCTCCTCACCGGGAGACCGTGTGATGGGAGCCAATATCGTGTGTCACACGGTGGCTGAGCAAGAGTTGGCAGGTATGAGTTTATCACTCTTTATATTTGTTAGGTGCAGTAACCGCCACACATATTATTCTGATCCCTGCACAAACAATGTCAGAATTACTTGTCCCACTTGTAATCAGGGCCATAGTAAGTCCTTCAATAAGAAGGGCAGGAGTAACGAATACATAACAGAGAGTAGTTAATACTTTTCAGGGATTCAAGGGTATGTTAGTATATCAGTTCCGATGTACTATAAAACGTTGAAGCCTTTCCCTCATGCTAAGAAGATTCTGAAGTTAGGAGTTGGCTACTAGGTGTCTTTTTAGGCTTGCTACAATCTCTGTGAAGAGTTAGGCATGAGTATATTTGTTGGTGTGCAGTTTCATATTTTTGGGGTGCTGCCAGAGAAAGAGAGCTTCACTGAAGATATTTTCCTTTAGTTGGGAATTTCAAGTTGTAATGATGATGTTTTCTTAGTGTTCTGTGTCCTCCTGCGAGGGCAAGTTTATCCTCCAGGTAATTTGAGGTCCTTCGTAGAGGTTACCACTTTAGTAAAGCCAGACCCGGCATGAGAAGATACAATTTTGTAGAGTTGAAAATGCGTCAAGCAGCAGAGTGATTGCTTTCAGAGGAACAATATGGGCCTTAGACAAGTGCGTGAGTACTGCATTGCCATGAGCGGTTCTTGGAAGGATTATAGGTTGACTAGATTCTTGAAGTCATGTACAGAAGAAAGTGCCTAATGTTTCAGATCACTCTCAAGGGTATATTTACAAGTGAAGTGGCGAAGCGTGGCGTTAGCCTTTTGGGCTTAACGTTGTGCTCCATCACTTCTGAAACGCAGGGCTGCACCGTATTTGCAGGAATATGGTGCAGCTCTGCATTTCCCCCTGCGCTGGTGCTAATTACAGCTGCATAGCGCTAATGCAGGCACCCATGCACCGTATTGCAAGGGTGCCTGCGTTGAGGAGAAGGATTGTTTATGTGCAGGAAGGTATCCTTTCCTGCACATAAACAATCTGAAATGGTGATTTGTAACTTCTATGTGTTGAGGGAAAGGATTGTTTATGTGCAGGAAGGTGTATAAACATAAACAATCAACGGCGTTTGCTGTTTCTTTGTGTGCTGCACAACACAGCACACATAGATACAGCAAAAACGAGGAGAAATAAAGCATTTCTCCTCGTTTTGCAAGGGTAAGACCTGCTTTTCCCTGGCCTTAATTTTGGCGCTGCCCCTTATTTACGCCACCCTTGTAAATATAGGGCAGCATCAAAATCAATTGCCTTGTAAATATAGTGAACCCTATCGCCACAGGAACATCACTAAAAGTGACGTTACTGTGGCGTTAGAGGCTTGTAAATATGTCCCTCAGTTGCTAGTTCGTGCTCTTCTCTACCGCTTTGACAAGAGTATCATAGGAGGAAACCCAGCAATTAAGTTGAGGTGGCCAATTTAGGTGTGATACTAGTCAGAAGCACAATGCAGGCGTTTGGAAGTTGGCAGTATTTTTTAGAAGAGAGGATGATAAACTGGGTTTTTGGAATTTTAGCTTCCGTTTCATAAGTTTTATTAGTAGCTGAATTTCAGAGATAGGGGTTGTGAGAGGCTGGCTCAGTATATGATGTACACTTATGTAAGTGGACAACTTGCACTGATCCAGACAACCCTTATGGTAATTTTAATGGTCTTAGACAACCTTTTAAAGCTCTAAGTGGTAGCTGTGGAGAGCAGCCTTCATTCTTAGTCCAGAAGCAGCTTGTTTTAGCAGAACGT
Source organism: Triturus cristatus (assembly GCF_964204655.1). Lineage (NCBI taxonomy): Eukaryota > Metazoa > Chordata > Amphibia > Caudata > Salamandridae > Triturus > Triturus cristatus. Next base: position 800,244,749 of record NC_140592.1, read on the forward strand.
AATCTTATAGGCAAAGATTAAATGAAAAAGAACCCCTCAAGGTATTTATAAAAATATGTATTTATTATAGGACACTCACTAAAACATACAGATATCTCCTACTCGGAGATATACATAATGCACACAATACTTTGCAATAGAAACACATAAATTGCACAGAAAATAAAGGGGTCCCGAGGGGGAGACAAAACCATATATTAAAATAGTGGTATGCAAACCACGACTCGAGTCAAGGATGTACCCAAAGGACGTAGAAGTGTCGGGGACCCAAGGAGCCACCCAAGGGGAGTATCTAGGAGCCTCATGGGGGTCCTGTGCAGTGTGGGATCACGATCGCCCTCTCCGTACAAATCAACGTGTAAGTCGCGGTTGCAATTTTCAAGAAAGAGGACCCTTCTCCGTGGACCCTGAAGAAACCCAGTGTAAGACAAAAGTTTGGAGAGCCACCCCTCCTGTGTATTCCCTTGGAATCTGGTTACCTGCACCAGGGAAGACGGGTGCATAGGTGTGAAGAGGCATCGGAAACCGTTGTCGAGCTCAGTGGGAGACTTCAGGAAGATGCCGCTGCTGGAGAAGGAGAAAGTGTCCGGTGGAACCCAAATGTGGATTTGAGACGAAGAGTACCTGCAACCAAAGGGGACAGAGTCTAGGTCACTCAGTAGTGACCAGGGGGCACAGAAGACGAGTGCCCACCAATGTCGGGTGCTGCAGGAAAGATGATGGGGACCTTGGAGCTGCAGAAGGTGAGGTCCAGGCGATGCTGTGTAAGACCCGGTGCTGTTCATGAGCTGTCCCACGTCGGATGTCGAGAGTTGAAGGGTCGGTGTCCGTCAGGTGCACCAACGTGGAAAGCTAAGAAGGTGCATTGTTGGCAAAAAGAAGGTCCAGGTGACTCATCACAAGCAGGGGAGTCAGGGTAGGCCCCGAGCAATCGGGGAAGCCCAAAGAATTTAAAGGTGACTCTCAACAGGACTCGCAGGCCGGAGGCATTGGAGTCACAAGAGGACCTCGCGCAGCCCACCAAAAGATGCAGGCTACGGTGGAAGCGATGTGGTGTGTTCAAAGATTCTGGTCACTGGAGATGCTTGAGGTTGGGGCTGCTTGAAACCTGAAGATCTTGATGGAAGAAAGCCAACAAGCCTTGTCAACAGCAAGCCTAAGCGCTGCACAGCGGTTTGGTTCCAGCATCTCAGACGAGGGATACTGGCCTCAAACTTGGTGAGAGGACAGGGCAGGCCTCGAGGGATGTGAAGAACCATGACCTGTGTTGCTGAGCCTTGCGGAGTCTGTGGGAGTCAAGGTTCAGCAGTATGGTCAGCTTAGTTGTGGTGCCTGCATATGCAGCTAAGTAGCTCCTTCACTTCAAGGGAGATTCCTTCCGGTGTCTTGGATGCCCAGAGGCCTTGGAAGGGTATATTTATGGAGCACAGGCATAGACGTTGCAGCAGACGAGCAGGGTGAAGAGATCAGGAGCATCAGGAGTCTGCCCGGTTGCAGCCTTGATGCCCAGAGCGAAGTCCACCGGAATCCAGAGTGCCCAGATGGTAGAAGTTGAAGTGGTGTCTGAAATTAATTGTGTCCCACGACGAATCTAGGGACCCACCCTCAGGTAAGCCCTTAGGCTGGGTCGATTAATGGCTCCCTCCCAGGGGAGGGGTTGGACAGTGGGGAGGATATACCCTTGTCATTTGTCCAGTTTCCCGCCAGAGCGGGGGAGCCAACGGCTCCCTGAGCTCGTTTGAACTGGGCTATGAAAGGAGGGCACCAACTGTGTCCCTCAAGCAGACTGAGTGGTGCTGGAAAGTGCTCCCACCCGGCCCCAGTACACTAAACCCAGTCTGGGAGGGGATCACACCTCCCTGTTACAGGATACCTATTGTTCTACCTTCCCTTGCTCGAGCTTGACTCAGCAGCAAGAGGGCAAAATCGTGTCTCTGGTCGGCTCTAGTCATGTTGTGCTGTCCGAGTCTAGAGGACTGGTACCGGGAGCACTGAGGACCTGACAGAGGGCCTTTACAGTCCTTGACATCATACTGGGGGTATGATTCCAACATGTTTGACCATTTTCCAGTGGGTAACCACCGTTTCCCACACACTCGCGCTAAGCCCAGTTCCATCATTAACCCAAATTGGTGACAACGTTCACATTTCAGTCACCATTTTTTCACTCCTTTTTTCACCCTTTTCTTGTTTCCAGCACTCAGGTTGTAACTCTTTCTAGCCTGACATCTTTGACATTTAAGGTACATTTTATAATTTTCATTCTATCTCCGTTTCTTCTAGTTTCTGACCGGGCAACCCCTTTATACAACGTCATATTTTTCTTATTCATAAACTAACATTTCACTTTTCACATCTATTTAATTTTAGGCACATCACCAATCACACAAGGGTGAAGCAATTTTTAATAACAACAGCATAATACTAATGCACAGCTCTATCAAAGCTCTTCGTGATCTAATGTAATGGTACCCACATGTTGGCCTCTAAAAATCATTATTAATGTTGTTTGGTAATATTGATGTTTTTTTTCACAGGTTTCCCCTGACGAAGGGACGTGCCAGTCAAAAAATGTATTGGGCTTTCTTTTAAATTACTTGTATATCAATTTATGTGACTATCATGATGTAATGACTACATTTTATGTTTATTTAAGCCATATGATGTGTACTGCCGATACAATCATGTTCTCTTAATTTGGATTGAGGAAATTTCATGCATATATTTTGACAAGCAAATATAATGCTAAAAGTTTAATAATGGTTTGATTTGCTTATTATTTTCTTAAACAGCTCTGCATAAGGAAACCGGGTTCTTCAGTAACCCATTGCACAGTGCACAGTGTATAAAACCCTGCCGGTTTGTAATTTTGTCCTTTGATATCATACATGACAGGGTTCAATGCGGCCGGTTTCTAGATGGTCTATATGTTATATGGCTGTCTCACTTACAACCCGGGAGAATGGGCTCCGAAGGCTGTAGGGGTGTCCTGCTCATGCACGGGCAATCTCACACTTAGAAACGAGCACCCTGCCTTAAGGATTGTAAAGGCCTGCTGTAGGGGTGACTTATAGGTTTTAAGTGCAGTGACCCCAGGTATAGGGAACCTATATCTTTCGTAAGTGGTGTTAGCACCAGCGTACACAGGCTGCAATGACAGGCCTGTAGTGACAGTGTGAATGGTCTCCCATGGGTGGCATAATACATGCTTCAGGCCATGGGGGACCTCTGGGGTACAATGCCCTGGATAACTCAGTACAATTTTCTAGGGACTCATACGGGTACCCCAGTATTCAATCTGGGATGTACCTAAGTACTTACCATAACAATTTTAGGGGAGAAAGCAGAGATACTGGGGTCCTGATTAGCAGGATCCCAGTCAGACTACTCAGAAGTAGCAGAGCACCAGGCAAAAAGTGGGGGTAACCATAAAAGCAGATCCTACTTTCCTACAGGGGTGGTAAATATCTAAATAGTATCTTGGCAGTCCATATTTAGTCAAAGTTAATGGCAATGAACAGCCGAAAGAAACTAAAGTGAAGTGAAAGAAAAATAAAATGAATGGAACCGGAATGTAGGACTTCAGGATCCACTACATACTAATGGATATTCAAAGAGGACGTGGCTTAATGGCTAGAGAGGATGACTTTGAAGCTGGGGAACCAGGTTCGAGTCTGGCGGGAGGCTCAAGCATCCTGTGATTCTGGGCAAATACCTTAATGTCCCCGTGCCTAAAAAAATGAATGTGTCCGACTGTAATGTAACTGGTGCTCATGTAAAGCGCTCTGATGCCTTTGGGTCGAGTTCTCACTATATAAAACTGCAGGGAAAAAAAGCACATTGACTCAAATCACTATCTCAAATGCAATAGGTAAAAACTCCTCTCGGCTGCAATTGACATGGTTGGGTAGGAGGTTGTATGTCAGAATATTTCATACAAAAATATCAGCCTGCAACCTATTGTAGCACCATTATCGACTACCAGAATATCATGAAAGTAAACATATACAGGAACATATAGATTTACTATTCTTAACTCCTAACCTACGTGCCTTGAAGATGTATATATCTGAAACGTACATATGTGTGCAGATAAGAATAGCAAACATATACTTACCTACGAATGTACACTTCTCCACTACCATTCTGATGGTGCTCTGGCTGCTTATATACCAAGAGCCACTGGAAAAGGGGAGCTTGTCAGCCAGACAGGCAGCAGTGCTGGCCGGCAGGGCTTTGGAGAAGGTGCAGCCTAGTATTAAAGACAGTGTGAGCGGGCAAAGGGAGCCAGTGGAGTGTCTGTGTTGATCCTGGCTTGTTCACTTGCTCAAACTACTTAATGGAGCACAAGTATTTGTGGTTCTTCAGTGGATCTGAACTCTGTG